>NC_064628.1:305063339-305692506 GCF_023864275.1 Schistocerca cancellata | reverse complement strand
ATGGGCATAACTGATGACGAAACATGGGTTTACGCTTATGAAGTCGAAACTAAAGCCCAATCGTCCCAATGGAAGCATCCCGGAGAGCCAAGACCGGTAAAAGCAAGCCAAGTTCGAGCAAATGTCAAAGTTTTTTTTTTCAATTATCATGGCGCAGTGCATCATGAATTTTTGCCTCAAGGTCGTACGGTCAATAAGGAGTATTACCTTCACGTTATGTGCCTTTTGCGAGAAGCGACACTCAAAAAAGTCCGGAATTGTGGAAAAACAATTCAAGGCTTTTTGTAGCACGACAATGCACTTGTTCATTCAGGTTGCTTGTGAGAGATTTTTTGGTCAAAAACAACACGACAATCATGCCTCAACCACCATAATCACCGGATTTGGTCTCCTGCTACTTTTTTCTGTTCCCAGAATTGAAGAGACCTTTGAAAGGACGAAGATTTCAACGATTGAAGAAATAAAAACTGCATCGCTGGAAATAATCAAGGACATACCAAAAAGTGCTTATGAGAAGTGTTTCGAGGATTGGAAGAAGCGTTGGCGCAAGTATATTGTATCTGAGAGAGATTACTTTGAAGGGGACAACACTGAATATTGATGAATACATAAATATTTTTTCATAAAAATATAAAGTCACCTCAGTTTTTGAACACACCTCGTATGTTTTGGCTAAAATATTACAAGGGCATGCTGAAAAGTAATGCCTCCGAATATTTTGGTATGAAAAGTCTTAAAACTTATGAAAGTTCTAAATCTTTATTCTTAATATCGACATATTTACAGCCTCTGCCACTAGAGGACTCCAAACTGCAGCTTGTAACATAGTGGTCCGTAAAGGAACTATGTCGGCGCATGAGAAACAGCGTGCCGTAATCGAGTTTTGAATACGAAGAGTTCGTCCACTCACAGAGCATCCTGTCCTTCAGCATGAAAATGCAGGATCACACACAAGCGCTGCGCCACCTACAACAATCTGACGTATGGTTTCAATGTCATCGACTTTACTTCATGCAGTTCCTATTTGACTTCCATCTGTTTCTACATCTTAAACAACAATTCCGAGGACTTCACTCTGATAGTGATAAACCGGTATAAGCAGAGGTGAGGTTGTGGCTCCGCTAACCGAGTTAAACATTCTGCAGCGACGGTACAAACAAACTCTCTCATTGGGAGATGTGTGTCCATCGCAAGGGTGACTACGTTGCGAATTAAGTATGTAGACATGAGGAATACAATGTGTGTTAATAACGGTTCTTTTACGAGGCGTGTTTTTTAAGAAGTACCGTTTTGAAATTAAAAAAAGACGTGCTAAGATATCTTAATAATTTTATTTTTACATGAAAGCCTGTACCTTAATCTACGCACTGACGCAGTCTGATTCTTCCTTGTTTACGTTGTGTACTGAGTGTTTAAGATGCCACCGATAATCGTGAGTCCCGCCGACTGTGAAGTACGGGCTGTTATAAGATTTCTTAGTGCTAAAGGCCTAAAAGCGATCGATATTCATCGTGAGATCTGTGCAGTTTACGGAGAAAACATTATGAGTGATGGAATGCTAAGAAAGTGGATGAGAGCATTTAAAGATGGCCGCACAAATGTGCATGATGAACAACGGAGTGGGCGTCCTTCGGTCGTTAATGAAAGTTTGGTGCAGGAAGTGGACAATAAGGTGAGAGAAAACAGACGCTTTACGATTTCCTCCTTGCGGGATGACTTTCCTAATGTTTCTCGCAGTGTTTTGTATGACATTGTGACCGAGAACTTGAATTACCGAAAATTGTGCGCACGTTGGGTACCGAAAATGTTGACGGATGTGCACAAAACCAAAAGTTTAGACAGTGCATTGACTTTCCTTGAGTGGTACCACAACGACGGTGATGATTTCTTAAGCCAAATTGTTACGGGCGATGAAACATGGGTGACACACGTCACGCCAGAATCAAAGCAACAGTCCATGGAAGTTGAGCAAGGGCATCGTTTTGCTGCAAGACAATGCCCGTCCGCATATGGCGAATCAGACCAAAGATCTCATCACATCTTTACGATGGGAAACTCTACATCATCCTCCGTACAGCCCCGATCTTGCGCCCAGTGACTACCATCTGTTCCTGCACTTGAAGAAACACCTGGGCGATCAGCGTCTTCAAGGCGATGACGAAGTCAAAACAGTGGTGATGCAATTGTTAACAAGTCAGGTGGCAGACTTCTATGAGGAGGGTATTCAAAAAATCGTACAACGTTATGAGAAGTGCCTCAATACTGACGGAAATTATGTAGAAAAGTAGATTAAGGTACAGGCTTTCATGTAAAAATAAGATTATTGAGATATCTTAGCACGTCTTTTTTTTAATTTCAGAACGGTACTTACTTAAAAAATACGCCTCGTATTTACAAAGCTTTAGGAGTTTTAATACGAGGGGTGTTCAGTAATTAACGCTAAATATTTTTTTCTGAAGTCAGATTGGTTTTATTCAGGATTCCAAAACACGGTATTTTCCCCATTCATTTGGCTACAAAACCGTATTTTTCAAGAGAATCTCCATTAAATGCGACGGCCGTACGTCACCTTACTGGGAGGGCCTGTATGCCCGCTTCTTACCACTCTACTGGTCGACGTCGGAGCCAACGACTTGCTGCATCACTGACCTCCCCATCGTCTACGTACTGCTTCCCGCGGAGTGCGTCCTTCATTGGGCCAAACAGATGTAAATCGAAAGGTACGAGGTGCGGGCTGTAGTACGGATGAGGGAGAACAATTCAGTGAATTTTTGTGAGCTTCTCTCTGGTGTGCAGATTTGTTTGAGTCCTTGCGTTCTCATGGGGAGGGAGAAGTTCGTTTGCACTTTGTGGAGACTGACACGCTGAAGTCATTTCTTCAGTTTTGTGAGGAAAGCACAGAACCCTTCGTAAGTGATACAATTGCTACACAAAGAAGAAATGCAGAAGATTAACGGGTATTCATTGGACAAATATATTATACTAGAACTGACATGTGATTACATTTTCACGCAATTTGGGTGCATAGATCCTGAGAAATAAGTACCCAGAGCAACCACCTCTGCCCGTAACAACGGCCTTGATACGCCTGGGCATTGAGTCAAACAGAGCTTGGATGGCGTGTACAGGTACAGCTGCCCATGCAGCTTCAGCACGATACCACAGTTCACCAAGAGTAGTGACTGGCGTATTGTGACGAGCCAGTTGCTCGGCCACCATTGACCAAACGTTTTCAATTGGTGAGAGATATGGAGAATTTGCTGGCCAGTGCAGCAGTCGAACATTTTCTGTATCCAGAAAGGCCTGTACATGACGTGAAACATGCGCTCGTGCATTATCCTGCTGAAATGTAGGGTTTCGCAGGGATCGAATGAAGGATAGAGACACGGGTCGTAATACATCCGAAATCTAACGTCCACTGTTCAAAGTGCCGTCAATGCGAACAAGAGGTGACCGAGACGTCTAACCAATGACATCCCATACCATCACGCCAGGTGATACGCCAGTATGGCGATGACGAATACATGGTTCCAATGTGCGTTCACCGCGATGTCGGCAGACACGGACGTGACCATCATGATGCTGTAAACAGAACCTGGATTCATCCGAAGAAACGACGTTTTGCCTTTCGTCGTTGAGTACACCATAACAGGCGCTCCTGTCTGTGATGCAGCGTCAAGGGTAACCGCAGCCATGGTCTCCGAGCTGATAGTCCATACTGCTGCAGACGTCGTCGAACTGTTCGTGCAGATGGTTGTTGTCTTGCAAACGTCCCCATCTGTTGACTCAGGGATCCAGACGTGGCTACACGATCCGTTACAGCCATGCAGATAAGATGCCTGTCATCTCGACTGCTAGTGATACGAGGCCGTTGGGATGCAACACGGCGTTCCGTATTACCCTCCTGAACCCACCGATTCCATATTCTGCTAACAGTCATTGGATCTCGACCAACGCCACCAACAATGTCGCGATACGATAAACCGCAATCGCGATAGGCTACAATATGACCTCTATCAAAGTCGGAAACGTGATAGTACGCATTTCTCCTCCTTACACGAGGCATCATAACAACGTTTCACCAGGCAACGCCGGTCAACTGCTGTTTGTGTATGAGAAATCGGTTGGAAAGTTTCCTCATGTCAGCACGTTGTATGTGTCGCCACTGGCGCCAACCTTGTGTGAATGCTCTGGAAAGCTAATCATTTGCATTTCACAACATCTTCTTCCTGTCGGTTGAATTTCGCGTCTGTAGCACGTCATCTTCGTGGTGTAGCAATTTTAATGGCCAGTAGTATAGTTGCACCACGAGGAAGGACCTCGAACAGAGTAACCCCTTCAGAGTCCCAGAAGTCCATCGATATGACTTTACCAGCTGAGGGTGTGACATCGAATTTTTTCTGCAGAGGAGAGATGGTGTGGCGCCACTCCATGGATTGCCATTTTGTTTCCGGCTAGAAGTGATGAAGCCAAATTTATTGCCTGTGACAATGCCCGATAAAAAAAAACTGTCACTGTCAGCCTCGTATCGCGTCCGCAATTCCGCACAGATGGTCCTTCGCGTTGCTCTGTCGGGTCTCCTGATAGGTGGCGAGGAACCCAGCGGCCCCACATCTTTGAATATCCCATCTGGTGGAGAAGTGTGTCACCACTACCACTACAAATATCCAGTTCTGCAGGAAGGTCGTTGATTGTGATCCGTTGATAAGCTCGAATGACAATGTCCGCAAGTTCCAACTTTGCAGGGGTCAGGGCTGTGTGTGGTTGGCCGGCACGCGGGAGATCGGACAGGTTTGCGAGACATCTTTGCGATGATGAGAGGCTCCTCACCAGGCTTTTGCTCACTGCTAGGTCTCCGTGGACATTCTGTGGCACCTATGAACATCTGCGATGCCAGGATTTTGCTCACTGCTAGGTCTGCGTGGACATTCTGTCCCACCTATGAACATCTGCGATGCCAGGCTTTTGCTCACTGCTAGGTCTGCGTGGACATTCTGTGCCACCTATGAACATCTGCGATGCCAGGCTTTTGCTCACTGCTAGGTCTGCGTGGACATTCTGTGCCACCTATGAACATCTGCGATGCCAGGCTTTTGCTCACTGCTAGGTCTGCGTGGACATTCTGTGCCACCTATGAACATCTGCGATGCCAGGCTTTTGCTCACTGCTAGGTCTGCGTGGACATTCTGTGCCACCTATGAACATCTGCGATGCCAGGCTTTTGCTCACTGCTAGGTCTGCGTGGACATTCTGTGCCACCTATGAACATCTGCGATGCCAGGCTTTTGCTCACTGCTAGGTCTGCGTGGACATTCTGTGCCACCTATGAACATCTGCGATGCCAGGCTTTTGCTCACTGCTAGGTCTGCGTGGACATTCTGTGCCACCTATGAACATCTGCGATGCCAGGCTTTTGCTCACTGCTAGGTCTGCGTGGACATTCTGTGCCACCTATGAACATCTGCGATGCCAGGCTTTTGCTCACTGCTAGGTCTGCGTGGACATTCTGTGCCACCTATGAACATCTGCGATGCCAGGCTTTTGCTCACTGCTAGGTCTGCGTGGACATTCTGTGCCACCTATGAACATCTGCGATGCCAGGCTTTTGCTCACTGCTAGGTCTGCGTGGACATTCTGTGCCACCTATGAACATCTGCGATGCCAGGCTTTTGCTCACTGCTAGGTCTGCGTGGACATTCTGTGCCACCTATGAACATCTGCGATGCCAGGCTTTTGCTCACTGCTAGGTCTGCGTGGACATTCTGTGCCACCTATGAACATCTGCGATGCCAGGCTTTTGCTCACTGCTAGGTCTGCGTGGACATTCTGTGCCACCTATGAACATCTGCGATGCCAGGCTTTTGCTCACTGCTAGGTCTGCGTGGACATTCTGTGCCACCTATGAACATCTGCGATGCCAGGCTTTTGCTCACTGCTAGGTCTGCGTGGACATTCTGTGCCACCTATGAACATCTGCGATGCCAGGCTTTTGCTCACTGCTAGGTCTGCGTGGACATTCTGTGCCACCTATGAACATCTGCGATGCCAGGCTTTTGCTCACTGCTAGGTCTGCGTGGACATTCTGTGCCACCTATGAACATCTGCGATGCCAGGCTTTTGCTCACTGCTAGGTCTGCGTGGACATTCTGTGCCACCTATGAACATCTGCGATGCCAGGCTTTTGCTCACTGCTAGGTCTGCGTGGACATTCTGTGCCACCTATGAACATCTGCGATGCCAGGCTTTTGCTCACTGCTAGGTCTGCGTGGACATTCTGTGCCACCTATGAACATCTGCGATGCACTGTTTTTCCGCCAAACGAAACTCTATGACAGCTCTCTGGTTGGAACGCATCTCTCTGTTGCAGACGCCATTTTGGAGACTACGTACCGCGCTTGCACCCGTTGGCTCTTCATGAAAGTATAAGGCCTTAAGTGGGAACATTCTACTTTGTCCCACGACAGATTTCGTCTTTTTTGAACCGACTTTTTCGAGAAAAAAATTTCGTTGCATTAGTTGTTGAACGCCTCAAGTATAAAAAAAATTCGAAAGCGCGGCTTTTCAGCGCAAGCACAACCTTGTAGCCAAAAGTACAAGAATAAACATAATGAATTACTGTAGCTACTGGAAAAATGTGATTAATTCTATTATTTGGGTCTACTCTTTGTGTAAGCCACGATGCACCTTCAAGTTAAAAGTAAGTAGTTCCGTCGTTCTTGTCAAGCGTTACAATGCTATCTCCACGTTTAAAATATGTAAAGTGTTGAAATTTAAATCTCAGGTACGTTGTTGGTGCTTTATAAAACAAACTGACATCACAAGTTTTTGCCCACCAGTGTAAGGTGGTTGAGGGGGGGGGGGGGGGGCTGGGAGGCTGAAGGATAATGCATCAGTAGGAAATATAATCGATGACACATTTTGGTAATTATTGATATTTATTGCTAATGATTGGGCCTTGTCGAGGTTAAGTGTAAAACGAACCCATGCAATTAGGTGCCATGGCCCTCAGTATATTTACAGACGGTACTTCCTAACATCAGCTACTAAATAACAGTAACATTTAATAAAAACACGTGACATAAAACATTACACACACAACATAGTAAAACAGCATTTTAGGAAGGAAGGAATGTAGTATTTTTTGGTGAGAGGCACCACTTAAACTGGAAAAGCCGGATTCCCTTGCAGACAAAAGGAGGTAACAAAGAAGAATTGTCGCCAAAGGAGATGAAGGAGTCAGTACCTCGAAAGTGAAGTGTTTGATAGCTATTTATTAACTGAGTAAAAAAACTCGTGTAGATCGCTTAGCATAATAGCAAGTATAATTACAGATCTCGAAAATTGAAACTTTGTGCCAAAACGAAACTGGAAGATTTACACCTCAGAGTACACTTCACAAGCATAATAAATAACCAAAATTAAATATTTTTATTTCTTAATTGTCTGTATTACGTATTAAAATACTCATAGGTGCATACTGGCACTACTGGTAAGACATTTAGGTTAAGCATCACTTACTAATGATGGAAGTTCGATTGCCGTCCCACACTTTGAAAGCACAATGGAAATTTAAATCAAATAGTCCACATATAAATTGTCTGTATAACGTACTAAAATAGAGCGCACTTATTGACAGTACTCAAATAAATTATAAGTTTTCCCAGTGATCTGTTGACATTTGGAAAAAACGGGCCTTCTGCGGGATGTTCGCGTCGTTCTCGCACGATATCTCGACGGCGTAACTCGCTCTCTTCGATGGGTGCTACCCGTTAATGGTCCTTTGGCGGATCGAGTCCAGTATTTATGCCTGTAAGGTGCTGGGCACTCCCCAGTCGGTCCATGCCTCATCGGGTATTTCGTCCGCGGTCCGCGCCCGGCAGACACGGCTCCCATGGTCCTCTTTGGTCCCTGGTGTTCCAACTGCCGTCCACGCTTGGCTCGGCCGCTCTCTGGGATCGCGGTCGTCATCTGTTGTGTCTGGTGCTCTGTATCCTGGCTGTTTCCTTGCTCACTACTTCTATTTCTTGCTGAGCGCTTCGTAACTGGTCCGCGCCGCGTCTTGTAATTCCACGCTTGGCTCGGCCACTCTCTGGGGTCGCGGTCGTCATCTGTTGTGTCTGGTGCTCTGTATCCTGGCTGTTTCCTTGCTCACTACTTCTATTTCTTGCTGAGCGCTTCGTAACTGGTCCGCGCCACGTCTTGTAATTCCACGCTTGGCTCGGCCGCTCTCTGGGGTCGCGGTCGTCATCTGTTGTGTCTGGTGCTCTGTATCCTGGCTGTTTCCTTGCTCACTACTTCTATTTCTTGCTGAGCGCTTCGTAACTGGTCCGCGCCGCGTCTTGTAATTCCACGCTTGGCTCGGCCACTCTCTGGGGTCGCGGTCGTCATCTGTTGTGTCTCGTGCTCTGTATCCTGGCTGTTTCCTTGCTCACTACTTCTATTTCTTGCTGAGCGCTTCGTAACTGATCCGCGCCGCGTCATGTAATTCGTTCGCGCTCCACGCCCGCTGGGCCTGGCTCTCAAGGTCCCTTCTGCTCGCTGGTGTTCCGACCGCCGTCCGCGCCCGCTGCGGCCGTCCTCTGGGATCGTGGTTGTCATCTAAGGTCTTTCAAAACCCATCTGTAACTTATGGTGTTCTGTCTCATTGAAATTTCCTCTGTTTCCACTTCTGTCTCTTTTTTTTTTTTTCACTTTTCATTCCCATCGTGAAGGGGATGGGCGGGCTGTTTGAGGGCTTCTATTACCCTTTTCAGCTGTTTGTTGTACAGGTACATTTCACTTATTTATATGTTCAAATTTCTTGCAAAGGTGCATTTTATCATTTTTATAATATATAATATAGAATTTTAAGTCATATCGAAATACAGTATAGATGCTGAAAATTATAGAATGTGTTACATCATGATTATTTCGTATATCATATTGGGATGCAGTAAAATACAATATAAATAACAGTAAAATACAATAAAAATATGGTGGGACATAAGGAAAATAAATAAAGGGAAGTAAGATATAACAAGATGAGTTGTGATAAAATACATAAAGGTAAGTAAGATATAACAAGATGAGTTGTGATAGATTGTGATACATGGTAATTGTGGCCCATATACGCTAGAGTGCATTGTAGGAGTAGGATTATTGGTTATAGCTAGTACGTTTCTAGAAGATATATTCAAACGATTTTTGTTACACTATTTGGTTATTACAGTGACTTAACGTGTGTGTGTGTGTGTGTGTGTGTGTGTGTGTGTGTGATTTATGGGGTTAGTTTCTCTGTCTTTGGTCCAGGTATGGGGGAAGTGGGATTTCTTGGGTTAGGGTTTCCATGGTGAGGTAAGGTCTGGATATTCTTGGCTTGTGTTGTGTGCTACTGTATACGATGGTTGGATGTATTTGAATTTTTGTCGCCTGTTCCTCGCGGTCTTGTTGTCAGGATATCTTTCATGTCTGGGCGTTTCGTTAAAATGTGTCTCCCGTAGTCTGCTCTGAGTTTAGCCAGTCTGGTCTGTAGCGTCTCCACGCCTGTGATATCATATACGTCCTCACTGGGAGCGAGCCTTGGCAGTCTAGAGATGCTGCATAAGAGTCGTCTCTCGGTCGAGTGAAGTCGTTCTGCTACCAGTTTATGCAGGCCCCCTAAGGGGGCTGCAGCATATTCTATCACAGGTCTGATCTACGTCTTGTAGGTATGGATTGCAGTTTGGTCATCACATCCGTGGAATCGTCCTTGTACTCGTCTGATTAGGCTTTGTGTTTTTCTTGTCTTGTTTATCAGGTATGTGAGGTGTGTTTTCCTGTTTACACGTTTGTCTAGGTACACACTGAGACGCCTGCTAAACCCGATGGACAGAACAGGTGATGAGGAGTGCGGAAAGGGCCAAATAAGGTTCGGGTCAGTTTCACTTCAAAATTGTAATTTATTGTAATTTAATAAAACCTTTAAACCAAAAAAGCACACAGCCAAACCTTTACAACGAGTTTCAAAATACAATTATTTCATGGCTGAAGGCTTCCAAACAAGAAATCTTAAAAAGGAACAAGATAAAAATGCAGTTAAAATAGTACACAAGTGATTTTCCAAAATTAAAAAAATATGTATAACCATAAGTCTTAAGCTTTGAGTAGCTGAAACCGGACTAAAAGAAAAGACCACACAACAGGAATAACCTTTCACCAAATATCCACTTCGAAATTCAAACTTACTTACATAAAACACAGTAAAACCAAGATTTTTTAAAAAAATCATTCGCTATGATAGATTATAAAGAGACAATTAAACACCGGTGAGAAAGACAGTAGAGACAACAGCACTCAGAAGCCTGCAGGGGGTCGGTCTGCCCTCGTTCACTTAGGTGAGACAGCTGGTGAGCCCAACTATACTTAATCCGTCGGAACCCAACCAAGGACAGCCACGGAACGACCGACAAACGACTTGCTTGCCACCAATCAGTACATGGGAATTCAAACACAAATGTTACGGACGTGATTACCCACAATCAAATATGTATATGTATTAAGCTGTCAAAACTAAACACCGTGTTGGACAGCGACAACAGGTGAGGAAAGGACACTGCCTGAAATTACGTTAGTGGCCAGGACAGGTAATAGGAACACGAACGGCCACAAGGCAGAAAACTCCGCTGGTGCACTTGCATTGTAGTCAACCAACATAATTAATTCCACCGCATGGCGGCTAAATTTCATCAATACAAACACTCGGTGTTGCTCACAGGAAAACCTCCCCAACAGCGAACTACCGAAACGAGCCACACAACATGAATGGACATGGCAGCTAGTCGCGATCGGACAGCTCCACTCACGCTCCGACACTGCGCAGGGACTGCCAGCGGACCCAGCTGACTGCACCGTGCGGAGATAACTTCCCTGTTCCACAGCAACCGACCGACTCCGCCCACATTTCCGACATCTAAAATAGTCGTCAGTGGAAATAACGCCAACTACGCACACAACCTGACAAACACTTGTACGAAAACCTGAACGATACCCAACAGTAACTAAGCACACACAAAGACAAGTTGGGAGTCGATGCACACACACACACACAGCTGACTCATGAACGATCGGCGAGCCAAAACGCGTCGTCTGGTATGACTACCGACCGACGATCCACCAAGACCGTGGCCCGGCTCAAGTGATGCGTGGCGGCAGTGGTCGGGCGGGCCATGTGGGCACGCACCTGACTGCTCCAATCCAACTGCACAAGTGCCACATTGCAACTTCCCGAGTAGCTGGTCCGGGCTGCGCTCCAGACACGTTCCAACTGACTGGCAGCCCGAACTCGCGAGCCGAACTCCTTACGACAGACAACGACCGGGAAGTAATAGCAGTTGAGCAAAGATACTACAAGAGGGGGTATATCGATACGCGCTGCTAGCGCCGGTCACGGTCAGACAAAGCAGCAACTAAGTGATAGTAATCATTTAAAGTAACGTAGTGAGGTGGAAGTACGTTAAAAACAGGGTGTAAAATACATGATGGCGGGAACACGAGCCACGAACGGATCACACACCTAGGTACCTGGCAGTATCATTAAGTCTCAGTGGTGTGTTACAGAGCGTCAGTTCTATATCATCTGTGTTTTGTTGTCGTTTTTTTGTCAGGTGTCTGTGTCTGAATAGAACTATTTGGGTCTTGGATGGGTTTGGACGGATTCTCCATTTTGCCATCCAGGTTTCTAGTCGTTGTAGGTAGGTCTGTGTGTTTCTTTGTACGGTTGTCGTCTTCAATTCTGTACACCAGTAGGTAGTGTCGTCCGGGTAAAGTCCTAGAGTTTCTGTAGGGGTTGTTGTCGTTGGTATGTCAGCTGTGTAAAGCGCGTACAGTAGTGGGGACAAGAAGCCTCCTTGTGGTACTCCTGCTTGGGGTGTAAATTCTTGAGAGGAAGCACCGCCGACATGTACTTTCCATTTACTGTTTGTGATATACGCCTGTATTAATCGTACAACCTTAGCTGGAAGGCCCAACTAGTTCAGCTTCTAGAGCTGTCTTGTGTGCCGGAGCTTGTCGAATGTATGCTCTATGTTTAAGAAGACTGTGAGTGTGCAGTACCCTCTGTTAAAACCTTGCGTTATTTCGTTGGTCAATTTGATTAGCGGGTCGTTGGTGGAGTGATTTTGTCGGAAGCCTGATTGTGTCAAGGGGAGGATTTCTTTGCTTTCTACGTATGTTTTCATGCGGTCAGTTAGTATCTTTTGCCGGCCAGGGCTGCCGAGCGGTTCTAGGCGCTACAGTATGAAAACGCGCGACCGCTACGGTCGCAGGATTGAACCCTGCCTCGGGCATGGATGTGTGTGATGTCTTTAGGTTCGTTAGGTTTAAGTAGTTCTAAGTTCTAGGGGACTGATGACCTCATATGTTAAGTCCCATAGCGCTCAGAGCCATTTGAACCATATTTTAGTATTTTTACGTATGTTTCTCCTATGACGTCGAGTAGAGATATCGGTCTGTAGGATTGCGGGTCAGTCTTTGGTTTGTCTGGTTTTGGTAACTTTATTGTTTTGGTAGTTTTCCAGCTGGTCGGTAACGTTTCGTTCGTGAGACAGTAGTTATATATGAGGGAGATGGTGGGTCCAGTAGGTGAGCTGGGCCGTTCTGAAGGTTTATGCCTCTTATGTCAGGGGCTATGTTGCGTCCTGAGTAGACTGCGTTTATGATTTATGTGTTGGTGACTTCTGCAGTCAGTGTGTTTTCATCTTCTGTCTCTGTTGTTGGGATATTTAATGTTAGGGTTAGTTGTTGCTCTATTTGTTGTCTGAATTTGCCATCGAATTTAGCATCTTGTGGGAAGGAATATACTTGCTGTAGTACTTGTCTGAATGCCTCGGCTTGTTCTGCTTTGTCTGCTGTTGGTTCGTTGTCCACTATTAATGTGGGTTTTGTTGACTGTCATTGCCCCATTAGTGTTTTAAAGCGTTGCCAGAATTTCCCTCCTTCCCAGTAGTTTAGTCTTCTACACGTGTCATCCCACTATCTTTGTCGGTGTTCAGATATGATTAGGCATTCAATTTGTTCCATTGTCTTTTCAGGTCTGGGTTGTTGTCGCGTCTGATTTGTCTGTAAATTTGTTTCTTCTGTCGTATTAGATTGAGGGCTTCCTGGGGATAGCTTTTTTCCAATTTTCGACTTCATCTATTGCTTCATGTATGGCAGTCTCTATCCAGCTGATGGCGTGTTGGAGGTCGTCGTCATCTGTTATCGGCAGTGGTATTCATAGGTGTTCTGTGAGTACCTTTTTGTATTTGTCCCAGTCCGCATTTGTATATTTGCAGATCGTTCGTCTTGTGGGAATATGGTCTGGGGGCAGCGTGGCGATGGTCGCGAAAAGGACTGGTAGGTGGTCGCTCGTTATAGAGGCGCCTACAACAGGCTCTGACATTGTGTTACTAATGTGTCCATATACCAGTAGCACTTGGTCTGGTGTCGAGTGACCTCGGTGACCTATGAAGATCGGTTGGTTGACTGGTAGTCGGTCCATCGGCTCTGTTGTCAGGAAGTCGAATAGACTTCGTCCGTTTCTGTTATCGGCTGTGTCTCCTAGCACGTGGTGCCTTTTGTTAAGGTCTCCTAGTATTATGTGTTTGTTGTACATCATCATATGTCGTAGGAAGTGCAGTGTTATGGGCGTTCTTGATGGGTTGTACAGACAGGCTATCATGAGAGTGCGACTGTTCCTATCTATACTATAACTGCTTCTATAGTATTAAGTGGTGCCGGGAGTGGGATTTCCTTCGCTGCTGTTGTGTCTTGTACGAGTAGTGCTACTCCTCCTCTTCCATCTGGTCTGTCCTTCTGGAATGTGTTAAATTTGGGGAGGCTAAAAGCGTGTGTATTCCTTAGCCATGTCTCGGTGATTCCTGCAACATGGACGCCTTCCTGTTGTATTGCATACAACGTGCATTTCGGTTTGACGCCTTGAGCATTTACAGATAAGGGACATAGTGTGTCAGCCATCGTGGAGGTGCCTGGAAGGGGTGGAGGCGGGAGGTTGGGTGGGGGTGCATGTTTAGTTTTTGTTCTGTGGAGTTTGTTGTGGTATGTGCTGAGGTGTGTGCTGTGGTGTGTGTGTCTAGAGCATGTTTTGGGGTGCCAATAGTCGCTTATAGTTGTGTTTATCTTGTTTCCTGCCTACATCACCTCAAAGTCTTTTTCTAATATCTGCCTAGTGGCGAGTTTGAGTGCTTTTTTATTGGTTTCTCTGTGGTCTTGGAACAAGTCCAGCAGAGTTGCAGCGAGAACTCGTACCAGGTCTTCTTTCAGCACAAGCTCCTGTTTCACGTCGTTGTTGTTGTTTGGGAGCGGTGCTGGCGCGTCGATAATTTTGATGGGTGCACATGTTTCTTTGCTTGAGGCTTCCTTGGGATGCTTGGGGCACTTGTAGGAGAGGACGGAGTGGTCACCCTTGTAGTTTCTGCACTGTTCTTTGTCCTTTAGATTTCAGCGAGAGAGGTCGTGCAATCCACTGCATTTTGGGCACTTTGTTTGTTTTGTGCAGTTTGCTGTGGCGTGCTCGAAGGTCAAGCACCTGCCACACCTTGCTGGCTGGGGGATGGAGGGTCCCCTGGGGGCTCTGCTCGTCGTATGGGTAAGTGTATTTTTTCTCCTTTGGTCAGGAGCGTGTCCAGAGTTCGTTGACAATACGTTATCACCCGGAACTTCTGTGTAAATGCATTACGCTTCCTGTCCATCATGCGAAATGCCTTTACTACATCAGAGCCTTGTTGACGAAGTTGATCAGTCACTGATTCATCTGTTGTGCCGTGAGGAATTTGTTTTGGGATGACACTCATTGATGGATTTTTCTGGTGCCTCCCTATCGAGCCTCGTGGTTCTATTGTGTGTCTGGTGGTTACAGCAACCTCAGGATACCCACATGTTCTAAGTCTGGTTTTTCAGTTCATATATCGTGGGCCACGGGTCACTAATTTCCTATCCATTTGCCTGAGAGGATGATTCACTTGGGGTCCTGTTTCTGTTTGGTGAGGGAGTGGGGCTGGGACTGGCTGGGGGGCTGCCATTATATTAGCACAGCTCACTGTCGCTGCTCATTGTGCTCAGTCAGTGAGTGCCCTAGGGTGAGTGTGGTCATGCTCTGGATGCCAGCTACACCCTTTTTTGCACTTTGCATTGGCTACTGCCTTGGCCTTAAGGTTTCTGTGTGTCAACACAGCTCTAATTGACACGTGTTGGGTAACAGGGCAGTACCACTGGCCCTGGCATGGAATGTTGCCTAATCTATAGGAGGAGGCAGAAGAGTTCTGCCACATGACACTATATGACATGACAATTTTGCCACAACCGGAGTGTAGTAACTAAACAGCGACTCTTTTGCTCTTCTTCGGCACAACATCACAGTGAAGTGGCGCCATGTGGAAGACACCTTTGTTCTTCACTTCAGCATGGGTGGTTGTGCTGAGGTGGATAGCTGGTCTCGGCGCGGCCGTCGGGATCTTCTTCCTCCGCTAGCCTGCCTTTGTGGCTGCCCTATCGCGTCCCGAAGATCTCGAAGTAGCCGATCTCACTCCGTCGCACTTCCACTCTGCTTCACTGCTCAGCCTCGTGTCTGTCTCTCTCTGGGCGCTCCATAATCGGTCTGCGCCACGTTGAGTGTTCTGTCCCTGGTCCACCCTCACCGTGCGCAGCTTCAATGGTGCCCTCTGATCTTTGGTATTCCGACCGGCGTTCGCGCCCGGTTTGGCCATCCTCTAGGGTCGTGGTCGTCATCTCAGGAGTGTCAGGACAAATCTGTAGTGTCTGGTGCTCTGTCTTGTGGCTGTTTTCTCGGTCCCCAATCCTGTTTCTTGTGAAATCTCGAAGTGTTACGCCTTGAGCTTCCAGAAGTTGAAGAGCCAGATCCCAGGCCGAGCTGAGCTGGTATCCAGTGTCACAGTTAATGAGATTCTCCGAGGGTTTGATCTTGATGGACTCTGGGGTTACGGAAGCCAGGTATTTACAACATACCAAGCGAATGTGGGATGTCATACATAGGCCAGACCACCAGGACTGTGAACATCAGGTGTCAAGAACATCAGAGGAACACCAGACCCAGACAGCCAACCAAATCAGCCATAGCAGAATACTGTCTACAGCTCAGTCACTTGATGAACTGCACTAACACCAAGATTATCACACAGACCCCTAGATATTGGGACGTCGTAAAAGAGTCCATCAAGATCAAGATCACGGAGATTCTTATCAACCGTGACACTGGATACCAGCTCAGCATGGCATGGGATCTGGCTCTTGACTTCTGAAATCGCAAAACACTTCGAGATTTCACAAGAAACGGCATTGGGGACCGAGAAAACAGCCACGAGACAGAGCACCAGACACTACAGATTTGTTCTGATACTCTTGAGATGACGACCACGATCCTAGAGGACGGCCAAATCGGGCGCGGATGTCAGTCGGAACACCAACGATCACAGGGAACCATTGGAGCCACGCCTGGCGGGCGCGGACTGGGAACGGAACACTCGACGCAGTGCGGACCGATTATGGAGCGCCCAGCAAGAGACAGAAGTGGAAACCGAGGAAACAGCAATCAGATAGAACACTGTATATTATAGACGGGTTTTGACAGACCTCTGATGACGACTACGACTCCAGAGGACGGCTGCAGCGGGCGCGAACGGCGGTCGGAACACAAGCGACCAGAGGGGACCATGGGAGCTGGGCCTGGCGGGCGCGCGGACCGTGAACGAAACACTCGACGAGCGCCCAGCAAGAAACAGAAGTGGAGACCAATGAAACAGCCAGGATACAGAGCACCAGACACAACAGATGACGACCGCGGCCCCAGAGAGCGGCCGAGCCGGGCGCAAGTGGCAGTCGGAACACCAGCAACCAAAGAGGACCATGGGAGCCGTGTCTTTCAGGTGCGGACCGCTGAGATGCGGCGTGGACCGACTGGGGAGCGCCCAGCACCTTTCAGCCATAAATACTGGACTCGATCAGAATCACTCACCAAAAGCTTCACTAAAATAAAGATGGTATGCATGCACTGATCTAACATAGTAATAAGATGTAATATTTTTTAAATGTAAATCTATTAAATGTTAAATTCAAAATATTGTAAAACCCTTATACTGCCAATATGGTTGTATTTAGCACATATGCAAGCAAATAAAATAAAAAAACAAAAAAATATATTGTACACCCTTGGCCAAAAAAAGAGCAATAAGCAAGCTCTAGTTAGCCCAGCCCTTTCCTTTAAGGGGAACAATAGCCCAAGGACCATTCCCGTGTAGTACCCGAGGAAGACAGCGAGTTACGCCGTCGAAATATCATGCGAGAACGACGCGAACATCCGGCAGAAGTCCCGTTTTTTCCAAACTTCGAATTAGAAGTTAGCAGACGAGCTTAGCACCATATTTTGACCACATATTACATTTATCTAAATATATACAAATAGGTTGCAAAACTGGTACATGAGTATTACTGCTGATTAAGAAAGCTTAAAGTGCACTGAGAATTAATAAGGTAAACAACAACAACAACAACAATGCGTTATGCTTCTAAGAGCATTCTGTCATTGATCCATAGAGCTTGGAATGCATTTGTCATAGCAATGTGGTCAGGATGCAAATATTTTTTGTTGAATCGCCAAATGGCGATCGCCCAGGCTACAGCTGTTGCCATCCCCTCTCCCCCCAGTACCAACACTATCTCAACCATTCTTGGTAACGCTGGCAACTTAGCAAGGATCTTGCTTGGTGGAGTGATTTCGTCATTATTTATCTAACCACTTCATTTTCACAGGTAAGACTTAATGTTCTCATATTCAATTTACCATTCAATCTTTCCCATTATTTTACACAAATTTGAACAATAATTGATAGTTCTCGAAGTTCCTCTTCTTTAGATACAATTTCATTATTATTTGAATTACTGCCCATCAATTCGAATACACAAAGAAAACTGATCATTCTACCAATTCTGCCGTGTTCCAGTTATGGAGGTCATCAGAATCATCTTCCTCTTGTTTACGTTCTTCATTCATAAATATATTTCCCTTAGCTTTAACATCTACGTCTTGGTTTATCTTCCTTTGGAATGTTGTTGTAATCTACAGTCCGACGTCTGGTTTGATGCAGCTCTCCACACCACTCTTTCCTGTGGAAGCTTCTTCATCTCTGAATAACTACTGCAAGCTACATCTTTCTTACCTCGAATACTAAATTGGTGTTCTCTTGATGTCTGAGAACGTGTCCCATCAACCAATCCATTCTTTTAGTCAAGTTGTGCCACAAGTTTCTTGTCTCCCCAATTCTATTCAGTACCCTCTCATTAGTTACGGGGTCTACCCATCTAATCTTCAGCATTCTTCTGTAGCACCACATTTCACATGCCTCTATTCCCTACTTGTCTAAACTGGTTATCGTCGATGTTTCACTTCTATAAGTGGTCACACCCCAGATAAATAAGCAATGTCGACTAAGCAAGTCGAGACTTCTTCCAGCTAGTTGCGATTCGTTTCAAGAAGCAAAAGTGTATGGGTGCTAAGTTAAGACTTATCACGTCAAGACATTATAATGTTGTTGCCTCATGAAAACCAGTATACAGAATATTTGCTTTGGTGTATAAATAAGTGAGATGAAATTTACTGATGATGCAGACGTTTAGGCAGATGCAGAAATGTTATACATTGACTTTTTGAAGCTGTGCGCACATGCAAACTGTATCAGGTTGCTCTGGAAATGTATCATTTCTCCAAAACTGCATCTAATTGTACGCAAACTATATCAACTTGCTCCCAAAACTACATCAACTAGCTCCAGTAATGTATCTACTTTGTTTGAAAAGGTGTCAACTTGCCCTAAACTATAACAGCTTGCTCCAAACTTCATCAGCTTGGCCCATAAATCTACCAACTGATCGAAAAAGTGTATCAGGTTGCCTCCAAACCGAATCAACTAGTTCTGAAAATGTATCAACTTACTGTAAAAACTGTATGAATTACCCCCAAACTGCATCAAATTTTCCCTGAAAATATTTTGACTTACCGCTAAACTGTATCGTCTTGCCACAAACTGTAACAACTTCTCCCAAAAGTGGACCAACTTGGCCTTAAAACTGCACCAATTTGTCCTAAACTACACCAGCTTCTCCCAAAACTGTATCCTGGAGAAATGATGTAGTTAGGTAAATAGTAATGCTCTTACTCCATTGAGCCACAAATTACCAAGAACCTGACTGATTCAAGACTGGGTAATATGACGAGGATAACGGAGGGAGAGCATGTTCTAGCAGTTCGACCTTTCTAAAGGTTTCGTTGGACAATCACCATTTGGCAAAAAGCATTCGCGTTCTGCTCATATTGGTATGCCAAAAGCAGTCCAATACGTATAGACAAATGGCGATCTGCTATTTGTAGGCATAAAAAGTTGTCATTGTTTACTTTACTAATTCTTGGTGCACTTTAAGTTGTAATTAGATCTCCAGTAGTGTTCAAGCGTGTGTTTTTTAGTTTAAGTGACATATCACAACAAAATCATTAAAAAATCTTCTCCCTTCCTTTGTTAAATAATATTTATTTTTATTTTGGCTGCGTTGTGTGTGTGTGTGTGTGTGTGTGTGTGTGTGTGTGTGTGTGCGTGCGTGCGTGTGTGCGATGATTAATATTGCAAACATTCCACTTCTTGCATTCCTGACATACTTTTGCAGAAATTTTAGACTTGAAAAGCACATTGTGACACTTCACAAGCACCACAGATGTGGAAGGTAATTTACGTGAACTTTTGTTTTCTCTGAAACCAAGCGTGGTACTAAGATCAAACTTTGGGCATTCATGAGGGCAGCCATCTGTTGACAAAGATAAGTAATATGAGCATAAAGCAGCAGCTGGTACTACGTATTTCGCATTTTTGATGTTCTGCAGAATAGTATTTAAAGTAAAATTTAGGTTCACCAACTTCGTTTATTTAATTTATTATACTGCATTTTTGATGTTCTGCAGAATATTATTTAAAGTAAAATTTAGGTTCAGCAACTACGTTTATCTAATATATTACACTGCATTAGCAAATGTTGGTTTTTGACTATTTATGGAGAGTATCTTTTATACTCTTTCTCATATTCTGTAGAAGATGCTATAGAGATTTCAGTGACGTTTACAGATGTGACTCGGAAGATAGTTCATGAACAATTTTTTGTAGTCAGGAATGAAAACAATGCGTCATTTTACCCAGTTCAGGTGGAGGATACGAATTTTATAAGTGTGTGTGTGTGTGTGTGTGTGTGTGTGTGTGTGTGTGTGTGTGCACAATTCAGTTATCTATATTATGTAAATAATTCATATCTCTGAACATAATACCATTTTTACTCAACTGACTGCATCATTTTAATATTATCCAGATTAAATATGGAGGTAAGTATGTGCATGCAAATATCTTTGACTTTCAATGAAACCATACATATTTTTTACCTTGGCATATGTTCATGTGAACGTTACACTATCTTTTACTGCATTTCTTCGAACTTGGCACCACAAGCTTGTATCTACATTCTGATTGGCTACCCCAGTTTGATACTTCACTGTGACTGGCCAGTGAAATGGGAGGCGTACGATGCACAACTGGGTTAGTTCCCCCTTCTTGAATTTTTAGTTAATTAATGAATTAATTTTTCTGATATCAAACTTGTGTAACTTCACAGATACATTTAAATTGCCTCGTCTTAACGCTACACTGTGATTGGCTGGACAGCAGGATTGCAGAATGGGGGACGGGTTTGAGAGGTAGCTTGATGATGTCATTCTTATAGAATAGAGAGTGTACAGAAAGGAAAGTTGGGGGGGGGGGGGGGGCTCTGCATGAAGCCAAGGGTTGCGCTTGACGCCATGTTGAAACCAAGTAGCGTGAAACGATAGCTGCTTAATACTACAGCTCGAAATGGACATTCTTAAGAAACAGAACTAATCTAACCGACTAAATGAAAACTTTTATGAATGGAAATGCTAATAAAAGAAGGTGTGATAAATCTTCAATTTAAAATTTATCAACGAGCTTTTAAATTAATTACTGTTCACATGTACAAGCTGTGAACTGCATCTTGTGTTAGCTTCAGATGACAATGAAGGTACTTTGTTTTGTAAATATCGGTTCTTTGCTTCTCAATTTTATTATGCTCCTTAATTTTTCTTCTCTGCGACTGTGAACTAATAAATCAACTTGACTTCCAACAGAAACATTTGTTATGGAACACTTTTCAGGAGCTTCAGGATATGTGTCAGTGCTGCGATTTTCATCATGTTTTCAACCGGAAAGTTAGGCGTAGGCATTACTTTAAATCAAGCCAGTAGGAATATTAAAATTTAATTTACACAAATTTTTGAATTAGGCCAATATCTACATGTTCACTCTAACATATTACTCAAACGAATCATATTCATTTAATAAATGACAATTGATAAGTATCGTAAAGGAACTTTTGCCCAACTTTGTGTTAAATGTATGATGTGCTCAGCTTTCCCATTATGTAGATGTTGGTGTACAATGTCTTTTTCTTTATCATTTTCTTTCAGCAATAAGTACAACAATAAATCGCGGACCCTAGTTTGAAAAATGTGCATTTAGTCCCACGAATTGTTCACGATTGTTTTTACGATAAATAAGACCGCAGCAAGTGTAAATCATCGACTGTAAAATAATGAAAGCATGTAATTTTATATACGAAGTTCTCGTGTACAGTTTTCAATCACTTCCTGGATATATTGTATACAATCGCAAATTTTTGTTTGCCTTTCCTTTTGATGCATTTTATGAAATTATTAATAAATACAATATATTAATTACTGTTTATTTTGCAATGTAAGTAACCAAAAATTGAAAATAGAAAAGATAAAATAGTTTTCAGAGACGGTCTCTAAACCGTGACGCTTTGGTTATCGTTCGACACATTTTCTGTTATTCCTCGCATTACTTGCACGTTGTGCTACATAAATAGCTTATCCTCACCCAAGTTGCGCTAAAAATACTATTTTCTGTTTAACGTCTGGCTCCCTGGAGCTCCCATTTGTACCCTTTTATTTCTGGCCAAGTCCTGCATGTACCATAAATTTGTACGAAATCGGTGATGAAAAGTATGCGCCATCACTTTTCTGTGAGCTGCAGGCTACTCATGCGTGACGAACTCAGCAGCGAGCTCAAATAAGAAAGTTTAACTTATCTCCACACTGAGTGAGACTGGCTTTTCTTCCAACTTTAAAAATATTTACAAAATGTTAGCTACATTTAGTTTACAGCAGCGTGCACCTAAAATGAACCAAACGTAAAGTAGCCAGAGACCACATTTTTCACCACAAACCCTTCAAATATTGTGCTTTAGAGGACTTGGAAATTAAGTATCGCAGTAACTATGACACATAACGAAAGACTAGACACTTCATCATAGCTATTAGACACGAAAGAAATCAATTTCATAAGCCAATTACTTTCCTCAGGATCGAATGAGAGATATTATGTACAGTAATGAAGAAGACGCACAAACGTAAAACAAGTCTTTTTATCTCTTAAAGGAAAAGGAAAGCCTCTACCGAACAACTAACCAAAGCAGTTGATTTAACTTTGCTTCATTTATTCACATACAATAGTTTTTGCAGTTTAATGAGCTTGTACTGTTGACAGCAAAAAAATCAGAAAACCCATGTTTCTCATGTGTTGCTAACAGCCGCTTCGTGTGAATCGCCTATTGGTTTCCTGTGTGGCCTTTTCTCTCAGTATTGCTCACTGTACATTTCTAGCTTTTACAGTACATCAGACAAATGTTTACTTGTAGGTAAACCCAGCAGCTAAAATGCTAAAATGCACAATTAACAAAATAAATCTTTGGCTCCAAACACATCCGTTTACTCGGTTTCAATATGGCAGACTTCGCACATGTGTAATAAATTTTGGTGCATGGATTTCAGCTGAGTTTCCGTTCTGTATACTCTCTATTCTGTGTGATTATGATGATGTCACTGATAAGAGTGATGCAGTCATGAAAGTAGAGTTCTGGTGATTGGAGGCGGGCTGTCACCTAGTTACTCCATCTGACAGGAACCAGCAGGAGGCCGCGGGCTCTCTGCTCGGTAAGGTTAAACCTGAGGTCTGCTTTAGTTTGGCGACAGTAGACATTTTGTGCGGTCATGTTCGGTGAAGCGAGGCCCGCTTCTAAACGTCAGACACTATACGACACTGGCTGGAAGACGTATCCGCCTGCCTGTTAAAACTGCTCCCACATTAGTGCAGTGCGAAATCTGATGCTTCCTTATGTGTGTGCCCACTTGAATAACGAGTCTGTATGCGCTATTTTGGATTCTGGGAGTTCTGTTTCACTACTTGTTTATAATTGCTCCCTCGAATTTGGAAATTTATGTAGAATTCCTCCTCTGTGCCCCCCGTCTCAGAGATGTTGTCTGGTTAATGGATAAGAGTTACCTCTGGTAGCGGAGTTTCGGAGCAAGTCACGCATACTGGATTTTACATGGCCTGTCAACTTTGTCGTTGCTAAGAATTTGTCAGTTAACTTGATACTGTGCTGTGATTTCGTTGAGCGTACCGGTCTGGTTCTTGATTATCAAGCTCACGCCTTTTATTTCAGATTTTGCCCTGATGAAAGGATAGCATTGCCTTGATGTCGGCGCTCTCAACAGATTAGTAATGTGTCGTCATGGTCGTCTGAGTTTACCACTGATTATTTGGAACCTGGCGAGTCTAGGCAACTGTTCAGCATGTTATTCCAATTTTCCGATGTCTTCACTAATAAAATTAGGAATCACTAGTAAGATTTGATATAAGAGTTGCTCGGTTCACGGTATTCCTGTTCATTGGGCGCCTTATAGATTATCCTCACCCAAGATAAAGATTATGTATGGGCTAATTAATAACATGCTCCTGGATGGTGTCACTAGACCTTCGACTTCTTCCTACGCTTCATCCATTTTTCTTGTTCCTAAAGGACAGAGTGACGATTATCGGCCAGTCGTCGATTATAGGGCACTCAACCAGAAGGTCGTCTTGGAATAAGTTCCGCTGCCTGACCTTCACAATAGCTTCACCTGATTCACGGTTTCCCGTTGGTTATCTGTACTGGACCCCAATCAAGCCTAACATCAGATATCTTTGACCGAAGATTCCAAGCCAGCGGCTGACTTTTGGGCTGATTCCAGCCTTTACGAGTTTAATCGGGTTCCCTTCGAGCTGTCTACGTGCGCAGCCGTGTTGTCTCGTCTTTTGGACCATGTTTTGGGAGATCTTAAGTTTAAACCTGTTTATAACTGGCTCGATGATGTGCTGGTTTACAGTGCAACGTTCGTGGAGCATTTGGAGCACCTCTAACAAGTTTTGTTACGTCTTAGGGAGGCCAGGCTTACTGTCAAGCCTTCTAAGACTACGTTGGTTCGCTCTTGAGTATTCTTTGTGTCACCTGGTTTCGGCTCAAGAGAGCAGCATTGATCAGGATCGGAACGTTCCTTGCGTGACTTCCCCCCCCCCCCCCTTCCCCCAAACGGCAAGAACGGAGTGACCAGATTCATTGGTATAGTGAATTCCCTTCAGATATTTGTTCCTAATTTCGCCCAATTGGCGGCGCCCTTCAATAACTTGTACAAAAAAGCGGAGCCCTTCCTTTGGTAGAGAATCAAAAACCTTTTTTTGAGGCAATTGAAGCCACCCTTAGCAACCTCCTGTGTTAATTATCCCGGATTTCGGGAAGCCCTTTATTGTCCAGATCGACGCATCCATTTGTGGTTTAGTAGCGGTACTCCTCCACGAACATCAGGGGAATGGCCCCCCCCCCCCCCCCCGCCTACGCATCGCGCTGCTTATCTCCCGCTGAACTAAAATATTGAGTGCATGAGTGGGAAGCTTTAGCAGTTTTCTTCGCTTTGGAGAAGTTTAAGTTCTTCCTAGACGGTAGGGAACTTGTGCTCGAGACTGGTAGTCAGGCGTTGAGTTGGGTATTGGCCTACCCCAGAAAAACTGGCAGAGTTGCTTGCTGCGCGGTCTACATCTCCGCATTTCGTTTTTTCATCATATCATGGGGCCAGAAAATAGCGTGGCCGACGCTTTAAGTCGCATGTATGAAGATTGCGACTCCATGCTATATGCAGAGACAGTGGCCAACTTGCCTTGGGCGGCGCTAAGTTGACTGAAGTTCCTCTTTTGCGATCTCATGGATAGACGGGAAGAAGATTCCCGTTTTTCCAAATAAAAAACAGATTCTTGATAGCGAACACATAGACGGGTACGTTCTTAATAAAGATATTTTGTGTCAGAGTAGGAAGGGCGACCGCACATTCAAAATTTGTTTGCTTCAGGTATTGGTTTCCTCTGCTTTTTACTTATGTTCATTGTTCCATAGTGGACGGTCGTCTAGGTTTCCGTAAGGCCTTGGCCAAAATTACACAACATGTGGTTTGACCGTCTACGTTTAAGGATATACGTCAGTTATGCAAACAGATCTAACACACGAAAAGGTCTTCTTGAGTCTATTAGTGAGAGCTGTTCCATTGACCTCTTTGTGGACTACATAGGAGTCTTTCTACGTATCCTAAGGGGGGGGGGGGGGAGATGGGGCGAGGGAACCATTATATCCATCACGTCTTGTTGGTGGTGGATGAGTTTTCCCGGTTTAGCTGGTTAATTCCCATCCACGGGGTCACTTGTGGCCAATATGTACATCGTCTTACCCTAGTAAGTGATAATGCTCCAGTATTTACATCTAGCGAATACCGAAGATTTTATTCCGACTATGGGTTAAACTTGTTACTACTACTCCTTACTATCCTCAGCCGCCCTTTGCTGAGCGCATGAACAGGAATTTGAAGGCCGCATTGATAATATTTCATGCTAAGTCCCTTAAACGCTGGAATCTTTCTATCCCGTGGTTAAAACTTCCTTTCAATACAGCTCAGCATGAGGCCATCAAGGACATTCCAACCTCATTAATCCTGACCTAACTGCTTAAATCTCCCTTGAGCAATCTTTGGACCATTGACGAGCTTCTCCGTGAGTGAGTCACCTCCAAAACCGTCCAACAGGGCGAGACACAGTATAGAGCTAATGAATAGGCGTCAGGCGTGTAGATACAATTTTGGGAGGCTCAAGTTCAAGTATGTAACCTCCCAACAGAAAAATAATATATCTAACAACCTCCCAACAGAAAAAAATATAATTATTCATATCATTCACATTCAATGTAACCTTTCAACAGATACACTCCAAAACCACCCAATAGTAAAATTTCGTAACCTACCAATAATACAATGTGACTAACTTCTCAATAAAATTGTTGCTCACTTATAACCTTTCAATAATGACTGTGAATTTAAACTGGTGAATTTTAACGTCAGCAGCGCTGCGTCATGGCCCTGAAAGATCATTCTGAATAAACTGAAAATTCTTACCTCAATAAGGTCGCCGAATAACGCGTATACATCTGCTCCTATAAGAAACTTTTCTGGCACAGCCGAGTGCAATGCTGGCCGATAGATTTGTCATGTATAAAAAGAAACAACTGATTTTTCTTTTCAATAACTTGGATGACCAAGGATTGGAGAAATTAGTAAATTCTTTAAATTGAAATGAATGATTGTCAAAAGTTACTTTTTATGAGAAAGATTATAATTAAGAGATTTTTTTAAAACATTTACATGGGACTTGATATAACAATACTACATATGGGCGAGGCTGCTTTTACCTTATACTACAACGCTCAGGCTCCGCCATCGCTTCCCACGACCGGCCCAGCCAACTCCATACACACGAGTGCTCGATAGCAACTACTTACTCCAACTGCTACACAGTTCCTGCTGCTGACAATACTGCTCTCTGGTCTGAGATTCTCTTATACCTTACATATCGCAGTTAGCGCGTGAGCAATCCATCGAAATTACATCTGCTCGAGTGCGCTAACAACAAATTCCTTAATAATGGACCTCTTACAAGTGGAAGCTCGGAGACCGCGTGTTTGCGCGTAGACTCTGCATTATTGACGTTGGAGCCAAAGCTGGAGCAACCGGTTCTAATAAAATTGGCATTCGGGTAGGAAGATTTGGTATCAGATCACCCTAATGAAAGGGCTGGTGTACCCACATAACCAATTCAGTTTTCGCCATCTTTAGTACATAGTTTGCCTTTATTGAAATCAAAAGAGTTTTAAAAACAAAACAATCAACAGTAAAAAGGACTGAGGACACTTTAGAGAAATATATTTTAAACAGCTGCCACTAATCGTGTGTCATCAGCCATTAACTACACGCCAAACACATAGAGTTTGAAAAACAATTAACTACAGTTAGTAAAATTCACTGAGCAGTTTTTTTAACTGAAGGAACTTTAAAGAGCTGCCATTAATGAAGAACCTACTCTCACTCAATAGACAGCCAAGATGTAGAAGTTTAAGAACAATTAAAAGTCACTGAATAAACAGCTACAATTAGCCAGAATTCACTCATCAATTTTAAGCAAATGATTTATTAACAGCTGGTATTAATTATGGACCCTCTGTCATTCAGTAGACAGCAAAATACAGAATTTAAAAAACAATTAAGTCACTGATTAAGCAGCTGCAGTTAGCCCAAAATTCACTCATCAGATTTTAAGCATATGATTTCTTAACAGCTGCCACTAATTATGGATCCACTGCCTTTCCGTCACTCACAAGGTACAGGCTTTTAAAAACAATTAAGTCACTGAATAGGCAGCTACAGTTAATATAAGTTCACTGATCAGATTTTAAGCAAATAATGTAAAACAGCTACTATGATTTTTAACCCACTGTCGTTCAGTAGGCATCAAAATACAGAATTAAAAAAAAAAACAATTAACAGTTACTGAAGAGGCAAGTATAATTAGCCAAAAATCACTGATCAGTTTTCAGTCAAATGACTTTTAAATAGCTGCTATTAATTTGGAGTTCGGGTTGTATTAAGCCCACCGGAGTGCGGTGAGGGGTCGAGGGGAGGGGGGGGGGAGGAAGAGCGAGAGATAAGGACATATACTGAACTTGCACAGGATAACCACAATTCTTCCACTCCGTAAGGCGGCAAGAGATCGGACCGCCTTCACTAGCGACGAATCCGCCAAGTAATCTCCAATCTGCCGGTGTGTTTTCCAAAAGGTCATGCCCACTCACTGAAACTGCTTCATAGAGCAAGCGATAACTGACAGTTGAAACCAGGCCCGGCAACCGTAGAGGAGCCGATTCGTTCTGTCGCGTACCATCCAGAACTCCAAACGTCACGCGCTCCCAGCCGATTCGCTCCACACACCACACACTGATTCCCAAACCTTCTTTCTTCGCGGTTTTTGTCCCTACAGATAGCGCCACCGACGTTCCTCAAAAGTTATCCATTCAAAGATAGTTAATGAGAGCGAAATCGAGAGAAGGCAGAGTCCGCATGGCTTAACCTCCGCCACTGAAATTCAAAGATGCTCCGGCAGGGTTCGGCACCAAAATCAAAAGGTGAAGGGGACAAGGTACCCTCACTAACCTAACATATACTCTAGAGATCTGACCGTTCAATTCATTACGGATTAAGATATCAACAGGACTCAGAAATAAGGCAAGAGTTTGACTATCGTATTGACGTTTTTCGAGTCACAAATGGCGCACATACGGAGCACCTATAATCTGAGTTATAAATTTAGAGAGATACTGCATCCATGGATGTATGACTGTTGCCTGTATGTCTTGTAGTTTTCGCACAGCCTTATTATGAATTCCTGGAGGTACTTATTAACAACCCGGTATTTCGCTGAGAACTTCGAACAAGTTGTGCAAGCTTACATTCTGAACACTTTCTCTGGGTCAACAAACCTTACGAAAGTTTCCTAATTTTTCTTAACTCTTGCAGCCATTAACAATATCAGAGACGCCTCTCTCGTAGCGGTTAAAGTAACCCTCATCTAACAGATCCTCAGTTTTCTTTTCCATTCGTCTGTATACTATTGTTAGCAGTAATTTGGTTCAAGACCAGTTGAACTGATTGTGAAATAGTTCTTACATTTATCCTCTTTTGTTGTCTTCGGTATTGTGTGTGAGATATTCTTCCCAAATTATGATAGTATTTCTCCAGTCTCATAGATTCTACACGCCACATACGTTTGTTCTGGTAAGTTATGTAACAATTTCCTGTTCTGATAAATAACTGTCTGGAACAGAGTCTGTCCAGTTGGACTGCCGACCGAATTTAGAAATAACTTCATTAATCTGTTGTGGATTATTCGAAATTTCGTAATATTTATCATTATCTTTTTTGCGTGAAATGACGAGAAAGCAAAATTTGCGTAAGAAGATGTACACATTTCCTAATAATAAGTTATTATACTGAAAATGATTACCTCAATTTTCTGATCTGATTAGGCTCATGTAATCACTTTCATTTGCATAGCCAATATTAGAGAGCAGATAGAATATATTTGACCCTCATACGCGCTCTCCATCAGGACAGAAAAGTATGAAGTCACTAAACGTATAGAAGCTTTTCCTCAAAAAGCACAATTTTTTCTTCGTTTTACTGTCGTTATTATCGTTATTATTATTATTCAGTGCACTACAAAGGGTATATTGGAAGAGCATGCATTTATTCATTACATAGAGGATGAACCATATTAAATGGATATCTCGAATATTACGTCAACGGCTTTGGATTTCAGTATGAGGTACCTGGAAGTAATAATAACAGACATGTAGTTTCTTTTATTCATAACACTTGTATGACATTAGAAGTTGCGTGCACTGAACACGACGATGAAACAGGGGGTGCCTTTGTCCTGTTCTGAGAACTTTAACTCCGAGAAGTGTTCATCTGCACATCAATATCTGTACATCTGTCAATCACAGATCAAACCACTAGAGATATGTGAAAATTTCAAGCACGTGCACCCAACGCACAATGCTTTAGAGAGACTGTACTTGAATGTTGTTCCTGAGAGGCTGTTTCCAAATTCTGAGAAAGTCATTACTGAAAACAGGAATAAACTGTGTCGAAAGCTCTTATCCAACCTACTTTTTCTTAAGATTCTTTAAAAACTTTGGAGATAAGTATATTTCACTTGTATGGATAAATCACCATATATTCAAAAATGGTGCAACCGCCACTTTTAGTACAGAGAAAAATCGACCTCCTGTAGAAAAAAATGTTGTCCTTAGTTTTAAAGATGTTACCTGATTTTCGGAAATCTTAAAACTCTTTTTGAGGATAAGCTTGTTCTTCAAATGATTTTCTTGTTGATATGTAGATTGACATCCCTTTTTAATTTCATTCCCTTGAGTTAACATCGAACTAAGATACTAAGCTGAACTTTAAAAATAAAAAAAATGTTTCAGATTTACAATTACTATTCTCTGTTTAGAAGAATTATTTTAAGTCAGATATTTTTATTAACACAGTTTAGTATTTTTACAAGCTCTACATTTTTGGAAGCAATGGAAATGATAAAAATTTATGTTACAAAGGTGACAAATGTCTTGTAAAATGTTCGACTGGATCTACAGTAAAAGGCCTCTCATTCTAAAACTTTAAACAGTAAGACAGCCTTCCTAGTACCAAACATTTTTCCTTTTATAATTCGGAAATGCAATATATAAAAAATTTCGATATTTTACCTCCGACATACCATCAGATGACGATATATCGAAATTTCATTCAGTGATATTTCAGAAAAAGTCACAATTTCTATTTAAAACCGTCCAAGTTAGAGGGACACGAGTTAAAAGAACTAATGAGTTTGCCAGTGGAGGAGAAACATTGCAGGGTATGAAAAATATTCAAATAAGAAGCACAGAGCATTGAGAAGTTTGATTGGATCACACATTAGAAAAAAGAATTTGTCTAAGGTATGTACGAAGTGGTGCAGAAAAGTAATGCCTCCAGTTTTTTTGTATTAAAACTCTTAAATCTTTTTTGATAAAACATCATCTTTATTCTTCATGTCTACATATTTCCGACCCCTCTGTCGCTAGAGGGCTCCGAAATGTAGCGTGTAACATGGCACTGTGTAACGTAACTACCTCGGTGCTTGAGAAAAAGCGTTTTGTAATCGACTTTCAAACTTGAAGAATTCGTCTACACATGGCAATATGACAATGCCAAATCACAAGCCAGCGCTGTGTCATTCGATTTTCGTCTGTTTCCAGTACTTAAATAACACCTTCGGGGACTTCATTTTGGTAGTGATGAAGCGGTAAGGCAGAGATGACGTTGTGTGCCTGTCAACAAAGTGAAACATTCTGCAGTGATGAAATCAACAAACTGGTCTCTCTTTTGGAGAAATGTACTCGTTGACAAAGACACTATGTTGAGAAATATATATGTAGCCATGAAGAAAACAGACATATAATGTCAATAATGTTTGTTTTATTTAAAATACTTTAAGAGTTCTCACATAAAAAATTCTAAGATGTTGTGTTTCAGCACGCCTCGTATCTGGTCCAGCTGTTGGGAGGACGACTGACAATCTCCTGAAAAAACGTTCCGTGACTATTAAGAGTCTTAAGTCTTTATCTCTACATTAAATGACCTTACGAAAACGGCAAAGAAGCAGTTCCTCTTTAGGCCTATTGTCTGTAACACTGATTCTCCGACATAACATAGCTAAACATCTTGACCACTATTAGGTCGGTGTCTGAATAACGTTAAGAACTCAGCGGGATTCTTATGTCGATTAAAGGGACTCCGTTTTAATGGATTTGATATTTTAGTAAGTTTTGATCTTGTCTTCCACGTGCGTTTCTTTGTGATGCGTTATAGTTAACTGAGGTTGGGTTTGATTTAAAGTAATGAATCGATTTCGAGATGTGTTGACTTACACGCCCTTTTTATTCAATCAAAACTTCTATGAACAGACGATTGACTGGCGACGGGGAGCACATTGTCGCCTGGCATTGCTATCTGATTTCGAGGGACGCGCCTTGGAGTCGGCGGCAATGAAACCTGCGTGCTTTTTCAGGCATGTAGACGATATTTATGTTATTTAGCCTCGTGGAAGTGAGAATATCTGCATTAAGTCCACCTGAGTGTTCACTTCGATGGAGTTTGAAAAGCAAGTCTGCTTTCCCTTCGTTGATATTTTGGTCAGGAGGTAGTTTGACGGCACTTTGGGACATGCCTTTTATAGGAAGTGAACTCACCCTGTCTTGTGTCTTCAGGCTGATAGTTGTCACAATCTGGCTCAGCCTGAAGGGGTACTTCGTAACTTGGTTCACAGAGTCCACGTTGTTTCTGACCCTGAATCTTTTTCAAATGATTTAACCCACCTCGAAATCCCCTTTCGCTAGAACCATCAACGATAAAATTCACTACAGTTTAAAAATTAATTATTTCTAAAAGGGGACGCAATATCCGTGGTCTAGAGGTTGCGTTTTTGATTAGTAATCAAAACGTAGTCGGTCTCAGTTCGAAACTCGCCACCGCCTAAAATTTCATTAATAATCAGCGATTGAGGTGGAAGAACTCCGCCATAAGAAGTCACCCTCATTCTGCAACAGCCTTGTCAAAAAGGGCGGAGGAGCAGACAACGGTTCAGGGCACTCTCTTGTCCTTTGGGTGGGAAACTGTCGCTAAAGGTGGAAGAATCAGCAATGATCAACGGCAGCAGGATGCAGAAGGCAATGGAAACCACTGCATTAAAGACACATAACGTGTATCCACAGGAAAAGTGGCCTGTAACTGATAAAGTGTCATGATGATATCTCCATTGGCAAAAGATTCGGGAATAGTACCCCATTCGGATCTCCGGGAGGGGACTACAAAGGGGCAGTGACCGTGCGAAAAAGATTGAATAACTAACCAAAGGATAAAGTTCTACGAGTCGGGGAGAGGGGCGGGGGGTGGAATGTCAGAAGGTTGAATGTGGTAGGGAAGCTAGGAAATCTGAAAAGGGAAATTTAAGGCTCAATCTGATAAAGCAGGGGTCGGTGAAGTGTAATGGGGTGAAGACAAGGATTTATGGTCAGACGAATATAGAGTAATATAAACAGCAGCAGAAAACGATATAACGGCCGTAGGATTGGTTATGAATAGAAAGACAGGGCAGAGAGTGTGTTACTGTAAACAGTTCGGTGATAGGGTTGTTCTTACCAGGATCGACAACAAACCGACACCGACAACAATTCAGGTATCTATGCCAACGTCGAAAGCTGAAGATGAAGAGACAGAGAAAGTCCCTGGGGATATTGAATGGGTAATACAGTACGTAAAAGGAAATGAAAGTCTAATTGTTGTGGGTGACTGGAATGCAGTCGTGTGGAAGGAGTACAAGAAAAGGTTACAGGAGAATATGGGCTTGGGACACGGAATGAGAAAGACTAATTGAGTTCTGTAATAAATTTCAGCTAGTAATAGCAGATACTCTGTTCAAGAATCACATGAGAAGGAGGTATACTTGGAAAAGTTCGGGTGATACGGGAAGCAGTTAGATTACATCATGGTCAGACAGAGATTCTATAAGCACATACTGGATTGTTTGGCATACCCAGGAGCAGATATAGACTCAGATCACAATGTACTAGTGACGAAGAGTAGGCTGAAGTTTAAGAGTTTAGTCAAGAAGAATCAATACGCAAAGAAGTGGGATACGGAAGTACTAACGAATGACGAGATAAGTTTGAAGTTCTCTAAGGCTATAGATGCAGCAATAAGGAATAGCTGAGCAGGCAGTACAGTTGAAGAGGAATGGACATCTCTAAAAAGGGAAATCAATTAAGCTGGAAAGAAAAAAATAGGTACAAAAAAGATAACTGCGAAGAAAGCATGTGTAACAGAAGGAATACTTTAGTTAACCGATGTAAGAAGGAAGCACAAAAATGTTCAGGGAAATTCAGGAATACAGAAATGCAAGTCGCTGAGGAAGAAAGTAAATAGGAGGTGCAGGGAAGCTAAGACGCAATACTGCACGAAAAAGTGAAGAAATAAAAAAGAAATGATGGTCGGAAGGACTGACCCAGCATATAGGGAAGTCAAAACAACCTTCGGTGCAATGGTAATTCCACTGTTAAATGCAAAAGAGAGAGCGAATAGGTGGAAAGAGAACACAGAAGGCCTCTATGAGGGGAACGATTTGTCTGATGTGATAGAAGAAGACACAAGGGTCGATTTAGGAGAGATAGGGGATCCAGTATTAGAATCAGAATTTAAAAGTGCTTTGGAGGACTTAAATTCAAATAAGTCACAGTTTTTAAAGTCGCTGGGGGAAGTGGCAACTAAACGACTATTCACGTTGGTGTGTTTGGGGTCATATCATCTGACTTTCGGAAAAATATCATCCACACATTTCCGAAGACTGCAAGAGCCGAAAAGTGCGAGATTATAGCACAAGCTCATGCATCCAACTTGCTGACAAGGATAATACACAGAAGAATGGAAAAGAATATTGAGGTTGTCTTAGATGGCGATTAGTCTGACATTAGGAAAGGTGAAGCCACCAGATAGGCAATTCTGACGTTGCGGTTGATGATGGAAGCAAGACTAAAGAAAAATCAAGACACGTTCATAGGATTTGTCGACTTGGAAAAAGTGTTCGACAATGTAAAATGGAGCAAGATGTTAGAAATTCTGAGAAAAATAGGGGTAAGCTATAGGGAGAGACGGGTAAAATACAATATGCACAAGAGCCGAGAGGGAATAATACGAGTGAACGACCAAGAACGAAGCGCTCAGATTAAAAAATGTGTAAGACAGGGATATAGTCTTTTTCCCGTACTGTTCAGCCTGTACATCGAAGAAGTAAAAGAAAGGTTCAGGAGTGGAATTAAAATTGAAAATGATAGAATATCAATGATGCGATTCGCTGATGACATTGCTATCCTGATTGAAAATTAAGAGGTACATGATCTGCTGAATGGAATGAACAGTGTAATGGGTACAGAATATGTATTGAGAGTAAATCAGAGAAAGGAATGAGAAGTAGCAGAAATGAGAACAGCAAAAAACTTAATATCAGGATTGAAGGTCACGAAGTAGATGAAGTTAAGGAGTCCTACTATCACACAGCAAAATAACCAATAACTGACGGAGCAAGAAGCACACCAAAATCAGACTAGCATTCCCGGTCAAGAGAAGTCTTATAGTATTCAATATAGTCCTCAATTTGAGAAAGAAATTTCCGAGGACGTACATTTGGAGCACAGCATTTTTGGTAGTGAAATATGGGCCGTGGGAAAACCGTAACAGAAGAGAATAGAATGATTTGAGATCCGGTATTACAGACGAATGTGGAGGTTCTGCGCAGAAATGGAGAGAAAAGCGATATGTTGAAAACACTGACAAAGAGAAGGGAGAGGACTATAGGGCATCTGTTAAGCCATCAGGGAATGACTTTCATGATACTAGAAGGAGCTGTAGAGGACAAAAGTGTAGAGGAAGACAGAGATTGGAATACAGTCAGCAAATAATTGAGGACGTAGATTGCAAGTGCTATTCTGAGATGAAGAGGTTGACACGGGAGAGAATTTCGTAGCGGGCCCCATCAAACCAGCGGAAGACAGATGGCTCAAAAAAAAAAAAAAATCCTTTATGGACCCACATATGCACCTGGAGAAGGGGCACAGGTTCTGAAACTGGGTTGCACTTTCCTTTTCAGTAATAAATAATTTTTTACAACTGTAGCCGATTTTATCATTGATTATGAATAGCAACAGGATGTCCCGCGAAAAGAAACTGTTTTCGCCAGAACGGTTATAGTGGAAGACAGATCAGACGCACATTGCACTGTCGTCAAGCGAGGACATAACGAGCTTCAGCCTTGTGCCTTATGTAGATAATATTTCCAACAGGAGTGGTCGTATTCTGTGGGAACATACGCAAAATGTATGTTTCGAGCACCATCTAAGATCAGGGCCCTTTTAGATTTTCTAAAACGATGCTCTTGGTTTGCATAAGGCGGGTCTCTGCCCTATCCGTTCCAGTTATCGCACGTTATACGAGCAGTGGTGAGACCATTAGGACCGTGGAGGATCGGTGTACGGAGCATGAACGTCACTTACGCTTACAACAGCTGAGCAAATTTGCCACTGTAAAATATTGTCTTGGCACCGGTCATCGCATAAAGTATAGCAACACGAAGATGCTAGTATACACTAGCAGCTGTTGGGGCAGTTTTATTGATGAAGCAGCTGAGATGAAATTAGCAAGTGATCTTATAAATGGAGAAGGAAGTTTTCTGCATAAATTCTCCATGGAATCCTGCTCTCTTCTAGGTCAAACAGAGGGACAACTTTAATGCTAACTGCTGCTCGTTAATATTCGCTATCGATATCTCTTGATGTTGATCACCTTTGGTTGTGTGGCAGTGCTAATGTTTATGGCCTGAGTGTGTTGTCTTTTGTCATATTCCCCACATATCGAGTTGTTAAATTTCGTTGTACAGCGTTCACTCATTACATTCTACCTTGAAAATGCAAGGACGTTGTGACACGACACGTCATATCTGAATATTGGTGGTTGTTTTTGGTCGGACGCTGAGTCTGGATTGCGCGCTCTGTCGTGATAGTCGGGCGAACGAGTGTCTGATGGGTGTTTGGCGTGAGCAGCAGCACAAAACGGCGTGTGGATAATCCGAGCACCGAGGTTGGGGGCCTGCATGTGCTCATGTGAGATTTCAACGCTCAAGACATGTCAGCTCCCTCCGGAGCGTGCACGAAGGATGGATTAATATTGTTCACTTTCGCGCACTTGCAGCGCTACCATGGACACAGAAAAGCGCAGTACTTCATGTCAAAGAGGAAATAAAGATTATTCCGTTGACATGTAGTTATCCTCTGGAGATAATATGCGTGGGAAGATATAGCGCCAGGCGGATCTGCTTCACTGAAATCTAGCAAACAACTAATAGCTTACACAATTTTTACTACACAAAAGTGTTCGAGCTGTCAATTTGAAGTTCTCGTCGATGCGCATCGACTGAACTATTCACATGTTTCATAATGCAATTAGATTGGAATTTATACAATCACGTTGTGTGCAGCGATAGTTGAATATAGACAGTGGAGAAAAAGTCAGCAATCAACTCCGAAATCCGTAGTTTTATTACAGCAGATCTAGATTTCAACTATTACATAATCATCTTCAGAGCATATAACAACAGCAAGCATTAGTCCATTGCAGAAGTGTCAGTTCGTGTTAGACTCCTGTATGTTCCATATTGTTTACTGCGCAATACTTGAAATCTAGATCTGCTGCAATAAAACGACGGATATCGCCATCGATTGCTGTCGTTTTCTCCATTTTCATAGCGAAAGTAATTACCCAGTGAGACCTTTTGGCCGGCCGCTGTGGCCGAGCGGTTCTAGGCGCTTCAGTCCGGAACCGCGAGACTGCTACGGTAGCAGGTTCGAATCCTGCCTCGGGCATGGATGTGTGTGATGTCCTTAGGTTAGTTAGGTTTAAGTAGTTCTGAGTTCTAGGGGACTGATGACCTCAGATGTTAAATCCCATAGTGCTCACTGCAATTTGAACCATTTTGAGATCTTTTATTAAACTTTTGATTATAATCAGCATAATATTTTATCTAAGACAGACGCACCAATAGTATACCAGTATGTCTATACTGTAATTAGTTAAGGCACCTTGAACTGTTTTCATTGTGGCAGCTAAAATTTGCAATTGTTCGAATTTAATTTGTGAGCAAACTGCTGTGCATAGAACTAAGTACAACATATCAGTTTTGTTTAGGTTTTAAGTACACATCTGATGGCGCAGGTCGATTTTTAATTGCTTTTGCGTAAAATGTATAAGAGAGGCTACTGATGGCATGAAGTCTCTAAGTAATGTAGAGACTTGGATTTTCTGAGGAGGGTGTATTGAAGGTTTAAAAGGGCGGAGGCCATCCTACTCTTTCACAGCGTTCAGGACGGACTGGCAGACGCGGGACCTTGAGCGGTGATCCGACGGTACACTTCTGGGTGCCAGGAATTTTCGCGTCGGTGCCCGCGACACTTTGGTATATTTTGTGCCAATTCAGTGGAAACTTAAGAGATATTCTGCAATGGTCAGGGCCCTGATTTATTTATGCCAGTTCCCAGCAGAAATTTTTTGCTCCTGAAACAGCTTTGAACTTTGATTTTTAATTCAGTTTGCCAATGGTGACTTGGATTATTTTCGTTACTATTCGGCATTAAAGATTATTGCATTGTGTATCGATTAAACTGTAATTTATTTCTGCTAGTTTGTCTATATTTATATAGGTTTTTTGGCAACCACGATACTGGGGCTTGAGCTACATTTGAATTCATGTAAATACGTAGAGTTTAGCACGAGCCTACAAAATTATATGTGATATTGTAAGCTTAACTGCCATCATATGGGGTATATTACCTAGGTTTGCGTTACCTACCAGCTACATGTACATCTACATCACACTCGGTAAGCCACCTACTTCTGGTATCACTGAAGTGATCCACCTGCCCCGTTCCACTCCTGAATCGCTCATGGGAAGAATGATTGTCGGTAAGCCTCTTTATTATCTCTAACTTCTCGGATTTTGTCGTCGTGGTCATTATGCAAGACGTACACTCCTGGAAATGGAAAAAAGAACACATTGACACCGGTGTGTCAGACCCACCATACTTGCTCCGGACACTGCGAGAGGGCTGTACAAGCAATGATCACACGCACGGCACAGCGGACACACCAGGAACCGCGGTGTTGGCCGTCGAATGGCGCTAGCTGCGCAGCATTTGTGCACCGCCGCCGTCAGTGTCAGCCAGTTTGCCGTGGCATACGGAGCTCCATCGCAGTCTTTAACACTGGTAGCATGCCGCGACAGCGTGGACGTGAACCGTATGTGCAGTTGACGGACTTTGAGCGAGGGCGTATAGTGGGCATGCGGGAGGCCGGGTGGACGTACCGCCGAATTGCTCAACACGTGGGGCGTGAGGTCTCCACAGTACATCGATGTTGTCGCCAGTGGTCGGCGGAAGGTGCACGTGCCCGTCGACCTGGGACCGGACCGCAGCGACGCACGGATGCACGCCAAGACCGTAGGATCCTACGCAGTGCCGTAGGGGACCGCACCGCCACTTCCCAGCAAATTAGGGACACTGTTGCTCCTGGGGTATCGGCGAGGACCATTCGCAACCGTCTCCATGAAGCTGGGTTACGGTCCCGCACACCGTTAGGCCGTCTTCCGCTCACGCCCCAACATCGTGCAGCCCGCCTCCAGTGGTGTCGCGACAGGCGTGAATGGAGGGACGAATGGAGACGTGTCGTCTTCAGCGATGAGAGTCGCTTCTGCCTTGGTGCCAATGATGGTCGTATGCGTGTTTGGCGCCGTGCAGGTGAGCGCCACAATCAGGACTGCATACGACCGAGGCACACAGGGCCAACACCCGGCATCATGGTGTGGGGAGCGATCTCCTACACTGGCCGTACACCACTGGTGATCGTCGAGGGGACACTGAATAGTGCACGGTACATCCAAACCGTCATCGAACCCATCGTTCTACCATTCCTAGACCGGCAAGGGAACTTGCTGTTCCAACAGGACAATGCACGTCCGCATGTATCCCGTGCCACCCAACGTGCTCTAGAAGGTGTAAGTCAACTACCCTGGCCAGCAAGATCTCCGGATCTGTCCTCCATTGAGCATGTTTGGGACTGGATGAAGCGTCGTCTCACGCGGTCTGCACGTCCAGCACGAACGCTGGTCCAACTGAGGCGCCAGGTGGAAATGGCATGGCAAGCCGTTCCACAGGACTACATCCAGCATCTCTACGATCGTCTCCATGGGAGAATAGCAGCCTGCATTGCTGCGAAAGGTGGATATACACTGTACTAGTGCCGACATTGTGCATGCTCTGTTGCCTGTGTCTCTGTGCCTGTGGTTCTGTCAGTGTGATCATGTGATATATCTGACCCCAGGAATGTGTCAATAAAGTTTCCCCTTCCTGGGACAATGAATTCACGGTGTTCTTATTTCAATTTCCAGGAGTGTATGTAGGAGGAAGTGATATGTTGTCCGACTTTTCCCGAAAAGTAGTCCCTCGAAATTTCAGTAATAAACCTCTCCTTGATGCACAATGCCTCTCTTGTAATGTCTGCCAATGGAGATTGTTGAACATCTCTCTAAATCTCTCGCAACGACTAAACGATTCCGAGACGAAAGGCGCCGGTCTTCGTTGGATTTTCTGTCTCTCTTATGTCCTACCTGCTGACGGTCCCATATTGATGAACAATACTCAGTAATCAGTCGAATAAACGCATTATAAGCCAATTCCTTCGTGGATAAGCTACGCTTCCTTAACATGCTTCCTATGAATCTCAGTCTGGCATCTTCTTTTCCTACTCTTTGTTCTTTGTGGTCATTCCAGTTATGGTAGCCCTAGATAGTTACACCTAGATATTTTACGACAGATACTGTTTCCATCGGTTTCTTATCAACAGTGTAGTTGTAGAGTAGTGGATTTCTTTTCCTATCTATTTGCAATACGTTGTACTTATTTACGTTCAGAGTCAGCTGCCAGAGCCTGCACCATTCATCAGTCCTGTGCAGATGATTCTGCAAATAGATACTGTTGTAAGTAGGCTGTTTATGTTTTCTTATTGGTAAAGAATAAGCGCTCTGTATGAAAATCACTCGCTGTGCTGTGTGCAGTCTATGGCTAGTTTGCATTGTTGTCTGCCATTGTAGTGTTGGGCAGCGGCAGCTGGATGTGAACAGCTCGTAGCGTTGCGCAGTTGGAGGTGAGCCGCCAGCAGTGGTGGATGTGGGGAGAGAGATGGCGGAGTTTTGAAATTTGTAATACTGGATGGCATGAACTGCTATATATATTATGATTATTAAGGTAAATACATTGTTTGTTCTCTATTAAAGTCTTTCATTTGCTAAGTATGCCTATCAGTAGTTAGTGCCTTCAGTAGTTTGAATCTTTTATTTAGCTGGCAGTAGTGGCGCTCGACGTATTGCAGTAGTTCGAGTAACGAAGATTTTTGTGAGGTAAGTAATTTGTGAAAGGTATAGGTTAATGTTAGTCAGGGCCATTCTTTTGTAGGGATTTCTGAAAGTCAGATTGTGTTGCGCTAAAAAATATTGTGTGTCAGTTTAAGCACAGTCATGTATAATTGTTCAAAGGGGACGTTTCATATGTCGACCCTTAGCCTAGGATACCTCACTGGAATCTTCTGATTTTTTTCTTGTAGTTTGTGTAATTAGTGTAGCTATTGTTTATTGCTAGCGCGTAATTATAGAGAGAATTTCCTTTGTAGTTGCAGTCTTTCATTGTTGTACAGTAAAACAGGTGTGGCACGCATGTAGATTTGCACCAAGTATTTCGCAGCTGCAATTAACTAGATATTATTTTCAGTGCTATGTTAATGTGTTCTCTTATTTTTGCTCTTCAAATTGTGCTTTTCTGTGTTGTCGTGTGAAATATTGTGACAATAATGGCGTGTGAAAAACGTAATACTAGGCTCCAAAGTAAACTGAGAAAAGACAGTGAAGACGAAAGCAGTGTGTTAGCCCCACCATGTAATGAATTAACTAATATTCAAAGTAGTAATTTGGTAACTGTGCATAGGGAAATGGAGCGGGCGTCAAATAATGGAGTAGACAGTGAAACAGGTAGTGAACAGGGAAGCATTATCGATCGATCGGTCGGCAACAGCTCGCCTCAGGAATCGGGAATGACAGAACACAATATTGCAAATACTGTAGACTCAGGTTTTGGGTTCTCACCGTTTTCTCAAATGAGTCAAGACACATTTTCCGCTTGTCAAAATGTGAACGTTGCCGGTGCAAATTCACTGCCGAAAAGCACTGAGGAACATGTTTCAGACACCAGTGCATTGTTATTACAATTAATGCAACAAATGGGACAAAAGCTTCAAAAGTTAGATACAATGGAACAACACCAGAGACAAAACACAGCAACAGTTAGACACAATGGAACAAAATCTTCAAAAGTTAGACACAATGGAACAACACCAGAGGCAAACACAGCAACAGTTAGACACAATGGAACAAAATCTTCAAAAGTTAGACTCAATGGAACAACACCAGAGGCAAACACAGCAACAGTTAGACACAATGGAACAAAAGCTTCAAAAGTTAGACTCAGTGGAACATAAGCTTGAACAAACACGTGAAGATTTAACTACTGAGTTACATAACATTGAATCGAAATGTCAAAAAGTCTGTAATGACGTAAAAACACAAATTTGTGAGCATTTTCAACCTATTTTTTCGCGGCATGAAAATGCATTACAGAATCACGAAGCAGCCATAAAAAAACTGCAAACCATTGTTCATGAAAATCATGAGACCTTGTGGGCTAAAATGGACTCAGTTGCATCTACCGATTCGGTTACGCAACTTGCAAAAACTCAGGAAAACTTAAAGGACACAGTAGATTCGATTTCAACACAAATGGATACTCTGAAACGTGGTTCAGAAAAACACACTGAGGAAATGTGTTTACTATCGGAGAAAGTAGCCGAACTTTCGGATCAGGTCACTAACTTATCTACAAAGGTAGATGATGATCTGAATGACACAAGACCCGTAGCCTTCACTGACACAGAAGAGTATGAACAAATTAGAAAATTCAAACAAAATCAAAATCAAATCAATACACAGTACAAAAGAGAAATCCGGGAAGTACAAGATCAGTTGACGCAGGTAATACAAGAATTACATATTTCAGAGGACACTCGCGCTCCAATACAGGAAGAGGGACATAGAAATACGGAACAACCACAAAATAATAACAGAGGACACTTCGGAAATTATGAAAGAAATTGGCAAGGCGCATTGGATTTTGAGATGGAACCGCCGAAACGAAGTATCAATGAGCGATGTGCGACTCGCCGACACGATGATTTCGACTATAAGCTGTTCATTACTACACGTAAATTCAAAACATTTAAGAATTCTGACAACGACATTCATCCACAAGCATGGCTTCATCAATTTTCTCATTGTTTTCTTCCCAGCTGGTCATTAGAGCACAGATTAGAATTTATGTGTGGCTATTTAGAGAATGAACCAGCTGTAAGAATGCGATCGGCCATTCACGATTGTCACAGTAAAGGAGATTTTTATCATGCCTTCCTCTCAGCATATTGGTCTCAAGCTACACAAGACCGAGTAAAAAATAGCATCATAATGATGAAACATTTCGAACAATCTGAATTTTCCAGTCTTGTGAAATATTTTGAAGACATGTTGCACAAGAATCAGTACCTGTCAAACCCATACAGCCCCTCAGAGCTCATCCGCATTTGCTTAATCAAATTGCCTGAACATTTACGACATATTATTTTGGCAGGAAGTTGCAAAGACGACATTGAAGCTTTTCAGGGACTCTTACAAGAATTAGAAATTGACACGGACAGTCGCAGGATGTGAAAACAGGAAAACAATCACTACAGGTCACATCCGTCACAATTCCGTGACGATAGAAACAATAACTGGACACGACAATTCTATTCTTACAACGTAAATCGTGACCATAAGAGACACCATCCGTATGACAACCACTGGCAGAGTAATAGTTACAGAGAGAGATCGCATTTCCGTAGTAATGAATATGACAGAGACAATCAGAGAAACAGACAATATAGGAACCAAAATAAATATTATCAGGGGAGACAGAATAACTTTAGACGCAACGGTCCAGCGCGTAGTTACGATTCAGGGAGAAATTCTCCACCACGTGACCGACAAGAAAGAAACTGTGGAATCTACCGACATGACGACAGACGATATGATCGTAACGACAGAGCTGAATTGCATCAGAACTGGCGGGATTCAAACAGAGCAGGGCCCTCTCGACAAGACGAATTTGTAGGAGTTAGGTCTCCAAATCCCAATAACGATGCGCTCCAACAAAGAGACAATAGGCAATGACTCATACCGCTGGCAGCCACAAAACGTACGTATGAAACTGACGACACAGCTGCCGTAGCTAGTAATTATGTAAGAATGGAAGACATTAGAGACATCTTACTCCAGGAACACGACGTAAAACATAACAACATTGCATATCCTGTGATTCACATTACTGTAAATGACGTAAAATTTACTGCAGTACTTGACTCTGGCAGTCCCATTTCAGTAATTAGTGTAACAGCCTTTAGCAAATGCAACAAATCGAACGATTGTCCCACACTTCCGTTACGTAAGATTAAATTACAAGGTGCAATCTTTGGAAAAAGTGTAGATGTGCGCCGACAAACCAACTTAGAATTCTTTTGTCAAAGCCACAGCTTCTCTATGAACTTTCTTATTGTTCCATTATTGTCGATGGAAACTATACTGGGAGTAGACTTTTTGAATGAATACAAAGCAATGTTAAACTTTCACGATGCTGAAATAAGTTTAGAGAAAGAAGTGAAACGTCCCCTTAGAACAATTTATACATATGAAACGTCCACTTAGAACAATTGTACACGACTGTGCTTAACCTGGCACACAATAATTTTAGCGCAACGCAATCTGACTATCAAAAATCCCTGCAAAAGAATGGCCCTGACAAACATTAAACTATACCTTTCACAAATCACTTACCTCACAAAAATCTTCGTTACTCAAGCTACTGCAATACAACGAGCGCCACTACTGCCAGCTAAATAAAAGATTCAAACTACGGAAGGCACTAACTACTGATAGTCTTAGCAAATGAAAGATTCTAATAGAGAACAAACAATGTATTTACCTCAATATTCATAATATATACAGCAGTTCATGACATTTTTCAAAACTCCGCCATCTCTCTCCCCACATCCACCACTGCTGGTGGCTCACCTCCAACTGCGCAACGCTACGCGCTGTTAACATCCAGCTGCCCCTCTACAATGGCAGACAACAATGCAAACTAGCCACAGACTGCACACAGCACAGCCAGTGATTTTCATATAGAGCGCTACGTAACTTTGCCAATAAGAAAATATAAACAGCCTACTTACAGAAGGTAAGTCAATAGCTTTGAAATTTGAAGATGGCTCTCAAACCATGATGAGGAAATTAATCGGCTTTACCTTCTGTTAGACAACAGTTCGGAATTTTCTATGGAACTAGACACTAACAATCACTTTGCAAGTACTGACAGGGATGATGTCGACGACACATTTGATACTAATGAGTTAATACAGAATAAAATTCAAACAATTGAGAATTGTAATGACACTGATAGGCAGGACCTTTTTGAGATTTTACAAGCACATTCCACAGTTTTTACTCACAAGACAGGAACAATCAAGGGATTTCAATACCAATTTCGTGTTCGTGAGCATACTAAATTTTGTGTTAGACCATACGTAATTCTGGCGCATTATAGGAACCGTGTTAGAACAGAAATACAATCTGTGCTTGACGAGGGCATTATTGAGCCTGCAGTAAGCTCATACAACAATCCATTACATGTTGTTGAGAAACAAAATGGATCGATCAGGCTTGTCTTAGATTCGAGACAAATCAATACTATCATTATTCCTGAAACAGACAGGCCGCAAACGTTGGAAGAACTTCTTCAAAATTTTAATGGTGTAAAAGTGTTGTCTTCTATTGATCTCAGATCCAGCTTTTATCAGATCGAACTTCATCCAGAATGTAGAAAATACACAGCTTTCCTTTGTTTCGGCGTTTGTTATCAGTTTCGGATACTTCCTTTTGGTTTGAACATTTCTTCGGCAGCATTCATTCGCGGGCTAAATTCCATATTACCTGAGTTCTTAAAACGTCACATCACCTTATATGTGGACGATATTCTGACAGCAGAAGCCTCATGGGAACAACACAATCGCATCCTCAACAGCGTGTTACATGTTTTTGCAGAATCTGGAATTACAGTTAACTTGGAAAAGTCTGAATTCAGTAGGACAAAGGTGAAGTTTTTGGGACATATTATTTCTTCTGAAGGCATTCAGCCGGATCCTGAAAAGTTAGAAGCAATCGGAGCCATTCCAGTTCCATCCACAAAAAAACAAGTCCGCAGTTTTCTAGGTCTCGTAAATTTTTACCGTCCTTTTCTGAATATGCAAATTCTTGTTACACCAAAACTTTGTTCTCTCACTGGAAAAAATACTATTTGGAACTCAGACGAACAATCACAGTTGGAATTCAATTCTTTGAAAGAAACGTTACTTAACGCGCCAGTACTAGCTCATCCAGATCTGTCACAAGAGTTCTGCCTTAGCACGGATTCTTCTAAAGTCAGTCTTGGTGCCCATTTATTTCAAGAAGCCATAGAAAATGACACTACCGTTCAGAAAACCATTGCTTTTGCTAGCCGAGTGCTAACAAAATCTGAAAAAAATTATTCCGTTACTGAATTAGAAGCTTTAGCTATCGTTTGGGCATTTAACAAATTCCGTTTCTTTCCTTCTGGTAAGCACGTAAAAGTATACAGTGATCATCGTGCATTACAATTTCTTATGTCTTCAAGATTAAATCATGACAGGTTAAAACGTTGGGCATTGTTTCTCCAAGAATTCCACTTCACAATAGTCTGCATTCCCGGCAAGGAGAACATTGTTGTGGACGCACTGTCACGCGCACCGGCTGGGCTTGAGAAAAGTAACACAGAAGGCAACCTCGAGAAAAATTTCAGTATTCTTTACGTTCAGAAAGTCGCCTTTGAAAACTTCATCACCACATCTTTAAAGGACATTGCTCATGAACAAGATAAAGATCCGATTTGGAAAGACATGAAAAGTAAATGGCATGAAAAGACACACACACAGATTCGGCATTATTATCTGGTGAGAAACAACATACTGTTCAAACGCTGCACTGTTGATGACAAGCTATGGGTTCTTTGTATTCCAGATGATTTTATTAATAAGCTCATTTGGTACATTCATCTCAGCTATGCACATTTTGGTCCACGAAAATGTTATCATATTCTTAGGACGACTTGTTATTTTAACAATATGCAAAAGAGAATTCGAAGAGTCTTGTCTATTTGTAAATTTTGTCAAAAGGCGAAACCATCTACTATCTCCCATCGTGCTCCGTGTTTCCTATCATTCCTTCTAAATTAAAAGAATTTGCTTCTGTTGATCTCTTGGGACCGCTTGTCAGAACATCGAATGGATTTTCGTACGTTCTAGTCGCTGCTGAACTTACTTCAAAATTTGTTTCTTTCACTCCGTTACGTAAAGCCACTGGACGGTCTGTATCCAAAGCCTTTGTTAAAAATTTCTTACGTGAAGTTGGCCACGTTTTTAAAGTCATTTCAGATAACGGACCGCAATTCAGATCTGCTGTTTGGTCACGCATGCTTCGGAATCATAAAATCAAACCTGTTTTTATTTCATTGTACTCACCACATTGTAACCCGTCTGAACGGATTATGAAAGAAATCAATAAGCTTTGCAGACTTTATTGTCACAGAAAGCATCAGCATTGGGACAGATATTTACACTTATTTCAAAACGTGCTGAATGAAATGCCTCATGATTCCACTGCTTTACCACCTACTCTTGTACTAAAGAATGAAGAACCACCGAACAGAATCAGAGAGCTTGTACCTTTCCCGAATACACGCAAACTTCGACACAAAGACATAATTGATTTGGCTCTTAAAAATATAAAATCTGCAGCAAACAAAAGGAGAAAACTACACGGTAAAGCAAATGCAAAGAAATTATATATTGGTCAGAAAGTTCTCATTAAAGCTCATTCATTGTCACATAAGAAGAAACACTTGAGTCACAAATTCTTTCTAGTTTACAATGGACCTTACAGAATCCGACGTATACCACATGATAATTGCGTTGAAGTTGAAACTCTGCGTACTAGGAAGAGTAAAGGTTTACACCACATTTCACATGTAAAACCGTTTATTGAAAAATAATATGCTTTTTAACTTTGTCTTTGCCATATAACGTTTCGCTTCACATTTCTAGTATGCATTGTCACACTTAGAAACTGTTATCATGCAACAATGTTTGAAGTTAAATATCCAGTCAAGAACCAAGAGAACTTATTTAAACAGAAATTACGAATGCATTGTTATTGTGAACAGACGTCACAGTGTTATTGTGTGTGTGAATTCTTTCTTGTTAGTTGCACGATTACGTAACGACTATAAGGCTCACATACTTAGAACATTTACCAGTACTGCTAATGGGATTCTATTGCAACATTTTGGTTTACTTGAAAAAACATTCCAGATTTAAAGTACTTTCTGAGAGATACCAGATGACACAGTGGTTAGTTTATGTGACAGCTACACGATTATATCACGACGTTACTAATGAGTGACAATTTACAATGTTGCTTTTGCGGTGTTTCTGTTTTATATCTGCACAGTTTTTCTGAATTATTCTGGAAAGTAAAACATGTTTTAGTAGTAACTTTTGTGGTATAGCTACAATGAGACAGCCTCTTTCGTAGCACAACAATACGTTACAGCACAGTACTTTCTTCATCACAACAATAAGCGTAATAACTAAGATATCTATACGCAAAGCATTTCACTTTTGTTTATCATGAGGTAAGCACATTGACTTCTGCAGAACTTAGCTTTCGGAGGACAATAACTACGACACTTCCACAGAGATTATCTTACAGCAAGACGCACATTTAGCGCTACAGGACATGTATTTGAGTGATTAATTTTGTACTTAAATCATTTATTTTTAAAGATATTTGAAGTACAATGATACAAAGGTTTTCCGTAACACATTTCATCCATTCTTGTAATCTGTAACACCTGAGGGTATAATTACATTAATCCTCAGGAGGGTACACGCCTACTTTGTGTACCATGTGTTTGGCAAGCACAAGGAGCCCTAGCTAATATGGTATTTGCTTATACAACTTTACACATCAGTACCATATTTCTCTAACACTTAAATTACACAGCTATCTGATCATTTAACTGGGAGAGACAAACATTTTTTTTACGACGTCACTGACAGATGTTTATGCAAGTACACCGTTGGATAACTTCACACTTACGAAATTGTATTTTGTCTGTACTTTGTAAACTGTACATATTTTTTCGGAACCATTGTGATACTATGAGAGCTTTGAATGATGTATTTGGCAAGGGAGCATGATTTTAAAGTACGTTTGAGGTAGATGACACTCTTTAAATGAGCAGAGAATTTTTTTTAGGTTTTGGCATTATTGCAGAAAGCTACGACGTTTTTGAGGTTTGGCTGAGGTGTTATGATGTTATTTTGACGACAACGATGTGTATTATGCTTTTGCGGTATGTTTATGATTAATAAGCTGATGCTATATGAGTTATTTGATTATGCTACGTATCTGGTATGATGAGATATTGAAGAAATGTCGACGAATAAGGTAAGGAATAATGAGTAGTGGTTAGGGACGCTGATTTGTGAAAAAGGATGTTGGAAACCAAGAATCGTACGTTAAGAGTTATGAAATGTGTGTAAATGCGTGAATGTATCACAATGCCGGCGAAAATTTTTTGGACACTGTTATATTCATAAGATTTTGTTTCTACACATTTGCAACGCAAATTCTCGACCTGTGAAATTTTGTATATGAGACTGTCACTGTAGCGGAAACTGCTGTCGTAAATATTTCCATAAGAAAGTTAACGGACCACCTGCACGTAATGCGTCGTGGGCACCCAGCTGTGTCAGACGCCTGAAAAAAAAGCCATTAGTGAGGGCCTTTTCAGAGGCACAGGTAGGAAAAAAAAGGGAGGCCATTATCCTCACTATTGACATTCCTTTGTAAAAAAGCATCGCAAAAAGACACGCTCAAACTTGAAAACATAATAGGTTCATACTGTGGAGCTCTTAATTTATGATATTTACTAAAATGCTTAATGAAACAATGAGAAACATTTCATGGCTATTGTCTTGCTAGTTGAGAGAAATGCCATATGACTTGCTTTATGTATTTATTTACTCATTTTGTTTAGTATCAAGTTTCTAGCTGCAGCAGCATTGGTGTAATAAAATTTAATAGATGTACTAATATAAATATTTTATGCCTACAGATCCAGTAAATAATTTTATGATTTATTCAAAAAAACGAAGGAGCATAAAAAGACATTTCCCTTCACAGGAATTGCATATGGAATTTTCTTTTCAACTACTTGGTAATTGTTTTGGTAGAATAACTTATTGTGGTGCACCACTTTAATTACATAGACATTAAGATGTGAATATACATTTCCCTTGTCTGCATTATTGTCTTTAGTGTAATGTTTTTTTCTGCTTGAGCTATGTCATGTTTAGATATAAATTATTTCATTTGCTGCTGCTGTTTGCCAGGCATAGTGTTATTGAATTTGACTTTGTGTTACTCTTCTAAGCCAGTTTACCACTGATTTATTTTTCTTGTTTGCTGCACATTGCCTTATATTAGTTGTAATATTGCAATTGCTTTGCTAATTTCTATAATGCTGCTTGCTTTGCAAACCTGCATTTTTTTTCATTGCTGTTTGCATTAATTGTTTCGTGCTGCTGCATTGCCTCATCCCTTAGTTTAGCATCTGAGCTCATTAGATTTAAGTTAGCTTAAGAGGGGTAGACTATATAAGAAACTGACTATGGAGAATAGGTAAAGAATGCATTGCGAAGTTATAGGAAAAATATTTGGGCCAAAATGAGTATTGTACAATCAGAAATAATTATTTTGAAATAAATATGAATAGAATTCAGGAAGGAGGTATAGATAGGACTTTTTGGGAATAATGATGAATGAAGGGAGATCTCCAAGAAGCAAAGAAAGTTTTGTTTGCAAAATACTGCAATAAAACAAAACCTGTCCTTTCCTTGTGTTATCCTACTATGTGTTTATGTACCCTCATTTATTTGTCTTTTTCCTGTCTTTATGTGTTTAGCTGATGAGAGCTATGTTGTAGAATTTTTCTGATAATATGTTATTTTCTTTGTAAAGATGTTTAGACATTATTTATTCTGTTTTGTTTTAATGCTCATGCGTGAAGTTGATGTTTCGAAAGTTATTCTGATCTTTTATGTATGTACTCATGTAATAATTCCTGTAACACTGATGTATATGTTATTACTATTCTTTTGTAAAGCCTGTATTACTACAAAAGTTATCTGTATTGTTATGTTTTTAATGATGTATTTTGTACCTTTGTAATTGTATTCTCATGTTATAATATTGTAATTGACACCAGTTAATCAAATTAAGTAACTTGTAAGCATTCATTTCACTGCACACATTTCTGTTGGTCATAGTAATGCGCAATATGTGAGAAGTTGGGACTGTTAGTGTTTGCACGTGTGTTACTAATTCAGCAAGGGACTGGATAACAGCATTGCTGGTTCTAAGGACAATTCCAAAAACTTCGTGAGTGTACAAGTGGTGGTTTATGGACTTGCTCTATTATCTGCAAGACTTCTAAGGACAATTCCAAAAACTATGTGCGTGCACAAGTGGTGGTTTATGGACTTGCTATCTTCTCTGCAAGACTCTTCGATGGTGATTGTGCACCTGCACAGTTGCAGCAGATGGCTGCTGGCCACCTCTACAAGAACTACAGTGGGTCTACACCTTTGATGACCCACCAGTACCATTATTTATATAAGGACTGCAGTGGGTCTGCACCTCTGGTGGCCCACCAATACCACAGTCTCTACCAGGACTACAGTGGGTCTACTCTGTGATGACCTGCCTACCAGTATTCTTCAAAACTTCGAATGACTCTGCTGTGGGTTTGTTCTGTTGTGGCCCATTACCTGTCAGCATGTCAAGAGTCAGCACTGTCTTTCTGTTGGGAGGACAACACTACTTCTTCAAGACTGCATGGAAATCCACTACTTCTGTGTGCAATTTCTTTTACTAATGAGATTTTGTGAAAAAAAAACTGTAATTACTATTATGATGAATGATCAGGACTATCTTTATGGACTGTGAGAAAATTTTAGCTTTTGACCAACATTGTATCAATAAGTGTGTGCATTTGATATCTTTGTTATTGTAATTACGATTATGAAAAATTTTTACAAATATGTATTGCCCAGTGCCCAAAACAATTTGTAAAATTTTTTGTGGGGAGCATGGGGGCTATGTAAGTAGGCTGTTTATGTTTTCTTATTGGTAAAGAATAAGCGCTCTGTATGAAAATCACTGGCTGTGCTGTGTGCAGTCTGTGGCTAGTTTTCATTGTTGTCTGCCATTGTAGTGTTGGGCAGCGGCAGCTGGATGTGAACAGCGCGTAGCGTTGCGCAATTGGAGGTGAGCCGCCAGCAGTGGTGGATGTGGGGAGAGAGATGGCGGAGTTTTGAAATTTGTAATACTGGATGGCATGACTGCTATATACATTATGATTATTAAGGTAAATACATTGTTTGTTCTCTATTAAAATCTTTCATTTGCTAACTATGCCTATCAGTAGTTAGTGCCTTCAGTAGTTTGAATCTTTTATTTAGCTGGCAGTAGTGGCGCTCGCCGTATTGCAGAAGTTCGAGTAACGAAGATTTTTGTGAGGTAAGTAATTTGTGAAAGGTATAGGTTAATGTTAGTCAGGGCTATTCTTTTGTAGGGATTTCTGAAAGTCAGATTGCGTTGCGCTAAAAAATATTGTGTGTCAGTTTAAGCACAGTCATGTATAATTGTTCAAAGGGGACGTTTCATACTGTCTTCTAGCGTTGCTACTTTGTTACACTACTGGCCATTAAAATTGCTACACCAAGAAGAAATGCAGATGATAAACGGGTATTCATTGGACAAATATATTACACTAGAACTGACATGTGATTACATTTTCACGCAATTTGGGTAGATAGATCCAAGAAAATCAGTACCCAGAACAACCACCTCTGGCCGTAATAACGGCCTTTATACGCCTGGTCATTGAGTCATACAGAGCTTGGATGGCGTGTACGGGTACAGCTGCCCATTCAGCTTCAACACGTTACCACAGTTCATCAAGAGTAGTGACTGGCGTATTGTGACGAGCCAGTTGCTCGGCCACCATTGACCAGACGTTTTCAATTGGTGAGAGATCAGGAGAATGTGCTGGCCAGGGCAGCAGTCCAACATTTTGTGTATCCAGAAAGGCCCGTACAGGACCTGCAACATGCGGTCGTGCATTATCCAGCTGAAATGTAGGGTTTCGCAGGGATCGAATGAAGGGTAGAGCCACGGGTCGTAACACATTTGAAATGTAACGTCCACTGTTCAAACTGCCGTCAATGCGAACAAGAGGTGACCGAGACGTGTAACCAATGGCACCCGTTACGAACACGCCGGGTGATACGCCAGTATGGCGATGACGAATACACGTTTCCAATGTGCGTTCACCGCGATGTCGCCAAACACGGATGCGACCATCATGATGCTGTAAACAGAACCTGTATTCATCCGAAAAGATGACGCTTTTTCATTCGTGCACCCAGGTTCGTCGTTGAGTATACTATCGCAGGCGCTCCTGTCTGTGATGCAGCATCAATGGTAACCGCAGCCATGGTCTCCGAGCTAACAGTCCATGCTGCTGCAAACGTCGTCGAACTGTTCGTGCAGATGGTTGTTGTCTTGCAAACGTCCCCATCTGTTGACTCAGGGATCGAGACGTGGCTGCACGATCCGTTACAGCCACGTGGATAAGATTCCTGTCATCTCGACTGCTAGTGATACGAGGCCGTTGGGATGCAGCACGGCGTTCCGTATTACCCTCTTGAAACCACCGATTCCATATTCTGCTGACAGTCATTGGATCTCGACCAACGCGAGCAGCAATGTCGCGATACGATAAACCGCAATCGCGATAGGCTACAATCCGACCTTTATCAAAGTCGGAAACGTGATGGTACGCATTTGTCCTCCTTGCACGAGGCATCACAACAACGTTTCACCAGGCAACGCCGGTCAACTGCTGTTTGTGTATGAGAAATCGGTTGGAAACTTTCCTCATGTCAGTACGCTGCAGGTGTCGCCACCGTCATCTTCGTGGTGTAGCAATTTTAATGGTCATTAGTGTATAAGAAACCGCATCACCTGCGAACAGTATTAAAGACATCTGACGCATTTTAGTAGATCATTTATATACATTGTAAACAATAATGGTCCTATCACACTTGCTTGGAGTACTCCTGAAATTACCTTTATATCTTATCTTTTTTTGCGTTAAGAATATTGAGTTCTATCTGCAAGGAAGTCTTGAATCCAGACGCAAATCTTGTCCGATACTCGATAAGTTCTTATTTTTTTCACTAACCGGCAGTGTGGGACGGTGTAAAATGTCGAGAAACACGTCGTCAACCTGAGCGCCATTGTCTACAGTGCTATGGATGTCATGGAGGAATAGAGCGAGTTTAATTTCGTAAGATGACTTGGCGGAGTCTGTGTTGATGTTTACAGAGCAGATTTTTGTTCTCCAAAAGCGTCATAATTCTTTAACATAAAACATGTTTCATAATTCTACAACAGACTGGCATCGACGAATAGGCCTATAAGTATGCGCATCTGTCCTATTACCTTCCTGGAAACGGCAAAGACCTGCTCTTTCTTCCAGTCGCCAGGTACTCTTCATTGCTCCAGCAGTCTATAATAAACTGCTGCTAGAAGAGGTGCAAGTTCTTTTGCATAATATTTGTGGAACCTTACAGGTACCTAATCCGGTCCCGATGACTTTCCACTAGTGAGCGATTGTAGTTGGTTTTACGTTCCGCGCTCCGTTATCTCAATACTTGCCTTTCGACGTTCGTACAATGATTGATTGGAGGGACTGTCTTGTGGTCTCGCGCGGTGAAACAACTTCTGAAGACCGAAATCAGTATTTCGGCCTTCTCTGTGTTATCTTCCGTGTCGGTGTCACTACGGTCTCTGAGTGAATGAAGAGTGGATTTCGAACCGCTTACTGATTTTACGTATGACCCCTCTTAGGGTTTCCATTCAGAACGGATGACAAAATTTGACTTTCAAAATCACTGAAAGCTTCGCTCATTTCTCTCCTTACACTAACGTTATTTTAAATCTGCGCAGACATGGTTTTATTACGTTAACTTTCATTTAAAGCTACAATAATTGGAATAAGAGATCTCAGTATCAATTGTCGCAGTGTGCGCCTGTCGGAATATCGGCGCTTGTCGAAGAGTTGCCCGGCTGAATTCTCCTTAAGTTATTTGAACATTTTATTTGTTGGGATAAACTAAAGTCTTACTTAGAAACGTATCCTTGCTACTGCACTTCGTGCGAATAATACGTACGTTTCATTGTTTGCTATTCTTGGTAGTGTGGGCAAACATTGTGTAAGAAAAGGGCGTGTTATGCTTCGAAATTAGAATGGCATTTTGTGATGACTTTCGTTCACGGTGTCTTGCCCAAAGAAAGAACTAAAGTAATTGCTGCTTAGGTCTCGGGGACAGGTGACCTTTCGCTGTCCTACGCACGGAATGTTCGTGGCCGCACGGTATCTTTGCCAAGCGACTGTGGCTCTACGTTGTAGCGTTAAAACGAAACCAGAAAAAATTAATTGCGAGAGAAAGCTGATGACGTAGGGCCATAACGAGCAGACATTTTTCCTGGGCTGGGATATCCCCGCCGTCTATAAATAGCACGGCAGTCTTGCGCGCGGCCTTCCGGCGGCAACTGTTGCTCGGTTGCGCAACGTCGGCTGGGCGGGCGCGTATCGTAGCGTGGCGCTCCGGCGCTCACATTGCGAAACGCCGCCACGCGGTTCTTTTCGCATACGAGCCGCTGCACTGCTTCCCGCAGCCTGCCGCCTCCGCCAGCTCACCGTTAACACATCGTCTGGGCGGGGAGTCCTCCGCAGCGCGGAAATGGCACGCAACTGGCGTTGCCGGTGCTCCACGAGGTACTTAGGTCAGAAACGCGCAATAGACCCAATGATCACATCTGACAGCACCGGCGTGTCTTTTGAAACACACTAGGTGATTCCCTTTAACATTCGTCGACATCCCTGTTTTGAGTTATTCGCACCACGGATTACGAAAAGCGCAGATCTCAGAAAGAACACCACGAATGAGTCCAGACTGGGAGAGGCGGCACGGTATGGACACGCTGTACGAGGAGTAGTCACTGTGTGTTAATTATCATCTCGGAAAAACAGAGTTAGGGGAAATTTACTGTCGGTGGTCTACCTAAAGAAAATGTGTAATACATGTTATTTTCAGTGTAACTTGAACATTATTTTTTGCATTTCAATATGGTAGTTGCCGTGGCCGTGAAAGACAAACACTTGAGAACAGCTCGCCCAATTTGGCGGATTTTCGTTGTTGTTGTGCTCCTAACGGTGAGGACAAGGTTCCTAAGAATAAATTGTTTTGGAAAATTCACCGGAAATGTCGGGAATTTAGATGGTTCTTTTGTATGGAAATCTCAATGAAAGAGATGTGGCGGTCGGTTTGACAGTTCTGTCACATGTTTTCATAACAACAAAAATTCCGCAATTAATAGTGATTGCAAAAAACAATACAATTGTAAGCGATGAATCAGTGTGTTATGTGCTTTGATGTCCGCCCCCGGTAGCTGAGTGGCTTAGGCTCCAAGTGGAACCAGTTACCTTATTGGAATTACATCAATTATTTATATTTTTATCTTTTGATTACTCTTTTATGCCAGCTTTGTTGTTGTAACACTTACTTGTAACACTTAGTTACTAGAATTCTCATTTGTACACGTACCCTAAATGTAGTCATGTAAAAAAAAAAGTGGCAAAGGAAAAAAAAAGTGGTCTGCGCGAAAGAGTGTCAATCCTAAGGGCCCGCGTTCGATTCCCGGCTCGGTCGGAGATTTTCTCCGCTCAGGGACTGGGTTTTGTGTTGTCCTAATCATCATCATTTCATCCCCATCGACGCGGAAGTTGCCGAAGTGGCGTCAAATCGAAAGACTTGCACCCGGCGAACGGTCTACCCGACAGGAGGCCCTAGTCACACGACATTTACATTTTACGCCTTTCGTCATGGTTAGGCATCATCAGATTATTTAAACTGTCAAAAGTTCATTGCACCGGCTACCTAAACTCTACTTCAGCTACATACACGTAAAACTGTCTGGATGAAAATCCGTTCGTCAGAATAACTAAAAGAAACTGGGGGAACCTTTGAACTGAGGACCGAATTTTCATCCAGACGGTTTTATGTGTAAGTGGCTGACGTAGATCTTCAATAGCCGGTGCAATGAACTTCATTTGGGTTTTACACAATCTTATGATGCTCAACCACGGGGAAAAGCGTTACGTCTAAACAAAAATAACTTTGCAACCGGAACTGTTTTACTTTCAATATAAACATGAAAACCGGTGGTAGCTGTATCAATTAGCCAACGATACTATAATTACTTTTTGTTTATTTTGCAGCTAAGTGACTGCAATCATGGCACACGGTGAAATCCCTGTGCAACAGCACCGTAACATGGCGACAGAAAAGTCAAAATGAAACGAACAGCCCACTGATAAAGACAATATAGAGTGTGCTAATTGATTTTGGCTCCTATAGTGACAGGCTTTGGGTGGCATACTTTGGTACTGTGGCTCTTGTACACCACTGGCCACTACAATTGCTACACCAAGAAGAAATGCAGATGATAAACGGGTATTCATTGGACAAATACATTATACTAGAACTGACATGTGATTACCTTTTCACGCAATTTGGGTGCATAGATACTGAGAAATCAGTGCCCAGAACAACCACCTCTGGCCGTAATAACGGCCTTAATACGCCTGGGCATTGAGTCAAACAGAGCTTGGATGGCGTGTACAGGTACAGCTGCCCATGCAGCTCCAACACGATACCACAGTTCATCTGGCGTATTGTGACGAGCCAGTTTTTTCTGTATCCAGAAAGGCCTGTACAGGACCTGCAACATGCGGTCGTGCACTATCCTGCTGAAATGTAGGGTTTAGCAGGGATCGAATGAAGGGCATAGCCACATCTAAAATGAAACGTCCACTGTTCAAAGTGCCGTCAATGCAAACAAGAGGTGACCGAGACGTGTAACCAATGGCAACCCATACCATCACGCCGGGTGATACGTCAGTATGGCGATGACGAATACACGCCTCCAATGTGCGTTCACCGCGATGTCGAATACACGCCTCCAACGTGCGTTCACCGCGATGTCGCCAAACACGGATACAACCATCATGATGCTGTAAACAGAACCTGGATTCATCCGAAAAAAAATGACGTTTTGCCATTCGTTCACCGAGGTTCGTCGTTGAGTACACCATCGCAGGCGCTCCTGTCTGTGATGCAGCGTCAAGGGTAACCGCAGCCATGGTCTCCGAACTGATAGTCCATGCTGCTGCAAACGTCGTCGAACTGTTCGTGTAGATGGTTGTTGTCTTGCAAACGTCCTCATCTGTTGACTCAGGGATCGAGACGTGGCTGCACGATCCGTTACAGCCTTGCGGATAAGATGCCTGTCATCTCGACTGCTAGCGATACGAGGCCGTTGGCATCCAGCACAGCGTTCCGTATTACCCTCCTGAACCCACCGATTCCATATTCAGCTAACAGTCATTGGATCTCGACCAACGCGAGCAGCAATGTCGAAATATGATAAACCGCAATCGCGATAGGCTACAATCCGACCCTTACCAAAGTCGGAAACGTGATGGTACGCATTTGTCCTCCTTACGCGAGGCATCACAACAAAGTTTCACCAGGCAACCTAGGCCAACTGCTGTTTGTGTATGAGAAATCTGTTGGAAACTTTCCTCACGTCAGCACGTTGTAGGTGTCGCCACCGGCGCCAACCTTGTGCTCTGGAAAGCTAACCATTTCCATATCACAGCATCTTCTTCCTGTCGGTTAAATTTCGCGTCTGTAGCACGTCATCTTCGTGGTGTAGCAATTTTAATGGCCTGTAGTGTATTTCAACGTGTACTGTAGCACGCTATCTGGATCTCCGAAGAATAATAGCCTCCCCCAGGAAGTAGGCCAGAATATTAAGATTAACTGTTTTGCACGTTCTTTATAACCGTACGATGAACTTGCTGTTACCCACAGCTGCGCTGTGTATCAGTATTTTTATGATGGGAGATGGTAAGTAAGCTACTTCGGTGCAATAACTTCAGCCACCCTCAAGTGTCTGTCCCTTTCAGTCTGTTCCAACATATGATGCGTTGGCATGTGGAGAGATACAACTGAACAGTGCATACAGAGGGGTGGGTAGGAATGCACATCAGTGCATGGTGAAGTAGCTGTACATTATGTCACGTGTACACTATGCAACAAACAGTGTGGTAACATGGATTACACGCATTGAATACTGTATAAGCATTGGTACATCAACCAGTAAAAGCATTTTCAGAAATACGATGAAGATCAAAACTCAAAGAGTAAATAACTTTTTCAGAGGATAATTTTTCTCTTAATTTGCGTAATAGTCTTCAAATCAAACTATCTTATACTAAACACTTTATAAAGTATCTTACGTTCTTCCTCGGGGTTCAAGCTATCTCCTCGCCAAATTCCATCTACATTGATTCAGCAGGTTAGTCACGAATGCATGGTGTCTGTTCTTTCACACACCAATGATTCTGAGTAAGGTCCTGATGCAACTTATATTAATTCCTTCCTTTCCTTTCTCTCACAGCTGAGAATTCCGCATGGTGTCTGTTCTTTCGGAGCTGTCGCTTCGACTGGCAATGAATCCACAACCTCCAATGCGGCTGGTTTATGTTAGACCTCCAGTGGGAATCGATTAGCGAACATGGAGGGCACGGACAAGGACTGTAGACTGGTGCCGCTAGGTGGGAATGTCATCTGGGGGAGCGTGCTGAGATAGTCCGAGCATTTGCGATAAACACTGTGTTTCGATGGTGCCTTGGTTAACACAACAGCCTCGTAAACAGGAGTTTCCGGGTTAGTCCCAGTCCAGCACATATTTTCACTCCTCGCTGCTGATTTCTCATAAAGTCTTCGATGCAGCTGATATCATCATATCTGATATCATCATTCCTTTCTCTCACCTCCAATTTACGTTACAATATTGGTGTGGATAAAATTTTCAATTACTGTATTTTTTCATGATCTGATTTTGACGAAACAAAGATTAATTACGTGGTGATCCAAGATATGCCCAAGATACCTGCGAAAACCCATTAAAACTCGTCTAGTAATTTTGGAGAAGCGTGCTCAGATATACGGCAATCTTACGGATTTATTATTAGTACAGATAGATAAGAGATTCACTCATCTTTCCTGTATGTAAAATTGACGATTCTCTTTAGCTCTTTGATAATTCATATTTACAATTTTGCAGAGATTTTCTTCGTTCCTTTTATATACTCTGATAAGTTTTCCTTTTTCGCAGTGCTGTATTATCAGCTGCTAAGACTAACAACGAAGTGAGTAACGTCACCGTGACGTAGACAACGGTACATATTCGTCATTTAATTATTCTTTCCAAACATCTGAATTATAACCAACACAATGGAGTCAGAAGTCTGCAACACTAAATGTTAGCTTCTTCTTGGGATTGCTGGCTGTCGCTTCCATTGTGGCGGTGGCCGATTGTGAAGCTCATATATCTTTACACATCATACACACATCAAAAAAAGTTTGCATCACCTCGGTTCCGAGAGTTCCGGAACCTGTACAGAAAATTGGAATAGAGATCAACATAAACATCATTTCTGCCTTTTTATTGTTCATGAAACCCACACATTGCATGTTGTATCACCGTACAGCGAGAACTTCAGATGTGATGATGCAAATAGCTGTACACACCGGTACCTCTAATACCCATTAGCACGTCCTCTTGCATTGATGCATGCCTGTATTCATCGTGGCATACCTTCCACAAGTTCATCAATGCACTGTTGGTCCAGATTGTCCCACGCCTCAACGGAGATTCGGCGTAGATCCCGCAGAGTGGTTGGTGGGTCACGTCGTCCATAAACAGCACTTTCCAATCCATCCCAGGCATGTTCGATAGGGTTCATGTCTGGAGAACTTGCTGCCCACCCTAGTCGAGCGATGTCGTTATCCTGAAGGAAGTCATTCACAAGATGTGCACGATGGGGGCGCGAATTGTCGACTATGAAGGCGGATGCCTCGCCAATAAGCTGCTGATATGGTTGCTCTATCGGTCGGAGCATGGCATTCACGTATCGTACAGTCGTTACGGTGCCTTCCATGACCACCAGCGGCGTACGTCGGCCTCACACAATGCCACCCCAAAACAGCAGGGAACCTCCACATTGCTGCACTCGCTGGACATTGTGTCTATGGCGTTCAGCCTGACCGGTTTACCTCCAAACACGTTTCTGACGATTGTCTGGTTGAGGGCATATGCGACACTCATTGGTGAAGAGAACGTGATGCCAATCCTGAGCGGTCCATTCGGCATGTTGTTAAGCCCATCTGTACCGTGCTGCATGGTGTAGTGGTTGCAAAGATGGACCTCGCCATGGACGTCGGGAGTGAAGTTGCGCATCATGTAGTGTGAGTCATAACACGACGTCCTGTGGCCGCACGAAAAGCGTTATTGAACATGGTGGCGTTGCTGTCAGGATTCCTCCGAGCCATGATCGATAGGTAGCAATCATCTACTGCAGTAGTAGCTCTTGGGCAGCCTGAGCGAAGCATGCATTGACAATTTCTGTCTGTCTGTATCTCCTCCATGTCCGAACAACATCGCTTTGGTTCACTCCAAGACGCCTAGACACTTTCCTTGTTGAGAGCCCTTCCTGGCACAAAGTAACAATGTGGACGCGATCGAACCGCGGTATTGACCGTCTGGGCATGATTGAACTACAGACAACACGAGCCGTATACCTCCTTCCTCGTGAAATGACTGGAACTGATCGGCTGTCCGACCCCCTCCGTCTAATAGGCGCTGCTCATGGATGGGTTTTGCATCTTTGGCGGGTTTAGTGACATTTCTGAACAGTCAAAGGGACTGCATGTGTGATACAATATCGATAGTCAACGTCTATCTTCAGGAGTTCTGGGAACCGGGGTGATGCAAAACTTTTTTTGGTGTGTGTAGTTCATAGTTCTACTCCGTTGGATGTTACAAAAATAACGAGGAGAGAGAGAGAGAGAGAGAGAGAGAGAGAGAGAGAGCTGTAATCGATGACACTGGCATCATTACACTGTCGTATTTTTAGCGTGGTGATTGTAAGAATTATACAGTATAGGTATTATTTATATAGGTATTATTTACTACTTTTTAGTATTTTATAAGCTTATGGTTTGATTGTTACTGCACGTTGAGTGTTTATAGTCGTGAAGTAACAGGTGGATAAGCAGTATGCAGCAATAAAAAGAATATTTGAATGTTGACAATGGTTTACTTTTGCTATTGTATTTCGCGCGCGCTGTGCATAATATTTGAGTCAGCCAGTTGAGTGGCAGCGCTCTTGAGATACAGACGATTTTAGATGTGCATGTTTCGATACGATTAGGATATAATTTAGTACGTTCAGTGTCATTATGCGTGTCCGATTTCCATTTTTGTCTAAAATTTGTGTTTTGAGTTGTACGGAATTTTTCTCAAAGTGTAGTTTGAATTGATTTTTGATGAAGGAACAGTTCTAATAAGTAATGCATTTTGCGACTCGACTTTGTTATAAATTTAACGTTTAATATTTTATAGTTAATTTCACAAAATCTTTTGGAAGAATGCGTATGATTTGTCACTAATAATTTCGAGGCAGTGTTGCACGATTCAGAGTTATGTGGTTGCAACAGTGCTGTCGGAATGTTGCGACGCTCGTATATGTTCGATGTGAAACGCAAATAAAGGAAATTCCTTAAGAGCGTATTTTTCATAGTACAGTAGCACATAAATAAAATTATCTCAGTACACATTGAGTCACATTCATTATACTGCAGTTAAGTATTGTCATCTATAATCGAATAGATGGGAAATACAACAGTGCGAAAGACGAAAAATGATTCAAACGGCTCTGAACACTATGGGACTTAACATCTGCGGTCATCAGTCCCCTAGACTTATGAATACCTAAACCTAACTAACCTAAGGACATCACACACATCCATGCCCGAGGCAGGATTCGAACCTGCTACCGTAGCGGTCGCGCGGTTCCAGACTGTAGCGCCTAGAACCGCTCGGCCACCCCTGCCGGCACAGTGCGAAAGCTCCATTATCTTGTCACGCTACAGTATCAGAAGCGTAGACACGTAATTGCAACGAAGCAAAAACTTCATTAATTTTGTTTTCAAAGGACACCTTTAAAACTTCGTGACTACTTGTTTTATATTCTGGAGGACCGGGATTCAAAACCCCATGTGCTCATCCAGATTTACGTTTTCCACGGTTTTTCCCAAAGAATTTGAAACAAACATCGGAATGATGACTTTGAAGAGAGCACGATCAATTTCTTTACTTTCAAATTTAAGTCACAGTTGGATACATGTGGAACAGTGTTCCAGCAAGTTATTTTCATGTTCCGTGGACCATAGATTCCGACCTCTCGTAGTAGTCTAGGGCGAGTCAGTGTTATATTACATCTTCTCCGCGGTAAATGTTTGGACATGAATGTAGATGCCAGCCAATCCTGCATAGTGTACTGCTGTATTTGATTTTTAAAAAGGGCACCTGTGCAGTGTCCACAACATGTTACAAGAGTCAGTCGTGATCAGAACACTATTGTGTGTAGAATTCAGTGCATTATGTCGGAGTTAAGTGAATTCGAACTTGCACAGATTGTTGATGCTCGTATTGTGGATGCTTCCGTAACGAAGGGTAGCGAAATGTTTGGTGTTTTAAGAGGTACCGTATCGAAGATTTTTACCGTATACGGGGAAAGCGGCGAAAACATATCCGCTAAGCCGCAAAGTGGACGAAATCACATGTTGAGTCATCGTGAGAATTGGACGTCGTACAGAAGCGCAATGAAAAATAACAAGTACAAAAGTCACTGTAGATTGAATGTCGCACTCGCGAACCCTGTCAGCATCTAAACTAGGAAATTGTACGGTGAGCTGAAATTCCCTAGAGGCGTATCAGTACTGCAAAAGCCCGTAAGAGCCATAAAACCCTGGAATGTAGACATACGGAAGAACATCATTTGGTGCAATACGTCTCCTTCACACCGTTTATCCGTTATCGTAATTTAAGATATGGATAAAATTTTCTACACTCCTGGAAATGGAAAAAAGAACACATTGACACCGGTGTGTCAGACCCACCATACTTGCTCCGGACACTGCGAGAGGGCTGTACAAGCAATGATCACACGCACGGCACAGCGGACACACCAGGAACCGCGGTGTTGGCCGTCGAATGGCGCTAGCTGCGCAGCATTTGTGCACCGCCGCCGTCAGTGTCAGCCAGTTTGCCGTGGCATACGGAGCTCCATCGCAGTCTTTAACACTGGTAGCATGCCGCGACAGCGTGGACGTGAACCGTATGTGCAGTTGACGGACTTTGAGCGAGGGCGTATAGTGGGCATGCGGGAGGCCGGGTGGACGTACCGCCGAATTGCTCAACCCGTGGGGCGTGAGGTCTCCACAGTACATCGATGTTGTCGCCAGTGGTCGGCGGAAGGTGCACGTGCCCGTCGACCTGGGACCGGACCGCAGCGACGCACGGATGCACGCCAAGACCGTAGGATCCTACGCAGTGCCGTAGGGGACCGCACCGCCACTTCCCAGCAAATTAGGGACACTGTTGCTCCTGGGGTATCGGCGAGGACCATTCGCAACCGTCTCCATGAAGCTGGGCTACGGTCCTGCACACCGTTAGGCGGTCTTCCGCTCACGCCCCAACATCGTGCAGCCCGCCTCCAGTGGTGTCGCGACAGGCGTGAATGGAGGGACGAATGGAGACGTGTCGTCTTCAGCGATGAGAGTCGCTTCTGCCTTGGTGCCAATGATGGTCGTATGCGTGTTTGGCGCCGTGCAGGTGAGCACCACAAGCAGGACTGCATACGACTGAGGCACACAGGGCCAACACCCGGCATCATGGTGTGGGGAGCGATCTCCTACACTGGCCGTACACCACTGGTGATCGTCGAGGGGACACTGAATAGTGCACGGTACATCCAAACCGTCATCGAACCCATCGTTCTACCATTCCTAGACCGGCAAGGGAACTTGCTGTTCCAACAGGACAATGCACGTCCGCATGTATCCCGTGCCACCCAACATGCTCTAGAAGGTGTAAGTCAACTACCCTGGCCAGCAAGATCTCCGGATCTGTCCCCCATTGAGCATGTTTGGGACTGGATGAAGCGTCGTCTCACGCGGTCTGCACGTCCAGCACGAACGCTGGTCCAACTGAGGCGCCAGGTGGAAATGGCATGGCAAGCCGTTCCACAGGACTACATCCAGCATCTCTACGATCGTCTCCATGGGACCTGCATTGCTGCGAAAGGTGGATATACACTGTACTAGTGCCGACATTGTGCATGCTCTGTTGCCTGTGTCTATGTGCCTGTGGTTCTGTCAGTGTGATCATGTGATGTATCTGACCCCAGGAATGTGTCAATAAAGTTTCCCCTTCCTGGGACAATGAATTCACGGTATTCTTATTTCAATTTCTAGGAGTGTATTTAAAAAACAATTTTTTCGTGTATAATATTTTAACTATGTAGAAGCTAAACCGGCATAGAAATTATATTCAGACCTAAAGTTACAGAATAGACACATAAGAAAACACTTCATAGTCAAAGCTAAAATTAGGAGCAAAGATCAAACGATTGATGAGCTTGTGGGAGCGTGGGAGTAGCCAGTAATGCGTGCTTCGTTTACTCTATGCAAGTATAGCAGACGTTAGATGTAAGTTTTTACTCTTTGACTGTTACTTGAGTTGGCTTTTCTTTGCCGAGGCCGGCCGATGTGGCCGAGCGGTTCTAGGCATTTCAGTCCGGAACCGCGCTGATGCTACGGTCGCAGGTTCGAATCCTGCCTCAGGCATGGCTGTGTGTGATGTCCTTAGGTTAGTTAGGTTTAAGCAGTTCTAAGTCTAGGGGACTGATGACCTCACATGTTAAGTCCCATAGTGCTTAAACCCATTTTGAACCTTTGCCGAGATGGAAAAATAAAGTATTTAGTGCAAAGCTCAATGTGGGTTTAATTTGCTGCCCACATAATTGATTCCCCGGGAAAAATAAGGAAAGCTCTCGCAGCTTTTTGTTGTGCGGCAGTTTTGCCAAAGATGGAAGAAGCCAACAAAATTCTGCAAGCAAGAGACGACGAGATATGACTGCTAAAGCAAGAGATTGGGCCTTTGGAGCTTGCAACGCCGAAGAATGATAGCAAAACGGAATCCGTGGATTTGCAAACTCCGGTAGTAGCAGCCACATCATGAGCAAACTCACAAAGCGAAGATTTTACGCACTAACGGCCGTTATCAACCGCGCCACGGTTGCGGTTAAGAGCGCCTCCATTCACGCCTAAGCAAGCGATAATAGAGAATATCTTCTAGCAACAACACATAACCGAAGACTGCGCAAAATTCACTCTCGCAATTAGCAACCTGGATCAGAGGGCAACAGCGATAGTCTCTGATATAATCAAAGATTCGCCGCTCCAACAATCATACACCACACTTAAAACGGCATTGATGGCTCGCTGCATGAAATTACCTGAACAATGACTTTCCAGCTGATGTATCAGGAGTAACGCGGGGACAGAAGTCCATCTGAAATTTGGAAACGTTCACGCACCATAGTCGACAAAAACATCACATCCAATGAATTGTTACTGCACGACTCGCGACATTAGCTTCCTCATCAAGTTCAGCTGACGTTGATTGCGCAACAGAGCTTTCCCTTCTCTACAGTCGACGCTCGTAGCGTTCGTAGCAACGTCGTCTGCCACCTCTGCAATGTAAGCCAATGATGAATCATCGGAATGGTTAGAAGAATCGAAGCTAAGCTGTGCAGCCGTAGGTTACAGAGAAAAACCAGGCATCGCTGAGGGGATCAGGAAACTGTAAGACGCGATGCAAAATATGGCTACTCGGCTACATAGCTTGGAGCTGCAGACGTCCACCAGGTCCACCAGTAACAAGAAGAGGTCACACTCCATTTTTGCTGGTATCACAGATGATTGGGGCCACAATCTACGAGATGCACAGAACCTTGTGCTTACCCAAATAGCGAGGACAGCCCACTCTAGGCGCCACGGGCTGCGGCACTTACGAACGGCGCCGTGTACGAACGAGGAACCAGGTGACAGTTGTAGGCAGCAACATGCACAGTCACGGTAAGGCACTTGAAGGCTACCTATATGCTATACCCTTATGCCACTCTGCGTCACCCTGGGAGTATAAGCTACGATCGCACAGATTACTAGTGGTTGATAAGGCTCTCAGGCCTCAACTTCCTAATAGACATCGGTTCCGAAGTGGGTGTCTGGCCGGCCCCGAGCTTTGTTAAAAAAGGACACTTGGGAGCCTTTGAAATTGATAGCAGTTAACAATCCAAGTTTAAACACGAACGGTTATAAAGAGCTCACGATAGATATTGGTTTATCTTCCCGTTACAAGTGGAATTTTGTAGTGGCAAAAATTTTACAGCCGATCTTAGGCGCAGATTTATTGTCTCATTTTTCACTCACCGTGGACTTTGCAAATAACTCTCTTACTACCGGATCAAATAGGGGCATGATAAAAGGTTTCGGTGCAGTGCGGCAGACGCTGTTTTAGGAGTGTTCAGCAGCTCAGCTATGCAGTCTTCTCAACAATCAGCCATAAAGTCTCCAGTAGTTAAACATAACACAGTGCATTATATACGCACCACCCGAGGTCCGTCAGTATCAAGACGCGTCCGCAGTTTAGCCCCAGAGGGATTAGCGAAGACAAGAGCGACATTTGAGGAGATGCTCCAGGCTGGAGTAATTATAAGGTCTGACAGTTCTTTGTCGTTCCCTCTCCACCCAGTATGCAAGAAAGACGGCACATGGCGTCCCTGTGGCGAGTACCGCAGATTGAACAATCCCGGACAAGTACCACATACCAAACATTCAAGAGTTTACCTACGCTCTAGCGGGTGCGAAAGTATTCTCAGTACTGGATTATCGCAAGGCATACAATCAGATTCCTGTGGCTCCCGCTGACGTGTCTTAGACGGCGGTGATCACACCCTTTGAGCTATTCGAATTTCTGTTTATGCCAGTCGGACTCAAAAATGCGGCCCAACCCTGGCAAAAATTCATTGATGAAGTGCTACAGGGATTACCTTTCCGTTATGCATATCTGGATGATATTTTGGTATTCTCAGAGGATATGCAATCACATGATAGACATATTCAGGAGGTACGACAGAGGTTCGACACATATGGAGTAATGTTAAATGAACGCAAATGCGTCTTGGGCAATAGTCAAGTAATTTTTCTCGGCTATATAGTCCCAGCCGACGGTATACAGCCATTATCGGAGAAGATCACATGTTCCGCAACGTACGGAAACCTGCAGACTACGAACAACTTAGGCGTTATATCGGTAAATTTTTACCTGCGTCATTTACCAATTACCGCCGAAACACAGGCTCTGCTTACGAATGCACTGGCTAGCAAGAATACCACAGAAAAGCGAAAGCTGCAATGGACACCAGAAATGACCCAAGGTTTTGGCGACTTACAAAGAAGCTTAGAGGAAGCAGTGTTACTCACGCATGCCATACCTGCAGCAGCGTTCAGTATTGTAGTAGACGCCAGCCAAGTCGCAATTGGTGCAGCCTTGCAACAGCAGGTCGATGGACATTGACAACCTCTTATTTTCTTCTCAAAGAAGCTGCAACTCCGAGAGAAAAAAATGGAGTACATATGACAGAGAGTTGTTGGCAATATATTAAGTTGTCAAACCTTTCCGCCAGTATATTGAAGCCAGGCCAGTAACAATTTTCACTGATCATAAACCTAGAGGTACTCAAAGTACCCTCCACCACACACCATCAGGTGGCTTGCGGAGTGTGGATCTAGATGTAGATGTAGATGTTTGTTGTTGTTGTGGTCTTCAGTCCTGAGGCTGGTTTGATGCAGCTCTCCATGCTACTCTATCCTTTGCAAGCTTCTTCATCTCTCAGTACTTATTGCAACCTATATCCTTCTGAATCTGCTAAATGCATTCATCTCTTGGTCTCACTATACGATTTTTACCCTCCACGCTGCCCTCCAGTACCAAATTTGTGATCCCTTGATGCCTCAGAACATGCCCTACCAACCGGTCCCTTCTTCTTGTCAAGTTGTGCCACAAATTTCTCTTCTCCCCAATTCTATTCAGTACCTCCTCATTAGTTATGTGATCTATCCATCTAATCTTCAGCATCCTTCTGTAGCACCATATTTCGAAAGCTTCTATTCCCTTTTTGTGTAAACTATTTATCGTCCATGTTTCACTTCCATACATGGCTACACTCCATACAAATACTTTCACAAACGACTTCCTGACACTTAAATCAATACTCGAAGTTAACAACTTTATCTTCTTTAGAAACGATTTCCTTGCCATTGCCAGTCTACATATTATATCCTTTCTACTTCGATCACCATCTGTTATTTTGCTCCCCAAATAGCAAAACTCCTTAAGTACTTTAATTGTCTCATTTCTTAATCTAATTCCCTCACCATTACCCGACTCATTTCGACTACATTCCATTATCCTCGTTTTGCTTTTGTTGATGTTCATCTAATACCCTCCTTTCAAGGCACTGTCCATTCCGTTCCACTGCTCTTCCAAGTCCTTCGCTGTCTCTGACAGAATTACAATGTCATCGGCGAACCTCAAAGTTTTTATTTCTTCTCCATGGATTTTAATACCTACTCCGAACTTTTCTTTTGTTTCCTTTACTGCTTGTTCAATATACAGATTGAATAACATCGGGGAGAGGCTACAACCCCGTCTCACTCCCTTCCCAACCACTGCTTCCCTTTCATGCCCCTCGACTCTTATAATTGCCATCTGGTTTCTGTACAAATTGTAAATAGCCTTTCGCTCCCTACCCCTGCCACCTTTAGAATTTGAAAGAGAGTATTTCGATCAACATTGTCAAAAGCTTTCCCTAAGTCTACAAATGCTAGAAACGTAGGTTTGCCTTTCCTTAATCTTTCTTCTAAGATAAGGCGTAAGGTCAGTATTGCCTCACGTGTTCCAACATTTCTACGGAATCCAAACTGATCTTCTCCGAGCTCGACTTCTACCAGTTTTTCCATTCGTCTATAAAGAATTCGCATTAGTATTTTGCAGCTGTGACTTATTAAACTGATAGTTTGGTGATTTTCACATCTGTCAACACCTGCTTTCTTTGGCATTGGAATTATTATATTCTTCTTGAAGTCTGAGTGTATTTCGCCTGTCTCATACATCTTGCCCACCAGGTGGTAGAGTTTTGTCATGACTGGCTCTCCCAAGGTCGCCAGTAGTTCTAATGGAATGTTGTCTACTCCCGGGGCCTTGTTTCGACTTAGGTCTTTCAGCGCTCTGTCAAACTCTTCACGCAGTATCGTATCTCCCATTTCATCTTCATCTACATCCTCTTCCATTTCCAAAATATTGTCCTCAAGTACATCGCCCTTGTATAGACCCTCTATATACTCCTTCCATCTTTCTGCTTTCCCTTCTTTGCCTAGAACTGGGTTTCCATCTGAGCTCTTGATATTCATACAAGTGGTTCTCTTCTCTCCAAAGGTCTCTTTAATTTTCCTGTAGGCAGTATCTATCTTACCCCTAGTGAGATAAGCCTCTACACCCTTACAATTGTCCTCTAGCCATCCCTGCTTAGCAGTTTTGTATTTCCTGTCGATCTCATTTTCGAGACGTTTGTATTCCTTTTGGCCTGCTTCATTTACTGCATGTTTATATTTTCTCCTTTCATCAATTAAATTCAATATTTCTTCTGTTACCCAAGGTTTTCTACCAGCCCTCGCCTTTTTACCTACTTGATCGTCTGCTGCCTTCACTACTTCATCCCTCAGAACTACCCATTCTTCTTCTACTGTATTTCTTTCCCCCATTCCTGTCAATTCTTCCCTTATGCTCTCCCTGAAACTCTCTACAACCTATGGTTTAGTCAGTTTATCAAGGTTCCATCTCCTTAAATTCCCACATTTTGCAGTTTCTTCAGTTTTGATCTACAGTTCATAACCAATAGATTGTGGTCAGAGTCCACATCTGCCCCTGGAAATGTCTTACAATTTAAAACCTGGTTCCTAAATCTCTGTCTTACCATTATATAATCTATTTGATACCTTTTAGTATATCCAGGGTTCTTCCATGTATACAACCTTCTTTCATGATTCTTGAACCAAGTGGTAGCTATGATTAATTTATGTTCTGTGTAAAATTCTACCAGACGACTTTCTCTTTCATTTCTTACCCCCAATCCATGTTCACCTACTATCTTTCCTTCTCTCCCTTTTCCTACTCTAGAATTCCAGTCACCTGTGACTATTAAATTTTCGTCTCCCTTCACTACCTGAATAATTTCTTTTATCTCATCATACATTTCATCAATTTCTTCATCATCTGCAGAGCTCGTTGGCATATAAACTTGTACTACTGTAGTAGGTGTGGGCTTCGTGTCTATCTTAGCCACAATAATACGTTGACTATGCTGTTTGTAGTAGCTTACCCGCGCTCCTATATTTTTATTCATTATTAAACCTACTCCTGCATTACCCCTATTTGATTTTGTATTTATAACACTGTATTCACCTGACCAAAAGTCTTGTTCCTGCTGCCATCGAACTTCACTAATTCCCACTATATCTAACTTTAACCTATCCATTTCCCTTTTTAAATTTTCTAACCTACCTGCCCGCTTAAGGGATCTGACATTCCACGCTCCGATCTGTAGAACGCCAGTTTTCTTTCTGCTGATAACGACGTCCTCCTGAGTAGTCCCCGCCCGGAGATCCGAAGGGGGGACTACTTTACCTCCAGAATATTTTACTCAAGAGGACGCCATCATCATTTAATCATACAGTAAAGCTGCATGCCCTCGGGAACAATTACGGCTGTAGTTTCCCCTTGCTTTCATCCGTTCGCAGTACCAGCACATGAACCACGGACCTTGCCGTTGGTGGGGAGGCTTGCGTGCCTTAGCGATACAGATGGCCGTACCGTAGGTGCAACCACAACGGAGGGGTATCTGTTGAGAGGCCAGACAAACGTGTGGTTCCTGAAGAGGGGCAACAGCCTTTTCAGTAGTTGCAGGGGCAACAGTCTGGATGATTGAGATGTAGATGTAGAACTCGTGACATCGCAGGAAGCGGATCTGGATCTACGGAAGTTATTGACGGACTACACAACAGGGTTACACTTACAGCTGATACTCATGCCAGGAAGAAGGCTTAGGTTATGGTGCGACATATCACTCCAGAAGCTGCGCTCATACATTCCACAACAATTTCAGAAGACGGCATTTGACGGTATTCATGGCTTGGCACACCCAGGGGCACATGCCACGATCAAGTTACTGGTAGCGTGTTTCATCTGGCCATCAATTAAAAAGGACACCATGGAATGGTCTCGCGCATGCCTACAGTACCAGCGCTGCAAAGTAGGACGACGCGTTCACGTGGAAACTGGGAATTTCACAGGATCACCAGCAAGATTTGCCCATGTCCGTGTGGACTTAGTGGGTCCACACCCGGTTTCGGATGGCTATAAATACTTGTTAACAGTGGTAGAAAGATGCAGGAGATGGGCGGAGGCCATTACGATCACTGACATAGCGGCAGGAACGGTTGGAAAGACGCCTGTCTCTCAATGGCTAGCTCGCTTTGGGTGCCCCCTTCATATCACAACAGATCAAGGCCGCCAGTGCGAGTCTACTCTGTTCAACGAGCTCGCTAATTTATGTTGGTTCCAGCACCACCATGCAACAAGCTACCATCCAGCGAGCAATGGTGTGGTGGAGAGGTCGCATAGGACGTTGAAGGCGGCTCTCATGTGTCACCAGAGAAACTGGACAGAAGCGTTACCATTTTCTCCTTGGATTACGGACCGCATACAAGACGGACATCGGTGTCCCAGTGGCGGAACTGGTGTATGGGGAACCAGTGAGAATCCCTGCAGGCTACCTAAGCGCCACCGCATCACCAATACCAACAAACCTCTCATCACTGATACGTGAAATCCGTGAGCATGTGGAAACAATGAGAAGGCCTGCGGTATCTAGACACAGTGAGCGACCAGTTTTCGTGCATAAGGCGTTGGCAGATTGTATACATGTCATGCTCCGCACACATTCAGTCAGAGGGCCACTACAACCTCCATGTACTTATCGAATAGTACGACGCAACACTCATACTATGTACATCTCACTGAAAGACAAAATTATTAGAGTGTCCATAGAGAGGGTAAAACGAGCATGGGTCTTACCAGTACGGGAGTATGATGACACTCAACAGGATGAGAAGGACCAAAGTTTGGAACTCACTACGCATGGTATGGCAGAAGAAGCCATGGCAAGATGGCATGGGACCATAACGCAGCAGCCCACACCGGCTCCGTCATCCTCGCAGCAACAAGTCGTTCGTACGAGAGAAGAGAGACAAGTCAAGTACACATGTATCGTGGGTGCTCCGCACTTTAAGGGGGGAGGGGGGGGGGCTATGTCGAAGCGTGGGAGTAGCCAGTGATGAGTCCTTCTTTTACTCCACGCAAGTACAGTGGACGTTAGATACACGTTTTTACTCTTTGATTGTTGGTTGAGTTAGTTTTTCTTTTCCGAGTTGGAAAAACAAAGTATTTTGTGCAAAGCTGTATGTGGGTTGTTGCAACCAGTGAATTCAAGAAAATGTTATTTACCACTTTTAAATGTTGAAGTTATCCCGTCAGGCTTGATTATAATACTTGCATCGTCAACAAATAGAACTTTTTCTACTCCATGGCTACTACATACGTAACACACTATTATACATAACATGAACGTGATTCGACCCAATTCTGATCCCTGTGATACACCTGTAGCGATTATTCTCCATTCTGAAGAAACTATTGCATTGTGTTGCACCGTACGGGAGTATAATGTATATGAAACATCCTTACTTGTTTAGTGCTATCCGACTTTGCCTCTGTTTAACTGCACGAATAATACCCCCAATACCGTTTGCATCAATTCTGAATGATAATTTCTGTTAATAAAAACCTTTTTTCTGAATAAGTCGTTTAAAACCTACGGAAATGTACAACTCTGAACATGACTAACGTTTGCAGCAATCGTATACACAAATTTGAAAAATATGTAAAAAATCAGTCAACCGGTTGCATAGGTTTTCTACACTCCTGGAAATTGAAATAAGAACACCGTGAATTCATTGTCCCAGGAAGGGGAAACTTTATTGACACATTCCTGGGGTCAGATACATCACATGATCACACTGACAGAACCACAGGCACATAGACACAGGCAACAGAGCATGCACAATGTCGGCACTAGTACAGTGTATATCCACCTTTCGCAGCAATGCAGGCTGCTATTCTCCCATGGAGACGATCGTAGAGATGCTGGATGTAGTCCTGTGGAACGGCTTGCCATGCCATTTCCACCTGGCGCCTCAGTTGGACCAGCGTTCGTGCTGGACGTGCAGACCGCGTGAGACGACGCTTCATCCAGTCCCAAACATGCTCAATGGGGGACAGATCCGGAGATCCTGCTGGCCAGGGTAGTTGACTTACACCTTCTAGAGCACGTTGGGTGGCACGGGATACATGCGGACGTGCATTGTCCTGTTGGAACAGCAAGTTCCCTTGCCGGTCTAGGAATGGTAGAACGATGGGTTCGATGACGGTTTGGATGTACCGTGCACTATTCAGTGTCCCCTCGACGATAACCAGTGGTGTGCGGCCAGTGTAGGAGATCGCTCCCCACACCATGATGCCGGATGTGGGCCCTGTGTGCCTCGGTCGTATGCAGTCCTGATTGTGGCGCTCACCTGCACGGCGCCAAACACGCATACGACCATCATTGGCACCAAGGCAGAAGCGACTCTCATCGCTGAAGACGACACGTCTCCATTCGTCTCTCCATTCACGCCTGTCGCGACACCACTGGAGGCGGGCTGCACGATGTTGGGGCGTGAGCGGAAGACGGCCTAACGGTGTGCGGGACCGTAGCCCAGCTTCATGGAGACGGTTGCGAATGGTCCTCGCCGATACCCCAGGAGCAACAGTGTCCCTAATTTGCTGGGAAGTGGCGGTGCGGTCCCCTACGGCACTGCGTAGGATCCTACGGTCTTGGCGTGCATCCGTGCGTCGCTGCGGTCCGGTCCCAGGTCGACGGGCACGTGCACCTTCCGCCGACCACTGGCGACAACATCGATGTACTGTGGAGACCTCACGCCCCACGTGTTGAGCAATTCGGCGGTACGTCCACCCGGCCTCCCGCATGCCCACTATACGCCCTCGCTCAAAGTCCGTCAACTGCACATACGGTTCACGTCCACGCTGTCGCGGCATGCTACCAGTGTTAAAGACTGCGATGGAGCTCCGTATGCCACGGCAAACTGGCTGACACTGACGGCGGCGGTGCAGAAATGCTGCGCAGCTAGCGCCATTCGACGGCCAACACCGCGGTTCCTGGTGTGTCCGCTGTGCCGTGCGTGTGATCATTGCTTGTACAGCCCTCTCGCAGTGTCCGGAGCAAGTATGGTGGGTCTGACACACCGGTGTCAATGTGTTCTTTTTTCCATTTCCAAGAGTGTATATACCTTGACCAGGCTTCGTCACTTCATCAGATGAAGTCACCCTTAGAGGTGACGAAACCTGGTCAAGGTATATAGAAAACCTATGCAACCGGTTGACTGATTTTTTACATATTTTTCAAACTACGGAAATGATATTAAATTTAATTATGGCATGTAATCAGGTAACAAATTTATTAATTAAACAAAGGATGAGCAACGTTACTAATCTAAGACATTACAACACCAATCTAATTAATTTCTTAAACTAACTACCCTGTGGTTCATGGTGTGGGTTCCTGTAGTCATGTCCTAGTTCATGAACCACGGGCAACGTATGAGTGGCCAAGTAAGTGGTCCCGACAGTCGGGATACCAGTTACTTTGGAATAAGGCTGGGCATCTCGGACATATTCTGAGTCGTGGTCACCTTTGTGCTCATACGGCAAAGACTACCAAATCCACCGGTTAGTCCCTCAGCCGTTAGGGGTAAAACCCAATGGGACTCGGGGCAAGTAAGGCTAGCAACCTGCTTCCCTGGTACTTTAAATATGATGCTGGCAACAATCAGAGCAAAATGCCTCGGACCTTTGGAGGTGACAGAGTCCCACCTCTAACTGACAAACCAGGGACTCCTAAGATACTTGGCAAACAAATGGTAATGAGATGGGGAGCTATTAATATCAATGGGGGCTACTCTGGGAAGAAGGTAGAGCTGGCAGAGGCTGCAAGTAAGATGGGGCTGGACGTTTTAGCTGTTAGTGACATTCGGGTAAGGGGTGAGAAAGAAGAGGAAGTGGGAGAATACAAGGTCTACCTGTCAGGAGTCAAAGCAGGAATAGCACAATGGGGTGTAGGGCTTTACATCAGGAAAGAAATGGAACCCAGCGTAGTTGCAATAAGGTATGTAAACGAACGACTGATGTGGATAGATTTGACAATGTCTAGCAAGAAAATAAGGATTGTGTCAGTATATTCGCATTGTGAAGGGACAGATCAAGATAAGATGGATAGTTTTTATGAGGCACTCAGTGATGTAGTTGTTAGAGTAAAGGACAAGGACAGTGTTCTGCTCATGGGTGATTTTAACGCCAGGATTGGAAATCGAACAGAAGGGTATGAAAAGGTTATGGGTAAATTTGGAGAGGATATGGAGGCCAACAGGAACGGGAAACAACTCTTGGATTTCTGTGCCAGTATGGGCTTAGTAATCACAAACTCCTTTTTTAAACATAAGAACATTCACCGGTATACTTGGGAAGGTAGGGGAACCAGATCTGTCATTGACTATATAATAACAGATCAGGAATTCAAGAAGGCTGTGAGGGACACACGTGTATTCAGGGGATTCTTTGATGACACTGATCATTATTTAACCTGCAGTGAAATTGGGATTGTGAGGCCGAAAGTGCAGGAGGTCAGGTCCATATGTAGGAGGATAAGAGTGGAGAAACTTCAGGATAAGGAAATCAGGCACAAGTACATAACAGCGATCTCAGAAAGGTACCAGTTAGTTGAATGTAGTCAATTACAGTCATTGGAAAAGGAATGGACAAGGTACAGGGACACAGTACTAGAAGTGGCTGAAGAATGTCTTGGAACAGTAGTGTGTAAAAGTAGGATGAAGCGAACAGCTTGGTGGAATGATACAGTCAAGGCAGCCTGTAAAAGGAAAAAGAAGGCGTATCAAAAATGGCTACATACCAGAACCCAGGTAGACAGAGAAAGTTATGTTGAAGAAAGAAACAAAGCCAAACAGATAATTGCAGCATCGAAGAAGAAATCGTGGGAAGACTTTGGAAACAGGTTGGAGACTATGGGTCAAGCTGCTGGAAAACCATTCTGGAGGTGAATTAGCAGTCTTCGAAAGGGAGGTAAGAAGGAAATGACAAGTATTTTGGACAGGTCAGGAAAACTGCTGGTGAATCCTGTGGATGCCTTGGGCAGATGGAGGGAATATTTTGAAGAGTTGCTCAATGTAGGTGAAAATGCGATCAGTAATGTTTCAGATTTCGAGGTAGAATGGGATAGGAATGATGATGGAAATAGGATCACATTTGAGGAAGTGGAAAAAATGATCAATAGATTGCAGTGCAATAAAGCGGCTGAAGTGGATGAAATTAAGTCGGAACTCATCAAATACAGTGGAATGTCAGGTCTTAAATGGCTACACAGGCTAATTGAAATGGCCTGGGAGTCGGGACAGGTTCCATCAGACTGGAAAAAAGCAGTAATCACACCAATCTTTAAACATGGAAACAGAAAAGATTGTAACAACTACAGAGGTATCTCTTTAATCAGCGTTGGGGGTAAAATCTTCTCAGGTATTGTTGAAAGGAAAGTGCGAGTACTAGTTGAGGACCAATTGGATGAAAATCAGTGTGGGTTTAGGCCTCTTAGAGGTTGTCAGGACCAGATCTTTAGCTTACGGCAAATAATGGAGAAGCGTTATGAGTGGAACAGGGAATTGTATCTATGCTTTATAGATCTAGAAAAGGCATATGACCGGGTTCCTAGGAGGAAGTTATTGTCTGTTCTACAAGATTATGGAATAGGAGGCAAACTTTTGCAAGCAATTAAAGGTCTTTACATGGATAGTCAGGCAGCAGTTAGAGGTGACGGTAAATTGAGTTCATGGTTCAGAGTAGTTTCGGGGGTAAGACAAGGCTGCAACCTGTCTCCACTGTTGTTCATATTATTTATGGATCATATGTTGAAAACAATAGACTGGCTGGGTGAGATTAAGATATGTGAACACAAAATAAGCAGTCTTGCATATGCGGATGAATTAGTTGTGATGGCAGATTCGATTGAAAGTTTGCAAAGTAATATTTCATATCTAGATCAGAAATGTAAGGACTATGGTATGAAGATTAGCATCTCCAAAACGAAAGTAATGTCAGTGGAAAAGAAATATCAACGGATTGAGTGCCAAATAGGAGGAACAAAGTTAGAACAGGTGGATGGTTTCAAGTACTTAGGATGCATATTCTCACAGGATGGCAACATAGTGAAAGAACTGGAAGCGAGGTGTAGCAAAGCTAATGCAGTGAGCGCTCAGCTACGATCTACTCTCTTCTGCAAGAAGGAAGTCAGTACCAAGACTAAGTTATCTGTGCACCGTTCAATCTTTCGACCAACTTTGTTGTATGGGAGCGAAAGCTGGGTGGATTCAGGTTACCTTATCAATAAGGTTGAGGTTACGGATATGAAAGTAGCTAGGATGATTGCAGGTACTAGTAGATGGGAACAATGGCAGGAGGGTGTGCACAATGAGGAAATCAAAGAAAAACTGGGAATGAACTCTATAGATGTAGCAGTCAGGGCGAATAGGCTTAGATGGTGGGGTCATGTTACACGCATGGGAGAAGCAAGGTTACCCAAGAGACTCGTGGATTCAGCAGTAGAGGGTAGGAGGAGTCGGGGCAGACCGAGGAGAAGGTACCTGGATTCGGTTAAGAATGATTTTGAAGCAATAGGTTTAACATCAGAAGAGGCACCAATGTTAGCACTGAATAGGGGATCACGGAGGAACTGTATAAGGGGGGCTATGCTCCAGACTGAACGCTGAAAAGCATAATCAGTCTTAAATGATGATGATGATGATGATGAACTAACTACCCTATCATTGGCACAATGGAAACCCTATTCGTCGTCGCGCCCCTTTTCCTAACTTACGTTGGTTGGTACTGGTCACGCAAGTCGTTATTCTACTGAAGTTCCACCTAGACGGACACAGAATCAGAGAGCTCAAGCAAAGAGCTTTTGGAACACGTTATTCATTTACAATTACGGTGCCGGACTTTATCAGCTGTTTGCGCTATTATCACCGTAATACAGTGCGGAGATTATGACGGTCGTCCCAGGCACCGGCGTGATGTCGTCTTTCTCCTGTGAAAGCTCGACTTCATCTAAAAACGTCGACGTGATTTCCGTCCGAAAACTCCCGACTGTAAGTTGCTCAATTGCGGAGTCCGTCAAGAGTCGATACACAATCTACTTTCACAGATGCCAGGAGTAGTTGGTAGACTTACGTGCGCGGCAGCAAAGGAACACTTAGTGTTGCATTCGAACGCCACAAGTGAGCTCAAATCTGTTTTCTCTCCTCAGGGCAACAGATGATTCTGCTTTTGTAGAGACATACGTACTGACTCTTAAAACGCCTCCACTCACCGGCCAGACACTCCGTGCCTGCCCAGCAACACGCCAGACACCAGAGTCCTTACTTTTTGTTGCCGCTAAACTTTCCAGTTCCTCTCACATGTATCCCTATGCGTGTCTGACCAATCAGGACTCTGAAATTTCGCGCGGTTCTCCAACCTTTCATGGGTGCGCCGTATTTGTGTCCCGTTCCAACCGCTGTATCGCCGCAACGGCGAAAAGCAGTCTCTCTCTGTCCCGCATGTACGCTCTGTCTCTCTGTCTTCTCTCTCGCTCTGTGTGGTCTCAGGCTCGCCCCGTGTCCCCTGAGGTCACTGGTGCCGCTCTGCCGCCAAAGCAGCCGCCGTGTGAAGCTTCGTCCAGCCGCCGGCCACCTCACTTGTTCTACAGCTGAAAACAGCTCTTTCCTGTGCCTGTCCAAACCACCTTCCCAATGATAATATGCTCAGTTCTGAAAATTTTACGTACCAGTAAGAACCTTGGTATGTTGGTATTAGTATTGTTGTGTCTAACGGCTATACATCTGCATCTACATGGATACTCTGCAAATCATATTTAAGTGCCTGGCAGAGGGTTCATTAAACCACCTTCACAATTCTCTATTATTCCAATCTCGTACAGCGCGCGGAAAGAATGAACACCTATATCTTACCGTACGAATGTAGGTCGGTGTCAACAAAATATTTTCGCATTCGGAGGAGAAAGTTGGTGGTTGGAATTTCGTAAGAAGATTCCGACGCAACGAAAAACGCCTTTCTTTTAATGATTTCCAGCCCAAGTCCAGTACCATTTCTGTGCCACACTCACAAATTTCGCAATAATACAAGAAGTGCTGCCTTTCTTTGAACTTTTTCGATGTACTCCGTCAGTCCTATCTGGTAAGGATCCCACACCGCGCAGCAGTATTCTAAAAGAGTACGGTCAAGCGTAGTGTAGGCAGTCTCCTTAGTAGGTCTTCTCACATTTTCTAAGTTTCCTGCCAATAAAACGCAGCCTTTGGTTAGCCTTCCCCACAACATTTTCTATGTGTTCTTTCCAATTTAAGTTGTTCGTAATTGTAATACCTGGGTATTTAGTTGAATTTACGGCTTTTAGATTAGACTGATTTATCGCGTTACCGAAGTTTAACGAGCTCCTTTTAGTACTCACGTGGATGACCTCACATTTTTTTGTTATTTAGGGTCAACTGCCACTTTTCGCACCATTCAGATATTTTTTTAAATCGTTTTGAAGTTTGTTTTGATCTTCTGATGACTTTATTAGTCGATAAACGACAGCGTCATCTGCAAGCAACCAAAGACGGCTGCTCAGATTGTCTCCCAAATCGTTTATACAGTTAAGGAACAGCAAAGGGCCAATAACACTACCTTGGGGAACGCCTGAAATCGCTTCTGTTTTACTCGATGACTTTCAGTCAATTACTACGAACTGTGACCTCTCTGACAGAAAATCGCAAATCTAGTTACATAACTGAGACGATATTCCATAAGCACGCAATATCACTACGAGCCGCTTGCGTGGTACAGTGTCAAAAGCCTTCCGGAAATCCAGGAATACGGAATCAATCTGAAATCCCTTGTCACTATACCTGTCCGCGTGGTATTTGTCATTTGTTTTCTGAATAAATATCATGTAAGGTGCTAAAATCTGCCACCTTAGATAACATACCCCTTATCAAACAAATTTCGACTTGTATCTGACGAGTACTGGTAGTATTGATTGATTAAGCTCAAAATTACTCTATTTTTCTTTTATTTATTTATTGATTTATTTATTTTTAGTGACTTCCATTGTGCCAATCTGCTACATTCATCCAGATTTGCATTGAGACTACCTCAAAAAGATTCTACATTCTAAACTTTAAACTGTGGTCATCAGTTACTTGTCTACTGGTCACATCTTGATAGAACTTCTTGTTCTGTGATTCATCATGGATATATGTCTAACCAGACGACCCAGTGAGCAATATAGTACCAAAAATATTTAAAACAGATCAAAGTAATAGTAGACAGTGTAGCTGTCTGTCTGTACTGCAGTGGTAGTCTCCCATCTACTTATCTGAGGCCTCAGACGTACCTCACATATAACAGCTACCAAATTCATTCGTCCATCTCATACTTCAGTTATACTTCAGTTATTCTTCTCACACATTCACTTATCTTAATCCAGAGAATTATGCATGGCTACTTATTACCTGTGGCAGTCAACCCTTAAATTTATTACTTTGGTATGGAATGTGACTCAAATTTTAAGTATGCAAAATTATTAATCTTAAATAAAATGCAAAGATGAAGCATGACCAGTCTCTAATATTACGATTTAGTTATCTGCTTTTTCCTTTAAAGATTATTTTGGTATGAAGACAATGACAAAATGCGAGAAGAAGCAGTATCATGACTTACTTATCTCTATGTTAAATTCTTGTGACCTGCACGTTTACTGTTAATTTCAAAGACATGAAACTTTAGAACTAAACTAGCGGTAACATTTGAGTTAACTTCAAACAGTGATTCTAAGGTGATCTGCATACGTTCCTGTAGCTGTATTAAACTGTCTAATAAACATCACAGTAGGTGAAATTAAACAATTTTACGTGGCACTTTCTTATGTGATTTGCATTTACATTTATTGAATGTTTGAAAAGATATAATGTGGACTGAAGCAGTATCACCAGCAGACATCATAAAAATGATACTCGCTACAAGTGGTATCTGCAAGAATATGGGCTTTTACTGGCCAACGTTTAACTCTGACATCTGTATCAATACATAAAAATAAAAAATAGTTTACATGAACCGAACAGAACATAAAACAAAAGTATAAGGAAACATCAAAATACAGACAACATGTTGCACAACGTATGAAATTATATGAAAATGGTAACATGAAGAACAAAAGAAACATCTGTGATGAGACATTAAGAAATTATGTGAAAATGTTACCATGTAAAACGAAATATGTTTGACAGAACATTACAGATACCAACTTGTGTGAAAACTTGAATAAAATCGTACAAAAATTAAGGCTTAAATCCATTCTGAAAGAAGTTAAATGGCAACTTGTACCTAAAACTTTGCTAGAATTGGACTTCCCGAATGTAAATGACTCTTGTCCAAAAACACGCGTAAAAACATCTGAAATTAACCCCACAAAACATCAAAATTAATAGTGAAATTCTGCTATGGCAACATGTGCCCAAACTTTGTAACAGAGTAATGGCAACTAGTGCACAAAACAAAACAAACTTGTGGAAACATGTAATTAGAATGGTAAACTTAAATACGAAAATCACCCCAAAACATCAAAATTAATAATGAAATTCTGCACTCACAGCTTGTGCCCAAACTTTATTGAAGCTTGACTGATAAGTTTGCAGGTAATCGTTTACTGGTCTGACATATGGTCCCACGAAGTCGAGACAGAATTGTTTCATTGTCAGAGATGCTCACTAATGAGGTCTTTTAGTCATTCAGGGGGGCGGGGGGGGGGGGGGGGGGGGGGGTTCAATAGTATTGTCTGTACTGGGTGTGTGTGGTGACCGTACCACTGCCTCCATTACCCATGTAAAATACCATGAGCCGCCACCCTGTGTCAATTGTTCGGCTCCACTGAAGACCTGTGCCACCCAGTTCAGCTGTGCGCCATGTGAAAGCTCACGCTTTCAGTGCGGCTGCCTGTACTAGGCCGAGGGGAATCCTCGAGACCTCCACTGTTCTTTCCGCTACGGTTTTCCTGTACAAACTACCACAGTCGTCTAAGTTTTCAGCTCCAATATATTCACATATGTGAAGGAGTTGAATTAAGTAAAAATGACAAATAAATTTACAAAAGTGACTTGAGAATCTCTAAGTTAGAAACCAACTTCATTAACTTTGTAAAAAAGTGTCTTGAAAGTAGGTTTTTCTACTAACAGGTTTTACATCGTCTAAGTATAACATATGATCTTACCGCCTAAGAAAGTATATTTAGCAGAAGTATGAAAAAACGAAAGGTGAAGATCCTCCATTCTGTCGCATTCATACATACATGTTGATTTGTTAGTGTTATATACCATGCAAGTCATGCATACAAGCTACTAGTTAGTCCTGTTCTAAGCAAAATGTAAACTTCCTTTTATAACACTCTTGCTGTCTAATGTGCAGCTCCTCCATTGGTCAGAATAGCTGTCTCCACTGTTACCTCTGCTTACACAAACTGCACTGTTGTGTACTTTTTTCTGAGAAATGAATTTTTTTAAACATTGGTTGTCGAATTGGTTATGGATTACAAACATACAGATATGTCCCCCAAACTTCCAGTTATCCCACCGAACAGTGCACCTGACTATACAGTTTTGCCCTTCACAAGCTGTTCTTCCTCTTCTGTCTAATGTGCTGTGCCCTTGCATTCTTCTGTCGCTTCCGCGCAATGCGTCAAGCCCTGCTCCACACATTCTTACTACATCATGGTTGTCTTTACAGGGTCTTGGCATTGAGACAAACCGTAACCTCGCTCTTTCTTCTCCAAAGAGCCCACCTACTTCCATATGCCCGGTCTTGGCAGTGAAGGTACCCTTTATAATAATAAATAAAAAGCGCAAGTCGCTGACTTGCCCAAGGTACACCAAACATCTTTGTTGACTACTCAGTAGACCAAACACTTCGTAGTTAAGTAAAACCGTATTTGTCAAGGCATACCATGCATCCTAACACCTCTTCCTCTTTACCTATCTGACTTATCTGAAACAACTGTCTGTAAAACTTCCTCCTAAGGTACCATGGAAGAGAGTGGAAATCTATTCATGGTTCAAAAAACACACCTAAATAGCCCAGTGTCCCCAAACAAAACCAAAATATGAATTTACTCTTCAAAACAAAATTATTCAGTGTACAGTTTACCTTAACAACAATGATATTTAATAAAATTTTCTTCCCTGAAATGTTTACTCAAACAAAATCCTGACTTGCACAGTTGTACACTTACATTTCACATTTACTTAGAATTACATGTACCTTACAACTGAAAGACAACGTAACTAACTTATTAACTACTACACATTTATTCTTGTTATTCTACGTATGTCTTTAAGTGCGTGACATGATGTACAACAAGAGATTTTCGGACTTCAGTCTTTCAAGCTCAACAGAATTCGCATGGGCGATCCTAGGTACACGTGCAGGTCCATAGTAGGCCGCAAAGATTTTATGACAATCTATTCTGCTGGTCAGACAGACGGTGGGATTTCACGAGGACTTTCTGGCCTATCCGAAATTCCCTCGATGTTGCCTTTTTGTCTGTTTGTTCTTTGCGTCTCTGCCCTGCTACTTTTATGTTCTGGAGCACCTGACGTACGATTTTCTTGTGCCTATCTCTGGGTCTTGGTAGGAAGTCTACAATGTCACGTATTAATTCCGGAGGGTGCTTGTTGTTTAGCACTGTGATCGGAGGGTAACCTGTCGTGCCGTGTGGCAACTCATTGATTAAATTCTTGAAAGTCTCGTAAGTAAACGTCCCAGGTCGCATGTTTCGTAGCACAATACAGTCCGCAAAGAGCCCCAGGTCCTTCATAACGCGCTCGCTTGGACTGGAATTATAATGGTACCTTCTGATGTATATCGGTCTGATGTTGTACTGTTGCAGCGTGTCCTCCCACTTCTATGAACGGTATTGTGGACCACTTGCTGCAACAAGTCCCGATGCAATGGATGTACCTGTTGCCTTTTTTTTAGAGGTGTCAGCGTCACAAACTTGTATGTCAACTCAATTACAACCATAATGTATGTATACACTTGTGATGTTCTAGGCAGGGGTCCCATGAGATCTGACGCTGCTGTTTCCCGTAATTTGGAGGGAACATTCGGGTAAATTGGTGCCTGCGTGCGTACCGTAAGTATTTGGTTCTTTGACAGTGTTTGCAAACGCCCAGTACCTTGCGCCTCTCCATGTTCGAAAATGACACAGCTTCTTTAACTTTAAGCAGCACTTTTTCGGCCCAAAGTGAGCACTACTGAGGTGCGTGTACCAGATTACTTTGTTTAGAATGTCATCTGGCACACACACACTACCCAGACGGTGCTATTTACCTTACACCTGTAGGAAAGCACTCCTTTCCTGATAAGGTAATGATGCCTAAGCTGCGTCTGTGTCCTATCTCTATATTTTTTTCACACTGAGGAGGTGTGGGTCCTTATCTTGTTCCGCCTGTATTTTCCTCATTGATGCAATGTCATCGTAACTGTTGTCTGATTCACATCTCCTGTGCAGCAAGCTACGTAAATTTAAGTATTAACTGTGTTTTTCTTACTTGTCACTTCTTTTTCCGTGTTTTTTGTTTTTAGGAAGCTTTCATTTTCGAGTACTAGTAATAGTGTTCCATAGATTTTTGTTTCTTTTGAATACAGTCCAGAGACAGTTAGTGCTTATTTTCATTGTTTCCAACAAGAAGTATGTAGTAACAACAGTTTAGTCAACTATCAGCCGCCTTTATAGAATTAGCAGTCTAGTTGAAAGTACATTACTTAACTCTTTACAGTAAATTGTTGATTTCTTAGGATGGATAGGATGTGTGACTGCTGTGTACGGACGCAGGAGGAGCTGGCCGCGGTTCGCGAGCAGCTGAACGTGCTGATGGCCGCGGTCAGCCGTCTTCAGGCTGCTGCCTCGGAGTGTGGCGGCAGTGGGGAGTCTGGTGGGTCACATGGTACACCCCAGGTGTTAAATACTTCACCCACGGTCCCGGCTGTCGAGACGTCTTCGCTGGTATCGGGCGCGGTTGGGCCACCCTCTTCCCAAGGGGAGTGGCGGGTTCAACGGCGTTCGCGTCGCACGCGGTGGAGGGTCAATGTGGAGGCCGTGTGCATCGCCCGCTCTGCCTGTGAGTGGACATGTGGCCGCTCCTTCAGCAAAGTCCGAGCAGGCACACGGGTGGAGGGGTTTATTAGTGATTGGGAGCTCCAATGTTAGGCGGGTGATGGAGCCCCTTAGGGAAATAGCGGAAAGGTCGGGGAAGAAGGCCAGTGTTCACTCTGTCTGCTTGCTGGGGGACTCATCCGTGATGTGGAGGAGGCCCTGCCGGCGGCGATAGAGAGCACTGGGTGAACCCGACTGCAAATTGTTGCTCATGTCGGCACCAATGACTCCTGCCGTCTGGGTTCAGAGGTCATCCTCAGTTCATACAGGCGGTTGGTGGAGTTGGTGAAGGCGGAATGCCCGCTCGTGGGGTGGAATCTGAGCTAACTGTTCTTAGTGTCATTCCCAGAACCGATAGCGGTCCTCTGGTTTGGAGCCGAGTGGATGTCTTAAACCAGAGGCTCAGACGATTCTGTGGAGATCTGAGGTGCAAATTTCTCGACCTCCGCTATCGGGTGGACTAATGTAGGGTCCCCCTGAATAGGTCAGGTGTGCACTACACGCAGGAAGCGGCTACAAGGGCAGCGGAGTACGTGTGGAGTGCACATGTGGGTTTTTTAGGTTAGAGAATTCCCTCCCTAGGCCCGACAAGACGCCTCCTGAGACGCGATAAGGTAATAGAAGGCAAAACGCGACAGGGAATGACAATATTAACGTTGTAATAGTAAACTGCAGGAGCGTCTATAGAAAGGTCCCAGAACTGCCCTTATTAATAAAATGGTCACAATGCCCACATAGTACTAGGGACAGAAAGTTGGCTGAAACCAGATGTAAACAGTAATGAAATTCTAAACTCAGATTGGATGTAAACCGCAGAGACAGGCTGGGAAGTGATGGGGGAGGCGTGTTTATAGCGATAAAAAGTGCAATAGTATCGAAGGAAATTGACAGAGACCTGAAATGTGAAATAATTTGAGTGAATGTCAGGGTTAAAGCAGGCTCAAACATAGTAACTGGATGTCTCTATAGGCCCCCTGGCTCAGCAGCTGTTGCGGCAGAACACCTGATGGAAAATTTGGAAAATATTTCTAGTAGATTTCCCGACCATGTTATAGTTTTGGGTGGATATTTTAATTTACCAGATATAGACCGGGAGTCTCAAATGTTTATAATGGGTGGCAGGAACAAAGAATCTAGCGAATTTTTTTAAAGTGCATTGTCTGAAAACTACCTTGAGCAGTTAAACAGAGAACCGACTCGTGGCGATAACATATTAGACCTTCTGGTGACAAACATACCCGAACTATTTGAAACAGTTAACGCAGAACAGGGAATCAACGATCACAAAGCGGTTACAGCATCGGTGATTTCAGAAATAGAAATATTTAAAAAGGTAGGAAGATTTTTCTGTTTAGCAAAAGTGACAAAAAGCAGATTTTTGCGGATGATGCTGTAGTATATCGAGAGGTTGTAACAACGGAAAATTGTACTGGAATGCAGGAGGATCTGTAACGAATTGACGTATGGTGCAGGGAATGGCAATTGAATCTCAATGTAGACAAGTTTAATGTGCTGCGAATACATAAAAAGAAAGATCCTTTATCATTTAGCTACAATATAGCACTTCAGCAACTGGACGCAGTTAATTCCATAAATTATCTGGGAGTAGGCATTAGGAGTGATTTGAAATGGAATGACCATATAAAAGTAATCGTCGGTAAAGCAGATGCCAGACTGAGATTCATTGGAAGAATCCTAAGGAAATGCAGTCCGAAAACAAAGGAAGTAGGTTACAGTACACTTGTTTGCCCACTGCTTGAATACCGCTCACCAGTGTGGGATCCGTATCAGATAGGGTTGATGGAAGAGACAGAGAAGATCCAACGAAGGTCAGTGCGCTTCGTTACGGGATCATTTAGAAATCGCGAAAGCGTTACAGAGATGACAAGAGAGACGCTCATTAGCTCGCTACGAGCTTTTGTTGATGTTTAGAGTACATACCTTCACCGAAGAGTCAAGCAGTATATTGCTCCCTCCTACGTATATCTCGTGAAGAGACCATGAGGATAAAATCAGAGAGATTAGAGCTCACACAGAGGCATACCGACGATCTTTCTTTCCACGAACAATATGAGACTGGAATAGAAGGGAGAACCGATAGAGGTACTCAAAGTACCCTCCGTCACACACCGTCGGGTGGCTTGCGGAATATGGATGTAGATGCAGATTCTATTATAAAGTTTTCGAATGCCACCTTTTTGATATACTAAATTGAGAAGGGTTCGATGGGAGGCCGAGACTGAGACAGTGCATCAGCGATGATGTTTGTGGGGCCTGGGACGTAGATCGGTGTGAAGTCATGCTCCTGGAGTACGGTAATCCACTGTCCTAGTCTCCCTGTCGGCGAAATTGCCGTTATAAGAAACTCAAGTGCCTTATGGTCTGTGTACACTCACGTCTTTCGGACAAATAAGAAATACTTTTATTTCTGGAACGCGCAGACCACCGCCAGAGCTTCCAGTTTAACAGAATAGTTTCGTTCGCACTTCGAGAGCACTCTGCTTCCGAAGGCGATGTTTTTGTGTCTCATCCTTCCATCCTCCACGAACTCCTGAAAGATCACAACACCGAGACCTGTTTGTGAGCTGTCTGTGGCCATGCAAAAGTCTGCCGACAGGTTCGGGTGTGACAAATCGGGACCGCGACCAAAACTGCATTTAAACTGTAAAATTCTCGGTCCGCGATCTCGTCCCACATAAATGGTGTTTTCTTGCCAGTCATGAAACATGAAACACAGTTTTGGGGTGGTTAATTGTTCTACATAAATGAACTTTTTATAAAAATTGACGACTCCCGAAAATTCACAAAACTCTTTTTTAGTCTGGGCTATGCTGAATTCGGCAATCGCCGCCAACTTTTCTGGGTCTGGTGATATTCCATCACCTGAAATTATATGACCCAGGAAAAGTACCTGATTGGGTCCCATACTGGACTTCGTGATATTAACAGTCACCCCATGTGCTCTCATTTTGTCTAGTAGTGCACCAAATACTTCACTGCGCATATTCCAATTGCGTTCTCCTATCAAAATGTTATCTACATAGCATGTTACCCATTCACGAAGATTATGCCTCAAAATTGTTCCCAGACCGCGAAGAAACGGTGCAGAGGGCACATTTAGGCCAAATGGTAGGCGTTTGAATTGGAAACATCGTCCGAATGCAATGAAGCCTGTGTACTTTCAACACTCTAGCGCCAACTCAAGCTGCCAGAAACTAGACTGAAGATCGATGGATGTGAATACTGAAACGCCATGGAAACGCTGCAGTAGCTCCTCCAGTTTCTCTGGCCGGTCAGTTTCCTCTACAATGATTTTGTGTATCTGGTGTGAGTCGAGAACAAGGCGGATACTCCCATCTCGCTTATCCAAAACCCACACCGAACTATTATACGTTGATGTTGTATATTCTATTATACCATCGCCTATCATTTTCTGCAATTGCAACTGTACTTTTTCTCGATACGCCAGAGGAATAGCGTCGGGCGGTACCCGAAATGATTGGTGTTCTTTTACCAGGAACCAGTACTGAAATCCTTTGAGGGACCCAGGTTTCGGTAGAAATACCTCATCGTTGCGCCTGAGCATTTCCTCTAATGCTGCCCTATCCCTCTCACCTATTTCAGTTAGTTTAATTGATTTTTCATCAATGGCACGATGGACTTCATACAATGAGGTTGTAGCGGGAATGTTGGTCAGTTTGTTCATTATCCTGTTCTCCTGTCTTAAACAGTGCTACGGAACTTGACCCTTTGCGACTTCCTCATCAAACTGGATACAGATATCCCCACCTTTTCCTGATACAATGGTAATATGGCCCATGTCCATTACTGTCTTCTGAACTGTAAGAAAATCCATTCCTAGGAGGACACCTGTAGTCAAGTTGGGCATGACAAAAAGATTTGCCACGAGAGGACTACCCTGGCACATGAACTCTTATCTGACGCGTTATTTCTGTGCTTCTGGCCGAGATCGCCGCCCCCCCCCCCCCCCTCCCTCGAATTCTCGTCCTCTGAATTTTTAGCATTGGTGCATTTGTACATGCGCCATGTGACTTATATAGCTGCTCTGAGATAGCGGACATTTGACTGCCACTATCCGGAATCTCATTGACTTTAATGTCCCCAATTATTATGTCCATTATTATGTCCACCATGGGGTATAAATCATGTTTTTGTTTGATGTCCGCTTCTTGGACCAGTAGGTCCTCAACATCTTCAAAATCTTGCATTCGAGTATGACTATTACCAGTTTGGTATCCGGGTGGAGGGGTAGTCACATCTGCTTTCAGTCTTTGTCAGTTGTGAGTGCTGTTCGGTTGTTGCACTCGCCATAGATGTGACGAGTGGATCTCAACAACCTGTCCGTCCTCTTGTGCTTGGTGTGGTACGTAATAGTTCTGGAATTGATTCCCGTGTCCACGATTACCGCTCCGATTTCTGTCCTGTTCATTTTGGTTATTAAACGTATTATTCCGGTACTGGTTATTGTCTCTACGGTTACTGTTGCAATTGCCATTATGCCCGTTTTGTCTATTGAACATTTTCCCATCATACTATTGTTGATTATCATTACTGCGCCAATTATTTGGCCTCCAGTTCCGATTATTTACCGGTTTACCGTTACTAGTATTCTGCTGATTGTTACTTTGCGACTGCTCGCCGCTGTTCTCTTTCTGTTTAAGCTTGGACTTTGTTTGCTCTTGTGTTATCACGAATTCTACTTCTCGTAGTATCACTCGAAAATCCTCAATGTCATCTCCACATTTTCCTGCAAGGACATGTTGGTACGCTGGCGGTAGTTTCACAAAACACAGTCTGATTATTTCACTGTCACTGCAAGGCATATCTAAATAGTGATTTTTCTTAACCATTTGGTGAAAGAATTTTATTGCGCTCTTAAAAGTCTGACCCTTCCAGTCACTATTCATCATTATTTCTTGCTTGATCCTGTCCTGCGTTACTCTCTAACCAGTACCGATTCAAGAATGCATTACGGAATCCATCGTACGTTTTGCACGACTGTGCAGTTTTTCTCATCGGCTCTTTGACCATCCCCTCTAGATGTGCGTACACGAAATCCAATTTTTTCCGTTCCGGCCAATACGGTGGTATTGGTTCCGTGAACTGCTCCAGGAAGCAATGAGGATGGAGCGCATTAACTTCCTCCTTGAAATGATGGAATTTTCGAATTGCAGGATACTGCTCATGACTCAAAGCCGTCTCCAGCTCTATCCGTGATCGACTGTTTGCGTGTGTCGAGCTCACATGCATAATGTATGAGTCACAACGTCTCCATAGTATGCAGTTTGAAACTGACTGCATCACTGGCTATTTATTTCGGTTGTTTTCCTGCTTCCCGTACAAGGTACGGTGTTTTGCGATGCAGACTCTGACCAAACACAGTACAGATGTCTGTCGCGTCCTTACTTCGCACTGCCTACCGTCTGTGTGCATGTGTGCAGGTTCTTGCGTACTTGCTTCCAGCCACACCGGTATTGACGTTTGTCTTGAACTTGTTTCGTCGCCTAGCTCCATTACTACGCGTGTTGACTGTTGACCGCTCTCTATTTTCAGCGATTCAACGTTAGTATTAGTGTCGCGCCTGTCCTCACTTTGTTTTTGTGCCTCTGCACTCGAGCTGATCGATGCTTCTTTCCTTTCTAAGAGAAGGCGCAGCCTTTCCACTAAACTTCTTTCTAATTCTTTATACTTTGCTTGTTGATTTTCGGCAGACAATTCCGAAGAATGTATCTTTTCCTCTTCTAACTTTCTGATACGCGTATGCATTCTGTTGAGTACCGTTTTGCCTGCTTTGGCAGTCGTGTGTGTCTCCATCCTACACTACTGGCCATTAAAATTGCTACACCACGTAGATGACGTGCTACTACAGACGCGAAATTAAACCGACAGCAAAAAGATGCTGTGATACGCAAATGATTAGCTTTTCAAAGCATTCACAGAAGGTTGGCGCCGGTGGCCACACCTACAACGTGCTGACATGAGGATAGTTTCCAACCGATTTCTAAACACAAACAGCAGCTGACCGACGTTACCTGGTGAAACGTTGTTGTGATGCCTCGTGTAAGGAAGAGAAATGCGTACCATCACGTTTCCGACTTTGATAAAGGTCAGATTGTAGCCTATCGCGATTGCGGTTTATAGAATCGCGACATTTCTGCTCGCGTTGGTCGAGATCCAATGACTATTAGCAGAATATGGAATCGGTGGGTTCAGGAGGGTAATATGGAACGCCGTGTTGGATCCCAACAGCCTCGTATCACTAGCAGTCGAGATGACAGGCATCTTATCCGCATGGCTGTAACGGATGGGGCTGCCACGTCTCGATCCCTGAGTCAACAGATGGGGACGTTAGCAAGACAACCATCTGCACGAACAGTTCGACGACGTTTGCAGCAGCATGGACTATCAGGTCGGAGACCATGGCTGCAGTTACCCTTGACGCTGCATCACAGACAGGAGCGACTGCAATGGTGTACTCAACGACGAACCTGGGTGCACGGATGGCAAAACGTCATTTTTTTCGGATGAATCCAGGTTCTGTTTACAGCATCATGATGGTGCATCCGTGTTTGTCGAAATCGCGGTGAACGCACATTGGCAGCGTGTATTCGTCATCGCCATACTGGCGTATCATCCCGCGTGATGGTGTGGGGTGCCATTGGTTACACATCTCGGTCACCTCTTGTTCGCAGTGACGGCGCTTTGAACAATGGACGTTACATTTCAGATGTGTTACGACCCGCGGCTCTACCCTTCATTAGATCCCTGCGAAACCCCACATTTCAGCAGGATAATACACGACCGCATGTTGCAATTTCAGTGGCCAGTAGTGTAGTTTCTTGTGCAATCTGCTTTGCACTTCGCGCTACAGTTTTTGCTTCTTGCGCGCGTTTTTACGCTTTCGCAACCTCCGTTTTCATTTCTTCACGGTAACTTTTTATTTGACTTTCAATTCTATTCATGTTTGTTTGAAAGTCCGAATGTGTTTTAGTTATCTCATTTCGTGACTTGCTGATTTCAGCTTGTAATTCAAAGCTTGTTTTCCCTAATTAACTGTGAGATTTATCTACTTTGTTCCCTAGTTCCGTTTTCATGTCATTTAGACAACTTAAAATGCACGCCAACTCACTATTCTGATCCGTGTTGCGGGCATTTCTCGCCCCATCTAAATTAAGAGTTGAGAAAAGCTCTTCTCTCAGTTCCCGTCTATCGTTTTCTGATACAGTGCGTCTGTACATGCCCTTAGGACTATAACATTCCGCTCTGTCTATTGAAACATCGTCTCTGCAACGGTGAACAATCGGTCTCAAATTCCCGCACTAGTATTTCTGGCTCAAGACACCTACCGCTGTATCGGTTCGTCGGTCTCCAACGGACGCCCCCGAACTCATCGTCTTCTGTACTCTCTCCTATCTCACGTAGTTGACTCTCAATTTCATCTCCCATTTCCACACGCTTTCCCCTATGTTCCGTCATGGTAACAGTAACAAGGTACACTGCTCCTACTCCCGTGCTATTCTGTCTCACTTTGCTTAGTGTAATCATCTAACTCAAAACAATTACCCAACAGAAAAACACATAAAGTCAACCTTAATCCTAATCACAGTAATACATCTAATGAAATACATTGAACACAACAACAACAGCAAAACCAGCGAGTAAGTACAACGCCGTTATGAGCAACCCCATTGAGGGCAGAACTCACCTTCAGAACAAAAATCCTGAAAGAAAAATACAAGATTAATGAATACAGACGCCGCTGAACTATTGCTAGGTTTCTGAAGTAACAAGACCGGTTCCACTTATTTAAATATTTAAATAATCTCTCTAAGTTCTATATTGTCCTTACGCCTTCTTTATAATAAAATCAAGAGATCCTATTGTTGCTCTATCCTGGCACAATGTCGCCACGTGCAACTTACGGGAGTATAATGTATATGAAACATGCTTACTTGTTTAGTGCTATCCGACTTTGGCTCTGTTAAACTGCGCGAATAATACCCCCAATACCGTTTGAATCAATTTTGAATGATAATTTCTCTTAATAAAAAAAATTATTCTCAATAAGTCGTTTACAACCAACAGAAACGATAGTAAATTTAATTATGGTATGTAATCAAATAATACATTTATTAATTAAACACAGGATGAGCAACGTTACTAACCTAAGACATTACAACACCAACCAAATTAATTTCTTAAACTAACTACCATACCACTGGCACAATGGAAATCCTGTTCTCTGTCGCGCCCCGTTCCCTAACTTATGTTGGTTAGTACTGGTCAGGCAAGCCGTTCTTCTGAAGCTCCACCTAGACGGACACAGAATCAGAGAGCTCAAGCAAAGAGCTAGTGGAACACGTTATTCGTTTACAATTACAGTTCCGTACTTTGTCAGCTGTTTGCGCTATTATCACCGTAATAAGTGCGAAGATTACGACGGTCGTCACAGGCACCGGCGTGATGTCGTCTTTCCCCTGTGAAAGCTCCACTTCATCTAAAAACGTGGACGTGATTTCCGTCCGAAAACTCCCGACCGTAAGTTGCTCAATTGCGGAGTCCGTCACGAGTCGATACACAATCTACTTGCACAGATGCCAGGAGTAGTTGGTAGACTTACGTGCGCGGCAGCAAAGGAACACTTAGTGTTGCATTCGAACGCCACAAGTGAGCTCAAATCTGTTTTCTCTTCTCAGAGCAACAGACAATTCTATTTTTGTGGAGACGTACGTATTGACGCTGAATAACTGGAGAGGGATCACTGGTCGCAGTGCCAGTAATTTCTCCAAACCTAACTATGTCTAGGCCTCTCCTCACTCCGTGCCTGCCCAGCATAACGTCAGACACCAGAGTCCTTCGTCTTGTTGCCGCCAAACTTTCCAGTTCCTCTCACATGCATCCCTATGCGTTTTCGGCCAATCAGGACTGAAATTTCACGCGTTTCTCCTATCTTTCATGGGCGTGCCGTATTTGTGTCTCGTTCCAACTATTGTATTGCCGCAACGGCGGAAAGCAGTCTCTCTCTCTCTGTCCCGCATGTACGCTCTCTGTCTCTCCTTCCACCTGTGTGGTCTCAGGGTCGCCCGGTTCCCCTGTGGTCACTGGTGCCGCTCTGCCGCCAAAGCAGCTGCCGTGTGAAGGAAGCTTCGGCCACTCGGCGGCCACCTCGCTAGTTCTACAGCTGAAAACAGCTGTTTCCTATAACCGTCCAAACCACCTTCCCAATGATGATGCACAGTTCTGAAAATCTTACTACCATACCTTGGTATGTTCGTATTGGTATTGTTCTGGCAAACGGCTATACCTGTCCGCGTGGTATTTGTCATTTGGTTTCTGAATATATCTCATGTAAGGTGCTAAAATCCGCCACCTATACAGGGTGCATTAGTTAACTTTCTTAATGCAATATTCTGCATCCTTTTAGACAGGATGAAAACCAGCTACCAGATACCATAATATTCTAGCTCCTCTAGGAGAACAGTGATTAGTGATTAAGGAGAGAAATCTTTAACGTAACCATGCCAAAGCCCTTTCTTGTGATTCTCAGAGGGTTGTGATACGGCGGGCTCCGTCAGGGCAGAATCATGACAGGATGTACGCGTGTCTCGTGCTTTATCGGTGTGTTGGTAATGTTTCTTATTATATTCGACCGCATTGCCTACGAAATAAAATATATGTGTGTCTGTCTGTCTTGCAATATACACTACTGGCCATTAAAATTTCTACACCAAGAAGAAATGGAGATGATAAACGGGTATTCATTGGACAAATATATTATACTAGAACTGACACGTGATTACATTTTCACGCAATTTGGGTGCATAGGTCCTGAGAAATCACTACCCAGAACAACTACCTCTGGCCGTAATAACGGCCTTGATACGCCTTGGCATTGAGGTAAACAGAGCTCGGATTACGTGTACAGGTACAGCTGCCCATGCAGCTTCAACATCATACCACAGTGCATCAAGAGTAGTGACTGGCGTATTGTGACGAGCCAGTTGCTTGACCACCACTGTCCAGACGTTTTCAGTTGGTGAGAGATCTGGAGAATGTGCTGGCCAGGACAGCAGTCGAACATTTTCTGTATACAGAAACGCCCGTACAGGACCTTCAACATGCGGTCGTGCATTATCCTGCTGAAATGTGGGGTTTCGCAGAGATCGAATGAAGGGTAGAGCCACGGGTCCTAACCCATCTGAAATGTAACGTCCACTCTTCAAAGTGCCGTCAATGCGAACATAAGTCGACCGAGACGTGTAACCAATGGTAACCCATACCATCACTTCAGGTGATGCACCAGTATGTCGATGACGAATACACGGTTCCAATGTGCGTTCACCGCGATGTCGCCAAACACGGATGCGACTGCCATGATGCTGTAAACAGAACCTGGATTCATCCGAAAAGATGACGATTTGCCATTCGTGCAGCCAGGTTCGCCGTTGAGTACACCATCGCAGGCGCTCCTGACTGTGATGCAGTGTCAGGGGTAACCGCAGCCATGGTCTCCGAGCTGATAGTCCATGCTGCTGCAAACGTCGTCGAACTGTTCGTGCAGATGGTTGTCGTCTTGCAAACGTCCCCATCTGTTGACTCAGGGATCGCGACGTGGCTGCACGATCCGTTACAGCCATGCGGATAAGATGCCTGTCATCTCGACTGCTAGTGATACGAGGCCGTTGGGATCCAGCACGGCGTTCCGTATTACCCTCCTGAACCCACCGATTCCGTATTCTGCTAACAGTTATTGGATCTCGACCAACGCGAGCAGCAATGTCGCGATACGATAAACCGCAATCGCGATAGGCTACAATCCGACCTTTACCAAAGTCGGAAACGTGATGGTACGCATTTGTCCTCCTTACGCGAGGCATCACAACAAAGTTTCACCAGGCAACCTCGGCCAACTGCTGTTTGTGTATGAGAAATAGGTTGGAAACTTTCCTCATGTCAGCACGTTGTAGGTGTCGCCACTGACGCCAAGCTAGTGTGAATGCTCTGAAAAGCTAATCATTTGCATATCACGGCATCTTCTTCCTGTCGGTTAAGTTTCGCGTCATCTTCGTGGTGTAGCAATTTTAATGGCCAGTAGTGTATCTTACGTGAAACTATTGACTCAGCAGGTAGCAAGGCGAGTTCCGGGTAATATACCACAAACTCTTGAACATAGTCGCATATGTTCTGAAAAATACTTCATTGAAAATCACCTGTTGCGCTTTAGATTTGATACTTGTTAATCGTACTTGTATGTTCAAAACTAATTTCTCTCATTTGATTACTGTACGAGTAAGCTAAGAATATTTTGTTGCTACTATTATTTCAATAATGCGCGTATCATGACGTACTGCCGATAAATACGTTTGTACATAAGAAACGCAGGCCAGTTTTGGAATGGTACTGAACTATCTCAGCGACACGGACACAGATAGCCTGATAATAATTCAAGTTAGCGTGTGCATAATACTGCAAGGACACCTTCCAGTTTTTAGTGAATAAAGTACGTTTTTATAAAAACAGTTTCATTCGAATCTTCATAAAGGGCGCCCATAGCCATCGGCAACTGAGGCCGCCCTCCTCCCTCTAGCTCTCAGGAAAAGTACCTTGGCGTCGCCCTTGACCGTCGCCTCCCCTGGCCGCCCCATATCTGGACAATCCAAACCAAGGCACGCTCCCGACTCCGTCTCCTCAAGCTCCTTTCTGGCCGCAAATGGGGTCTGGACCCCTCCACCATCCTCCACACCTATAAATTCCTTATCCGCTCTATCCTCTGCTACGCTCATCCCGCCTGGATCTCCGCCTCTCCTACAAATCCCTTCAAATCCTAGAACGCCATGCGCTCTGCCTCGCCTGTCGCATCCGTCCCCCACGCTGATCCTCTATGACCGTATTCCGTTCTCACACCTCCTTCTTTCCCTTGAACGGATACGGATCCTCTACACCTTCTGCAAACTTGATCCCCCTCACCTGCTTGTCTCTCCCATCCTCTCCCACCCCCGTCCACCCGTCCACTGCCGCGCGTGCATTCCCACATTCCACCTCCTCTCCATCTCTCCACTCTCCATACCCTCGCCCATGCTGACTTCCACCAACTCCCCCTCCCTGATGCCCTCATCCCCTTCATCTACTCCTCCTACCAACTTCGATCCTCCTCTACCATACCTGTGTTTTCTCCCAAGGGCACCCTCTCTCCCTCCTCCCTTCCTCCCTCCCTCCTCCCCCCGGGCTTCCCCACCCCCCTACCTTCTTTCCTCACCCTCCCATCTCCTCTGCCACTGGCATCTACACACTCCCCTCTCCCTTCTCCCCCCCGTTTTTTCCCCTTTTGGCAGGTCCCCGGACTCGCACACGTATAGTGAACTTTCGCGCGCCGGAGATTATCGCCTAGAGTTTGTGTGTGTCGTCGTGTTCATGTTCAAGTGTTCCAGTGTTACCCGTTTTTGCTCCAACGTTCTCGTGTGCCATCTGTCATCTCTGTGCGTGTCCACATGACTGAACATTTTTATTTTGGACTCTGCGCCCGTGAACGGCTCCGTGTCTTTTAATTTTGTATGTCTACGTTTGTATATCCATCCTGTCTGTTCTGCGATTGTCTTCTTTTGTATCATTAGTTTTATCTGTGGCCGAAGAGCGGCGAAATGTGCCGCTGCTGGCCTACCTGTATCAGGTGTGAAATTAACAATAAAGGGAAAAAAGCAGAGATGCCATTTCTACTCACGTGATTCATATCAAATGTTTCCGACGTGATTGTGGCAGCACGACGGGAATTAACGGACTTTGAACGCGGAATGGCAGTTGGAGCCAAACACGTGGAACATTCCATTTCGGAAATCGTTAAAGAATGCATACTCCAAAATCCGCAATGTCAAGAGTGTGCCGAGAATAACAATTTTCGGGCATTACGTCTCACCACGGATGACGCAGTGGCCTACAACCTTCACGCGTTTGCGTGGAGTCGTCATTACTAACAGACAAGCACTATTGCGTGAAATAACTGCAGGAATAAATGTGCGACGTACGACTAACGTATCCGTTTGGAGAGCGCGGCTTTATTTGGCATTAATGGCCTATGGCAACAGACGACCGACACGAGTGCTTTTGCTAACAGCACGACGTCACCTGCAGCGTCATTCTGGGCTCGTGACCACATAGGTGGAACCTAAACGACTGGAAAACCGTGGCCTGCTCAGATGAGTCTCTATTTCAGTTGGTAAGAGCTGATGGTAGAGTTCGAGTGTGGTGCAGACACCACGAGGCCCTGGACCCAAATTGTCGACAAGGTACCGCGCGAGCTGGCGGTGTCTCCATAATGGTGTGGGCTATGTTTACATGGCATAGACTGGGTCCTCTGGCCCAACATAACCGATCATTGACTGTAAATAGTTATGTTCGGCTACCCATACGACATAATCGAGAGGTGAGTCTGTGCACAAAATCCTATACCGGCAACACTTTCGCAATTACGGACGGCTACAGAGACAGCATGTCCCATTATTTCTGCAGGTGACTTCCAACGTCTTACTGAAACCATGCCGCCTAGAGTTGCTGCACTATGCCCGCCAAAAGTAGGTCCGACACTATATTAGGAGGTATCCCACCGCTTTAGTCACCGGAGTATGAATACATTTTACGACGAATGATGGTACCATGTTTCCATGGCCTGACTTTTGCATCATACGTCGTCAGGGAATATATATAGGACGTGTTTGGTTAGAAAGTTGATACTCCACCGATTTTGTGTGGAATTTTATGAACTCGAATTCAGACAAGTGGATGATTGTCCACAGGAACATAGCCATACCCTCTTTGAGCTATGTTGTGAGATTTATAGTCTCTGATTGCCTCACCTGGGATTTCGCACCATACTGAGATAATACACAGTTGTGAGATCCTAATCATTTGTGTATAGTATGAAGTTTATTTGAGCTGTTTGCAGTATTCGTTCCTGTGCGTTTTTTTTTTTTTTTTTTTTTTTTTTTTTTTTTTTTTACAGAGGCTGATGTACTTACTGATGGACACAAGGAAATGGTAGTAAACATACAATGTGGCCCACGGGAAATAGTAAATTTTCATTTGGTGATTAAGAGGTATAGCGTTTATTTACATCAATACAACTTATGGATAACAGTTCACTGACAAGCAAACACAAGAGTGGTTCTGAAAAGCCACATTGAACAAATGGTCTGAATATCGGCGATGCAAAACTGAAGACGTTCGAGGAATCCCCTCTTTACGTTCTCTGCCGTTTCTTGAGGAATGGGCGCTATCTCTTCCCGTACTGTGGCTTTCATGTCATCAGTATTATGGTGTCACCTCAAAAAACTTTGTTCTTGAGGTGACTTTGCAGAAAAGAATCTGGGGCTGAAAGATCAGATTAACTCACCGGCCATGGGGTATCACCTAATCGTGAGAGTAATCAGTACGGAGACTGGTGCCTCAACGTATCACTGAATTTCACGCCGTGTGGACTGAAACCTCATCTTGCTGAAACCATATAGCGTTCAGACGGCAATTTCCCTGCAGCTGTGGAATTAAAGAAATGGTTAACCACGGCCGCATACCGCTCATAAATGATATTCACTGTTCGGAAGTGGTTGTTTTCAAAGAAACAGGTCCCAGTGATTCCAATAGACTGTCTAATAGCACACCAGTCGATGAATTCTGGGTTTCCCTGGGCCTTTTCATGAATGAGCCTCCGGATTTGCGTCCGAGTAACGTCTGAAGTTTTGTTTATTGACACACCTATACAGATGAGAATTCTCCTTATGATACATAAAAATATGTCATAAATGCTTCATCCTGGTCAGTTCTGATCACTAATGTTGTGCAGAAATTGCGCCTACTCACTTTATCTCCCGGCCGTAACTGTTGAGCCACTTGCAGTTTATAAGGGTGATTTCTTAAACCCTGTTCACCAATCTCTGCAAAGTCTGCCGAGGGGTTAGTAGTCCTCGGGACTGTCGAAGGTCAGATCGATGTGGGCTTCCACTGCAGAGCTGCACGAACTCGTCGGATATCTTCCGTCGTTATAACTGCCATTTCAGGTCCTTTACACTTCACATTGTTTACAGAAATCAACTCACGTCACTGTCTTATCTGAACACGATAAAAGCCCTCCACTGCCTCAGAACCCACCTGCACTGAACGGAATGGTATATCACGTCGGTCCGATTAGACCCGGCAGATGGCGCGACAACATCTACATCTTAACGGGGTGGCCAATTGAAACATGTACTATTTCCCATGGGCCACCCTGTATGATAATAAGATAAAATGCGTGCCACACCGCCATATGCTCAAGGTGTACCGCACATCGTGGATGTCGTTAATATTTTACAAACGGTTCGACGCGTCAAAAAAATTCAATTGGAAAATATTAATACCTGAAGAATAGTTTCGTGTATTTTAATATTCCTATCGTTTCTATTTACTGAGATGATGGAGCAATAACTTTCTTTTGATGGAACGACGTACTTCTCTCATCCGTTGCGACAGCTCTCCGTCACGTAGTGCTCGCTAAAGTACACAGTAAAAGATGTAAAAAGAGCCACTAAGTGTGAGCCCTAGGTCGACTGCATTGTGTAGCTACGTGTTTACATTCAGAACTATACTCTGGCGGCAGATGCCGGCCTCTCTTTTTGCGTTTCTTCGTGCGAAAAGTTCCACTGTGGATACTGAAATGCTCACCCAACGTCAGTAATCATCCGCCATGTTGATGTTAATAATAACTCAAGGTGCTTGAATGTTGTGTGGAATGAGTTGACGCATAAGGCGTGAGCACTATTTTCAGAGTGTATACGGACATAGTTGCAAATAAATATCTGAGTTTCAAGCTACATCTAACGTGGATATCAATGACGGCATGACAGCGTTCCAAAGGTTATTTTGTGAAGGAAGTGGTGAATTTCGAAGGGTCGTAGCTATGAACAGGAACAGTCGCTAGGATTTTCCTGCAGTGGGAAAGCTTCCAGAGTACAAATGTAAGTAGGCTGTTTAGGTTTTTATATTGGAAACGCCACGTAGCGCTCTGTATGAAAATCACTGGCTGTGCTGTGTGCAGTCTGTGGCTGGTTGTCATTGTTGTAATATTCGCTATTGTAGTGTTGGGCAGTTGGATGTGAACAGCGCGTAGCGTTGCGCAGTTGGAGGTGAGGCGCCAGCAGTGGTGGGTGTGGGGAGAGAGATGGAGGAGTTTTGAGAGCGGATGACCTGAACGTGTCCATCAGAGACAGTAAATTTGTAAGACTGGATCTCATGAACTGATATATATATATTATGACTTTTGAACAGTATTAAGTAAATACATTGTTTGTTCGCTACCAAAATCTTTCATTTGCTAACTTTGCCTATCAGTAGTTAGTGACTTCAGTAGTTAGAATCTTTTATTTAGCTGGCAGTATTGGTGCTCGCTGTATTGCAGTAGTTCGAGTAACGAAGATTTTCGTGAGGTAAGTGATTCATGAAAGGTATAGGTTATTGTTAGTCAAGGCCATTCTTTTGTAGGGATTATTGAAAGTCAGATTGCGTTGCGCTAAAAATATTGTGTGTCAGTTTAGTGATGATCAGAATAAGTAAAGAGAGAAATGTCTGTGCACGTTCAGGTTTGCTCAGCTGTTTGAAAATCAGATAACGTAAGGGGTTTATCAGCACAATCATTCATAAATTTTTCTAAGGGGAGGTTTCACAAGAAATTCGTGCCACGACGAAACATGACCGCTGTCTTGGCTTCAGCTTCGCACCAACAAGCAATTCCTTCATTACGTTCTCTACACTTGAAACTTATAAGCTGAAACTTGTTAACTGAAAACTTTGTGCACCACAACCTCTGCCTAGTAAGTAACGCTGACAAGAAAAGAGCTTCGAGCACAACATGATTATTTATGGCTAGTAATGTGAAAATAAATACCTTTAAATTCAGATTACAGATTCTGATCTAGAATGCCTTATCTACGCTACTTTTAAATATGATCAAATTTGTGCAAATAACTTTTGATGTGTGTGATATCAATTAATCCAAACTGCATGCGACTGTCTGTAAATGAGATTGAATGTAAAGAATGGTCATCAATAATACTCAGAAGAGCTTTCGCATGAAACAATCACAGACAGTGGCTGACTGTTACATGTTGTAAATGTGCCCTGTTATAAAACGCATCCACTGAATTTTGTGACACTTTTTCATAAAACGTTAGTCTAGGCCCTCCAATAGATTCTTACCTTACAACAGATAACACGGTTTTACTCTCTCTACTAAATGCAAAAATGTAAACTGTTCAGCTGCGTGTACCTAAAATAAGTCACTGTTTGACAAATTGTCTTTCGTATTTATTTTATTTTCGTAAATTAACCTTTGTTCTCTTTCCGAAAATAGGATTTAATGCCCAGCAGTAGTGCAAGGGGTAACAGTGCAGGTTTTATCAGGTGCACTTTTCCTCTAACAGAGAGAAAAGGCTTCAGTCCAGTATTTATAAATGACAAAGGATAGTATTCTGAAATTATGTCCAATCGTTTTAATAACATGAACAATGATCTTTCCTTAAGCACAGTCATGCACCATGAACGTTACTTTTATTCACAGTCTTCAAACTACGCAACATTTACTCTTTGCCCTTCTTAATGAAGTACTTTAACTAACAGTGGAGGGAAAATGCTAAATGGAATATTGAACACATGACTGGTAATTCACCCTGGATGCCAACAGGTACATATTGTTAGACAATATGAAATCTTTACACTACAATAATTACTTGGCTAACGCTTGCAGCAAATTAAACTCAAGGCACATTACCTTTTTCCTAAATAGCTCAAATCACCCTCTGCCCTCAATTACACGTCAGGGAGCATCTCAGTTGTCTGTGCGGTACGTCCGCCATCCAAGATCCTCATTCTGCCATGACACGACACCTTGACTCGCTCTCTGGCCGACAATTCCTTCCGGATCTTTCTCAGTAATATTACAACATCTGTTAACCAAAGATTACGAATCACTCATGTGTTCAGCCATCCAAAGATGCTCATAGTAACAGACATACCAAAAAACTGTTATTTCTCATGATATTTGCAACTTTCATAAAGATTTCTCATGATATCTGCACCTTTCACGCTCACTACATAATTTAGATTATAATACGTTTAAATTCATACTTTTACGCTGCCACACTATTCGATAAATGATCGATAACCAATATTCATCTATATCTACGTGATCACTCTGTTATTCACAATAAAGTGCCTGGCGCAAGGTTCGATGAACCACCTCAAGCTGTCTCTCTACGGTTCCACCCTCGAGCGGCGCGCGGGAAAAACGAGCACTTAAATTTTTCTGTGCCATCCCTGATTTCTCTTATTTTATCGTGATGATCATTTCCCCCTATGTAGCTGGGTGCCAACAGAATGTATTCGCAATCGGAGGAGGAAACTGGTGATTGAAATTTCATGAGAAGAACCCGTCGCAACGAAAAACGCCATTGTTTTAATGATTGCCACTGCAATTCACGTATCATGTCTGTGACGCTATTTCCCGTATTTCGCGATAATACAAAACCAGGTGCCCTTCTTTGTACTTTTTCGATGTTATCTGTCAGTCCCACCTGATGCGGATCCCACACCGCACAGCAATACTGCAGAACATGGCGAATAAGCGTGATGTAAACAGTCTCTTTAGTAGACCTGTTGCACCTTCTAAGTGTTCTGCCAATGAATCGCAGTCTTTGGTTTGCTCTACCCACAATATTATCTATGTGATCGTTCCAATTTAGGTTATTTGTAATTGTATTTAGTTGAATTTACAGCCTTCAAATTTGTGTGACATATCGCGTGATCGAAATTTAGTTGATTTCTTTTAGTACTCATGTGAATAACTTCAAACTTTTCCTTATTCAGGGTCAACTGCCACTTTTAGCACCATGCAGATATCTAAATCGTTTTGCAATTTGTTTTGGTCATCTGATGACTCTACGAGACGGTAAATGACAGAATCATCTGCAAACAATCTAAGACAGCTGCTCAGACTGTCTCCTATGTCGTTAATACAGAACAGAAACAATAGAGGGCCCATAACGCTTCCTTCTGGAACGCCGCATATTACTTCTGTTTTACTCGATGATTTTCCGTCTATTACTACGAGCTGTGGCCTTTCTGACAGGAACCACGAATCCAGTCGCACAGCTGAGGCGATATTCCATAGGCACGAAGTTTGGTTAAAGACGCTTGTGAGGAACGGTCTCGAAAGCCTTCTGGAAATCTAAAAATATGGAATCACTTTGACATCCCCTGTCGATAGCACTCATTACTTCATGAATATAAAGAGCTAGTTGTGTTTCACAAGAACGATGTTTTCTGAATCCGTGCTGATTAAATGTCAATAAATCGTTTTCTTCGAGGTAATTTATAATGTTCGAATACAGTATATGTTCCAAAACTCTACTGCAAATCGACGTTAGTGGTATGGGCCTGTAATTCAGCAGATTACTCTGTTTTCCTTTTTGGGTATTTGTGTGACTTGACCAATTTTTCAGTCTTTAGGTAAGGAACTTTCTGTGAGTGAGCAGTTCTATATGTTCTCTAAGTATGGAGCTATTGTATCGGCATACGCTGAAAGGAACTTGACTCGTATACAATCTCGACCGGAGGCCTTGCCTTTATTAAATGATTTAAGCTGCTTTGTTACACCAATCTATTTATATGTTTCTCATCTTGACAGTTGTTCTTGTTTGGAATTCAGGAATATTTACTTAGTCTTCTTTGGTGAAGGAGTTTCGGAAAACTGTGTCCTTCACCGTTGTTATCGCACAGTGAAGACATTGATTGTGTCTGGCCACTGGTGTGCTTTATGTATGACCAGATTCTCTTCGGGTTTTGTGCCAGATTCCGAGACAGAGTTTCGTTGTGGAAGTTATCCAAAGCACCTCACGTTGAAGTACGCGCTATGTTTCGAACTTCTGCAAACCTTTGCCAATCTTGGGATCTTGCGTTCTTTCAAATTTGGCATGCTTCTTTCGTTGCTTCTGCAACAGCGATCTGACTCGTTTTGTGTACCATGGGGGATCAGTACCATCACTTATTAATTTATGTGGTATATATCTCTCAATTGCCGTCGATACTATCTTTTTGAAATCATTTCACATCTTTTCTACGCTTACGTAATCAGGTCGGAAAGAATGCAGTCTGCCTCTTAAAAAGGCGTTAAGAGCAATTTTATCAGCTTTTTTAAATAGATGTACTTTGCGTTTCTTTTTCATGGTTGTAGGTGTTACGGTATTCAGCCTAGCAGCAACTGCCTTGTCGTAGCTTATTCATCTATTCATCATGATACTGCCTATTTGTACAGAATTATTTGTTGCTAAGAGGTCAAGTATGCTTTCGCAAGCCGGCCGAGTTGGCCGAGCGGTTTTAGGCGCTACAGTCTAGAACCGCGCGACCTCTACGGTCGCAGGTTTGAATCCTGCCTCGGGCATGGATGTGTGTGATGTCCTTAGGTTAGTTAGGTTTAAGTAGTTCTAAGTTCTAGGCGACTGATGACCTCAGAAGTTAAGTCCCATAGTGCTCAGTGCCATGCTTTCGCAACAATTTACGCTTATGAACTAATTGTTCAAAATAATTTTCTGAGAAAGCATTCAGTACACTTTCGGATGACGTTTTATACCTGCCGCCGGCTTTAAACGTATAATTTTTCCAGCATATCGAGTGTAGATTGAAGTCACCGCCGACTATAATTGTGTCTATTTATAGACTCAAGTTTTCTTTGAACTGTGGGTGTCGGGTAAACGACCCAATTAATAGTTTAGTCCGATTGTCAAGTATAACCTCTACCCATACTATTTCGCAGGAACTATCTACTTCAGTTTCACTACAAGGTAAACTACTTCTGACAGCAATAAATACTCCACCACCAACTGTATTTAATCTATCTTTTCTGAACCAACTGTATTTAATCTGTCTTTTCTGAAAACTGTTAGGTCGTTTGAAAAATATCGGCTGAACTTATTTCCGGCTTTAGCCAGCTTTCTGTACCTATAACTATTTGAACTTCAGTTCTTGGAGCTATGGTTCTTTCCCAAAACAGCTTCGACAATTTACAACTACAATACCAACTGTTTCTACAACTACCTTACTGTGTTTTACCTACCCCTTTTTAGACGGAGGCCCTTTCTGTGGTTTCCTGAGACCCTCTAACCTAAAAAAGCGCCCAGTCCGTTCCACACAGCCTCCGCTACCCGTGAAGCCGCTGCCTGTGTGTAGTGGACTCCTGACCTATTAAGCGGAACCCAGAAATTCACCATCCGATGGCGCAAGTCAAGGAATCTGCAGCCTACACAGTCACAGAACCGCCTGAGCCTCTGTTTGAGACCTTCCACTCGGCTCTGCACCAAAGGACCACAGTCGGTTCTGTCGACGAAGCTGAAGATGGTGAGTTACACCTTAAGCTCGCAAGTAAGAATGGCAGTCTTTACCATTTCAGCTAACCGCCCGAATCGAGAGAGAACCTCCGATCCAACGCGACACACGTCATTGGTACTGACATGAGCCACCACCTGCAGTTGGCTGTACTGTGCACTCTTCATGGCATCTGGAAGCACCCTTTCCACATCCAGAATGACTCTTTCCCGGTATATACAAGGAGAGCACACTGGCTTCCCCTCCCCCCCTCCCCCCTAACTATCACAAAACCCATCCTCTGTGGGTCCCTAGAATTTGCGGCCGAGAAGCTTTCTCTGGAACAGGGTGGACGATTGCATCCGGCTCGGAGACTTCGTAAGCGACGGGTAACGCTCATAACCTGTTCGTCAAACGGACCAGGGAGGCCCTACGATTGACCTCTAGGAAAGTCTTTCGCTGCCTGCCAGACTTTGGAATGATTTCCCACTCGACCACAGGGGAGGGATCAATCTCAGTGCTGGTAGTACCTGGGGCAGCCAGAGCAATGGACCAATCAGGGGCCATGTGGGATGTGCTCGACGTCCCTCGCATACCCGCGTCCGAACCCCCACAGTGATGTCCCTTGGCAGCAGCCTCAAGCTGTGTGACGGAAGCCAACACAGCCTGAAGCTGTAAGTGAAGGGGACGTCTCAGCTCGCTTCTGTACACAGCAATCGCAATTCCTATCCATTACTGAAGTCGCTCCTATTTGAAGTTCATAAAATTATGTAGTAAACGAATGGTTGTAAGAGGTCCATTCTAAGGAATTTGTTGCTAGCGCACTCGAGCAGATGTAATTTCAATGGATTGCTCACGCGCTGCCTGTGATATGTAAGCTATAAGAGAATCTCAGACCAGAGAGCAGTGTTGATTGCAGTAGGAACTGTGTGGCAGTACCAGTAAGTAGTACCTAGCAGTCTGATGTATCGAGTTAGCTGGGCCGGTCGTGGGGAGCGATGGCGGTCCCTCTCCGATGTAGTATAAGGTAAAAGCAGCCTCGCGCATATGTATTATTGTTATAACAAGTTCCATGTAAATGTTTTTAAAAAAAATCTCTTAACACTAATCATTCTTTAAAAAATTAACTTTTGACAATCATTCATATGAATTTAAAGAATTTACTAATTTCATCAATCCATGGTCATCCCGATTATTGTAAAGAAAAATCAGTTGTTTCTTTTATACATGACAAATCTATCGGCCAGCATTGCACTGGGCTGTGCCAGAAAAATTTCTTACAGGAGCAGATATACAAAGTGTTACAAAAAGGTACGGCCAAACTTTCAGGAAACATTCCTCACACACAAAGAAAGAAAATATGTTATGTGGACATGTGTCCGGAAACGCTTACTTTCCATGTTAGAGCTCATTTTATTGCTTCTCTTCAAATCACAATCGTGGAATGGAAACACACAGCTACAGAACGTACCAGCGTGACTTCAAACACTTTGTTACAAGAAATGTTCAAAATGTCCTTCGTTAGCGAGGATACATGTATCCACTCTCCGTCGCATGGAGTCCCTGATGCGCTGATGCAGCCCTGGAGAATGGCGTATTGTATCACAGCCGTCCACAATATGAGCACGAAGAGTCTCTACGTTTGGTACCGGGGTTGCGTAGACAAGAGCTTTCAAATGCCCCCATAAATGAAAGTCAAGAGTGTTGAGGTCAGGAGAGCGTGGAGGCCATGGAATGGGTCCGCCTCTACCAATCCATCGGTCACCGAATCTGTTGTTGAGAAGCGTACGAACACTTCGACTGAAATGTACAGTAGCTCCATCGCGCATGAACCACATGTTGTGTCGTACTTTCAAAGGCACATGTTCAAGCAGCACAGATAGAGTATCCCGTATGAAATCATGATAACGTGCTCCATTGAGCGTAGGTGGACGAAACTGAAATGAGCTCTAACATGGAAATTTAGCGTTTCCGGACACATGTCCACATTACATCTTTTCTTTATTTGTGTGTGAGGAATGTTTCCTGAAAGTTTGGCCGTACCTTTTTGTAACACCCTGTATATGCGTTATCCGGCGACTTCATTGAGGTAAGAATTTTCAGTTTATTCAGAATGAATCTTCGGGGTCATGAGGCAGCATTGCTGACGTCCAAAATTTACCAGTTTAAATTCACAGTCAATTATTGAAAGGTTATAAGTGAGCCACAATTTTATTGAGAGATTAGTCGCATTTTATTATTGGTAGGTTACGGAATTTATTTATTGGGAGGTTACGCTGAATGTGAATGCAATATTCATATTTTTACTGTCGAGAGGTTACACTTGTCGACATCCGACCACGATCGTATTTTTGTGAATTTCTGATAAGTAGTCAGTTATATATCTGCTCTTAGTTTGCATTTGGAGCAACGCATTTACTAATTTGTCACGCTTTTTTCACAGATCATCGGCAATTTATTGCGATTTGTTGTTTATGTATTTGTTCCATTTTTGCTTTGTCTTTGTTTGATTTTGTGCCTACTTTTGAGTTGTGAAAATGCCGCGAAAAACTGCTAACAGTATATCTAGATCCGTAATGAGTGAAAAAGCCGACTTGAATAATTTGAGTGACAATACTAGCGACACTCAGTGTCTTAATGATAATACTCCAGTTACAGTCAATCAGTGCGTGCCGACCACCAGTAATGATTTTATTTCAAATGATGAACAACCAAATTCAGTTATGTGCACTGTAAATTTTACGACAATTGATGACGCGGCACGTTCCATTACAATGAACGCTGCCCAGTTTGACACACCTGATTTGCAAAATTTACACAGTGAATAGATAAATGTTTCTCACGAAGATGAACAATGTAGTCAAAATATGTCAGATTTATTTGATTCCGATGTAGTGACCAACAGTGCACATCCGATTAGCAAACGTTTTCGTGAATCAGACACTGACCAAATGCTTCCACAAAACGTGACACATGCAGATACAACATCACACAGTACAGAGAATAGAGTCGGTAATTTTGGGATGGATCAAGCTGTGGCATTATTGCTACAATTCAGTGAAAAACAAGACAACAATTACAAACAACTTAATGAAAAACTAGACAACAATTTCAAATAGTTGAATGAAAAATACAACCTTAATGAATCGAACAAACAATTTAATGAAAGTTTCAAACAGTCGAATGAAAAACACGACAGGTCGAAAAACAAATTAATGACAACTTTAAACAGATTAATGAACAGATTGCAGTCGTTGCTGTGCAATGTCATGATACTAAAGAACAATTATGTGAGGAAATTAGGCATGTGCTAGGAATAGTAGTGAAGAAATTAGATCGGTTGCACAGGAATTACGTAATACGCATGCAAATGGTTCAAATGGCTCTGAGCTCTATGGGACTTAACGTCTGAGGTAATCAGTCCAATAGAACTTAGAACTACTTAAACCTAACTAACCTAAGGACATCACACACATCTATGTCCGAGGCAGGATTCGAACCTGCGACCGTAGCGGTCGCGTGGTTCCAGACTGAAGCGCCTAGAACCGCTCGGCCACACAAGCTGGCAATACGCATGCAAAAAAAAAAAAAAAAAACGGCTCTGAGCACTATGGGACTCAACTGCTGTGGTCATAAGTCCCCTAGAATTTAGAACTACTTAAACCTAACTAACCTAAGGACAGCACACAACACCCAGCCATCACGAGGCAGAGAAAATCCCTGACCCCGCCAGGAATCGAACCCGGGAACCCGGGCGTGGGAAGCGAGAACGCTACCGCACGACCACGAGATGCGGGCAATACGCATGCAGACACAACAAATTTACTTAGAGATGAAATTAGTGTAGTTGCTAAACTATGTTCAGAAAACGCAACACAGTTACGCGACGAGTTCAAATTAATGTCAGCAGAACTTTCACGCACACTGGATGCGAAAGTAGACAAGAAATTCGAACAACAGAACAGGCAAATTGACGAACGTTTTAATCACCACCTACAAAACTGTGAAACGCGTTACCGTAAATTTATACAGGAACAGAATAAAGTAAAGAAACAAGTCATGGAAACAATTACTGTACAGAGACAGGACGATAAGTTGTTTACGAAAACAAAAACATACGTAGACAACAACATTGCTACAGTATCAGACGAAATCAAACAGTTGAACACCGAACTGCATGATGAAATCTCAGTTCTTAAAACAAAAACAAGACACACACAGTAGACTTTCAGACAGTGACCAGCAGACTTGAACAATTGGAATTAGTACAGGATCCTGATGCCATTAAAGCAGACGTTAAGAAATTGAACAAAACCACACGTAAAATGCAAAAACAAATCGATGCCTATGACACTAAAAATGACGATCAGGTAAAAAGACTGACTGAAAAATATGATGAAATGGCCAGTCGTATTGATGTTATCGAAAATAACAATTACACCAAATCAGACGATACGTCATCAGTTTCGTTCAATCAGACACCCGAATTCCAAAATTTACAGCAGACAATCAGTGAGATAGGTTCATCCAATAATACATTACGTAGAAAATTGTCATCTTTACAGCTCGAAGTGACGGAGATGAAAAATGTTTCAGCCTTTAACGCGTCACAGCATACGCCACTTTCCGACCATTTGTCACACTCACACAGCCAGTAGAACTTAGGTAATTTACAGAGAGTACATGTTTTAGATTCCAAACAGACAGAGACAAATAGATTCTCGTACAATCCTGAACCTGCTCAGACATTCAGAGACGATAATTTTGATTACAAGCACTTTCTATCCGTTAGGAAATTTAAGGTATTTTAAAATGACAGAACACTGATTGACCCTTTGGATTGGATACAACAATTTAGCTTTACGTTTCCACCAACTTGGCCTGTAACACACAAACTTGAATTTATTTGCAGTTTTTTGGAAGGTGAACCGGCAACTCGTATGAGACTGATCGCAAGACAATGCTACTCGGTAGAAGAATTTCAGAATGCTTTTCTGCCGGCGTATTGGTCGAAGACGACTAAGCGCGGAGACAAGAATCAATTAATTAGCTTACCGAATTATGAGAACTCAAATTTTCCCACTGTCACGCAATTTTTTGAACATATGGTACAACAAAACCAATACTTATGTGAACCTTACAGTGAATCAGCACTTATCCAATTATGTATTTCTAAATTACCACGATCGTTAAGAGTATCACTTACAACAGGGCAGCAGAAAGAAAATATTTCGGCATTTAGAGATCTGCTACAGCTTTTGGAAGTTCAGCAATCAGACTATTCCTTCATAAACAAAACATTTTCACAACATAACCAAGGTCAAGAAGCATACAGTAATTACGATCAGCCACGCTATTTTAAGCGCAAAGGTGATAGACGCTCCAGAAATGGCAACCACCAGAACTTTAATAACAGACAAAATTTTAATTACAGTATCGTCAAAATTATCAGCAACAGCAAACCCATATTGGTAACCATAGAGGTTTTTCCCCACAACAACAACAAAACCAGCCGGTTAGCATACCTAACCATCAATGTAATGTGCAAGGTCAACCGAGCTTTAATGTTTCGCCGCCAACACGTATAGCGTCGGCTCCGACAAATAGTAACGCACAGCAACAAGGAAATTATTACGTACAGAAGATACATCATTTCAACTCCTATCGCAACGCGCCATATAGTAATGACTATCATGAAAGACGTAAAAGTAATGAGCACAGCTTTTAGCGTACATTTAACAGTCGCTCTTACCAGCAGCAGAATCATCCGCAACAACAGATAATCATGAATGAACCAGACAGTCGGTATCATCCCGAACATATTACGACAGGAAGAAATAACTGAACAGTACAAATAGTCGAAATGCCACAGCATCCTCCCGCAAATAACAGCACGTCAGAAAGAATTTGACCAGATACAGTACAGATTGCATCTTCCAGCAACGTAAACAACACTTTTGATACACAGAATCTTGTTCACGAAAATGTTATTACTTTTGACGGCATCCGAGACACACTTTTGCATGAAAAACCAGTTATAACAAAAAGCCATTTCCCACCCTGTCATTGAAAAAAGATTGGATCTTCCACATTTTCAGCAGTAATCGATTCTGGATCACCTACGTCAGTTATAAATGAAGAAACTTTCAATGAATGTAACAAAGAGAACACCTATCCTACGTTACCATTAGGCAAAACTAAAGTAAAAGGAGCAGTATCTGGTAAAGGAGTAGAAGTAAAGTTACAGACACACTTATCATTTTGTATTGCAGGTCATACGTTCCACTCAAATTTTTGGATTGTTCCCTTATTGATAACAGACGTTATTTTAGGTACGAATTTTTTGGTACAGCACGACGCAATTATTGACTTTCATTATCCTATTTAATGTTAAAGAATGAAAAGGTACAACTGGCATTAGAATTTCAGCATGCTTTATCTGCAGATGAACAGGCAATTAATTTAACAGAGGTCATTTCTACATCACGTAACATAGACTGTCATTCCACATTGTTCACAAATACGTATGTTCACAACTACAATACACCAAACGAAGCCAACTATGACGTTATGCAAATGATTTTTGAGAAAGTAAAACAAAGTAGTGCAAATATAGATGATGAACGTACAGATTTACGCAAAATTCTTTTAAGCAAGCTCCAGTTTTTGACAACGTCCCTGGTACTATGTCCGGTATTATGTATGAATTTCAAGTTAAACAGCAAGACACGTTTAAAGCCAAACATTATCCCATTCCATATATTCACAGAGAACAAGTTAAGAATTGTAAGCTATGCTTGACCAAGGTATTATTGAAACCGGCAGTTAGTCCGTACATTAACCCGCTCCATATTGTTAAGAGAAAGGATGGATTACTTCGCCTCGTACTTGATTCGCGTCATGTCAACGACATTATTATTAATGAAACAGATCGCCCACAGACACTATAAGAACTTTTACAGAAATTTCATGGTACAGCTATTTATTCCACATTAGGATACACACATACTCTCATTCCAGGATATAATTAACTCCATACCAAATGAATCTACTATGCTATCTCCGACTGTTATATTGAAAAATGTTTAACCACCCAACAAAATTAAAGAATTAGTATCTTTTCCTACATCTCATCGACTACGCCACCCTGAAATAATCGACATTGCGCTCAACATCAAACCTGCCGCACAGCGCCGGAGAAGACAGCAAAAACAGGTTTGTACACGCTGTGACTTTCACATTGGAAGATATTAGTATGCACACATTATCTATCCAACAGAGGAAAGAGTAGATGCAGTAAATTTGAGCTTCTATACGCAGGTCCATATAGAATTCGCAGCATTCCTCACCCCAATGTAGTACACATCGAAACTTTGAGAAGCAGAAAAAGCAAGGGCAATCACCATATTTCCAGTATTAAACTCTTTATTGAATGAACATACTTTATGATTTGTCACACTGTAATGCCATTTCCAGATATTTATATGACCACTTACTGATGATGATTATACTTTTTCTTCGCAAGTGCCCGGCAAGGTAAGGTTAGCAGGTCGTTTTTCTTGTTCTTATATATCAGACTGTACACATTTTCCTTTTTTTTTTGTATGTAAGATTGTTTTCCTATGGAAAGTAAAATTTTTCTCTGTATGCACTTTGAAATCTTTAAGATGTAACAAACACCAATTGACTTTGACACTTTGCCTTATGATATCTCAATATCTTGACTGTTCTACAGTTTTTGCTACGACATTATTATACTGTGTGTACATTTTTTTGCACTTGAAAAATGTCTGTAGTTTTGACCTAATACGTTTTCTGTCATGCTATGATGTATGCTTAGTTATATCACTAGAAACAAGTTTTTATTTAATGGGTATATGATTTAAATGCAAGATATTAATCTTTATTTATCATTTTCAGAAAGCAATACCGTGCAAAAGAAATAAATTAAACAACCACAGTGGTTTACTATGAAATAGAAATTTTACCATTAGAATGAAAGAAAGAAAATGCAATATCTTGTCATGAAGAGTAAATGGATCAGAATTAACAAGCATTCTAAAGAATATACTATACACACTGTATAATAGCAGTCTTAACTAATTATTTTTCTTTCAGAATACGAGGCGATTAATGCAGGCTGTCAGACAGAACTACACATGTTAATTTTAGTCGTGAAATATGCTAGAAGTAAGAAACTCTATAGTATATGAAATAATGAATGATAATGAATAGTTGTATGAAAAATATTGTAATGTGAATATGAATAATGAATAATGAAATGTCAATTTTTTGCAGATGATAATAAATGATGACGAATAGTTGTATGAAGAATAGGGTAATACGGATAATGAAGTTTTTCTTTGCAGATGATGATAATGATGAAGTTTATATGTTTTCTATTAGTTAAGAAATGCTATGTAGTTATTTAAGTATTTGTTGCAGTTCCTTTTGACTGTATGTCTTATGTCGCATAGTATAATGACTGAATGTTTTGGGAAAGACAACTAGAGTACATACATATTAAGTACATGTTTCATTACCTGTTATTTCGAAGTTTACTACTTTTCAGCATAATATACATTTTTCTTTCAGGTTAATAATCCATTTTGTGTTTTTTCCGGGAGAAGCTTTTCATGATATTAATCTGCTACAAGCATGTTATTAAACCTGTTCTAGTACTGGCATTTTTTTATTTTTACCCAGTTGTGTGTATCATTCATGAATGTGATCACATATACTCTACTTGTTTCATAACCTTCCTACAGCTGACTCATGACGAATGACGGTATTAATCCTTATTTCCAGCAATAAGTCAAAAGCAATTATCGGTCCCAATGCAATGCATCACTAGCACAAAAAAAAAATTATTATCAGTCCCAACTATTACCAGTATACAACTAAATAATGCTAAAAGTTTAAGATTTATTTCTAGTCCTAAATATAATGCAAATTTTTCTGATGTACTGATTCCATTATGTGTATGTGTTATTGGACTAAACACCTTGAATAACAGTTCCAATGTCTTACATTTTAAATATGTCTTATGTCACTTACATGATATCATATATAAACACTAGCAGCTTGTTGCTACACGCAATAACTCCTTTTTTTTTTTTTTTGAATGATGACTTCTGAATAATGCATAATAAGTCCCATGTAACTGGCCAATGAATGCCAATGATTACTGTAATGAGATTACTTATGAATAATGTCTGCAATACTCCATACATACTACATAAATGTTTAGTAACTGGCCAATGAATGTCAATGATTACTGTAATGAGATAACTTATGAATTATGTTCTGTAATACTTCAAACATACTACATAAATGTTTAGTGACTGACCTATGAGTGCCAATAATTACTGCAATGACATGACTTCTTAATTATGTTTTGTTATACTGTATAAATGCTATGCCAATAATTACTGCAATGAGATGAGTTCTGAATGATGTTTTGTAATACTCCATACATACTACATAAATGTTTAGTAACTGGCAAATGAATGCCAATGATTACTGTAATGAGATGACTAATGCATAAATGCTATGCCAATAATTACTGTAATGAGATGCCTTATGAATAATGTTCTGTAATACTCCAAACATACTACATAAATGTTGAGTAACTAGCCAATGAGAGCCAATAATTATTCAGATCTGTAGATACACTAGTGTAATTCTGAATGATGACTAGCATAAGACTTAATGTATCCTTCACCTTCTGACCTAATTACCAGCAATTACTGCAATATCCGTATGTCCTGTCCATCCTCATTATCATGGAGCACTATATTTGGTTTTTGCACTAATTCTACGTTGATGTAAGAGTATGGATACTACAAGAATATGGTGTTGACATATCAAGCTGTCCACCATCTTGAACGATGGAGATGTCATTATGGTCCTACTGTTTGGTGTACCTAATGTACTACCAAAATGATAACATACAATATTAATGCCACATTTCAGTGTCTTGGCTACACTGATAAATACTTCAGGAAGAGAATTACAGATTGTCTCACTTGGTGTTGTGCTTCTGTAGAAAGATATGGCCTTTAAGTGCAGCAAGGTGCAACACACTGTGCTACAACCATGATGCTATCCTTCCCATTCCTTTCCTAGTTCTTGTAAATATGCTAAAGACTTCTACAGGGCGTGTGCACTTCATTTCACTCCATGATATTTTTAATTCATGTAAAAGTGCTGAAGACTTTTACAGTGCGTGTGCACTTCATTTCATTTCTTAATATCATCAGTTCTCCTAAATATGCTAAAGACTTTTAAAGTGCATGTGCACTTTCTTTCACTCCTTGATATATACAATTAATGTAAAAATGCTAAAGACTTATACATTGCGTGTACACTTTATTTCATCTCTTAATGTGATCAGTTCATGTAAAAATGTTAAAGACTTATACAGTGCGTGTGCACTTTATGTCATTTGTTAATATATTTTGTAGCCATTGCGTATACGCTTTGTCATTTCTTAATATGTTATGTACTCAGTGCATGTGCACTCTATTTCATTTCTTAATATGTTCTGCACTTATCAATAATGTTATATATATATATATATATATATATATATATATATATATATATACACTCTGTAACTGTAGGCTTAGTAAACTAAATAGATTATAGAAAAATTTGTTGCTCATGGCAAGTCCAATTGACTCACTATCGCTGCCAAATTCCCCCCCCCCCCCCACAGTGGAGGGTTATGTAAGAGGTCCATGACTAAGGAAATCTGTTGCTAGCGCACGCGAGTAGATGTAGTTTCGATGGATTGTATGATATGTAAGCTATAAGAGAATCTCAGACCAGAGAGCAGTGTTGACTGCAGTAGGAACTGTGTGGCAGTACCAGTAATTAGTACCTAGCAGTCTGATGTATCAAGTTGGCTGGGCCGGTCGTTGGGAGCGATGGCGGTCCCTCTCCGATGTAGTATAAGGTAAAAGCAGCCTCACGCATATGTATTATTGTTATATCAAGTCCCATGTAAATGTTTTTAAAAAAATCTCTTAATACTAATCATTCTTTAAAAAATTAACTTTTGACAATCATTCATATGAATTTAAAGAATTTACTAATTTCATCAATCCATGGTCATCCCGATTATTGTAAAGAAAAATCAGTTGTTTCTTTTATACATGACAAATCTATCGGCCAGCATTGCACTGGGCTGTGCCAGAAAAATTTCTTACAGGAGCAGATATATGTGCGTTATCCGGCGACTTCATTGAGGTAAGAATTTTCAGTTTATTCAGAATGAATCTTCAGGGTCATGAGGCAGCACTGCTGACGTCCAAAATTTACCAGTTTAAATTCACAGTCAGTTATTGATAGGTTATAAGTGAGCCACAATGTTATTGAGAGATTAGTCACATTTTATAATTAGTAGGTTACGGAATTTATTTATTGGGAGGTTATGCTGAATGTGAATGCAAGAAACATATTTTTACTGTTGGGAGGTTACATGGTGTACTCGCCCTATTAGCAGCAGGAACTCGCGGTGCTCTCTCACTGACGGTCTAACTGACTCTGAGCTGTTCTCGCTCGTATTTGAAGCTCGTAAGAATATGTAATAAACGAATGGTGTACTAGCCTTACTAGCAGCAGGAACTCGCTGTGCTCTGTCACTGACGGTCTAACCGACTGACTTCACCAAAAAACGTGATATTGAATACAATTTTTCATTATCAAAGTTGTTTCTATTGTATATATTTTCTGAGTGTTAATATATCCTAGCTTTTCTTAATTGAAACCTAGTTTCACTTATGGTGAGCAGCAGACACGAAACTTAAGGACGTTTGATACCACGACATGTCGAGTTCACCTATAATCGTAGTGGAACAGTACAGTGTTGCCCATAAGAAGTAGACCACTAATTGAATCGCCGTAACCTCTAGATTAAGTGAATTTTGTGAGAAGCGCAACATATAGCAGAACTGTAGCAGAGTTCTAAAATTCAGGTTTCTTAAAAGCTACTATCTGAAATTCTGAAACGGTGACTACTACGATCAGCGGGAGAAGAGAACTCGTTGTGTATGCCTGTACTTTGCAACCATCGTGTGCAACATGCTCACCACTGCGTGCATCTTAACCATGGGTCACAAGCACCAAAGACAAATACCACTGTATGTTTAAGTAAACGTTCCGGTGTAACTGTCACCTATTGGATAGTCTGCGTTTAGGGAGAGCAAAAACTGTCGACACGACCTACAAGATTAGCTGCTGCAGCATGTGTTATAACGAGAGGGGAGCTTCATTCTGTTGCCAGCACAATCGCTGAAGATGATATATCTATTTGAGTAGAAGTAACCCTAATGAGCTGCAGGTAACAGAACGAATTTAACTCTGGCGAGGGCAGTGTACGGATTTGAACTTTCGTGGCGGTTTAAAACTGTGTGCGGAAGTCGGAACTGGGGCCGTTGCCTTTCTCGGGCAACTCCCTACTAACTAGTATACCCAAGAACGACTCACAACACGCCCTCGCAGCTTATCTTCCGCCATTACCTGCACTACTATCAAACTTTCCTGTGTAACTTGCGAGACAAACAATTCTGAAAGAAAGGATATTACAGACTGGCTTAGCCACACCCTAGGGGATTGTTTCCAGAGCAAGTCTAACTAAGAGTAGAGCTGTCTACATTTTCATCTACATATCTCCTATGCAGTACATAACGGAGTGTGCCGTGTACTGCCGCTAGTCCTTTTCTGCTCCATTCGCAAATGGAGGGAGTGGATGACGATTGTCTCCGTCCCCCGTGCGAGCCTTGATTTCTCTCATCTTGCGTTTGTCGTCCTCGCGCGAGATGTTTGTTTGCGACGGTAGTATCATTCTGCTGTCAGTCGCGACTGCTGGTCCTCTAAACTTTCTCAATAATGTTCCTCGAAAAGAACGTCTTCTACATTCAAGGGATTCCCATTTGAGTTCTCGGAGCATTTCCGTAACACTGTGTTGATCAAAGCTACCAGTGAAAAGTCGAACAGCACACCTCTGAAGTACTTCGATGTCTTCCTTTAACCCGGTCTGATGCGGATCCCAAACGCTCAAGTATGTTTCCTTGATAGATGAGCTACACTTTCCTAAAGTTCTCCCTATAAATCGAATTCGACCATTCTCCTTTCCCATACCGATCTCATGTGCTCGTTCCATGTCATATGTCTGAAACGTTACACCTGGATATTTAATCGACTTGACTATTTCTGAGAGCAGACCACTAACACTATATACGAACGTTATAGAATTGTTGTTTTCCTACTAATATGCATTAACTTACAGTCTTCTACATTAAGAGCAAACTGTCATTCTTTATAATTAATGGAAATTACCTCTATCGTCATATATCCTTCTACAGTTACTGACCAACGAGATTATACTGTACACTGGGCATCATCAGTAAGCAGCCGCAAATTGCTGCTCATCCTATCTGTCATACCTTTTATGTACAGCCGGAACATAGTGACCACATACCTAATAGCTGGTCTGTGCAGCGGTGACACGTCATGGCATGGAAGCAATGAGATCTTGGTTGGTCGTTGGAGTGAGCTGGCCAAACAACAGCACACACAAATCACCTAATTCCCGTAAATTCCGGGGAGGGGGCGATGAACTCTGACACCCCCATTCAATCACATTTCAGGTGTGTTCGATTGGGTTCAGATCTGGCGAGTTGGGATGCCAGCACATCAATTGGAACTCACCACTGTGTTTCTCGAACCACTCCATCGCACTCCAGACCTTGTGGCATGGCGCTTTTATCCTGTTCAAAAATGCCAATGCGATCGGGAACACTATTGTCATGAAGTTGTGTATGTGGTCTGCAACCAGTGTACGATACTTCTTGGCCGTCATGTGCCTTGCACCATCTCCACTGGATCCATGGATGCCAACGCTAATGTTCCCCAGAACATAATGGAGCCGCCGCCAGCTTGTCTCCGTCCCACATTTACATGTCAAGGAGCTTATCTCCTGGAAGACGGCGGATTCGCTTCCTCCTATCGGCATGATAAGAAGGTATCTGGATTCATCAGACTACGCAACGCTCTGCCACTGCGCCAACCTCCAGTGCCGATGGTCACGTGCCCATTTCAGTCTTAGTTGCCGATGTCGTGGTGTTAACATTGGCACATGAATGGGTCATCGGCTGCGGAGGCTCATCGTTAGGAGTGTCCGGTGCACTGTGTGTTGAGACACACTTGTACTCTCCCAGCATTAACGTATGAGTTTGTTCCGCGACAGTTCACCACCTTTCCTGGTTTACCAGTCTACCCAGCACACATCTGTAATAGGAGGTGGCCGCCCACCCCCACGATGTCTGGATGTGGCTTCGCCTTGGTTTCGCTCATCTTGAAAGCACTCACCACGACACTCCTCGAACACCCAATAAGTCGTGCAGCTTCCGAAATGCTCGTGCCGAGCCTCCGGGCCATTACAATCTGGCCTCGGCCAAACTCAACCATTCTACACAGGGATAGCACGCTCACTGATACTACATGCGCCATATGTGTGTCTGACTAGCAGTCACTCCTCCCCGGTTGACGCTGCTATCGCCTGGACGGGTTTATATCGATAGTAGGTCGGTGGGCATAATGTTGTGGCTGATCAGTGTATAATGAGAACCAGAGCGGTTCTATCTCACTTCCCTGGCAATACTGATCATACCTTTGTCTCCGATGAATACACGTCATTCAAGACAACATATTGGATTCGAGTCATTCATATATATGAGAAGCTATTCCGTAAGTTCGGACCTTTGTTAACATTCTGCAATGTGACACTGTGTCAAACGCTTTCCAGAAATCTGTAAGTATAGAATCTGTCTGTTGCCCTCCGCCCATAGTCAGCAGGATATGGTGCGAAAACAGCTATGTTTCGTACCAACAATGCTTTCTAACTTCTTTGCGATAAAATGACGTCAGCAGAAAAATGCCTTGGAATGTGAAAAACGTAATCATCTTACAAGAGAAGTTGTATCTGCCCACATCGCAATAAATACGTATATATAGACAGCAAGTTTCGGCAATTTAAATTGCCATATTCAGATCATCAACATACACTAACCAATGGGTCACTCAATGTAGTAAATAGATCGTAGTGCACTACACTGAGTGTCACAATAGTTTATGAACGTTGATGATCTGAAGGTGGCAATTTCAATTTCCAAAACTAGTCGTCTATGCATGTATTTATTGTGACCTGGGCAAGTAAAACTTCTCTAGTACGAAGACTACATGTTTCTAGATTAGTCTTGGTTGGTGGATGGTGACTTTCCTCTCTCAAGGAAAATTATTATATCCTATCGTGGAATATGCTCAAGAATTCATCTGCAATTTTCCGGGTCCGTTCTTTTACTCCTTTTATAGCCGGGAACCACCTGCGACTTTTTCCAGTCGCTTGGGACTTCCCACTGGGCGAAACATTCGCAGTAAATGCATACTAAGGAAGAGGTCAATGTCGAAGAGTACTCTTTGTCAAACCAAACTGGGATTCAATCTGGAACACGCTTGTTCTTTTCGACTCTTTCAGCTGCTTTTCAACGCCAGAGATAACTATTTCTGTGACCTGTATATGGGATTTGTGCGATGGTATATCTGTACAACTCTCCAGCGTAAATGATTTTTTAAAACGCGAAATTTAAAACTTCGGTTTCCCTGATGCCACAGAAGACTGGTCTAAAAGTGACTGAAACATGCAACCTTCGATCCACTTTACCATTTTACTCAGAAACAGAATGTTGTAGGATTCTCGACAAGATCTTTCACCTCAGTACGATGATGACTGTTTTTATATGCTTCGATGTGTTATAGGCGCACGAATTTCAAAATTTTTTTCTGTGTTAATTTTTGAATCGAAAGTACAAAAATATCTGTTTTCCCAGCACCTTCCGAATTTTAGTATTAAGCCACAGTTGGTATTTTCTGTCCTTTATCCACTTACTTAGTTGTCTGATTGAAGACAGGGTCGAGGTTATTGTGTCCTGCAGAATGTAGTTTTGCTTTAAATACTCTGCTAAGGTATAGGTGCATACTCGCTTCGGCGGTACATATACTAAAAAACTGGAACGATACAGAGAAAATTAGCATGGTCCCTGCGCAAGGAACATGCAAAATCATGGAAAAAAGACTACTAATCAAAAAGTTTGGGCCCGGATTTGAACCTCGCCACTACTTCACTTTTGAATAAAATTATCATCTTCGTTCAATCAATGGTTTTGTCAAAGAGGGCGGAGGAGTGAGCAGAGTTTTAGGGCAATAGTACCCTTTGGCTGGGAAACATCCCTAAACGGTGGAAGAACCTGCAATGATCAACGGCATGAGAATGCAGAAGGTAGTGGAAACTGTTCCATTAAAGACACATAAAGTGTATCCATACAACATGTCAGCTGTGACTGGAAAATGATGATTTCTACACTGGCAAAAGATTCCGGATCAGTTCTCCATTAGGATCTCCGAGAGGGGACAGCAAGGAGGAGGTGACCATGAGAAAAAAATTGAATAACCAACGAAAGGGTAACGTTCTAGGAGTCAGGGCGTGAAATGTTAGAGGTTTGAACGTGGTAGGGAATCTACAGAATTTGAGAAGAGATATGCACAGGTTCAGGCTAGATATACACTCCTGGAAATTGAAATAAGAACACCGTGAATTCATTGTCCCAGGAAGGGGAAACTTTATTGACACATTCCTGGGATCAGATACATCACATGATCACACTGACAGAACCACAGGCACATAGACACAGGCAACAGAGCATGCACAATGTCAGCACTAGTACAGTGTATATCCACCTTTCGCAGCAATGCAGGCTGCTATTCTCCCATGGAGACGATCGTAGAGATGCTGGATGTAGTCCTGTGGAACGGCTTGCCATGCCATTTCCACCTGGCGCCTCAGTTGGACCAGCGTTCGTGCTGGACGTGCAGACCGCGTGAGACGACGCTTCATCCAGTCCCAAACATGCTCAATGGGGGACAGATCCGGAGATCTTGCTGGCCAGGGTAGTTGACTTACACCTTCTAGAGCACGTTGGGTGGCACGGGATACATGCGGACGTGCATTGTCCTGTTGGAACAGCAAGTTCCCTTGCCGGTCTAGGAATGGTAGAACGATGGGTTCGATGACGGTTTGGATGTACCGTGCACAATTCAGTGTCCCCTCGACGATCACCAGTGGTGTACGGCCAGTGTAGGAGATCGCTCCCCACACCATGATGCCGGGTGTTGGCCCTGTGTGCCTCGGTCGTATGCAGTCCTGATTGTGGCGCTCACCTGCACGGCGCCAAACACGCATACGACCATCATTGGCACCAAAGCAGAAGCGACTCTCATCGCTGATGACGACACGTCCCCATTCGGCCCTCCATTCACGCCTGTCGCGACACGACTGGAGGCGGGCTGCACGATGTTGGGGCGTGAGCGGAAGACGGCCTAACGGTGTGCGGGACCGTAGCCCAGCTTCATGGAGACGGTTGCGAATGGTCCTAGCCGATACCCCAGGAGCAACAGTGTCCCTAATTTGCTGGGAAGTGGCGGTGCGGTCCCCTACGGCACTGCGTAGGATCCTACGCTCTTGGCGTGCATCCGTGCGTCGCTGCGGTCCGGTCCCAGGTCGACGGGCACGTGCACCTTCCGCCGACCACTGGCGACAACATCGATGTACTGTGGAGACCTCACGCCCCACGTGTTGAGCAATTCGGCGGTACGTCCACCCGGCCTCCCGCATGCCCACTGTACGCCCTCGCTCAAAGTCCGTCAACTGCACATACGGTTCACGTCCACGCTGTCGCGGCATGCTACCAGTGTTAAAGACTGCGATGGAGCTCCGTATGCCACGGCAAACTGGCTGACACTGACGGCGGCGGTGCACAAATGCTGCGCAGCTAGCGCCATTCGACGGCCAACACCGCGGTTCCTGGTGTGTCCGCTGTGCCGTGCGTGTGATCATTGCTTGTACAGCCCTCTCGCAGTGTCCGGAGCAAGTATGGTGGGTCTGACACACCGGTGTCAATGTTTTCTTTTTTCCATTTCCAGTAGTGTAGTTGGGGTCAGTGAAGTGATTTGGAGAGAAGACAAGGATTTCTGGCCGGATGAGTATAGGGTAATAACAATAGCAGCATAAAATGATATAACTGGAGTAGGATTCGTTATGAATAGCAATGTAGGTCGGAGAGTGAGCTACTGTGAACAGTTTAATGATAGGCTTACTCTCATCAGAATCAACGCAAATCAACACCAACAACAATAGTTCCGGTATACATGCCGACTTCGCAAGCAGAAAATGAAGAGGTGGAAAAAGTATATGAGGATACTGAACTACTGATGGAGTAATTCAGTTCATAGATGGAGATGAAAATTCAATAGTCAAGGTGGACTGGAGTGCGATTATAGGGGAAGGAGTAGAAAAAAGCGTTACGAGAGAATACTGGCTTGGTAGTAGGAATGAGAGAGGAGAAAGACTAATTGAGTTCTGCAGTAAATTTCAGCTAGTAATAGCGAATCTCTGTTCAAGAATCACAAGAGGCGAAGGTATACTTCGAAAAGGCCGGGAGATATAGGAAGATTCCAGGCAAATCGCATAATGATAGGCAGAAATTCCAAAGTCAGATATAGCGTTGTAATATGTACCCGGGAAGAGATATAGATTCAGATCACAGTTTAGTAATGATGAAGAGAACGATGAGGTTTAAGAGACTATTCAGTAAGAATGAATGTGCAAACAAGTGTGTTACGGAAATACTAAGGAATGAAATGACATGCCTGAAGCACTCTGAAGCTATAGATACTGTGATAATGAGTAGGTCAATAAGTAGTTCAGTTGAAAAGGAATGGATATCTCTAAAAAGGGCAGTCAGAGAAGTTGGAAGGAAAGACATAGGTACAAGGAAGGTAACTGCGAAGAACCCATGGCTAAGAGAAGAAATACTTCAGCTGATCGATGAAAGAAGGAAGTACAAAAACGTTTAGCGAAATTCGGGAATGCAGAAATACAAGTCAGGAACGAAATAAGTAAGAAGTGCAGGAAAGCTAAGGCGTAATGGCTTCATGAAAAATGTGCAGAAATCGAAAAAGAATTGACTGTCGGAAGGACTGACTTTGCGTACAGAAAAGTTGAAACAACTTTGAGTGAAATTAAAAGAAAGGGTGGCAACATTAACAGTGCAATGGGAATTCCACTGTTAAATGCAAAGGAGAGAGCGGATATGTAGAAAGAGTACGTTGAAGGCATCTGTGAGGGGGATGACTTCTCTGATGACGTAATAGGAGAAACACACGGAATGCATACGAGAGTCAGTATTAGAATCAGAACTTAAAAGAGCTTTGGAGGATTAAAGATCAAATAAGCAAAGGGATAGATAACGTTTCATCGCAATTTATGAAATCATTAGTGGAAGTGGCAACAAAACGACTATTCAGTTTCGTGTGTAGAATGTATGAGACTGACGATATACCATCAGACTTTCGGACCCCATAAGTGCAAGAGTGATCGCGATTAACAGCTCATGCATCCAAGTTGCTGACAAGAATAACATACAGAAGACTGAAAAGGAAACATAGTATCTGTTAGATGAGGATGAACTTGGCTTTAGGAAAGGTAAAGGCACGAGAGAGGTGGTTCTGACATTGCAGTTGATAATGGAAGCAAGAATGAAGATAAACCAAGACACGCTCATAGGATCTGTCTACGTGGAAAAAACGTCCGACAATTTTAATGGTGCAAATTCTGAGAAAAATAGGGCTAAGCTATAGCGGAAGGTGGGTAATAGGTACAAGAACAAAGAGGGGACAATAAGACTGGGATATCAACAACGAAGTGCTCGGGTTAGAATGGGTATAAGAGAGGGATGTAGTCTTTCGCACCTACCATTCAAACTGTACGTCTAAGACGTACTGAAGTTATTAAAAGCAAGGTTCAAGAGTGGAATTAAAATTACAGATGAAAGGATATCGACGATAAGAGTCGCTAATGACATTGCTATCCTCAATGAAAGTGGAGAAGAATTACAGTATCTAGTGAATGGAATGAAGTGTCTACTGAGCACAGAATACGGACTGAGAGTAAATCGAAGAAAGACGAAAGTAATGGGAAGTAGCAGAAATGAGAATAGCGAGAAACTTAATATCAGGACTGGTGATCTCGAAGTAGACAAACTTAAGGAATTCTGCTACCTTGGCGGCAAAATAACCCATGATCGACGGAGCGAGGAGGAAATCAAAAACAGACTACAGCTTTCAAAAGGGCATTTCTGGCAAAGACGGTATGCTAGTAGCAAGCATAGGCCTCATTCTGGGGAAGCAATTTCTGAGAATGTAAGTGCGAACACAGCATTGTACGGTAGTGAAACATGCGCTATGGGAAATCCTGAGCGGAAATGGATAGAAACATTTGAGATGTGGTGTTACAGACGAATGTTGAAATTGGTTGGGGTGATAAGGTAAAGAACTACGATGTTTTTGAAGAAGAGGAGAGGAGTGGAATTTGTAGAAACCATTGGCAAGAAGAAGGGACAGTACCGCAGGACATCTTTAAGACATCAGGAAATAACTTCCCTGGTACTAGAGGGAGCTGTTGAGGACAAAAACTATAGAGGAAGACAGAAATTGGAATACATCCAGCAAATAATTGAGGACATAGGTTGCAGTTGTTACTCTGAAATGAAAAGTTTGTCATAGGAGAGGAATTCGTATAGGGCTGCTTCAAACAAGTCAAAAGACTAATTATTGATTACTCAAAAGATTAGGTGAAGATCCTCTAGTAGAGATTTGTTTTGTAATGTGTCTGTTTTAGTGCACTTCTTAATACACCCGTACATTGTTAGGATGAATTGGGGCAGTTTATCTGCGTACATTAGAAAGTAAGCTAGAAACGAATATAGTCATTCAATAGGCAACTGTAAATTACATGGAACGCTTGATACGTAATGCCACACGACGTTTGAGACTACCATCCTAGTCCTTTTTTATCTCTAACTGCAGCACAGGAACCGCAAAGCGCACTTGAACTTCGCCTCGCTTCATCCGGGACGCGCCTGCTCACTTGGCACACTGTAAGTGTGACGTCACGGAATGTCACCGCGCTGGCTCGGTGCGGTATTGCATGCCCGGAGAAAGTTGCGTTTTGCAGTTCCAGGAAAATGATAGAGAATATTGCAGCAGATACACGCTGCTAAACATTCGTGGGAGATGTCTTTAATCAACAGAATAAAAACCAGAACTTTATAAAAGACTTACTGCTACTGAAGTAGCCCGTAGCTAAAATTTGAAGGTAATGTCTTTCCACAGAACTCAGTGTATAAAATGTTAAAACATGTTCAAAAGAAATGAAAGAGCTCAGTCTATAAGAGCTGTGAAATGCAACGTGCAGCTTACGAACTCTGGTTTTAATATGTTTGTAAGTTTTAACAAGAACGTATTAGGGTGAAACCTTCATTGAATAAGCAAAATGCTTTTGTCTGCATATGGTATCACAAGTAAATTTACGTTTATCCAAGGCGAGGTTATTTACCGTAAAGTGTCATAATTGCAAGAATATAATTATTTTCGAAACTGCTCGAAATCTAAAAACTGAAAATAATATCGCAGTGTAATGATAATGATTTCATGGGATTGCAAAGAGCTAACGTCTCACAAGAGAGCTTTCAAAGCCTGCTGGTGTGCCACCGTAGACAGGAATGTAGTGAAAGCCTTCTGTGACAATAGTTCATTTTGGATGAAATGTTAAACTTCTTCAAATGGTTCAAATGGCTCTGAGCACTATGGGACTCAACTGCTGAGGTCATTAGTCCCCTAGAACTTAGAACTAGTTAAACCTAACTAACCTAAGGACATCACAAACATCCATGCCCGAGGCAGGATTCGAACCTGCGACCGTAGCGGTCTTGCGGTTCCAGACTGCAGCGCCTTTAACCGCACGGCCACTTCGGCCGGCTTTAAACTTCTTCACTAGCGCATTATTCAGGAAACTAGTGTGTAGTCATGTGCATCCATTTGCTCACTTACATCACCCTGCTGGTGACCTGTATCCTCAACAAGACAATACAGCACACGTCGCTCAAAACGAGTATCATAATATGACGTAGAATACTCCACAATCATGAGAGTTTGCGTGGTGAGAACTTGTATGACTGCCGAAGCGTAGATCCTACTGATTTTTAGCTTACACTTTGTGATCAAAAGTATTCGGACACCCCAAAAACGTTCGTTTTTCAAATTAGGCGCATTTTGATGCACCTAATGCCAGGTACTCCATATCAGCGACCTCAGTGGTCATTAGACATAGTGAGACAGCAGAATGGGGCTCTCCACGGAACTCAGACTTCGAACGTAGTCAGGTGATTGGCTGTCTCTTGTGTCTTACGTCTGTACGCGAGATTTCCACACTCCTAAACACTGTTTCCGATGTGATAGTGATGTGGAAACGTGAAGAGACACATGCAGCAGAAACGCGTACAGGCCGAACTCGTCTGTTGGCTACAGAGACCGCCGACAGTTGAAGAGGGTCGTAATGTGTAATAGACAGACATCTATCCAGACCATCACACAGGAAATCCAAACTCCATTAGCATCCACTGCAAGTACTGTGACAGTTAGGCGGGAGGTGAGTAAACTTGGATTTCATGATCGAACGGCTGCTCATAAGCCACACACCACACCGTTAAATGCCAAACGACGCCTCGCTTGGTGTAAGAAGCGTAAACATTGGACGGTTGAACAGTGGAAAAACGTTGCGTGGAGTGACGAATCACAGTACACAACGCGGCGATCCGATGGCAGAATGTGGGTATGGCAAATGCCCAGTGGACGTCATCTACCAGCGTGTGTAGTGCAAACAGTAAAATTCGGAGGCGGTGGTGTTGTGGTGTGGTCGTGTTTTTCATGGAGGGGGCTTGCACCCCTTGTTGTTTTGCGTGGCACTATCACAGCACAGGCTTACGTTGATGTTAAGCGTCTTCTTGCTTCCCACTGTTGAAGAGCAATTCGGGGATGACGATTGCATCTTTCAACACGATCGAGTACCTGTTCGTAATGCACGGCCTTTGGCGGAGTGGTTACACGACAATAGCATCCCTGTAATGGACTGGCCCGCACAGAGTCCTGACCTGAATCCTACTGAACACTTTTGGGATGTTTTGAACGCCGACTTCGTGCCAGGCCTCACCGACCGACGTCGATATTTGTATTCAGTGCAGCACTCCCTGAAAAATGACCTGCCATTCCACAAGAAATCTTCCAACACTAGTAGATGTTCCGTTGGGTTCAGGTCGGTACTCTGGGCAGGCGTCCATTTAAGGAATGTGTTTGCCCACAAACCACTGCCTCACACATGCTCCTTTATAACAAAAAGCATTGTATGTACTGATATAATCATCAGTTCATCTAATTTTCAACATTCGTCTGTAGCACCATATCAAAAATGCTTCGCTTCTCTTCTGTTCCGGTTTTCCCACAGTAAACGTGTCACTACCATATAATGCTGCACTCCAGACGTACATTCTCAGAAATTTCTTCCTCAAATTAAGGCGGACATTCGATATTGGTAGACTTCTCTTGGCCAGAAATGCCCTTTTTGCCATTGCTAGTCTGCTGTTGATGTCCTCCTTGCTCGTCCGTTATTGCCTATTTTGCTGCCTAGGCAGCGGAATTTCTTAACTTCATCTACTTCGTGACCATCAATCCTGATGTTTTCTCACTGTTCTCATTTCCACTACTTCTCATTACCTTTGTCTTTCTTCGATTTCCTCTCAATCCATACTCTGCACTCATTAGACTATTCATTCCGTTCAGCAGATCAAGTAATTCTTCTTTACTTTACTCAGGATAGCAATGTCTGCGCGGGATTAGCCGAGCAGTCAAAGGCGCTGCAGTCTTGGACTGTGCGGCTGGTCCCGGCGGAGGTTCGAGTCCTCCCTCGGGCATGTGTGTGTGTTTGTCCTTAGGATAATTTAGGCTAAATAGTGTGTAAGCTTAGGGACTGATGACCTTAGCAGTTAAGTCCCATAAGATTTCACACACATTTGAACATTTTGATAGCAATGTCATCAGCAAACCGTATCACTCATATCCTTTCATCCTGAATTTTAATTCCACTCTTGAACCATTCTTTTATTTCCGTCCTTGCTTCCACGATGTACAGATTGAACAGTAGGGCCTAAAGTCTACAGCCTTGTCTTGCAGCCTTCTTAATACGAGGACTTCGTTCTTGGTCGTCCACTCTTATTATTCCCTACTGGCTGTTGTACATATTGTACAACCCTACACCTATTTTTTTCAGAATTTCGAACATCTTGCACCATTTTACATTATCGAACGCTTTTTCCAGGTAGACAAATCCTATGAACGTGTCTTGATTTGTCTTGCTTCCATTATTAACCGCAATGCCTCTCTCGTGCCTTTACCCTTCCTAAAGCCAAACTGATCGTCAAATAGCGTATCCTCGAATTTCTTTTCCATTCTTCTGTATATTATTATTGTAAGTAACTTGGATGCATGAGCTGTTCATATGATTGTGCGGTAATTCTCGCACTTGTCAGCTCTTGCCGTCTTCGGAATAGTGTGAATGATAATTTTCCGAAAGTCAGATGGTATGTCGCCAGATACTATATTCTACACGCCAACGTGAAAAGTCGTTTTGTTGCCACTTCCCCAATGATTTTAGAAATTCTGATGGAGTGTTATCTATACCTTCTGCCTTATTTGCTCTTAAGTCCTCAAAAAGCTCTTTCAAATTCTAATACTGGATTCCCTATCTCTTCTAAATCGAGTCCTGTTCCTTCTTTTATCACATCAGACATATCTTCTCCCTCATATAGGCTTTTACTGTATTCTTTCCACCTAGCCGCTCTCTCCTTTGGATTTAACAGTAAAATTCCCGTTGCACTCTTAACGTTATCAACATTGCTTTTTATGTCACGGAAGGTTGTTTTGACTTTCCTGTATGCTGAGTCTGTCCTTCCGACAATCATTTCGTTTTTGATTTCTCCACATTTTTCCTGCAGCCATTTCGTTTTAGCTTTCCTGCACTTCTTATTTATTTCATTCCTCAGCGACTTGTAGTTCTCTACTCCTGAGTTTGCTGTAACACTTTTGTACATCCTCCTTTCATCGATCGAGTGAAGTATTTCTTCCGTTACCCATGGTTTCTTCACAGTTACCTTCTTTGTACCTATGTTTTCCTTCTCAACTTCTGTGATGGCCCTTTTTAGAGATGTCCATCTCTCTTCAACTGTACCGCCTGTTGAACTATTCCTTATTGCTGTATCTGTAGCCTTAGATAACTTTAACCGTATCTCGTCATTCCTTAGTACTTCTTTATCCCACTTCTTTGCATACTGATTCTTCCTGCCTAATGTCTTAAACTACAGCCTACTCTTCATCACTACTACATTGTGATCTGAGTCTATATCCGCTCCTCGGTACGCCTTACAATTCATTGACTGATTTCGAAATCTCTGTCTGATCATGATGTAATCTAACTGAAATCTACCCGTAACACCCAGCCTTTTCCAAGTATACTTCTTCCTCTTGTGATTTCTGAACAGAGTATTCGCTAATACTAGCTTAAACTTGTTACAGAACTCAATTAGTCTTTCTCCTCTCCCATTCCTTGTCCCAAGCCCATATTCTCCTGTAACCTTTTCTTCTACTCCTTCCCCTACCACTGCATTCCAATCCCCCATGACTATAAGATTTTCATCCCCCTTTACATACTGTATTACCGTTTCTATATCCTCGTACACTTTCTCTATCTCTTCATCTTCAGCTTGCGGCGTCGGCATGTATACCTGAGCTCTATCATTGTCGGTTTTGGTTTGCTGTCGACTCTGATAAGAAAAATCCTATCACTGAACTGTTCACAGTAACACACTCTGTGTCCTACCTTCCTATTCATAACGAATCCTACTCCTGTTATACCTATTTCTCTTGCTGTTGATATTACCCTATACTCATCTGACCAGAAATTCTTGTCTTCCTTCCCTTTCACTTCACTAACCCCTACCGTATCTAGATTGAACCTTTGCATTTCTCTTTTCAGATTTTCTAGTTTCCCTACTACGTTGATGCTTCTGACATTCCTCGCCACGACTCGTAGAACGTTACCCTTTCGTTGATTATTCAATAATTTTCTCATGGCCACCTCCCTGTTGGCAGTCCCCTCCCGGAGATGCAAATCGGGGATTATTCTAGAATCTCTTGCCAATGGAGAGATCATCATGACACTTCTTCAGTTGCATGCCACATGACCTGTGGGTACAGGTTACGTGTCTTTAATGCAGTGGTTTCCATTGCCTTCTGCATCCTCATTCCGTTGATCATTGCTGATTCTTCCGCCTTTAGGAGCAGTTTCCCACCCCTAGGACAAGAGAGTGCTCTGAACCTCTGTCCGCTCCTTCGCCTCCACATTACCAACATCAACTTGAAATGTCATTAATGGAATTATTACTCGGGTGACATCCAATGAGTAGCCCACGCTCGAAGTCACTGACCTCACCTGACTGATCCATTCTACTGCTACTGTTTCTCGATGGACATTACAATACTCTTTGCCTCCTTTCATAATGGTAGATCTGTGTCTCGTGATATCTAGCGGTCTATTCCACATACACAGAGGCGTTCGGGTGCTTTTGATGCGACGGTGTATAAACGTGTGTATTTTGCATTATGCGTGTCCTCGATTGCCACCGCGTTTTTGTGTACGCATTAACACGGATAATCGGTAGCTTTCTGCACTTTTGAGTGTATAGAACAATAAAATGTGAGTTTGTCAAGATATCTGCTCCAGTTTAATGCATAGAAAACCCTAATAAATATTAAGTTACATAAAAATTTGATTATAAGATTAACATTTGAACTTGACATTGTAACGTTTGCAAAGGTATCAGAAATCACATGGAGCCAGAAGCTACCAGCACATAATAAGTAATAATATAGTGAATACAATAATGAAAAAGTTCTTTTTATGACTCTTTCTAGTGGTTTGATGCTGCATGCACCGTTTACTCTCCTTTGCCAAACTCTTTCTCTCAGACTAACGCCTTCCGTTATTTGTACGATATATTCCAGTCTCTGTCTCCCCAAGTACCTTCTAGTAACATAGAAATTATACACTAATATCTTAACACATCATCCTGTCCCTTCTTATCAATGTTTACCATACATTCAGTTCCTCAAGTATTCTCTGAAGAACCTCTTCATTTCTTACGTTATGAGTCCACTTAATTTTCAACATTCTTCTGTAGCGTCATATCTCAAACGATTCTATTCTCATCTTTTCCGGTTTTCCCACACTCCAAGATTCACACCGTAATCCAGACTTAGTCCCATAAACTTTTCCTCAACTTAAGTCCCATGTTCCGTACTAGTATATCTTCAGCGAAGAGTGAAATGATAGCCGCTTCTAATATTTTTCTTGCTTCGTTCGTCTTGAGTTTTTTGCTACCATTGTACTAGATTCCATCACTTCGTCTGCAGCGTGATCCCCAGTTTGATGTTCATTTTATCGCTAAATTCATTTCTGTTATCCTTAGTATTGGTGATTTATCTGGTAATAAATAAATTTGCAACCAATCGCTTTTTTACGATTTATTCAACCATGATCATATTTTCGAGCCACTGCTGGCTCATCATCAGATGGAGGTGTTACAAGAACGTATGTTGTGGACCAAGTGCAGCTAGATGCAGGGCTGGTGCTGCTGGCGGAAATGGCGGAAATTTAGTAACCGGTTACGAAACGTTTATGTTTTAGGTACTCACATATCAGATCTCTTCCTATAATGCACATTATTAAGCTATGTACACAAATGTACTCAGTATTTAGCTGCATTTGGTTTTACATTGATACGCAGAAAGTAAACATTGGATGTTTCTACAAAGAAAACATTGGATGTTACTACAGATAATATGGTTATGACAGATATTACACTTTACTACATCATGGTCTTTGGTTGCATATTTATTTATTACCAGATAAATCCCCAATTTAAATCACAGTCGCAGTTCGTCATCCACAGTAGATATACTGAAATTCCTCAGTATGTTGATCTTTTTTCAGTTTACTCTCAGTCCAAATTCGACGCTCGTTACATTGTTCCTTCTGTTCAACAGATCCTCTATCAATTCTCTATCTTCAATGAGGAGAGCGATATAATCAGCCAGTCGTATGATAGATATCCTTTCACTGTGAATTGTAATTCTTCTCCGAAAACTTTTATTTCCGTCGTTGATTTTTCGATGTTCAGGTTGTTCAGCAGGAGAGAAAAGACTTCATTCCTGCCTAACAACCTTCCGGCCACAGTTGTGAGAATTTCAAATATCTTGCTCATCAGGTCGTTAAATCCAATGAAAATCATCTTAATTTTTAGTCAAGCATAGCTCCATCATCAAGTGCAACGACAGGACTGCTTCCCTGGTAGCTTTATTTTTCTTAAAGCGAAACTGATCTGACAGATCCTTAATTTTCTTTAACATTCTTAACAGCGACATGGACGAATCAGCTGTTAAGTGGTTGTGGGATAGTTCTCCCATTTACCTCCCGTTTATATTACGCAGCTGTGTAGCTGATATTCTTCCAAAGGTTGGATATCATTCGTATAGATTCTACACATTGTAGTCGCCTGGTAGGCACTTCCCACAAAGCTTTTAGAAACTAATAATAATTAATATTACTATTATCATGGTATATATCTATCGCTTCTTCCTGTTTTGTTTTCAAGTATTCCAAGGCTCTGTAAACAAAATCTATGAATTTGACAGCACATTTAAAACTTTGCTAACCCACTTCCTTAGTGAAACTCAACTAACGGAAAAGAGAGCAGTCCTAGCAGCATGCAGCGAAAGACTAATGTTTTTCTCGGTCCATGGGACATGTAGCACTTTCTGTATAGTAAGAGACTGATACCTCAAATCACTGTCTCCTTCAGAGGACGTCTGTGTCATCCAATGGAGCTTGGCTAAGGGTCACGGTGCAGCCTTCTGGTGCGGTTTAACAAGAACTGGAATAACCCGAGGACTACACGTCCCTGGCAGCTTTCGCTTGAGTTTGCAGCCTGAATACGTTTATCAACCGTTGACCTCGTGCAAGCAGTCGCAGTCTTACTAAGACCACAGTAAATCAATGATGAAATAAACGTTATCGACTGGCAAGGCTCCCGACAGTCGTGTTTAGTTGTTACAATTTACGTATCTAATTTGCACTAAACGTTCCATCCGCCCAGCTTGCTCAGTCATTCACTGTCACATAATCTCAAACAACAACAACAAAACTAACATCAAATTTGGCTGAATTATAGTCTGTTACGCTTGTAATATCCATCCTTAAGTATCTATGCATATTGTCATTAGCATATGGTCGAGTAGCACTAAACTTATAACAGTTCTGAACTAATTTTTATCTCGCACTGAATAATTCTTCTTTTCTTTTGTCGGCGTTTCAGCTGAAAAATATCTGAAAGTAGCAACGACACGAAATCAGTTGAAAGGAGCTTTCTCATCTCGTTGATTAACAGCGACGAATTCCACAACTGTGTCCTGAGTTCCAAACCGCGGCTGGACATCACTGATCGTTTCTTAAAGACATTTTTATCTCTAGTTCCAGACAGTCAATCACTTTTTCCTTAACTACATTTATCCTTAAACCCAGTTTTGTTATAATTAAATTTATACAAGAACGGGTAAGAAAGGAAAGGCCAGATGATATACCTCTTTAAGAAACATTGCTTCACCTGATTTGGGTGATGGTACCACGTGAGCGTCCCTTGATAGGGTTATAGTGAAGACTTGAACATCAGCGAACAGGCAAAATTAAAAAGTTGCGAAGCCTTCCAGGAGAATTCAGCGAATAAGACAGGTGCAACAGGACAGAAGAAAAAAAGAGAGAAACATTGGGAAATAATGAAAGACTGCTAGAAAGAAAAAAAGAACTGATAAGGTATTTCATGTGATTCTTAGCAGGCTAAACCAATAAATAATAACAATATTTACACGTCGTTTGATTATGTTGTAAAAGGATGTCCACAAGTCACTTTTTAAAGTGATATATATAATGTGACAAACACAAAGCGAAGAGTGCCATTTGGAAACAAATGCTTGTTTTAATTATGCATGAAAACACTAACACTTCCACGTGTCTCATCCCTCCTGCAGATGACACAAGTCCATTCACATCATTTCCTACACTATGCTCAGAAAGGGAATCAAATGAATGTTCTAGAAGAAATCGACATTTTCATTCTTGTAAAAAGTCAGCCAGATACACTTCTTCATATACCGGGTGGTTATAATTAAACTTGCCCTCTTTAACACGTTATAACACGGAAACTAATTACCGTAAGAGTACCGAACTTGGTAGCATTAATGTCCAATGTCCGGACTATGGGGTGCATGATTTCCATGCGTCACAGCGCCACCGTCCAGTTCCAACTATGGGCACCAGGTGCCGCGGTCAGTTATCGTGATTCATAGTCTCACACACCTGACCAGTCGCAGTGCACTTGTTGAAATGTTGCTGGAGCTCTATTATAAAAACAACAGTAAAGTTGTAGCTGCACTTCGAGAATATCGGCTGCTGAAAGAATTACGGAAGGGTCCTCTTTCTCCATCTGCTGTGTGGATCATGATGAAGAAGTTTGAATCAACTGGAGAACTGGGCGTCGCTCCTGGAAGAGGCTGACAACCGCTTGATAAAATCGTCGTTGTTGCTATGGCAGACGACGCTGCGCGCAATCCCCGATCGTCAGGCAGTGCGCGTGCTGTGTCACGACAATTGAACATCCCGTGGCCCACCGTACGGAAGGTGCTTCGAACCATTCTCAAATGGTATCCGTACAAGATATATATCGCACAGCAGCTTGCACCACAGGACGCACAACGACGTGTTGACTTCGGTCTCCACTTTCTCCCAAGGAGATGATGAGGGCTGGCCCTGGGCCGTCCTATGACCAGACGAAGCTCATTTTTCCCTGACGGGTGAGATGAACACATAGAATTGCCGAATGTGGAGATCTTCACCTCCACACCGTATGCTGTGGCTTCACGGCTACGTTCATCATTGGCCCATTCCTTTTTGAACAGTTTAGCGCTCAAGGACCAAAGACATGCAGTGTGACTGGCCAGAGTTACTGCGATGTGCTTCGCCAGCATGTCATACCCGCCCTACAGGAGAGACATGGATGGAACTCAGCAGTTTTCATGCAAGATGGGGCCCCACCATACATCACTCAGAAGTTCACCTACTTCTCCGAAAGACATTTGGAAACGATCGAATTATCAGTCGAAGGCTGAAGGACAGGTTTTATCAGGGGAACATTCACACATGTCCTGATCTGAAGTGCAGTGTATAAAGAGACGTCGCCAGCATACCTACTGACATGCTTCGCTCTGTTGTGTAGAATGAAATCCTGCGTTTTCAGACTTTTCTGGACACTGATGGGCGCCATATTGAGCCCCTTTTGCAGCAGTAATGTTACCGGTATGTAATGGTATGATGTGCCGTAGCAGCATATTGAAAGCGTTTCAACTGAATTGATTCTGCATTTTTCTCTTCCCCATGTCTTTGACATTAATGCTAAAAAGTTTGATACTCGCACGGTAATTAGTTTCAGTGTTATAAAGTGTTAAACAGGGAAAGTTTAATAACAACCACCAGGTATTTCTTCACTAGGATCTCTTCGACATCTTACTGGGCATGCGAGTGCTCTGACGTGTTGACCCGACTGGTGGTGTCTTCCAGTAGAGGAACGGTGATACATCCTAAGAAGCTAGTTTCTCAGAGCTCGAATACTCCACAACACAAATATATCGAATGGCAGCTGGCGAAGAATATGGAAAAGTATTTCCACTATTTACACTATCAGACCGTTGGACTTCGAAAGCAAAACGAACAAACAACAGTACAAATGTTCTTTATATGAAAGACAAAATAAGCAAAGTAGACATGGTCTTGAACTAAGCGGTAGAACTGTGTCAACATGAATAACCTGTTGTAAATAAGTGCCTTGTTTCGCCAGGAGAACAGAGATCTTGTTTTCAGTTAGCAAGACGCAGTCTACATTAATATTTAATTCAACCAAATTAATCATTTTCAGATCTAAACTATGCATAATGTGATAGCTGTCACGTCCATCAGCTGGGTGTGTCAGCATAACCGATTTTAGATCTGACCATGTACAAGTTCGGCCGAAATCGACCATTGCAACACAATACGTGGTCTAGAGTACTCTTTGGCTATGAGACCATATTTAATCCTCAATGTTACTGAAACTATTTGATATTAGCACCTTTTACAGCTCGTTCTTCAATAAATCTAATTTATGCAGGTAATGTTCTGATGATCATTTTATGTTGGTATAGCATACTCTCATGATATAGGTGCATTCTATGTATTTCTCAATGAAAATCAAATTCCTGCTTCTGCATTCATAATTTTGAGCTAAGTAATGATGAAACCTCCATTCTCAGTTTCATGTAATGCACGTTTGTGGAAGAGTCATAATATGTAATTATTTCATAGTTTAAAAATATTCCTATACGATCTGTTTATCCTAAGCGTTGGTTTTTCGTTATCTTAAATTATTGTCTTGTAGAGTTTGTATTTTTCCAGAATAGCATTCTACATCAAAACTAGTTTGCAGTGAAAGTACTGTTATAGTGTCATAGGCTTTCCTTAGCGATCATAAGAAAAGGAAATATTGACTCAACCTACGGTACAGTAAACATACTTTCCCATCTTATATGATAACTAACCTTAACTCGTAAAAACTTTGAGTAAGATGTCTGTTCAGTGCTGCAGCCCCTTAACTTCAGCATTACGTTGTTTCTAGCTTTTGTTCTCAAACAAACGATTTGCAACAGACGAGCAAGTTTATCATCAAAATTGCTCGAAACTTCCGGATGCGTTTTAAGGAGTACATAAAATCTAAGGAAAACAGTGCTATTGCATTTGCACTACATCCCCTAAATAACAAACTTACATCCATAACATTAACGAGAAGCTCCAGTTTTTGCACTACGCTACGAAAGGGAATCAAATGAATGCTCTAGAAGAATTCGAAATTTTCAGTCATGTAAAAAGTCAACCACATACACTTCTTAATGGTCAAACAGATCTTCAGAACAAAAAATTCCTGGATAATTTCAATTTAAAATTTAATCTTACTTCGCCATATATTTTAATATTTATTTTTATTTCGTTTCTTACTATTTTTAAGTTTTCTCAAATACACGCATAAATATACAGGGTGTTACAAAAAGGTACGGCCAAACTTTCAGGAAACATTCCTCACACACAAATAAAGAAAAGATGTTATGTGGACATGAGTCCGGAAACGCTTAATTTCCATGTTAGAGCTCATGTTAGTTTCGTCAGTATTTACTATACTTCCTCGATTGACCGTCAGTTGGCCCAAACTGAAGGAAGGTAATGTTGACTTCGGTGCTTGTGTTGACATGCGACTCATTGCTCTACAGTACTAGCATCAAGCACATCAGTACGTAGCATCAACAGGTTAGTGTTAATCACGAACGTGGTTTTGCAATCAGTGCAATGTTTACAAATGCGGAGTTGGCAGATGCCCATTTGATGTGTGGTTTAGCACGGGGCAATAGCCGTGGCGCGGTACGTTTGTATCGAGACAGATTTCCAGAACGAAGGTGTCCCGACAGGAAGACGTTCGAAGCAATTGATCGGCGTCTTAGGGAGCACGGAACATTCCAGCCTATGACTCGCGACTGGGGAAGACCTAGAACGACGAGGACACCTGCAATGGACGAGGCAATTCTTCGTGCAGTTGACGATAATCCTAATGTCAGCGTCAGAGAACTTGCTGTTGTACAAGGTAACGTTGACCACGTCACTGTATGGAGAGTGCTACGGGAGAACCAGTTGTTTCTGTACCATGTACAGCATGTGCAGGCACTATCAGCAGCTGATTGTCCTCCACGGGTACACTTCTGCGAATGGTTCATCCAACAATGTGTCAATCCTCATTTCAGTGCAAATGTTCTCTTTACGGATGAGGCTTCATTCCAACGTGATCAAATTGTAAATTTTCACAATCAACATGTGTAGGCTGACGAGAATCCGAACGCAATTGTGCAATCACGTCATCAACACAGATTTTCTGTGAACGTTTGGGCAGGCATTGTTGGTGATGTCTTGATTGGGCCCCATGTTCTTCCACCTACGCTCAATGAAGCACGTTATCATGCTTTCGTACGGGATACTCTACCTGTGCTGCTAGAACATGTGCCTTTACAAGTACGACACAACATGTGGTTATTACACGATGGAGCTCCTGCACATTTCAGTCGAAGTGTTCGTACGCTTCTCATCAACAGATTCGGTGACCGATGGATTGGTAGAGGCGGACCATTTCCATGGCCTCCACGCTCTCCTGACCTCAACCCTCGTGACTTTCATTTATGGGGGGCATTTGAAAGCTCTTGTCTACGCAACCCCGGTACCAAATGTAGAGACTCTTCGTGCTCGTATTGTGGACGGCTGTGATACAATACGCCATTCTCCAGGGCTGCATCAGCGCATCAGGAATTCCATGCGACGGAGGGTAAATGCATGTATCCTCGCTAACGGAGGACATTTTGAACATTTCTTGTAACAAAGTGTTTGAAGTCACGCTGGTACGTTCTGTTGCTGTGTGTTTCCATTCCATGATTAATGTGGTTTGAAGAGAAGTAATAAAATAAGCTCTAACATGGAAAGTAAGCGTTTCCGGACACATGTCCATATAACATATTTTCTTTCTTTGTGTGAGAGGAATGTTTCCTGAAAGTTTGGCCGTACCTTTTTGTAACACCCTGTATATATTATTAGAAATTATCACTCCGTGTTTGGTTTTAGTCTTTAATCAATACAGCACATTTGTGAGCGCCCAGCTGCCAAATCAGCCAGACAGCATTTGTGAGCCATTCCACAGACTTAAAGACGCTATCATTTTAATACGTAAGACATATTAGTGAAGCCTTAATATGGTTTATTAAATAAAAATTCTTTAAAGTAAAAATTTGTAATGCCTAGACCGTAATTTATCTGTCACTACTAAAGTTCGATAACTAGTTTCAGTTGCTATAGTTCAAAATGTGAAAAGCTCGTAAACGGTCTGAAGATTGTTGCAGGTAGCAACAGAAGCTAGTTATCGAATTTTAATTGTGATAGGTAAATTGCGGTCGAGGCATGAAAAATTTTTCCTTTAAAAATTTTGGTTTGACAAAAGTTAGGCGTAGTTTTCTACTGCATGTAAACATTTTTCAAATAAGTTTATGTTTACATCATTACATTCCTATTCGTGGGAGTAATATAAAATATTATATTTAGTGCGGAACCACAAAATCTACTGAGAATGCCCTAAAAGGCTGAAACTACTCTTGAACAAATAAAATTATTTCAGCAAGGATGGAAGATGCCACCTTCCTTTAATTTCGTTAAGATACATAAACAGGACGCTTTACTCTCTTTGTAACCCACCTGCACTTTTTAACGCAAACCCTCTGTTTATATTCTTTTTTTTATTGCCCTTTCTTGTAATTTGTAAACCATACGACTGCCATCAAACTTTCCCCCCTTTCCTTTAATATTTTCGAATATTTCATTCCACAATATATGGAAGGCTTATCCTAGGCTTTTAAATAATGTTTGTGTTTTTTTTAATTACTACTTATGGCACAAACGTAAGGAAGGTTACAATCAATGGCTAATCGTTAGTGTCGTCTTTAGGGGTAGAGCACGTGCTCCCGTTGGAGGAAGATAGTGGCAGGGATTTGTCATGGTTCAACCTAAGAACCAATCCCAATTTTTCATCAGGTTACTACGGAATGCCTAAATTTGGATGACAAAACGGGGATTTGAGCAAGCAAATACTGTGCCTTCACCTTATCTTCATTATTATTCTTACTTTTGTATTCTAGATGAGAGTTTACCCTAAAGTACACGAAGAAAATAGACCCTAATGCCGGCCAATGTGGCCGAGCGGTTCTACGCGCTACAGTCTGGAACCGCGCGACCGCTACGGTTCGAATCCTGCCTCGGGCATGGATGTGTGTGATGTCCTTGGGTTAGTTAGGTTTAAGTAGTTCTAAGTTCTAGGGGACTGATGACCTCAGAAGTTAACTCCCATAGTGCTCAGAGCCATTTTTTAGACCCTAATGTGAACAACACACAAATGTGAACACACACAAATGAAAACAATAAGCATACCAAGAAACCTTGACTGCACGCCACAGTTTATTAGTTTCATATGGCACAGTAATTAACAACACATAGAAAAGTATATAATATTTTAATACGTCTTCAAATATACTGTAGATCAAGAGCTAAATCACAGACATGAAAATACACACATTATAGAAGCAGTACCGATGAATGTGAACGAAACCATTGGGTATATGAAGAAAGTACTGGAGATGACGTCATATAGCAGAAATGGATCATTCTGGAGGAAATACGGCACGGAAGACACTCATAAAATTATTTACAAATGGTGCATTAGGCAGACAACTTCCCAAAAGTGGAACAGTGCTGCTGTTCTTACACTCGTACTTCACAAGCAAGGAGTCAAACAAGACATGGAAGTATCTTGCGTCATAAACAGGCAAAAAACTTAAGAAGACAAGGCATTAAAACAATTATAAGCAGACTGTCAAAAGCACGTAAGCTCTACGTGTGCACAGGCACACAATGATGGCCGGAGTCCATAATGTCCAAGTATCTGTTCTGCCCGCAACATGTTCAGTGCATACTCCTGCTCCATTAACACCAAGCGTTCCATTAATAATTAAAATCTGTAAAACTGAGGAAAAGACACTATTTGAATTCACTCTCCGTCAACACCATGCATTCCCATAATAAATTGATATCTGTAGAGCTGTGGAAACGCCATGCTTTGAATTCTCGTACGGAGCTCTGGTTAAATTGTTCGTCTATTCATACCACCAACAACCAATGTGAACTGCTCAATGTACAGTTTTGTCATTCGTAAGTTGTTTCTTTGTTCTAGCAAATGTTGGCACCCGCTATTTATCCCTCCTGGCAGATACAAGTTTGCAATATCCTGTACACGTTTTACCAGCTGAAAAATGCTCATATCGGATCACAAAAAAGGTGAATGTGCTTCTGTGTAAACGCCTCTGACTAAAAAAGTGGAGTACCACTGCCTCATTCTACTTTCCTCAGCACCTTTAAAAATTTTCCCAAAAATTTTGGCATACGAACATATTAGCGCTCTTTTAAACATCAACTTTCCTCTCACTCCCACGTGCTCTACTGTTACTGGTCCCTCTTACTCTCACTGTGTCCCTCTTGCTCTCTCTTACTGTTACTGTCTCATTCGTTCCTTTCCACTGCTGCTGTCTATTCTCACTATAACAATTTCTCTCTTCCTCTGTCTCTCATAATCACTGGTTCCAAATCACTTCCACTTTCTCCTTCTCTTTATCCCTCTTCCACTGGCACTGTCTCCTACACTCTTTTTCCTAGCATGTTCTATCACTGTCAATTAAGTTCCACTGCCACTGTGTTCCACTCTTTCTCTCGCAAGCCGAAATTCTGGGGTGAATTTGAGAGGTGTTGACGGAAGTAGAATGAGACAGCTGGTACACAACTTCTCAGTCTTTTAAACAGGAACATATTCGCCTCTTGTGCTCCGATAGGAGTGTTTTTCTGCTAATTTCCTTCTTTTTCCTGCTACAGCACAGCATAACACTCATATGAAAAGAACTTTATGCATCAGTAAAATTTTGATAGGTTGTTTATCTGAAATTGAATTAACGCAAAATTAATTTTACACCTCAGACCGCATTTTACGTGCACAAAAATTTTGCATGTGCTTCATTACTGCAACACGAAGTTCCTAGAACCCTTCTCATTATAACAGAAACACAATTCAGCATATTTCGCCGTACTACGTCATGTTATAAACAACGTTCTCGCCTCACACCGGATTTTAGGTGCGTATTTTACATGTACAAGTGGGGGACCTTCCAACCTCTGTATATCGTAAACGGATAAAGATATCAAGAAACTTTCAGGCTTGTTCGAGATCGCTACTTAGGAATATATCGTAAAACTTTCAGCCATTTGCTGCACAGAGCCACCTCGGAGTCCGTGGCTTTGTTCTGATAGCCAAAAACCATGTCTTTTTGAATGTTTCTCAGTACCGGATAGCGATTTCTGAGGACGAGAAGACGGCGGTTCTAGAGAAAGACCTACAGAATATACCGTTAAAATTTGAGCAATTTCCGGCTGTTAGTTATTTAGATATCTACTGCTGACGGCGAAAAAATGACGGGGAAACGCATTTTTCGGGGTTTTCACTGGAGCAACCCATGAACTAAATGGTCCTACTTCTTCCTTTTGGAGGAAGTATGTAATACTAAAAAATTGAATTTGTACTGCTGGCTATTGACAGAAGACGGTCCTTCTATTCGGTACACAAATGATCTCTAGCCCAAGGGCTATCCAAAATGCTTGACCCTACTTTTCTGTCACCAACAGAGCCCCGGGAAAGTCCCGTTTCTATGTGCTGCGTTTTGGAACATTCTGGTAGCTCTCGCAGTACCACGCGTACTGATTTTGCACAGTTCAACCATGAAGCGATAAGAAGATGATCATTTTTATGAATAGAACTAGTACCGTAATCAAGCTGAGATTGCAATAATGAAAACTTTTTACAAATAATTGGCACATCAGGTGTCGAGCACAAACCAAAACTCACAGCATTTTAACCATAACTTCTACTTGCAACAATTACTTTCGTGTTTTCGTACGAAGTACCATATCGATACGCGCAGCAGGCAGCTATATGACTTCGCGCTTACAACAAAAATACATCCCAAAGTCGTCGGATGTCATGAAGAAAGCATAGAATGTAGTGCCTGGAAATAGCGTGTTGCCACTAAAATATCCCTAAGATAGTGTTTCATTTAAATTGTCTAGTTTAAGCTCATATTTTGTCATTATTGATGTGTGTATTACTGCTTACCAGTACAGTCACTAATTTTGTGTACATTTTTCAGTTTCTTAAGTGTAGTATACATTTTCTACGACGCAGTTACCGTGTGTGTTCAAAGAATATCACCCTCGATAGGTTTGTTAAGAACGTTCTGCGAATTGGAATCGTCTATGGAGAACAACAAGGTAACAATTTGTGAGAGAAAATCGAAGCCAGCCGTTCCCGTGCTTTCCCGCATTTCGAAACTTTCCCCGAGGCCCATGCCTCTGTTGCATTGTTGTTAATTCCACGTATACTTGGTGGAAGTCCCACACAGTGTCGGCGTTAAGCCTTTAACGGTAATGTCCGCACACAGTGAGGTAGCACGCTCATTCACACCCCAAGTATGCATTTCAGCCGTTTGTATGCAAGGCGGTAACCTATGCGGCCAGACTGCAGAAAGTTTCCAGTGCGTCGATGTGTTTCAGCACGGAACGAGCGGAAAAACAGACACCGCACGTCATACGAACAAACTGTATTCCTCCAAGTGACGTACGTGAAATAAGTGAAAGTTGAAAGTGGCTTAGTCTGCAATAACGTTTGGGTTCTCCTTAAGTTTCGCCCATTATATCTTGAAGTATAAATGTCGTCCTGTATACAATAAAGGTTCAGTAAAATAACTAATTGTTCTTTGAGATACGTGAAATAATATGTATCTTGAAATGTTCCTCTCATTAACATTGTATTCAATCAAAGATGAAATAATAGTTGTTTTTTGATCCTTTCGTGATTAAATTTATTTTAGAGTTATTTGAAAAACTGAAGTCCTAAAGGCGCCTTGTGTTGCATTACCAAAAATTTTTGATTTCCAAACAGTGTCTCATCAACCTAATTACGTCTATTTTGTCATTGAACCTTGGATTTTTAAAGTTAAATGTTTGTTATTGGTTTTATCAGAATCTGAAATATGGAAAAGGAATAACAAGTCGCACCAAAACACTTTTACTCTTCAGAGAATTAAAAGCGTAAAATATCTTCTGCACATTTTTACATAAAATTTCAAGATGCCTTTGACATATCATACATCAAGGTTTTCTACATTATATGAAGTTTTCTGGGGCGTATAGGTTCACTAAATACAAATTGCGGATAGACCAGTAGATTTACTGAAGGATTTGATGATAGTTTCAAACAGTGAATAAGAGTGAGTAAGAATGAGTGAATAAGAGTGAGTGAATGAGTGAACAGTGAATAAGAGTGAGTAATAACAGTGAGTAAGAAAATACAGTTAGTCACTTTAGCCGTTCCCAGAACGGAGGAGATCGTGATTTGATATGGCTTTCATACATTGTACACAATGCCGCCGGATTTGATCGCTCAGAGCCTTGTATATGTTCACCTCAAGGTATGTATTTTTCTTCAAGTTTCGAAAGCATCGCACTAGATGGTAGTACTTGACGGATAGGGGTATATACTTCACAACGCTCAAAACTGGTGTATTGCTAAGCTGTTACAAACCTGTTCCATCAATTACGAAATGGCGAAGTCTGATAAAAAATAAAGAAATTATTTTTTTAAAAAAGAACTTTATATCTTAGCATAGCTCCCTGCGACAACTACACACTTTATTCTGCTCGTGGAAACTGCGAATATGGCTCTCCTTGTTCAGAAGAGAATCGAAGCTTTTGAGATGTGGTGCTTCATCAGAATGCTGAAAATTAGGTGGACTGATAAGGAAAGAAACGAGGAGGTTTTCCGGAGAATCGGCGAGGAAAGGAATATGTGGAAAACACGGTAGGACATCTGACGGCTCGATCTACATTGCTATTTCTTTCGATGAACTTTCTGTGCCTACTAGGGCACTAATGTGTCCAATAAAATAACTGAAGCTCCCCGCAAAGAAACCAACAGGCAAGGCGACTAACCTAACCCTGAAATCAATGGTTCCAAACGTATTCTTCAACTTAACACCAGGGAATTTAAAAAATGGGAAGAAACACTTAAACTGAAGGGTCGTCAGTACTATATCTCCAGCGTGCTTTCTCCGGGACATCGTGATTTACAGAATGGGCATATGAGCATGCGGTTCATATTAGCTATTGTCCACCGTAAGCACAGGAAGAAATGTGGTAGTCTGTGTGCGGAGCCGCCGCGCCATCCAGCGCAGCTACTCGCACCTACATGTACACAGAAGGAATGCTGGTTAGTTTGCTAATCAAGGTGCAGCAGTCCCATCACGAATAGAACGTGTAAGGTTCCTAACTTATTTTTTTTATTCAAGACAAGTGATGTAAGCTCGATTTTCAATCCATGTGCCGTACTTCATACCTGTATACTGGATATTTTTCAAACACAGATTTTCAATAGTCGATACGTATGTTACGCCACAAATGTTCTGAGTACGAGCAACGTGATCTTTGGTTCCTGGCAGCACTATAATTGCTGTAGCATCCGATAAGAAACTAGTGAATGAGTCGGATGCTGGTTATGATACTGAGCGTTCTGGAAATAGCAAGCAGAGCCCAGAGAGAAAAATGCGCAGAATGTGGAACTTTGGAAACATGATTTGGTAAAGTCTAATTTGATAAGTGAAGATTTCCAGGTACTGTTGTTGCTGCACTGTTTTATGTTATAATTGAAAACTGTTAAGTTTTATTGGGATTTTTTTATTGATTCAGGCTAATTAGATTCATTGTTCAGATGTGATTAAGCAAAGTTGTCAGTTCACATGACTTGTGGTCAGACTTTATAGATTAAACCATTCCTTTAACATCCCAGTAATTAATCCCACGGCAAAGTAATACTTGTTACAAAAATAATTTTTGTGAAGATCGTTGTAATTGTCAGAGTATGGGTTTCGGTATTTATAAAACACTGAGGTGACAACAGTCAAGGGATAGCGAAATGAACATACAAAGATGGCGGTAGTATCGCGTACACAAGATATGAAAGTGCAGCGCATTGGCGGAGCTCTCATTTGTAGTTAGGTGATTCATGTGAAAAAGTTTCCGACGTGGTTATGGCCGCACGACGGGAATTAACACACTCTGAACGTGGAATGGTAGTTAGAGCCAGACATCTAGGACAGTCTATTTCGGAAATCGTTAGAAAGTTCAGTATTCTGAGATCCGCAATGTCAAGAGTGTCCGACAATACCAGATTGCAGTTTTTACTTCTCACCAAGGACAACGCAGTGGCCGACGCCCTACAATTAACGTCCGAGAGCAGCGACGTTTGGAAAAAGTTGTCAGTGCTAACAGACAAGCAACACTGAGTGAAATAACCACAGAAATCAATGCGCAACGTTCGTCGAACATAGCCATTACGACAGTGTGGCGAAATACGGCGTTAATGGTCTATGGCAGCAGACGATCGACTCGAGTATCTTTGCTAAGAACATTAACATCGCCTGCAGCGCCTCCCTGGGTTCGTGACCATGTCGGTACCCATGCTTTTTGTCACATCAGTGTACAGCTTTTTAAAGTTTCTTTCATTTTCAGTCATTTAGCAGATTTAAATTCTACCACCGTCTCCTCACAACAGTATATTTTCTGTTTGTGTGTGCACCGCATCACACTTTGAGGAACACAGTCTGGGGCATGATCCGCTTAGATTAGTAAAAAGTGTACACTGCGCTGCACAGCGAAACGCTTTCTTTCTCATCTAGTTGGTTTCCTACTACACTGTATTCTTTATGTTGATCACTTCGATCTGTATCGAATTTCCATTGCCACAGGTAAGTCACGAATATCACTTAGGTCCTGTTTCACATTAACGTCGGGGTAAAATTAAACCGTTCGTATTTAGACACTACATTTCAAAACTATCATCCGGTTCAGTTTAGATAGAGCTTACTTTTAAAATTACGTTTCTTGTGCAGACAGTCTTATTCTTACAGAGCTGTGTTACATCTACGCGAATATTATTCAGTGTTTCCATTTTATTTAGTCAGGTCATGTATGTAAATTCACAGAGCAATTTTAGAGAAACATTTGATTATTTATTCTTTCAAAATTCGATTTGTATTTTTATTTAGCATTTTATTCTGTTAGCTTTGTGTACTGAAACTGCAAGTCACATATTGTGACAGTACGCATTGAACCACTGTTTACTGTAGTGCACAATACAGAACTTCACAGTTTACAGGCTAAAATGGTTCAAATGGCTCTGAGCACTATGGGACTCAACATCTTATGTCATAAGTCCCCTAGAACTTAGAACTACTTAAACCTAACTAACCTAAGGACATCACACACATCCATGCCCGAGGCAGGATTCGAACCTGCGACCGTAGCAGTCCCGCGGTTCCGGACTGCAGCGCCAGAACCGCTAGACCACCGCGGCCGGCACAGTTTACAGTATAGGTTTTCTAATTAATTTGGTAGAAGCTAACTGCAATACAGTTATGGTTTCAGATATTTGGTGACACATTATCAGATAACATTTCCATAACTAGACTTGAATTGTTCAGCATTGCAACGTAGATACATGAAGTTTAAGAATGGGAACGCAGTTCAGTTCAGGTGTAGTTCACAACGGATAATTATTTATATTCACAAAAGTTACAAACGTCAGGCACAATCTGTTAACTGTACAATGTTTTTCACACAATTTGACAAAAGCTATTCAGCAACATTTCATTTTAATGTTATTTATAGCTTTACATGTCAGGTTCACTGTGAAGTGCCCTACCTCTCGCTAATTGACACACTTAATGTGATGTATGCATTTAAGTAAGACACAGTGCAACATTCGAAAAGTGTCCAATGAAAAATATGGGTTTCTCTGATGTTTCGTTTGGTGCATATTACACCACATCGTACCTCCTAAATTGGTCGAAATATAGAAAAAAGATTTTGCAGATGATATTACGCAATAAGGAGAGTACTTTGCCAAATGATTGACAGACGGAATTTTCTTATCTATGGTATAGCAGAAACTGTCTTTTTTTGTCCATACCGTAATCTTTTAAGAGTCATCGACAGATAGTAAAAACAGAATTTTCTAGCTTGAAAATAAATATGAAATTCCTTCTCTCATGTTACTGCAAATTGGCGCAATGACGTTTTCCATATGGTATTATTAACCTCTGGTCGCCTGCAGCTTGTTTCGCGATTCTGTTGGAATAGCTATTGCAAGGTGAATTTTTTGCAAAAGAAGCAAAATTGAAGCTGTCAACAAGAGTAATGTAACCGTTACTCATAACCGATGATGCTTCTTGAAACGAGAAATGGTTAACAATTCAGATAAAAATAAGTCGCTAGTTCTGATGCAGTTTTCGCAAAATCCTGTAACCCATCATATTTTTAATAGTGAACGATTGGAACGGAAACTTCTCAAAGGATTTTCTACCTGTTCTTCATCTGACAATTATGAAAACAATTTGCAGCAAACAGTTTACCATATTATTGTTCCAATTGCCAGTCAGAGTGAAGTGGTGAGCTTCTTCAACACAATTATCTTTTCACGAATTAAAGCTAGATTACATAGATTTATACTGTATTTTAACCTTATTGAGTAGCCTCATGTGGTGCATAAAGTGATGTCTATCATGTTTTCGTAAGCTTCTTATACACAGATAAACAGGCATCACATTTGTTTTTTTCCAATAGAACAATAATGCATTTTTTCTGCAGAGTAGCACTGTCCCAATAAAACTCTTTGGTAACTCTGAAGCTGTGAACACAACGGACAACTTGCAGAAGCGTGCCAACTATTCGTCAAAGTCAATATCGCTGATGAATTAAAAGATGTTTGTAGTAAGAAGAGTCACCCGCTCACTCTGTATAAGGATGAAATGGAAAGATGGTATGCTACTCGCCGTACTTTTTCATATGTCGAAGAGAACTGAAGGGCAGAAATAAATTCCTTTGGTAAGTTTCAGTCTCAGCTGATGCCACGTTAAATTTTGTTTCTTTTGCCAAACCAAAACAGAAACTGAAAAAACTTTACGTTTATAGACTAAACGGAAGGATAGTTTATTAACAAGATACACAGTGAGTGTGCAAATATTTTTTACCATAGTGTTTTTTTTTTAATCGTAAGAACAAGGCTGTGAGGTAGTTCTTATACAAGCACCTCTCATACGAACAATAACAACAATAACCGGATCGTCCATTTCCGGCACTGCCAGGCTGCATCTGCTGCGGCAGCAGTGGGTTCGCGAATTATTTTGATATTCATCTCTGTATGATATTGTAGTTCCTGTGTTATTCGGGAAGTCTACGTACTGTTCGGTCCCACATGAATGCATGTCCGAAGGAATTTTGCATCGTATTTCTGAATAACATAGGCACTGCAATATCGTATTTATCCACCAACACGGGGCACTAAAATGTCTCCCCTGCACGGGAATGTACATAATGAATGTACACTTGCAAGTTGTAGAAACATGGTTGACGACATATGGAAGTTTGGATCTGGCAATGCGTCAATCTCGGATAGCCTACTGGTTTGTACTGAACGAAGCAGTTTATTTTTATTATTGTTACAGCACATATGTAAAAAAAATGATATTGAAAAAGTTTGCTGATATACGTTTCCTAGAAACGTTTTATTTTATAAAGAACATCATCTCATTTTCACACAACATAAATTTTTATTTGGTTTTTAATTTAACCTGCAAAATTTTACTCATGTGGTGATGTTTATTAAAAAAAAGATGATATCGCATTTGCCCGCAATTAAAAGAAATGGTAAGGCGAACTTCTATAGCTGTTGTGGTACCATATTCACAGTTTGCGAAAACATTAATATAGCTATAAATTGTCAGCAGTCTCTGTTCTTTTGGACATACATATGCCCGTAGAAACATTGCTTCGAACTTTACAGAGAGCGTCAAGTCCCCGTCTGGCACAACTTGTCGTAATTCCAATATATAGTTGATGGTTGTCCATATCCGTAACTGCGAATACATTTCATGTAGTCGTCTTTGTATTCAATTTCTGTCATGTTTTGGCAAAAAAAGTAAAATTATTTTACTTGGCATCTAGGTAGGCCTGCGCTACGAGAATAAAGCTTTATTCCTCCTTGGACTAACTTAGATCTAGACGCAAGTTCACCTACGAATGTTGTATATGGAAATACGAAACAGGCTAGAATGTTGGGTATCACAGAGGGCTTAGGCAAACTATTTGACATCGTCCCAGATTTACGTGAGCTGAAACCGAGATATCAGCTGTTCATTCTTTAAAAATAAAGACGCCTTATACGCTGCAAAAATCAACTGCTTTATTAAATATCTAAATGTTAGAAGGAAGATTTGACGTATCTTTTTCCTGTACGGAGCTGTGTGCTTCTTAGAGGTGAAATGCATGCCGATCGACAACTGTCTCTGTCTACACTGTTTTAAATTATATCATGTTTAATACATTCGTTGAATTAAACATTTTATTAAAAATACTTTGGTGACCACCTCTACACCGCATAATAAATATCCTACTTACCGAAATGTCGTTTCATGCTGAACGTGAGCGCGTAATGACAGAGTTACCAGCTACGTGCAATGCACGCTGCCAACTTATTTGACACTGCAGTGCAATTTCGCACACAGATAAATGAAATAAACAATTTACTAACAATGATTTGGTAACCACCCAAAACATATAACATAAATTTTGTCTTAAAAAAAATAGCTGTGTCCTTTATTTAAGCATATGTTCAGAGTGTTGACCATGGACTGAAAGGCACATTTGCAATTGTCGATCGAAAGAACAGTGGACAGACGCTATTACAGTGGATGATTGGATGATATGGTAAAGCATACACTGGCGATTCGACGACACATATCGTCTGTTGTTGTTGAGGCTTTGTCATAGACTGCATCTTTGAGTGCTCCCCAAAGAAAGAAATCAAGAGGAGTCAATTCGAGATCCTCGCAGGCCATTTGACAACAGAATTTCGTCCTACCCAGCGTCCAGGAATATCTCACTCAGTATTTGGGTTGCGACACGGTATGAGTGCAGCCACATACACTGTCGGGTATCCAGTGGTACCTCTTCGAGGAGAACCGCCGGAATGTTCATCAGAAAGTATGGGTACGAATGTCCATTTCGAACGCCTGAGATGACGTAAGGACCCACAATTTAAAATCCCATGATGCTGCACTATACGCTTACGCTCCACGGCCGTTGACGTTGTACCTGACGAATAAAGTGTGGATTTTCGACTGCCCAATAGTACATGTACATTTACAGTAGCGTGAGCAGTAAACGTTGCTTCTCCGGTAGAAAGCACGCGTTGGAGAAACGTAGGGTGGTCTCTGATTTGCTGAAGGGCAAACCGAAAAAATTCTGTACGACGTTCGAAATCACGGTCGTCGAGTGCCTGATGATAAGGATGGAAATTGTGTCGATGCAGGTTGCGAATGATACTCGTCTGGTTGATTTCACATACCTTGGCAATATGTTTCATACCACTGTGCGGATTCATTAGCGTCATAGCCAGAACACGCTCTTCTTGTTAACTGTCAGTTACAGTCTACTTTCTTGGCCTCTTTTTGACGTTCAAGAAACTTGTTCGCACTAGCGCCTCAATAATTCGTGCAATTGCCTTGCGCGTAGGACACTGGCAATCCGGTTAGATAGCCTTATACCGCTGTACTGTTTTTCCGGCATTTGTCTTACATTCGTGGTATAAAAGTAGTGTTTCCAACTTCTCCTCATTCGTGTACATGTCTGCACGCAACGAATACTGAAACAGAAATGAGCGGCCTTCCTTGCAGACAAATAAACAGGCAAATGCGTTGACATTCTGACACAGTCCTCGAACAATTATGTTTTATGTATCAGAATATTCAGAAAGATGTGTGCTACAAAATGAACATATTTTTGAGAAGTCCTATCTCAAACAGTCATGGGACAGATTGGGGGGGGGGGGGAGGAGGGGGGGCACTATCTAGTATTGCCCCAGTTAGGAAATATTGTACATGCAAAGAGCTCTGTTTGGCGGTGTTTGCACCGCTAATGCCGATCCCGACCACTGTGCGACCACTGTGCTCCCAAACTCTATGACATTTCTAGAATTTATTTACGTCAGATTATATCGTCAACATTAAAAAACGCTATATCACTGTAATTGTCTTCTCAAGAGCTATCGAATACAGTAATAAAAAGTATAGGTATAGCACTGTAATTGTCTTCTCAAGACCTATCGAATACAGTAATAAAAAAGTATACAGTTTAATCTAAAACCCATACTTGCTTCAATATCTCCATTGACACCAGCGTTAAAAACATTGACCAAACAAAAAATATGTGCCCCTTGACCCTCTAACATTTGCCAAAAACCGCGTTTCGATATGTGTAACCGTTCATGAAATAAAATATGTATTACATCTTACGAGACTGGCCCTGTACACAGGGCCAAATATCTCACGAAATAAGCGTCAAACGAAAAAACTACAAAGAACGAAACTTGTCTGGCTTGAAGAGGGAAACCAGATGGCGCTGCCATAGGTCGAACGGATATCAACTGCGTTTTTTTTTAAATAGGAACCCACATTTTTTATTACATATTCGTGTAGTACCTTAAAAAATTAGATTAAAACTGAAGAAACTGCAAAAAGGTGGGAATTTAAGGAGATGGGACCTGGATAAACTGAAAGAACCAGAGGTTGTACAGAGTTTCAAGGAGAGCATAAGGGAACCATTGACAGGAATGGAGGAATGGGGGAAAGAAATACAGTAGAAGAAGAATGGGTTGCTTTGACGGATGAAGTAGTGAAGGCAGCAGAGGATAAAGTAGGTAAAAAAACGAGGGCTGCTAGAAATCCTTGGGTAACAGAAGAAATTTTGAACTTAACTGATGAAAGGAGAAAATATAAAAATGCAGTAAATGGAGCAGGCAAAAAGGAATACAAATTTCCCAAAAATGAGATCGACAGGAAGTGCAAAATGGCTAAGCAGTGATGGCTAGAGGACAAATGTAAGGATGTAGAGGCTTGTCTCACCAGGGGTAATATAGATACTGCCTACAGGAAAATTAAAGAGACCTTTGGAGAAAAGAGAACCACTTGTATGAATATCAAGAGCTTTGATGGAAACCCAGTTCTAAGCAAAGAAGGGAAAGCAGAAAGGTGGAAGGAGTATATAGAGGGTCTATACAAGGGCGATGTACTTGATGACAATATTATGGAAATGGAAGAGGATGTAGATGAAGATGAAATGGGAGATATGATACTGCGTGAAGAGTTTGACAGAGCACTGAAAGACCTGAGTCGAAACAAGGCCCCGGGAGTAGACAACATTCCATTAGAACTACTGACAGCCTTGGGAGAGCCAGTCCTGACAAAACTCTACCATCTGGTGAGCAAGATATATGAGACAGGCGATATACCCTCAGACTTCAAGAAGAATATAATAATTCCAATACCAAAGAAAGCAGGTGTTGACAGATTTGACAATTACAGAACTATCAGTTTAATAAGTCACGGCTGCAAAATACTAACGTGAATTCTTTACAGACGAATGGAAAAACTAGTAGAAGCCGACCTCGGGGCAGATCAGTTTGGATTCCGTAGAAATATTGGAACACGTGAGGCAATACTGACCCTACGACTTATCTTAGAAGCTAGATTAAGGAAAGGCAAACCTACGTTTCTAGCAGTTGTAGACTTAGAGAAAGCTTTTGACAATGTTGACCGGAATACTCTCTTTCAAATTCTGAAGGTGGCAGGGGTAAAATACAGGGAGCGAAAGGCTATTTACAATTTGTAGAGAAACCAGATGGCAGTTATAAGAGTCGAGGGACATGAAAGGGAAGCAGTGGTTGGGAAGGGAGTGAGACAGTGTTGTAGCCTCTCCCCGATGTTATTCAATCTGAATATTGAGCAAGCAGTGAAGGAAACCAAAAAAAAAAAAAATTCGGAGTAGGTATTAAAATACATGGAGAAGAAATAAAAACTTTGGGGTTTGCCGATGACATTGTAATTCTGTCAGAGACAGCAAAGGACTAGGAAGAGCAGTTGAACGGAATGGATAGTGTCTTGAAAGAAGGATATAAGATGAACATCAACAAAAGCAAAACGATGGTAATGGAATGTAGTCGAATTAAGTTGGGTGATACTGAGGGAATTAAATTAGGAAATGAGACACTTAAAGTAGTAAAGGAGTTTTGTTATTTGGAGAGCAAAATAACTGATGATGGTCGAAGTAGAGAGGACATAAAATGTAGACTGGCAATGGCAAGGAAAGCGTTTCTGAAGAAGAGAAATTTGTTAACATCGAGTATAGATTTAAGTGTCAGGAAGTCGTTTCTGAAAGTATTTGTATGGAGTGTAGCCATGTATGGAAGTGAAACATGGACGATAAATAGTTTGGACAAGAAGAGAATAGAAGCTTTTGAAATGTGGTGCTACAGAAGAATGCTGAAGATTAGACGGGTAGATCACATTACTAATGAGATGGTATTGAATAGAATTGGGGAGAAGAGGAGCTTGTGGCACAGCTTGACTAGAAGAAGGGATCGGTTGGTAGGACATGTTCTGAGACATCGAGGGATCACCAATTTAGTATTGGAGGGCAGCGTGGAGGGTAAAAATCGTAGAGGGAGACCAAGAGATGAATACACTAAGCAGATTCAGAAGGATGTAGGTTGCAGTAGTTACTGGGAGATGAAGAAGCTTGCACAGGATAGAGTAGCATGGAGAGCTGCATCAAACCAGTCTCAGGACTAAAGACCACAACAACAACAACCTTAAGAAATAAGAATGTTTTAGTTGGACCGCTTTTTTCACTTCGTGATGGATGGCGCTGTAATAGTCACAAACATATAGCTCACAATTTTAGACGAACAGTTGGCAACAGGTAGGTTTTTTAAATTGAAATACAGAACGTAGGTACGTTTGAACAATTTGTTTCGCTTGTTCCAATGTGATACATGTGCCTTTGTGAACTCTGAGAACGCTAGCTGTTACAACGTGATTACCTATAAATACCACATTAATGCAATAAATGCTGAAAATGATGTCTGTCAACATCAATGCATTTGGCAATACGTGTAACGACATTCCTCTCAACAGCGAGTAGTTCGCCTTCCGTAATGTTCTCACATGCATTGTCAATACGCTGACGCATGTTGTCAGGCGTTGTCGGTAGATTACGGTAACAAATATCCTTCAACTTTCCCCACAGAAAGAAATCCGAGGACGTCAGATCCGGTGAACGTGCGGGTCATGGTGCTTCGACGAGCAATCCACCTGTCATGGAATATGCTATTCAATACCGCTTCAACCGCACGCGAGCTATGTGCCGGACATCCATCATGTTGGAAGTATATCGCCATTCTGTCATGCTGTGAAACATCTTGCAGTAACATCGGTAAAACATTACGTAGAAAATCACATACATTGCACCATTTAGATTGCCATCGATAAAATGGGGGCCAATTATCCTTCCTCCCATAACGCCGCCAAGGTCACTGATGTTCCACTTCTAGCAGCCATCGTGGATTTTCCGCTGCCCAATAGTGCATATTACACCGGTTTAAGTTACCGTTGTTGGTGAATGACGCTTCGTCGCCAAATGAACGCGTGCAAAACATCTGTCATCGTGCCGTAATTTCTCTTGTTCTCAGTGGCAGAACTGTACACGACCTTCGCCGCCATGCAATTCCTGGTGCATAGAAATATGGTACGGGTGCAATCCATGTTGATGTAGCATTCTCAACACCGACGTTTTTGAGATTCCCGATTCTCGCGCTATTTGTCTGCTACTGATGTGCGGATTAGCCGCGATAGCAGCTAAAACACCTACTTGGGCATCATCATTTATTGCAGGTCGTGGTTGACGTTTCACATGTGGCTGAACAATTCTTGTTTCCTTAAATAACGTAACTATCCGGTGAACGGTCCGGACACTTGGATGATGTCGTCCAGGATACCGAGCAGCATACATAGCACACTCACGTTGGGCATTTTGATCACAATAGCCATACATCAACAGGATATCGACTTTTTCCGCAATTGGTACACAGTCCATTTTAACAAGGGTAATGTATCACGAAGCAAATACTGCCCGCACTGGTGGAACGTTACGTGAAACCACGTACTTATACGTTTGTGACTATTACAGCGCCATCTATGACAAAGGGAAAAAAGTGGTCCAACTAAAACATTCATATTTATTTACATACTACACGAATTGTAATAAAAATGGGCGTTCCTATTTTAAAAAACGCAGTTGAAATCCGTTTGACCTATGGCAGCGCCATCTAGCGGGCCAACCATAGCGCCATCTGGTTTCCCCCTTAAAGCTAGACGAGTTTCGTTCTTTGTAGTTTTTTCGTTCGTGAGATATTTGGCCCGGTCACTATCAATGGACCACACTGTATAATCTGTCTTTAATACATCAAAAGATGATTGTGTTGAAGGAGTTACAACTTCACTCTGACTGGAGATAGGAACAATAACATGGTAAACTATATGTTGAAAATTATTTTCATATTTCTCAAAAGAAGAACAGGGAGAAAATCCTTTGAGAAGTTTCCATTCCAGTCGTTCACTATCAAAAATACGACGTGTTACAGGATTCTGCGAAAATGTCATCAGAATTGGCTTTTTATTTTTGTCTGAATTGTTAACTATTTCTCATTTGAAAAAGCATTATCAATTAGGAGTAACGACTACTTTTCTTTTGTTGACAACTTTAATTGTGCTGCTTTTGCCAAAACACAGTATAAATTGCACAAACTCACCTTGCAATAGGTAAACAAGCAATTGATGACCAGAGAGGTCAATATCTTACGGAAAACCTCATGTCAGCTGAAGTAATACAAGAGAAGAAATTTCACGTTTATTTTCTTACTAGCAAATTCTCTTTTCACTAGCTATCGACGACTTTTCAAAATTTTCGGTGCTGGACTGAAAAATAGTAATTAAAAGCTGTAGCTTGTGCTATATCAACTCACATAACAAAGGCCCGTATATCTCGGGCAGATTATGGGATATGAGGTATGTTATGAATTTTCCATTCCCATGAGAATGCGACTGGAAATAAATGTGCTACACAAAATCTATTTTCTCGAGTTGGAGACAGATAGTGATCTCCTGTCAAGCCAAAAGAAAAATTCAGAATGTCAGCTACATTTCATACACAGCAACATATGGTGTTATACGTAACAAACGAAAAATCATAGCGACACACATTTTCATTGCAACTCTTCGAATTTCACACAATGGCTTACTTTAATGTGAAGGAGGGAAATGATGGGCATTCCGTCACGAAGGTGACATATAAAGCTAGAAATAACGTAACAATCAAATTCCTTTACCGAATAGTTTCTGTAAATACTGCAGGACGCGCCCGTCGATTCTCTCAGCGTAGCACATCACCAAGTGTACGCCGAAAGCGAGCAAGGAATGTCTCGTTGATTCCGGTTCGCCTGCGGCCGCGAGACCGTGCCAGTAGGTGCCACCACCCGGTTGTAATTGTGTGTTGTCTCATTAGATAACACGGGGATATTTTCCGCGTTGGTTCAAGCTATCTCATGTTGGGTCTCCGTGCGCATGTAACCAGCTCTCTTGCTGCGCACAATAAGGATTCTCTGCCACCACAGAAACTTCCCCACCCACGTCCAAAAGATTGGCATCAGAGAAACCTCCCCACTTCTTTGGATTACTCAACATCAGTTCGTGATTTAAATCGTATATTCTTTTCGTGTGAGGAGGTATCTCACTGCCTACAAGAGAGGTACTATTTGCTGTATGACCTTTAGCTGTCCGACAACGTGGCGTGATATCTAAAACTTATCTTTGATCTTTGATCTCGACACAAAGTTAATTTCGTTAGTACCTCAGACTTAGTCCTTGACGTATATACGATCCTCCTATGCATTTCAAACACGAGGGCTACTGAGCTGATATTTAAACAATAAAAAAGAGGGTGAACATCAGTGTTACAGTCCTTGCTTGTAAACGTTAAAACAGATGTAAGACGTTTATATTTCTATTGTCTATTGTCAAACCACAATTTATGAAAGATGTTTATATTTTATTAATAGGATTAAGTAGGAATAATTAATATTTGTCATTTTGGAAATAATTGTGGTAGCAGGGAATGTCTACACCAAAGTATTGTTGGCGGGAGGGACCACACATTGATATAATTTTAAAAAGGGCAGGAGAGACCGCGTATGGATACATTGTAAGAAACGAGCGGGAAATACACATCTTGTAATGGTAGCAGGGATTGTCTGCACCAGAAAGCATTGTTGGCGGGAGAGACCGCACTTTAGCGTTCGTAGGAAGTCAGTAGTAAGCGAGATGTGAAGCGAGTCGGTAGCAGGTCTGAAGCGAAAGGTTGAGAGGAGCGGTGTGTCTGTTAGCCATCAGCTATGATTTACAAGAGATTATAAACGGATGTACAGAGACATCAGCAACAATTATCATAAGAGGAACTAGTATTACTGAACTATTTTTTTTTGAGAAACTCAAGACTACTGAAGGTATGTTTGCGCATTGCTAGTTGTAAGATTATTGTAAAAAATAAGTCCCATTTGAACGTTTGTAAAATCTATTCATTACCAACAGTAAATATTTGAAGAATCGTTTTCAGAATATAATTAATTTTTGCCAGCAATATTGCATTACTGATTATAATCCATCCCAAAAACCATCAACGTAAAACTTTGCAAAATTTTATTGTTGTCAAGAAAAAGTTTAACTATGAATTACGTTACTTCAGGCAAATTAAATAAAGAATAACGTCAGCTTTGGTAACAAATACAGCCACTTATTGTGACAGCCGACCAGCAGCTAATAGAGTATAGTAGAACAGAGGAATTATATTCATGTCGCAGTTCGATGTAGCAGTCAGATGGCGATCCAGTAACAGTAAAAAAGGTAAAGATCAGTTTTGGGTTATTGCAGGTAACAACTGAGGGCCACGACGACGAGACATTCTATGTTTCGTCGAAATAATCAGCGAATCACTTTTAATAATAAGCATTTAAATTTGTATGCAAAGATTGCACTCACTATTGAGAAAGAGAATTAATTTCAAAGGGAAGATTTCATTTTTTATTATTATGCGAGAGATAGAAATCCTAAGGGAAGGTTTCAAGGCTATTTTAGAAGGGAAGGTTGCGTAACAATAGAGATATAGAGGAGACGGGAAGGTTTCACAGCAACTTCTGAGACTCTGACTCTAAAAGGAATTTTTTCTGACTAAGTTTGCAGCACTGCATTGAAGGACAAGGAGCTGGCAGTAGAAGTTCGTTTGCCTCAGTCAGCGGAAAACTAATGTTATAGTGCCATGGTGACATGAACGTCTATCCTGAATCATGCCACCCGTGAGCCGAGGAGGATAATCCTGTAACATCTTGGAAACGTATACGCGCCGTTTAAGATCCTTAACGGAATTAAAAATAACAAAAAACAGTCGATCTAGATCGCAACAGATGTTTCAGTCATAAAGAGATCATATTCAGACAAGAATGTAACTGCATTGTTGACGCGCGAGCCGGTACTCCTGGGCTGATGTAAGTGATAAGAGGAACCGGTACACAATTGTAGCAGTTGACTCTAAAAGTGAGTTCGAAGCTTGCAGAAGGAATGTTCCTGACGAACAAAGGTGTGAGCGTCTCTGTATCGCCACTGATGAGACGGTGAGCACTTTGGACGATATGAATGCTATGTTTCCAGAAACCTCCATATCTCTTCTGGATTTTCGAATTCGAAAATTCTGTCTTAGCTAAGTACCAAAACATCTCCGAGATCAACATAAAGTCCACAGAACAGCATATCTACCGGAATTTCTCGAATGCTTCGAACTGTAAGGTGAACTTGACTCTTTCGTGACTGGCGACGAAACATGGTTTTCGCACTGCCCCCGCGAAAAGACAATGGTGACATCCCTCGTCGGCATTAGAGGAAAAATTCGGCTCGAGAAATCATGACCTATTTATTTTCGAACCATAAGAGGATTCCCCTCATCGACTTTTAGTCTCAGGGAGAAACATTTTATGACGCATGGTACTGTCAAACCCTAAGAAAAACACGGAGGGCGATATAGAACAAAAGAATGGGAATTTTAACGAAGAGAAATTACCTTGTTGCATGACGATACTCGTCCCCACGCAGCCATCGCCACAAAGCAACTCCTCGGTTCATTCACTTGCGATGTGACCAACCGCTCCGCTCACAGTCCTTATCTGGCGCCTATTTTCACCTCTCCGAAGTTCTTTATGTTTGGAAAAAGTTTCTTGGTGACCATGGGGTCAACGGTGTCGTCAAATAATGGACCAAAGAGGCAGTAGGCTATTTTTTTGACGGAGGTATCAGAAAGCTCATCCCTCAGCTCACCAAGTGCATTGAGAACGAAGGCGACTTCGCCAAAAGATGCATGATGTACATCTGTGAACTTTAAAATTTTCATTAATATACTTCATTTTCGAGTTTTAACTAACTGAGTACTCTTTAATTTCTGGACTTCCATGAGAATAATAATGACTATCCACAATCCAAACAAATCAGAGGTAAGATAGCTTAGTGCTAAGATATCAACATATATCATGAGATATATGAATAGTCCTGAAAGGCACTTTTGTAGGATAAACATTATTCTAAGGGATGTAATCCGTCTCGGCATTTAATTCGGAAAAGTCATAAATTTTGCGTAACGTCACGATTATCTGACTTCGCAAAACGAGTGGATTACTATCGATATAAACTGCGCAACACAAATCCTCATAACGTCCGTATACCTATCCGTGTACTTTCCATGCTTTCTTTCCTATCTTTTTGTCTAGTAGTTTATACCAGAAGGAGTGCGTACGTGGGCAAGCGAAATGAAACACTGGCATAGCTTGGGAATGCTGCCGCCATGTAGAGCTAAGCGTTCTTCCGTTAATCAGAAGTCTTTTCTTGTTTTTGATTGAAAGTCTACGCACATTTACGTGACCACCTTTTTTAACATGTGATGATCTCAAAAAAGCGACTACACTTCTGATCTTGGCGCTTCCTGTTCACTCATCGATTTGTAAGCTGTCACTGACCTAGAAAAAAACGTTGGAGACGGTTATGTGATGTTAGCTTCGTGAAATAAATTACAATAAAACTTTCGTTACATGTGTGGGGTACCTTCAATTTCAGTCCATTGCAAGTACACAGCGTCCGTTTTATCTAAGGGAAACCTCACACGATAATAGCAAACCTTTTCCGTTAATTGTTCCTATGCGGAGTAACTGTATTAGAATGACGAGAAAAAAATTCAAACAGACGGAACAAAAAGTTAAGAAAGTATAATAAGGGACAAAGGACGAGTAAAGTTCCAGTCATAAGTTTTAAGATGAAATGCAACATAGGATTTAACGGAAAAGCAGTGCGGATCACTACAATTATTTACTAATTTCGGCAACAGATTTTGGTCTAATCGGTCGTCTTCGAACCAGAAGCTCCTTGACGGAGCTACTATGAGTATCAATAGGTAATTGTCACCAAATGTACCAGCTGGTAGCCACCGCTTCACCGTAGATAGGCTTCATACCTCATCAAAGAGGTTCTGGTCTGAAGATAATCGCTTATATAGAAACGGGTTACTGAAAGTAATAAATAATTACTGCAATCCGAACTGCCTTTATAGAGTACGCAGTTAAATACACCCTAAGACAAAGAAAACCGCAGCACGAAGAATTACCCGAATGGGACGGAAGTCGGCAGATGTTATGTACATACACATGTTATGTACAGGGTGTTTCAAAAATGACCGGTATATTTGAAACGGCAATAAAAACTAAACGAGCAGCGATAGAAATACACCGTTTGTTGCAATATGCTTGGGACAACAGTACATTTGCAGGCGGACAAACTTTCGAAATTACAGTAGTTACAATTTTCAACAACAGATGGCGCTGCAAGTGATGTGAAAGATATAGAAGACAACGCAGTCTGTGGGTGCGCCATTCTGTACGTCGTCTTTCTGCTGTCAGCGTGTGCTGTTCACAACGTGCAAGTGTGCTGTAGACAACATGGTTTATTCCTTAGAACAGAGGATTTTTCTGGTGTTGGAATTCTACCGCCTAGAACACAGTGTTGTTGCAACAAGACGAAGTTTTCAACGGAGGTTTAATGTAACCAAAGGACCGAAAAGTGATACAATAAAGGATCTGTTTGAAAAATTTCAACGGACTGGGAACGTGACAGATGAACGTGGTGGAAAGGTAGGGCGACCGCGTACGGCAACCACAGAGGGCAATGCGCAGCTAGTGCAGCAGGTGATCCAACAGCGGCCTCGGGTTTCCGTTCGCCGTGTTGCAGCTGCGGTCCAAATGACGCCAACGTCCACGTATCGTCTCATGCGCCAGAGTTTACACCTCTATCCATACAAAATTCAAACGCGGCAACCCCTCAGCGCCGCTACCATTGCTGCACGATTCGCTAACGATATAGTGCACAGGATTGATGACGGCGATATGCATGTGGGCAGCATTTGGTTTACTGACGAAGCTTATTTTTACCTGGACGGCTTCGTCAATAAACAGAACTGGCGCATATGGGGAACCAAAAAGCCCCATGTTGCAGTCCCATCGTCCCTGCATCCTCAAAAAGTACTGGTCTGGGCCGCCATTTCTTCCAAAGGAATCATTGGCCCATTTTTCAGATCCGAAACGATTACTGCATCACGCTATCTGGACATTCTTCGTGAATGTGTGGCGGTACAAACTGCCTTAGACGACACTGCGAACACCTCGTGGTTTATGCAAGATAGTGCCCGGCCACATCGCATGGTCGACGTCTTTAATTTCCTGAATGAATATTTCGATGATCGCGTGATTGCTTTGGGCTATCCGAAACATACAGGAGGCGGCGTGGATTGGCCTCCCGATTCGCCAGACATGAACCCCTGTGACTTCTTTCTGTGGGGACACTTGAAAGACCAGGTGTACCGCCAGAATCCAGAAACAATTGAACAGCTGAAGCAGTACATCTCATCTGCATGTGAAGCCATTCCGCCAGACACGTTGTCAAAGGTTTCGGGTAATTTCATTCAGAGACTACGCCATATTATTGCTACACATGGTGGATATGTGGAAAATATCGTACTATAGAGTTTCCCAGACCGCAGCGCCATCTGTTGTTGAAAATTGTAACTACTGTAATTTCGAAAGTTTGTCCGCCTGCAAATGTACTGTTGTCCCAAGCATATTGCAACAAACGGTGTATTTCTATCGCTGCTCGTTTAGTTTTTATTGCCGTTTCAAATATACCGGTCATTTTTGAAACACCCTGTACATATACAGCCAACCGAAAGATTACAGTTTAAGAAAAAATTTACGTTTCATTCGAGAGAAAGAACTTCACAAATCGAGCAAGTCAATAGCGCATTGGTCCTCCTCTGGCCCTTGTGCAATCAGCTATTCGGCTTGAAGTTGATTAATAGAGTTGTTCTATGTCCTCCTGAGAGATATCGTGTCAAATTCTGTCCAATTGGCGCACTAGATCGTCAAAAGTCCCAAGCTGGTTGGAGGGTCCTACCCATAATGCTCCAAACGTTTTCAGTTGGGGAGAGGTCCGACGACGTTGCTGACTGAGGTGGGTTTTAGCAAGCAAGAGGACAAGCTGGTCGTCGGGGCACAGTTCGAAGGGGGGCTCATCACTGAAGACAATTATAGTCCAGTCAATGAGATTAAAAGCCGAAGACGTGTCTGACAAGCACCGGCCAGCGGTGGGACACCAACTTGAGTGTCGCCCTCCATACAGTTCAACAACCAGGAGTGATCGACTGGGGTCCCATTTCTTTTCATAGCAGGACCCCTTTGGTTATCATCCGAGGCGCCCTTCTACAGCACAGCTATTTGCCGACGATATTCTACACCCTATTCTGCTGCCCTTCATGACAACCGTCCTGGGCTTACATTTCAGCAAGATAATCCCTACACGCACACGGCCAGATTCCACTGCTTGTCCTCGTGCGTGGTTAGCAAGGTCGTAGGATCTCTCCCCAAATGAGAACGTTTGGACCACTATGCGCAGGGCCCTGCAAACCAGCTCGGGCTTTTGACGATCTAACTCGCCAAATGGACAGAATTTGGCACGATATCCTTCAGGAGGACATGTAACTGCTCCTCTTAAGATATATTGGAAATGTTCGTTGATGAAATTCGTGCTCCGACCAACTACCTGTAGAATGTATACATATATTGTCTTATGAGGAACATTACATAAACAATCTGTCCTGCTGCACTATATTCACGCCGTGTGCGTATCAATGATACCGACCAATTCAAATAATTATATGCTCCCCGACATGTACGAGCACAGCTACTCGTAGCTGCACACCAATGGCTATCCTTGTACTAATTGTGGCTGCAGTACCTGTACGGTAATAGTTTCTCCCCTAAAGTTTTCAGTTTATGTAAGCTTAACAGTTCGAATCGGTACAATAACTGTTTAACGGGGCATGCTGCGCTCCGTTATTAATCTATGTCGTCGCACAAACGAATATTTCATAAACACACAATATTAAATGGTTTGAAAGAAATGTCACACAGTAAATCCACTTTATGCTGGTTTATTCTATACTATTCACGTCCTATCACTGTATTAAGGAAATAACTTTTCCCTAAGCTGGGTGGAATTAGTTACGTAAGTTTCGGTCAAAGAGTTTGTAACAAGATCCAGATTTCATTTGCTACTTTAACGAAAGATGAGTAGCCTACTTTCTCAAAATTCAATACCAATGTTCACTTCCTATGTCGGTAAATTGCTAACAGTCTATTACTTTGGGGCAAAGTTCAGTCTTCTCTGTATGATAATCAATCTAAGACAAGTTCGGATCTTTTCCTCTCTTGGCTTTACATAATGATATACTCAAGGTTGCTGATCTACCTATTTCAAGTTTGATTCCTAGCAAATCGCAAAATTTCCAAAATGCGCAAAACAATCTCGTCGCGCCTACGTACAAGAGCATCCGTTGAGATACGACCTGATCCAGCAAGCGCTAGCAGCGCATTGACAATGTATGACATTTTTCTTCAGTATTATGCAGTGTACTCTTTGAGTACTCACAAAGAGTATTCTTTGAGTTCACTCGTTCTATTCCGGGATCTATAAGTACACTACTTTGCGATCTACTATTATTTTAATTTGAAACTAATGGATTCTATTTCTTTTGTTTCCCTTTTCAAAACATTAAGTCACTTTATACTGGATTTCTTTTCTATATACTTACCACTATTCAAGTGATGCTATTCCAGTGGGACTTGAAATTTGGATCTTGGATTTTGGGGCTTTTATTGGGTTTTGGGTACAATTTTACATTTTCAATTTTGCGTACAAAGGAAGCGGCGTTACAGACATCAACAGGTCTGTCAATCAATGCCAAACAGAATAACTGGTAGCGTAGGATCCAGAGGTGGACAAGCACGTTATTGAATTTCTCAGTTTGTGACGCCTTTTCTGTTGAATAAACCGTTCAATTCTCTGAAATTATAATCATTTGTTTTTCTGTACATGTACATCACCTTTACCGATTTCTGTCCCATTCGGATAATTCCTTCGGGTCGTGTAGTATTTTTTTTGTTTTGTTTTGTTTTGTTTCCGAGTGTAGGAATGCTGTCGTTTCGCTGTGGTATAAAAAAATTAAAAAATTAAAATATGGTTGGCCTAGTCAAGATACTGGAAAGAAACGTATTCGCAACTTTCACATTGTTGAAAGTATTTTGCCACATACTGCTCCTGAAACAATGGACAGCTCTTCATTAGTCATCCCTATTAATTTTCGTTGCAAACCGAACAAAAGGCTATCGGTAGAAACTGCGAGATGTTCTCGAAGACTGTAGTCGCGTGTCGCTTGTCACCTATTATAATCGGAACTGGTTCAAATAAAATCTTCTTGAACTGGTGCTATGCCAAATCTGTATCGCATATGCATCGCTCTGTGCACTTCTTGGAAAACAGTTGTGTTCTGCACTTTTAGGCGGAAATAGTGAGTTACATCTAATCATTTTTCATATAAAATGGAAAAACCGATTCAACATGTGGATCCCATTAGTTTCTGAATCAGCTACTCGTCTTGGGAATTATGATGTCCGAGTAACGAGATCGTCAGAGCCAAAATTTTTAAAACGTCTTCTCTGTAATCATTTCGACGGCTTGTCTCCTTTTCATGAGCAACATATTTTGAGGAACATATATTCAGTTCTTCGAGAAATACTATGTGTGGAATTCACCATAGCCAGTATGGCTTAACAAAGTTAGATACTTACTGTCGGAGATTGTCATTTTGTTTATATGTCCTTGGTAGAACGCACACTCATGCTGTCTACGGTTCTAATTAGCTCGTGAGCTCTGCAAACGGTCTCTGTCTGACGTGGCTGTGGTAGAGAAATGCAGGACTATGCCCGTTTTCCGTCACTTGGTAACAGTGACGTCACGTCGCCTGCTGCCGCGGAGCCACCGGTGCTGATTCAGCCGACACGACTTCCGTACGACGCGGATATCACGCTCAAAGCGTAACGTCAAGAGGTGAATGGGCACGCTAAATATAGGACGCGTACTTTTTACTCCATTCGTGCCACGAATTTTCGTAGTAAGATGAATGCCATAGCAATCATCGCCACTGCAAAAGTTGTGTGTGGTCACTAGCTCGAGCCATGGGACCTCAACATATAGAACAACTATTCCAACTACTTCACAAAGGAATGAATGCGAATTTTACATTACATTACAAGATTTAGGTATATCAACAATTTATGAGTGTATTGGATGGTCCCTTAATGTAGGTAACTTACTACAGCTGCTAAATATTTGAAGACAAGAATTTTTATAGCCGTTAGCTGTACACATTCAGCTTTATTCTTTACCAGTTTCAGTTATTATAACTATCACCACTGGAAGAAAAGCATTACATCAGATGGATCAATACAGCGTACTACTGTTGTGTCGTTATGGGTAACTGACCGTGTACAGCTGATGCCTATAAAATGCTTTTTTCGCATAGGGTGTCTAGTGGCACAATATTTATGAAATTAATTAAAGTTATCATTTTAAATTAGAACTATATCAGTATCAGGAGAAACAAGAATATGCTTCGAATTCGTACGTGATTTCACGTGACAGAGCACTGAATTCTGGTTTTGCAACAGAATGGACCTAGTCCTACAGGCAATGAACTCATAACCGGCCATGTCAAGGAACGAACAACAGTCTTCATGTCACAGCGTTTTTGTCTGTAACCTTGTGTTGTTAGATTACGCAACAATGTGACCCAGCCAACAGGCAAAATAATATTCGATGTCACAAAATTTCATTTTTATGATGGCACCACCGATCTTTTGTACTAATTTTCCTATTAACGGTTTCTTTCCGTAATTCGTCATTCCTTGATGTCTTAACAGATGTCGTGTCATCCAGTCCCTCATACATGTCAGTGTTTTCCATATATACCTTTCCTCTCCGATTGTGCCCAGAACCTCCTCATTCCTTGCCTTATCACTCCGCCTAATTGTCAGCATTCGTCTGTACCACACTCGCTTCGATTCCCTTCTGTTCCGGTTTTCCCACAGTCCACGTCTCACTACCAAACAATGCCGTGCTCCAAATGTACATTCTCAGAAATTTTTTCCTCAAATTAAGGCTTACGTTTGATAGTAGTAGACTTCTCTTGATTAGGAATGCCCTTTTTGCCAGTGCTAGTCTGCTTTTGATGTCCTCATTGCTCCGTCCGTCGTTAGTTATTTTGCTGCCTAGGTAGAAGAATTCCTTGTTGTTGTTGTTGTGGTCTTCAGTCCTGAGACTGGTTTGATGCAGCTCTCCATGCTACTCTATCCTGTGCAAGCTTCTTCATCTCCCAGTACCTACTGCAACCTACATCCTTCTGAATCTGCTTAGTGTATTGATCTCTTGTTCTCCCTCTACGATTTTTACCCTCCACGCTGCCCTCCAATGCTAAATTTGTGATCCCTCGATGCCTCAGAACATGTCCTACCAACCGATCCCTTCTTCTAGTCAAGTTGTGCCACAAACTTCTCTTCTCCCCAATCCTATTCAATACCTCCTCATTAGTTACGTGATCTACCCACCTTATCTTCAGCATTCTTCTGTAGCACCACATTTCGAAAACTTCTATTCTCTTCTTGTCCAAACTAGTTATCGTCCATGTCTCACTTCCATACATGGCTACACTCCATACAAATACTTTCAGAAACGACTTCCTGACACCTAAATCTATATTCGATGTTAACAAATTTCTCTTCTTGAGAAACGCTTTCCTTGCCATTGCCAGTCTACATTTTATATCCTCTCTACTTCGACCATCATCGGTTATTTTACTCCCTAAATAGCAAAACTCCTTTACTACTTTAAGTGTCTCATTTCCTAATCTAATTCCCTCAGCATCACCCGACTTAATTTGAGTACATTCCATTATCCTCGTTTTGCTTTTGTTGATGTTCATCTTATATCCTCCTTTCAAGACACTGTCCATTCCGTTCAACTGCTCTTCCAAGTCCTTTGCTGTCTCTGACAGAATTACAATGTCATCGGCGAACCTCAAAGTTTTTACTACTTCTCCATGAATTTTAATACCTACTCCGAATTTTTCTTTTGTTTCCTTTACTGCTTGCTCAATATACAGATTGAATAACATCGGGGAGAGGCTACAACCCTGTCTCACTCCTTTCCCAAGCACTGCTTCCCTTTCATGTCCATCGACTCTTATAACTGCCATCTGGTTTCTGTACAAATTGTAAATAGCCTTTCGCTACCTGTATTTTACCCCTGCCACCTTCAGAATTTGAAAGAGAGTATTCCAGTCAACATTGTCAAAAGCTTTCTCTAAGTCTACAAGATAAGTCGTAAGGTCAGTATTGCCTCACGTGTTCCAACATTTCTACGGAATCCAAACTGATCTTCCCCGAGGTCGGCTTCTACCAGTTTTTCCATTCGTCTGTAAAGAATTCGCGTTAGTATTTTGCAGCTGTGACTTATTAAACTGATAGTTCGGTAACTTTCACATCTGTCAACACCTGCTTTCTTTGGGATTGGAATTATTATATTCTTCTTAAAGTCTGAGGGTATTTCGCCTGTCTCATACATCGTGCTCACCAGATGGTAGAGTTTTGTCATGACTGGCTCTCCTGAGGCCATCAGTAGTTCTAATGGAATGTTGTCTACTCCCGGGGCCTTGTTTTGACTCAGGTCTTTCAGTGCTCTGTCAAACTCTTCACGCAGTATCTTATCTCCCATTTCATCTTCATCTACATCCTCTTCCATTTCCAAAATATTGTCCTCAAGTACATCGCCCTTGTATAGACCCTCTATATACTCCTTCCATCTTCCTGCTTTCCCTTCTTTGCCTAGAACTGGGTTTCCATCTGAGCTCTTGATATTCATACAAGTGGTTCTCCTTTCTCCAAAGGTCTCTTAATTTTCCTGTAGGCAGTATCTATCTTACCCCTAGTGAGATAAGCCTCTACACCCTTACAATTGTCCTCTAGCCATCCCTGCTTAGCAGTTTTGTACTTCCTGTCGATCTCATTTTCGAGACGTTTGTATTCCTTTTGGCCTGCTTCATTTACTGCATGTTTATATTTTCTCCTTTCATCAATTAAATTCAATATTTCGTCTGTTACCCAAGGATTTCTACCAGCCCTCGCCTTTTTACCTACTTGATCGTCTGCTGCCTTCACTACTTCATCCCTCAGAACTACCCATTCTTCTTCTACTGTATTTCTTTCCCCCATTCCTGTCAATTCTTCCCTTATGCTCTCCCTGAAACACTCTACAACCTCTGGTTTAGTCAGTTTATCAAGGTTCCATCTCCTTAAATTCCCACATTTTTGCAATTTCTTCAGTTTTGATCTACAGTTCATAACCAATAGATTGTGGTCAGAGTCCACATCTGCCCCTGGAAATGTCTTACAATTTAAAACCTGGTTCCTAAATCTCTGTCTTACCATTATATAATCTATTTGATACCTTTTAGTATATCCAGGGTTCTTCCATGTATACAACCTTCTTTCATGATTCTTGAACCAAGTGTTAGCTATGATTAAGTTAATAATTCCTTAACTTCATCTAATTCGTGACCGTCAATCCTGATGTTAAGTTTCTCGTTGTTCTCATTTCTGCTACTTCTCATTCCTTTCGTCTTTCTCCGATTTGCTCTCCGTCCATATTCTATACTTATTAGACTGCTGATTCCATTCAGCAGATCATGTAATTCTTCTTCGCTTTCACTCTGGATAGCAATGCCATCAGCGAATCGTATCATTCACACTGAACTTTAATCCCACTCCTGAACCTCTCTTTATTTCCATCATTGTTTCTTCGATGTTCATATTGAACAGCAGGGGTGAAAGACTAATTCCCTGTCTTACACCACTTTTAATCCGAGCCCTTCTTTTTTGGTTGTCCACTCTTATTATTCCCTCGTGGGTTTTGTACATATTGTATATTACCCGTCTCTCCCTATAGCTTACCCCTACTTTTCTCAGAATTTCGAACGTCTTGAACCATTTGACATTATCGAACGGCTTTTCCAGATCGACAAATCTATGAACGTGTCTTGATTTTTCTTTAGTCTTGCTTCCATTATCAAACGCAACGTCAGAATTGCCTCTCTGGTGCCTTTACCTTTCCTAAAGCCCAACTGTCATCTAACACAAGCTCAATTTTCTTTTAAATTCTTCTGTATACTATTCTCGTTAGCAACTTGGATGCATGAGCTGCTAAGCTGATTGTGCCATAATTCTCGCACTTGTCAGCTCCTGCAGGCTTCGGAATTGTGTAGATGATATTTTACCGAAAGTCAGATGGTATGTCGCCACACTCGTACGTTCTACACATCAACGTGAATAATCGTGTTTTGTTGCCACTTTCACCAGTGATTTTAGAAATTCTCATGGAATGTTATATATCCCTGCTTCCTTATTTTATTTAAGTTCTCCAAAGCGCTCTTAAATTCTGATTCTAATACTGGATCCCCGATCTCTTCCAAATCGACTCCTGTTTCTTCTCCTATCACATCAGATAAATCCTCCCCTCATAGAGGCCTTCAATGTACTGTTTCTACCTATCCGCTCTCTCATTTGCATTTAACATTAGAATTGTCGTTGCACTCTTAATGTTACCATCCCCGCTTTTAATTTCACCGAAGGTTGTTTTGACTTTCCTATACGCTGAGTCAGTCCTTCTGAGAATCATTTCTTTTTCGATTTCTTCCTATTTTTCATGCAGCCATTTTGTCTTAGCTTCTCTGCACTTCCTATTAATTTCGTTCCTCAGTGACTTGTATTTCTGTATTTCTGAATTTTCCTGAACAGTTTTGTACTTTCTTCTTTCATCGAATACTGAAGTATTTCTTCTGTTACCCATGGTTTGTTTACAGTTAACTTCGTTGTACCTGTGTCTTATTCTCCAAAATGTGAGATTGTCCTTTTTAGGAATGTCCATTGCTCTTCGGCTATATTGCCTACTGAGCTATTCCTTGTTGTTGTATTTATAGCCTCAGAGAACTTCAAGCGTATCTCGTCATTTCTTAGTATTTCCGTGTCCCACTTCTTTGCGTTTTCATTCTTCCTGACTAATCTCTTAAACTTCATCCTATTCCTCTTCATCACTACTCTATTGTGATCTGAGTCTATGTCTGCTACAGGGTACGCCTTACAATCCAAGTGTACCTCCTGATCTGAGTCTATATCTGCTACTTGATACGCCTTATCATCCTGTACCTGATTTCGGAATCTCTGCGTGACTGTAAAGTAATTTAACTGAAGTCTTCCTCTATCACCTGGCCTTTTCGAAGGATACCTCCTCCTCTTGTGATTCATCGCTCTTGTGATTATTGAATCTTTTTCTCATGGTCACCTCCCCCTTGGCAGTCCCTTCCCTGAGTTCTGGACGGGGGACTCTTTCGGAATGTTTTGCCAATGGAGAGATCATCATGATTCTTTTTCAATTACAGGCCGTATGTCCTGTGGATACACGTCATGAGTCTTTAATGCAGTGGTTTTCATTACCTTCTGCATCCTCCTGTCATTGATCATGACTGATTCTTCCGCCTTTAGATGCAGTTTGCTACCCCACGGACAAGAGAGTGCCCTGAACCTCTGTCCGCTCCTCCGCACTCTTTGACAAGGCCGCTGGCAGAGTGAGGGTGACTTGTTATTCCCTAAAGCCTTCGGCCGCCAATGCTGATTACTAATTAAAATTTAAGCGGTTACTTGTTCGATTTTGGGACAGAGGACATTTTGATTACTAATGGAAGACGCTAGCCCAGACAACAGGTCTGATACTGTTATCTAAGTGGGAGTATATTGAAGAGTTAAAACATCAGTATTATTCTGTATGTGTCAACATTTATACTATAGTAATAATTCTATTAACGTACATAATTATACACAAATTATTTTCTTTTTATTGTATTGAAGACTTATGTGAACTGCAAACTTTTAGTGAGAGAAATCCCATTTTGTGTCCTGTTCACTGTTCTGGTGTTCATCTTGATATGTTATTATCATGTTTATGTTGAAATGATTTTTTATTGAAATAAAGATAAGAACTTACAATGTCACTCGTTTCACTTAACTGCTTTTTTCTCAAAATTTTGGAATTTAAAAAGAGTACAGTTTTATGAAACAGAGTAGAATAATATAAAAGTGGAACAAGGATGACCGAGTCAAAACTTGAATTTAAAAAAAAGGTTCATATGAATCACATTTCACAAAACAATAAAACTTACATAACAAACCATTAAGCTGGTAACTATGAAAGAAAATGTTTGTGGCCATCATAGTTTCGTTTATAGTGGTTTTTCATCCATTAAAAGTACGTCTTCAGTAACGTGACCGATTTTGATACTAGACGCCTCGTCTATTGGATGGAATGCAGAGCTGTCTAAAGTGTAATCTCAAGATATTTAGCTTAAAACATTGTTCAGAACAAGTAATTACGGAATATCTGAAATAAATAACACACTGAAAATTAACGCTATCTTATCAATATGTTTAAAAAAATTAAAATAAATTGGGTTCCTCTTCACATAATGCGAGAAGATATAATGAAAATTGGATTAGAGAAACAATACTGAACAATAATAATATTAAGATGATAACACAGCACCCAATGGTGGGTAGACATCACATTTTATAAGTAAGTGGGAGATCAGAAGTTCAAGAGAGCGTTGTTCCATTTGAAGATTCATTTCGTATTAAATCCGTATGTTGTGGCTGGATTTTGTGTACAGCGCGAGTGTAGACACCGTAACTGAGCAGTCTGTTGCAGGCACGTTTGCAATTAACAAACTTTGAACGTGGGATGATAATCAGTATAAGACACATGCGTCACAGCACATCGGAGATTACACAAGAATTATGGGTTTCTGAGGTCAACAATGTACTTGTATAGGTGGTATCCTCAGTATCGCAGAGGAAATGCTTTCAGAAGCATAGACCACCACGTACGATGGCCACAAGTGCTTCGCGTCGCCTCTGCCGTCTACTGAGGATCAGATCGCAACCGTTTTCAGTGTTAAGGCGATAGAAACTCTAAGGCAAATGTATCATATAGGCTTCGGCAGCCGACGACCCAAGATCACTTTGCCGGCCGGTGTGGCCGAGTGGTTCTAGGCGCTTCAGTCTGGAACCGCGCGACCGCTACGGTCGCCGGCCTGTGTGGCCGTGCGGTTCCTGGCGCTTCAGTCTGGAACCGAATGACCGCTACCGTCGCAGGTTCGAATCCTGCCTCGGGCATGGATGTGTGTGATGTCCTTAGGTTAGTTAGGTTTAAGTAGTTCCAAGTTCTAGGGGACTGATGACCACAGATGTTAAGTCCCATAGTGCTCAGAGCCATTTGAACCATCTGAACCGCTACGGTCGCAGGTTCGAATCCTGCCTCGGACATGGATGTATGTGATGTCCTTAGGTTAGTTAGGTTTAAGTAGTTCTAAGTTCTGGGGGACTGATGACCTCACATGTTACGTCCCATAGTGCTCAGAGCCATTTGAACCAAGACCACATTCAGTCCCAGGTATTTTTTGTACCAACAAAACTCGTGTTGGTATCTCTTTCCAGCAGTTAACTTAAATTGTCGACTTCAGCTGGAGCACAACATTAGATGTCTAAAGGAGCTTGTAACTATTTGCTGCGAAAATGAGTCAACAAAAAGGATAAGTTTGCTGCAAATAAACAAAGTGTCCAATGATTGTGAAATATATTGTTATTCACTGTGAAGTTTCTACAGTGTTCTGTATTAAGTAAAATATCCACAACTACTGTAAAGCAAATCGTTTTTTAAATTTTTTCTGGTCTTTTGCTTTTGAAACTGTGATCACAAGTGACACTGTGTAGTGTGCATATTTTTATTTTATTTTTTGTTCATTAGGCTGACAATAGAGAACATTACAGTGAAACCCCTATTTTACATTTTCGTGCAGTCTAGACTTAAAAACGGCAAAACTGAGGAAAATGCAAAATAAAGGAAAATGTTAAAACTCCACAGAATATGAGCAAATACACATGTAAATGGCATATATGATTTAAAATCGTAATCCTCACCAATAGTTAATATAAAATCTGTCTAAGTGAAGAAAATTAAATGTCCATTTCAATTTTATACAATAATTTGTGATAGTGAGTTTCATCAATTCTGTAACAGCCAAAGATGTGTAAAAGCAAGTAAAAACTCATCAAAAAGTTGAAATTGGTGTCTGGGTACAAGGTAATCGAGTTGTTTTCCGACATGCTACGACTACAAATTGCACTTTAAAAACACGCGTTTTTGAGAGATCAACCTTTGTGTTCAACCAAAAAAGCAAAACTTGTTGAACATGTTGAATTAAATCAAAAACATTACAGCAGCTAAGTGGTTAAACTATTAGCATAAATGTGTACATCTGCTTAATGACATACGTTGTCACCATTGCTGTTGTTGTTTCATGCTTTCCTTATGAGTTGCACTTTATATGCTCACCACCGTTAAAGCGTTATTTTAGGCTTGATGAGGCAAACAGAGACGTGAAAAAAACTGAGTCTACTTCACAACTTTACGTTACATGCTTATTAGAAGTCGGCTCTGTGAATTTCTGTAGACTGTATAACATTTGAATTTGAAAGAAAGGTCAGGCGCTACAGTTTCACTTCATGCCTTCTATCACTGCTGCACTTACGTGAAATCCCTGTCACAGCATATCGTCTGCACGAGAAGTACATTTTCAGCACTTCACATAATGGTTTCGCCCCTGCCTGCACTCGGCGCTGAAGGGCCACTCCTCCTCTCCACACATCCAGCAGATGAGCTCACTTTACGTGTGTTAATGTGGTGTGGTGGATGCTATGGCTGTTGGATGATGTAACAAGTCACCAGCGAATAAGAGTTCACTAGCCGCAAATTGGAGACGTTTCCTCGATTATGACCGAACATGTTCTTCGAGACTCAATGTTTGAATTTAAAATGTTGAGGATTGATATTGTTACTGAGTACAGTACATCGTAAATACCCTCTAAAAGATGAGACTGAGTTATAAGTGGCACAAGAAAAGCTGGTGGCTGGGCCCCTTTGTCACGTATTGGTTCGTCCAGGACACTTCGCGTCGACTGTCTTGTTTTTCCATAACCGCTGCAAGCTAGCGATAGTTCTATCATAATTGCACGGTGAAGCTAAATGTTATAAGGTGTGCTGGCAAAACCGATCGTGGCTTACATCAGCATATCCTCTCTCACATCTCCCCTCTCCACAACAGCCTAAGATATTCCTTTAATTCCGCCACCACCTGTGGTGTCAACCAACTGTCTTTTGAACCACTTATAACTTGTTCAGCCACGTCAGATGGCAATAGGAAGAAAAAACGATTAAGTCAAGGGTGACGGCGAGTAAGAACTTAGACTCGAGGTAAACCTCACTAGGAGAAATGTAAAATCGGGTAATTTTTAGCATTGATTTTTTGGGTCTTTCACATGGACTACAAATTTATGGTGCACAATCGCGAAAAAGTAAAATCGGAGAATACAAAATCGAGATTCCACTGTATGTCGATTTTGGAAGAGAAGGATGATCTTATGGAAGCAACAGATTACATTGGCCTACCTCAAGAACTAAATTTGTCTGGAGATGATAGCTGTGATGAAAATAATTTCCAACTATTCTGAAGACAAGGCAAAGAATATTGTAAAGGAAAATGAAGAATTAAATCTGCAGGAAGCGTCGACTAGTTCAGTGCAAACAGTGAATAAAATGTCTAATTTTTAAGATCAAAGCACATAAGGCCTGCCTCAGTTAAACGATTCACAAACACTTAGAAAACGTTTGTGCTCGTTCACACGGATAATACTACATGCAGACAGTGGGGATACACCAATTCAGTTCCAGAGTGGAGCGGGGGAACGGAGTGGCACTAGGAAGAGCGTCTGGCTTCGCCTTAAAGTAACGATGCCAAATCCTATAATAACCATGCTGACCCCGAGTAGATGCGGGACAAGAGCACGAAAGAGGAAGAAAAAGAAGAACAACAAAAAACAAATTAAAATGTCCTCGTAGTCTTTCGCACGGCATAGATGAATAAAACGTTCTAGTTTGGACATCGAAAGAAAGCAAAGACATATGCGCTACGCGGGAGGGGCAGTTTCAAACGTGGCGCCTGCCCCTGGCGTCACCTGACGTCACCGGTGCTGCCAGGGGCAATAGCTCCGCTAGCTGCCCTGGTCGAATTACGCGCGCGCGTGCCACATTGGGTCTATCTGATTGGCTACTGATGATGTCATCATGCCTATATAAGAGAGAAACCGTAGCAGCCCCGGCAGTCAGTGAACTCCTGAAGACGATGGTGGAGATGGTCATCGAAAGCTCGAGGATTTTACTCCAATTGACACGGCTTGAAAACCGAGAACGTTTTATTCGACAAATGAAAATTCTAACGCCTCACATAAAGTAAAAGCTAGTTTCGTTTGGAAGGAGACATGTCACATTCAATTTTTCGAACTCTTTTTATTACGAAGTAATACAGTAAATCATTGATCAAAGCACATTTTATGTACGGCAAAAAGCAGATATGAATCTCAGCATTATGCCATAACAGACAAAAGTAGTGGGAATCGCAATGTAATTGAATAATCCTGCGACTTGTGATGCAATTTCAAGGATCAGATTCACATAAATATTAAGAATTCTTTTACCCTGTATCTCCAGATAAGAATGCAATTGTTTTGAGTTTTCTGATCTATAAAACATGTCAAATGAAATATGGAGACGGTATTACTACAACTATGAGCACCTCTGCGTTGATGAGGCGATGGTTCCCTTTTACGGTCGTTGCAATGCTAAGCAACATATAAAAGTGAAGTCTGTCGGATATTGATTTAAAGTATCGTTTTTATGCGACAGTAATGGATCCCTTGTTCAGGTGACACCTTATCAAGGCGTGTCAGCAACGCATGATCCTCCAGTTGGTGTAGGTGCATCAGTAAAGCTACATTTCACGGCGGAATTGCCTGTGTAACTTGGACGGTATTACTTGACGATTGACAATTACCTTTCATCCTTGAAACAGCTTGATGAAGTGAAGAAGAAAAGACATTTTGGAACAGGTACAACACGGCAAGCCAGTGTCGAACATGTTCTTTATGTAAATCTCAACTTCGGAAGAAAGTATTTACATAGGTCGAACATTATGCGTAGTGTGTGTGTGTGTGTGTGTGTGTGTGTGTGTGTCCGCATTCATAGACGAATATCTTTTAACATTATACCATCTTATGCAAATATCCTCGAATATGAGGCCAATTCAAGGGAAGCTTACGTATAATTTTCTGAAACACATTATACCTTCGAACTTGGAGGCATTTTTACAATATTCTCTACTACTGAATTTAATACTATGCTGAAAGCGGGAGCGGGTAGGGGGAAAGGAGAAGTGGAGGGGAAGGGGGAACAAAGCACAACTGAGCTAGTTCTGCCATCTTTAATTTGATTTTACTGTTTCCATCATCATCGTCGTCTTGCATTTTGTAAATTGCCAGCCACCAACATCTTAGATTTTTCAACAATTACAGCGCCGACTAGCGGCAGAGACTTGAACTATGAGCAAGGTTGCTGAAACACCAAGTTACACACTGGACAAAAAAACTTTCTCCCCCAAGTTGCCACACCAATATGTACCATTGCTTCTAACTTCGAAAATGACCTCAAATTAGCGAGGAAGCCAGTCCATTAGTTTGTCCACGTATGCTGTATCCAACTGAAGCCACTCGTTTTTTATTAGATGCTGTATAGCTGCCAAATTACGGAGTGCTGATTGTTATATTCATTCGCTGATTTCAGTCCGTTTTTTCTCGTTTCTGTTGCTTTGTTGCAACATATCTCACATAAACACTGGCAAAATAGAGAGCGCATGTGTTTAATTTTTTTCCCCTTATGCTATCCGTTTTCCTCCTCATCTTTTCCTTGCGTATGTTTCAGCATGGGTAAGTGGGAGGAACAGGTTAGACACGCGTCAGGCTCTGAACAAGGGACTACGCACCGTTCATTGTGACCCGGCAAGTTGATGATGCATTCTATTAGTATTGTTTCCGCATAATGCACAAAGCATTCCATTAAATTAATTCGATTATTTGTAATTAACTTAGAACAGTTTCTCGGTTTGATAATTCACAGGTTTCGCGAGTTTTAGTTATCCCGAATTTTTTGGGAGGGGTAAATTTATGTGTTTTACGGAATACTCTGCGCCTTGCTTTGTCTTGATAGAATGGCCGTTAAATCTAGAGTCTTGTGGTAACCTTGTAGTGTAAAGATCAAGGACGCTGCTTGTAATGAGTTTCCAACTCTTACTACTCGCGAATTGCATTCTACCTACTCGTTTTGGCCTCTGGCTAAACATTTGCCTTTCAGTTCAAAGCAACATTATCGCGGTTCTTTTTAATGAATAGATGGACCTCTTTCGCCTGAGTTCAACAAATTAGCATGCATGTGTAATTAGAATTACTTGTCTTTCGCTGAATCTCTGAAACCTATCGATTTTTGGCCACTGGCCATCGATATCTTATGATTATGTATGCTACTGAATTGCTACCCAATGATCTCATGCTTACATAAGTAAGATAGCTGCGTATACGAGGGTAAGCCAATTATTATCCGCAAAGTAGTTATAAAAATTTTATTGTAATCAAATAGGAAACTTACAAGAGCATCAGTTTTCGACATAGTCTCCTTGCGTTTCATCGTACTTGGTCCATCGTTGTACAAGCTTCCTGATGCCCTCATAAAAGAAGGTTCTCGGTTGAGCTGCGAGCCAGGAATGCACCGCTTCTTTCACTGCTTCGTCCGAGGCAAATCGACGGCCCCTTAATGCCTGTTAGAGTGGACCAAACAAGTGACAGTCAGCAGAGGCAAGATCGGGACTATATGGAGGTTGATCCAGTACTTCAAATTTGAGTTTCTGGTGCGTTTCAGCAGTGTGAGCAGCAGTATGCGGACGGTCATTTTCGTGCAACAACATAACCCCTTACCTTTTGACAGCAATCCTCGGCGTTTGCTTCGAATTGCAGGCTTTAGCCTGGCAGTAAGTATCTCACTGTAACGTACACTGTTTATTGTTGTGCCCCTTTCCCCGTAATGTTCCAGTACTGGACCTTGTGCGTCCCAAAAAAACCGTAAGCATCAGTTTTCCTGCGGACGGTTGGTTCTAGAACTTTTTCTTGCAAGGCGAATTTGGATGTTTCCATTCTATACTCTGCCGTTTAGTCTCCCGCTCGTAATGATGGATCCATGTTTCGTCACCAGTAATGATCTTGTCTAAGGAGTGGTCCCCTTCGTTACCATAACGATCCAAATGCTTTTTGCAAATGTTCAAGCGCGTTTGTTTATGCAATTGTGTGAGTTGTTTTAGGACCTATCTTGTACAAACTTTATGGAACCCAAGTCTGCTGTGGATGATTTCGTAGGCAGAACCGTGATTAATTTTCAGACGATGTGCCACTTCGTCAATAGTTAATCGTCTGTCTAAGAGAATCATTTCACGTGAATGCTCAATGGTTTCTTCATTTGTTGCGGTAAACAATCGTCCGGCTCCTTCATCGTGCGAACATTTGTGCGACCATTTCGGAATTTTTCAGTCCATTCGTAGACACTCCGTCGTGGCAGAATACTGTTCCCGTACTGTACCCAAAGTCTTCGATGAATTTTGGCCCTGATACGCCTTCCGACCACAAAAACGGATTACTGAACTTGGCTCTTCTTTGGTGCAAATAGACAGTGGAGCAGCCATGATTAACAGCACGGGAGCGATAACGAAATTAACCTAGCAGCTTGAATTTTGCAAAGATATTACCACAAATACACAAAACATGCGTCATCATGTAATAATTGACTTACTCTCGTAGTAGTGGAACACTGATTCCAGCAGTCCCTCTACGTTTACCCCTCCGGTACCCCACCCTCCTCCCTCCACTAGTGCTCTCTGGGTTCTACCCAGGGTTTAGCCGTTTTCTGTAATAATTTAGTATGTGCATGCATCCTGTATGAATGATTCGTGGTGCCTAGGTGACCTGTAAAATGGCTCTGAGCACTACGGGACTTAACATCTGAGGTCATCAGTCCCCTAGAACTTAGAACTACTTAAACCTAACTAACCTAAGGACATCACACACATCCATGCCAGAGGCAGGATTCGAACCAGCGACCGTACCAGTCGCTAGGTTCCAGAGTGAAGCGACTAGAATCGCTCGGCCACCACGGCCGGCCTAGGTGACGTGTACCTAATTAAGTTTTCTAAGGGAGTATAATAGATGAAGGGTGAGTTTTGTAATATGAACTGTCAGATTGTTCTGCATTATATTCCGCGGGACTGTATACCGCAGGAACGGATTCATTTGCAATGTTAGGTAATGAGTCAGTGAAATAAATGGCTGTAGCTCTCAGTTTTCAGTTATAAAACGAGTTCCGACCTGTTTTTCACCTGCAGCATGCTGCAATTTCGTAATGAATCAGTATTGTGACAAATATACTTCGTATTCTATTCTATTCTTTCTTACTACTTGCTGGCTGAATAAGAACTAGAGTTTTTGAATTGAAAATGTTTTATGGCTTTTAACTGTGAGGTCATAAATAGAAGTTAATGAAATGTTTTTACGGCCGGCTGTCGAACAGACATCATCAAACAAATATGAAATAAACTTGTAGAAAATTTAAAAGTAAGTGTCCTTAGTTGTATTTTCTTCTCATTGGGAAACTTTATCTCTTCTTTCTGCCATCATGGTCGTCTTGAATATAGTGCATTAAGTTGCTAACTGTTGCACGTGTCGTCTAATGAAAGAAACTTCTGATTTGATGCGGTGAGATGAACTGGTTGTCGAATGAATAGGCAAGCACTGTGTTTCACTTCACTTTTATATTAACCCAAAATACAATGTTATTTAGAAAATTGTTACAACAGGAAGAGCGATAAAAATGTTCGCTTCCTCTCTTCATTTAGACACACCATAAGTCCTCTGTTTCTGCCTGCTTAAAAAAATGACGGTCACGTCTCTCTAATCTAGAAGCATCTCTGCTGCATTACATCGCTTCCTTTTGTTATCTTACATACAGCTCCTTCGAAATATTTAGCAAGTGCCACTACACCTATCTCCTACTATTGGCTGTGGATTGATAAACATAACACTCGCCGTCGGCACAGTATTTCCTTTTCTTATTAATTTATACAAATTTATGCAGTTCACGTTTTTTGCTCAGAGGACAAGGTGCAGTCGTCTGTTTTCATGGCCGAGGGTCAGAAACCTTTATTTTGCCCGTTCAACTATTGGCATGTTTGTATATCGTTCTTTAATACACAGTTTGAATAATGTGTGTCAGCTTTATGGGAAACTCATTTTCATCTAATTCTTTATATGCCATATATTTTACCAAAAATTTCTTCACTACATTAAAATTACAAATAAATCAATTACTTTACACAGGTAAAGTAAATATTACAAATTTTGTTTCACATCATGTCGACGTTTTTCACATTCAATTAAATATTAATTTTCTTTATTTACATGTAAGACAGCTGCCTGTCTCTCCTTTAGTTTCCAATAAAAATTTGCGTCTTCTCTGTCCTGTGTGTTTGTATTGCTGTTAAGTCGTAGTCGTGAGCGGGCTCCATTGTTTAACGTTCCTCGCGGCTGTTGTTTTCCGCACCACGCAGAGTCCTATTTGCCCGAATGATGGAGTGTGAACACTTCGTAGTATCAATTCAGTTCGTAGTGTCAATTCAGGGTAACTGTTTTCATCTGCCTACGGATTCCCTAAACTACGACGGTCTCCACTGCACCTTGAGGCCGTAGGACCCTGCTGGACCATCTACGTCTGGATGAAATCTTCTTCAACATTATGGTAAGTGTTCATCTTTCCGTCAACACACACATGCCACTTTCTGCTTATTCAGCGCGGCAAGTCAGATTCATCAAACTTCCTGCATTGCAAATGATGAGTCACTTGGTGATTGCTAACTTGAATCGCCGCACAGCACAATATTTTGTGACAGCCTCACATATTTGAGGTACGTTGCACAACTCCCGTAGCACTCTTACCACGGGTATTTCCAGTTTCTGATACGCCTGAGGTCGCGTAAGATCGGTTTTTACAGGTTTACAAAATACACATGACCATACGTACGAATAAGAGTCATACAAGCGTAGTTACAAGAAAATCATATCCATACTTTAATTTGAGGTTCCTCGGAATTAATTTTAGTTGACACCTTAATTTTTAGCTCTAAGAAAATTTTCGCCTTTTTGTTTCTTATAGTGAGCGAAGAATTTACTTTACAATATCTTTACGTCTCCAGTAACAATCTGGAAACTGATATTATGATCAACACAATCAAGAGCAATTCGACCACTACACGAGGAAAGGGAGAGTACAGGAATTTCATCAAGCAACTTCTGTTTCTTATACTAGTACTTGCTTTCACAAACAATTTACGCTACTTGCTACGAGGACAGGTGAAATACTGGTTGTAAATCCATATGCCGCTCACAGCATAGTGTTTCTTATATTCCTATCTACGTCTCAAAGTCCTTTGTTTAATTCACTCAGCTAATCATCGTTGAAACCGTCCTTTTGTGCTACAAATCGATATATATGTATTCATGTTTTCATTACATTCTATGTTCAGGTTCACTGGTAGCTCTGTTTCCGAATTACTCTTCAAATATTTCTACAACGCTAGTTTTGTATTAATCATTGTACAAAGTGAAATAAGTGTTAATTTACCTTCAAACGTGGGTTGCATGGCCATGCATATATTTTACTGGACATAGCACTCAAAGGTTTACGTAATCGTTGAAAACACAGGCTAAGTTAACGTAAAATTCACTGTACTCATCATTACTCTATAGCTGACAAAGCTACACTCTTGTTTAGCTATTCCAACTTACTGAATGTAAATGTACCTACTTACCCATAAAGTCACACACAATCATAATTACACGTAACTTATAAACTAACATGAGGGGGGCAGGCTATTACCTGGTACCTTCCACCTCCAATTGAATCCTTCCACAAGTGGGATTGCTACTTTGCATCATGTCCTACAAAATTCCGATTACTACATAACTTCTTAATTATGCATAACTAACTGCCCATAGGCCAGTCAACGTGTTCATTCACACATTCACACATGAAGTTCAACTCGGTACATTCAATATTTTTGCTAATAACGTTTCGTCTTGGTACCCTCAGAGTATGTGTTTATTAATAATTCATACTTCCTTATGCTCTCTTTGACAGCAATTTGCCTCCTGCACTGAGTTTGTGTACATACCTATTATTTGTCGTAAGCGACATTAACTTACCTTGAAGTTTGTGGTTGCAAAGTTCTCTCCATTTTAATCACGTGTGCCTAATTTAATTTTTTTACAGTGCATTAGCTTTTCGTATTCACTTTAATGTAGAGGTAGTTTTTAACAGAATAGTGGAAAGTATTCTATACTCGTCATAATAGATTGCAGTTTTTGTAGCGTAGTTTTTTCTTATGGTAAGTAGCTGTAGATAGTGCAGTATAAATCGTACTTAAATTTAGCATCGTCACTATATTCATTAGCTTGTATCTCTTCATAGCTTAGCTACTCGTTAACATTTGTTTTATGTATTACTTTAGTATAATCTTAACCTTTCTGGAAACATTTCTTTCCTCGCACGTGACCATAGCTCTTTCTGTGTAAATAGTTCCTTTTGTGTATAGTTTCTTACTCTTTTTTTGTACATAGTCCGACATCTGCGCACGGTTGTATCTGTGAAGCTGGCTTTGACGTTTTTCACGTAACGATGTGGCAAAATGTACAAGTCGTCAGATAAAATATTTCATACTAGCAAAACCTGTTAAGAAAATACAGTGTGCGGTAATAATACTCGTGGCTGGCTGATTCTTTGTTTCCATAACTAATTCTATAGTAACGTGGAAAAATCGCTGCTTTAATTTGTCGAATTTCTTGTAAATTGCTCTTACACATCCGTCAGCGTTTACCTAATGCGGTTTATTCGTAGCATTTCCTTTGCACAATTTAGTCTCATTTTATCATTTCCACTAGTTAATGTCTGATCGACGCGCTGTGTCTTCGGCATGCAGTCATTGTTAAGTGGCGCACTAGCGCGTTGGTTACAGCGCGCATGCGCGATTATGGCCACTGCAGACTACGCCAGAAGTCAGAAGAGGAAAGATAGGAGAATGTTTACTCCCCTAGCGCTATGCCAGTTCAGGCGGCCAGACTGTATTGTTGTCGTCCATATTCACTGTTTACAAAATGTATTTATTTGTTATCTCGCTCTGAATAGAATAATAAAATTTTCATGATAGAGTTCTTCGTACTCACCTTGGGTTAGGCCTAATCTAACATTCATTATGAGATTCTCCAATTTCTTTCAAAATTAATGTCGATATATTGCGTGTAGTTAAGCGAAAACGTATATTGTGCCGCATTCTAGAAATGTTTTCATTTTTACTACCAGATAGACTCTTGAAATTTCTGTAACGATTATAGATTGCTGTATTTTCCGTAAGGGGTCTAGGCGCTGAAGTAGTTGAGGTACATTGGCCTCTTATGTTTTGCATATAAATTCGTTGATGTCTTTATGTGCATATAATTCATGTATTTTTCCCTGTTTTTGGGTTGCTCAACAAATGCGTCGTGGGTGTGGTGTTCTGTGCATTATATACAGTTCTGTGTACAACTGCCACTTTTTGTTAAGCTTTTTGTGTTTGATAGATTGAGGATGTGTGCGCAATAGCACCTCCTGCCTGATGCGAAAAGTAGCTGTGCGACCTATTGTCTTACCATACCGTTTTTCCTAGGTTGTGCCTTTGCTTCCAATATTATGATGGCTTGTCTAATCATTTGTTCTAATGGCATCTCTTTCTGAAAAAAATTAGGTAAGGCTTAGTGCAGTCATCTAATTTACATTTCTCATACATTAATTCATTACTGTAAAACCTGTTGATGAGTGTGGCAAATTATTCACTATTTTCTTAATAGGTGTCACGTATTCAATCCACTTAGTGTGTATGGTTCAAATGGCTCTGAGCAACTACCAGCGCATTTCGCCTGAAGCTATGCAGCCCACATAACATAAATGTCATGCATTTCTTTCTTCAAAACAATTTTCAGCCTCATTCTGCAGGGCAATGAAGACACTCCTGCAGAGTTTTCAATGGGGAATGTTTGACTACCCACAATAAGGCCCTTAATTAGCCTCATCACATAGTTCATCTCTGCTCACATGAACCTCTGGCTACGGAGACAACATTTTGGCACAAACAAGGAAAGGCAGACCAGCGTAGAGAATTGGCGGAAAGCACAGGCAGCTTCTTTTTGTGCCGAGGGTACTGGGAAGATTGTACAGCGCCACGTCAGATGTCTAAGTCGGAACGGCGACTCTTTTAGGGAGGTAGCTGGAAGGGGGTTGGGGTTGGGTTGTTTGCGGAAGGAGACTAGACAGCGAGGTCATCGGTCTCATCGGATTAGGGAAGGACGGGGAAGGATGTCGGCCGTGCACTTTCAAAGGAACCATCCCGGCATTTGCCTGGAGCGATTTAGGGAAATCACGGAAAACCTAAATCAGGATGGCCGGACGCGGGATTGAACCCTCGTCCTCCCGAATGCGAGTCCAGTGTGCTAGCCACTGCGCCACCTCGCTCGGTAGCTGGAAGGTGTGGCTAATTGTTACGAATAATTTTTTTTTTTATTTTCGCTGTGGTTATCATTTTGCGACCTATTGGACCTTACTTTCCGAACGGCCCCCGTATTTAGAAAGCACATCACACAAGGATATTACTAATTTCACTCTAATTTCACTCGTCCTTTTGCCGTCAGAAGAGGTCCTGCGCCATTGACTGATACGAGGTCTAGGGACTTTGCTGGTATAACGGGATGTAATTTGTTGAATCATGATCTATTTAAGTATTTGGTCTTTTAACTGATTACACATTTCTTGGTGACATCTAATGTTGAGAAAATAGCACTATGACATTGTTTTCTGAGCGTACTTTGCTACACCATAGTGACCCAAAGAGTTATAAGTGTTCCTGACAAAACTGCTTACATCGATGATAAAACAAGTTCCACCCTGTAAGTTGCAACGTGTTTTCAAGACTGCATCGTCAGTACTTGTTAATTGTTGCCTTACCCATCTCCATCGACTATCTTCCTTTGAAGCTGACTCACATTTTCACGTAACACGGTCTCAAAAATGTTCAAATGTGTGTGAAATCTTATGGGACTTAACTGCTAAGGTCATCAGTCCCTAAGCTTGCACACTACTTAACCTAAATTATCCTAAGGACAAACACACACACCCATGCGCGAGGGAGGACTCGAACCTCCGCCGGGACCAGCTGCACAGTCCACGACTGCAGCGCCTTAGACCCCTCGGCTGATCCCAAGCGGCAACACGGTCTAATATGTTCCATTGTACATGAGTAGAATCCTAAAATCGGAAGTTTGTTCTGTTAATTCTGCGTATTCATTTAATCCTTGTGGAAGTGGAGACAGGGCATCTGCCAAAATATTCAGTTCATCTTCGGTATAAATTACCTCAAAATCGAACTTTTGAAGAGACACCATCCGGCTAATCCTTTGTGCTACGCTTTACATGTCCATAAAAATGAAAGTGTTTGATTATTTCCTATATCTGTTCAAAAATGGTTCAAATGGCTCTGAGTACTAAGGGACTCAACATCTGAGGTCATCAGTCCCCTAGAACTTAGAACTGCTTAAACCTAAGTAACCTAAGGACATCACTCACATCCATGCTCGAGGCGGGATTCGAACCTGCAACCTTAGCGGTCGTGCGGTTCCAGACTGAAGCGCCTAGAACCGCTCAGCCAAACAGGCCGGCTCCTACAGCTGTTAAAATACGGCAATTCTGCACAGGTGAAGTAGGTAGGTTTAGTTTCCTTTTTATTTCATTGAACAATGTACAAAAAAATATTCGTAGCCGTTCCTGTGTCTAGTATCCCACGTACATCTATCGTTCCTATTTTTGTATTAATTATCGTCTTTACTTCTTCGTTTGTTCCTTTTATATAATTTATCTATATCTAGGTCATCTCGCACATCGATTTCTTTGTCGTACCTTAAGAAATAATTGTTTATTAGCGTCATGCCCACAGTTCCATTTTCGGTCGGCGGCAGTGGGTCTAGACCGACCGATCGCCGTTTATCGTCTGGAGAGGCGGTATGCTGCCGCGCCGTCACTCGCTTCTACAGTGTTTACAATGCGACCGGTATTTTGCCGTGTTCTGTTCTGCGCATAATTGGGTGCGGCGTCCCGCTGATTTTTATTTATGCCGCTGACATAGGCGTTGTTTTCATAATTGTTATTTATGCATCGCTATTCATTCGCTTTCCCACATCCTTGTTGTCTGTTATCGCCGGGACCGCACCAATTATTCGAGCCATTACGGTTATTTCTTGATGATGAGCCACGGTATCTTGAATTGTAGTTTCTTTATTTCTCTTTGACGATTTCCGAATATTCCATTACCGTTATATCGATGCGGCGGCGCATATGGATACCAACCGCACTGCTAATACTGCCGTTACTGTTGTTGTTGTTACCGTTACCACGATTGTTAAGTCCTCCATTTCTCGATGGACCCGACTGATTAGACTCATCTGAGCTTTGACTGCTCTTATAAATGAAGTCTGTCGAATCCACGACCACGAGAAATTATTCCAGGCCATAAGCTGGCACAGTTACCAGTTTCTCACGAAATGTTTTCGGCAAACGACTCTTCAGTATTCTCAAAACACATACATATGATATCGGATTGATCTAGTATCTGGTCCTCTTCAAGTATCTTTCTTAATACCGGAGCAGTCCGCCTTCTTTTAGGTTAAATGGCTGCGGGTCAAAAACTTCCATTCATAGTCTTTCCTGAATTCCCTGCGACCAGTATTTCTCTAGGAAGTGCTGTTCAAATTCTTCAGACCTTGTATGGAACCAACTAATTGAATCTTTCGCATTTCGGACCAAAAGCTCTCACAAGGACAACGGGGTGTGTTTTCTTGGATTCTTGTGAGAAGACTGGGAATTTCCTGTGTTTTATTAGACCTTCGTTTATTATTACTGTCGATAGGCCAGGCATTACGTCATCCGATTGCGACGTCGTCCTACGCCTTTTCGGAGGCGGCAGTGCAGCTAAGGTGATACAGTACTGACACATACGTTTGATTGTTCACAAATTTTTCTCCTTCGCTTTTGTCATAATCTGACTTTGGTGAAACAATAGTCATGTGACTATCGGCTGGTACTGCTTTTCTGCTCTGACTAGATGCAGAAAGCGGTTTGTTCGATCTAAGAGATTTCACTGATAAGTTCGGAATGAATCTTACCTTCCATTGCTTTCATATCACTGCCCCTTTTAGCGAGAATTTTATGTTCTCCTTCGTTTATGATCTCTTCAACCGCGTCAATATAAGTTTTTTCTTCCCTGACGCACTTGTCAAAGACACCGGCCCCATCTCTCATTTAATCCTTTTACGTCCTTAACGATACGGTCGTACTCGCTTTTCAGAAAGGTTTCTCCTAACGGAGAAAGTCCTACGTCTTGCGTTAGATTTTGCACATCACCCGGTAAATTTTCGCACTCAGACTTCATTTCATATAGGAGTGTTTGAATTGTTGTTACTAATTGAGCTAAGCTTTCATGTGTGCTTTGTAAAAGACCGTGACCGTCGCAAGTACGGAAGTCTGACGTGCACTTTGATTTTGATCTTCACTCATGCAGAATGCTTTTTTATCTAACTAATTGTGCATATCGGTAAATTTTGGATCTAATTTATTGGTTTCCTCTGTCAGTTGCGTGTTCAAGTTAGAAACTCATTAGTTTTGGAAAATTTCACTAGTGATATACGTTCTCATTATTGTCACCGTTGCGTATATAAAAGTCGTTTACTACTGCAATGAAAGATCAAAACCGAGCGGAGTGGCGCAGTGGTTAGACACTGGACTCGCATTCGGGAGGACGACGGTTCAATCCCGCGTCCGGCCATCCTGATTTAGGTTTTCCGTGATTTCCCTAAATCACTCCAGGCAAATGCCGGGATGGTTCCTCTGAAAGGGCACGGCCGACTTCCTTCCCAATCCTTCCCTAATCCGATGAGACCGATGACCACGCTGTCTGGTCTCCTTCCCCAAACCAACCAACCAACCAAAGATCAACTCTACCATAAATATTGATGTTTGAAAAAAGGCTTTACTCAGGTTAAGGATGAGGATACTGTGCCGAATTGTTTTCGTGTACTAGGATCAAAGGAATTTTCTGGATCCAACCTTTGGTTGACGTAGTTCATGTTCCGTAAAGTTCAGTTACTTGGCTCTGGAGAAAATTTTCTTCAGTTCCAATAATTTTATTCCGTTTTTACTGTTAACATTCTATTTTTCTCAATCTATCCTCATTGTCGAATATATGGAACAACGATAGACTACAGTATTTCAACAAGCACTGTTACAATTACATTACTGTTTAGTTACGATCCGAGGATTGCGGGATGTGGTATCTGGTCTCTGTTCGGTCGTCAGTGTACTCTGCTTTATTTTTTTACTCCTTGCTGGCCGGATAATGAATCAGAGTTTTTGAGCTGTTAATTTTTTCTGACGTTTATGTCCTTAGTAGTATTTTCTCCTCAGTGGGAAACATTACATCTTCTTTCTGCTGCGATTGTCGTCTCGAAACAACCGTATTAGAAATTGTTAATTATTGACCGTGTCGCCGAATGAAAGAAGCTTCTGAGATTATTTCGATGTGGTCAGATGAAGTGTTTTCAAATAGACAAGCAGTGTGTTTCACTTCACTTTTATATTAATTCAAAATGCAATCTCATTCAGAAAACAGTTACAACAAGAAGAGCGATAAAAATGTTCGCTTCCTTATATTCAAAAATGGTTCAAATGGCTCTGAGCACTATGGGGCTTAACTGCTGAGGTCATCAGTCTCCTAGCACTTAGAACTACTTAAACCTAACTAACTCAAGGACATCACACACATCTATGCCCGAGGCAGGATTCGAACCTGCGACCGTAGCGGTCGCGCGGTTCCAGACTGAAGCGCCTAGAACCGCTCGCCCGCCTCGGCCGGGTCCTTATTTTCATTGAAACACACCACAGACCCCTCTCTTTCCGCCTACTTCAAAAGACTGACAGGGTCATCTCTCTGATCTAGCAGCGTCTCCGCTGCAGTTCATCGCTTCCTTTTTTATCTTACATATATCTCTTTGGAAACATTTAGCATGTGTCATTACAACTTTGATGTGAAGAATCAGACCCAGAATCTCAGCTCCGCCTCCCCATCAAAGTCACTTCGAAAGCCTCCAAAAGAAAACAATTTGAATCGCTAATTTATGTAGAATTAATAGAAAATTTGGTTCTCGGGCGAGTTGAAAATCGTGAGTTGCACTCCTCGCGACGTTATTTTTTGTGTGTTTAATTGATTACTATTGTCGTTATCCATGGCGCATGAGAAATAGATCCCTTGTAAACAGCTTATTAGGTCGTTCATGCCGTATATACTATGTAATTCTTCCGACTGGTATACAAGGCGGCGAAGATCATGCACGTGGTCAACACCTAGCTATGGGAGCAAGGCTTAGGGCAAGCGAAAATTCAAAAAACTGCGTTAGCATTTTTCGAGCGACGAGACTGAGCAAAACGGCTCTCATGTGGTTGACGCTGCTAAGGATTATCCATTCTTTGTGAGTTTCTGAAAAAGTCAGATAGTAGGGATACTATTCAATAATTTCTGTATCTCATTTTCATAAGTGACATATCTCCACATGCGCGATCAGTTACTCTTGGCTATCGATGTTGATTTATGTAAGTGCACTCTTTGGTATTTTTAATATTTTCTTTTTGGAGAGTCTTATTTTGTTTTACTGTCAAAGTATAATATGTGCGTGTGAACCCAATAACGATTCCCGTGCGTGTGGAGCGAGCTACAATTTTCGATATTTGATTAACCTAATGGTAATGCAGGTATTATTTTGCTGTGCCAGACTTCATTAGTTATCTTCGCGGTAAACAAGTTTTTGGCAAGGATGAGTGTCACCACACGATCTAAATCAAGGATACAGTTAACAATTAGTGTCACAATGGACGAGGCCAGTGAGTTTGAAATGTGGGACAGTCAGTCCGTTATGTCCGATACACATGTTAACAGTTTGCCGCAAGCTGCGACGGACGACCAGACGAACATCGTACGGAGAGAGGAAATCAATGCAGAGATGCGTGAATCGAGCTCGTATCCAAGTCCCAGGCATGAGGATACGCCAGCAGAACCGGGCCAGCACGCTGCGCGAGAGGCAGTCACGACGCGTGTTGCAATGGATCTGTCTTTCCTAGAACTAAACATAAAATTCTTGAGGAATTATTCAAAAGACAGAGTGAAGAGTTGTGGGAACAGGCCGAAGGACAGAGTAAAGAATTCCAAGAGCAGAATAGAAAACGTAATGAGGAACTTAGGAAGCTACTTCGAGAACAAGACGGATTAAGAAACGTTCTGAAGAACAGAATAGGCGAATGGATGTGGCAATTGTAGAAATACGGAGCATTGTGGCACAAAGGCAAATGGAAATTCCCGAGAGCAAAGCAGAAGATCTAGGCGAAACGGCCGAGGAATGGCAACAGATACAAAGGAGCACAGTGTGTGCGTAATTTTGAGAAGCACCACTGATAGTGTCGATATCAGTAGTGGGGGTCTGTGCGCGAATCAGATCTCTGGAGGGTCAGGCATATGATCTGACAATGAACGATGTAGTTGTGACGGTACTAGGATTTTTCGCCGAGTTCAAAACTAATACAGGCCGCAATACGTCATGCAAGACCGTAGTTCGTATGCATAACCTAGACAACTCACAAGAGAGCGACGGCTTGAGGCTGCACATTCCAACGAAAATCTTATGAATGTAAGATCGGTCCACGTCGCATCTTTCAGTTCTGTCTCCTCGTGCCGGCCGGTGTGGCCGTGCGGTTCTAGGCGCTTCAGTCTGGAACCGCGTGACCGCTACGGTCGCAGGTTCGAATCCTGCCTCGGGCATGGATGTGTGTGATGTCCTTAGGTTAGTTAGGTTTAAGTAGTTCTTAGTTCTAGGGGACTGATGACGACAGATGTTAAGTCCCATAGTGCTCCGAGCCATTTGAACCATTTGAACTGTCTCCTCATAATCATACTTAATGAACGGATCTTTTTCCCCTGAACTCAATACCCGCATGCAAGTGTTTTCGTGAATTATTTCGTGGTTGCTGACCTTGATTTTTGACCATCATCCCATAGCCTGCATTTTAGTTCAAAACTGCCTTCTCGTGGCCCTGTTTAATGAGTATATCTCTTTCCGTGAGTTCAATGAATACCCACAAACACTTGTGATTTTGGATTATTTCTCGTTTCCTGAATTTTTGAAAACAGATTGATTTTCAGTCATTGACGAGTTATCGGTACGTATGCTATTGGAATGCTATCCAAACAGCCATTCGAGTGCATTCTTATATAAGTAAGATAATTGTGTAAAATTGAGAAAAAATTATGACAGAAAACGAATTTTATATTTCTGTTTCCTTATATGTGAGGTGGTTCACTCTGGCATTTCCCCTAAATGTATTCCTGTTGTACTCCCCAGTATTCTCTAGGCTATACTGAGCAATTAGCTGGTTAGGATGGTTGAGTATTGCACGCATCCTGCACGAATGTTTGGTACCTACTGAAACCCTTAGATCCACCTAAGCAGGACTGTACCTAATTAAGTTTCACTCATTATTATGTAAGGTATCAATTTTATAGCATGAAATGTCAGATTATTTGTGAATTACATTTCGTGCCACTGTATACCGCTGGGACGGATTCGTTTACAACCTTAACTGTAATCTTGTGAACAACAGACTTTGAGATGAGTAATCACACCTATAATCTCACCTCCATCTTCCCTTCCCTGTCACTTCGGAGAGCACCCAAAAGAGAACAGTTTGAGCATGAGCACTGAATTTATTTAGTATTAAAAAAGAGCTTGGCTTTGAGTGGGATCTAGTCTAGGGAGCACGGTTTAGAAGGACTGTGTAAAATTTCAAAGACGAATGAGTTAAGCAATTATCTAGTGACCCAGTCAGATCGAGCAAGGCGTTTTTCACCCTGTTCGAAATAATACTAGGTATATTTTATGTGAAAAACGCCTTACTAACGTTGTTGCTAACATACTTTATTTATTCAACCAGTTTCAGTCGTCTGACCATCATCATGTTCATAAAAGTATTCGCAGCGTCATGTTAGACGAAATATAAAGTCATTATCGTCAGGTGATAAAAGCATGAGTCATATACCATTATCCTGACGTAATATACATTACGTTGTCAATCTCTGCTGTGAATACTTTCATGAATCCGATGTGGTCAGACGACTAAAACTGTTTGTGCAAATAAAGTATTTTAGCAGCGGCGCAAGCGGTAATATGACATTTTTCAAATGTACATGTGTAAGAGCTGTGGGGCACAACCTCCTGAAAATATGTTTTATGTCATTAAGATAGGGTGACTGAGAGGGACAGCTGAGGCTCGGATAGATTGCGTGAGTGTTCTTCAGGGGTTGCTGTGTGTTCATTGGTCATGTGAACATGGTTGTGGCCATGTTGGAAGATTCGAGTGTCCATAGGTAACTCGCCATGAAGATATAGTAGAACTTGGATACAGTTGGTTACTGAGAATAATGCAATGAACAACCTGCTTCACAAACAGAACGAGTAGAGGGAAGTAATGTTACGAAAATCACACTTACTGCACCACAGAAACTGCGGCCTGTACACCCTCTGCACACTGCGGGTTAAACGCCTCATTTCCATCACTGAAAAATAGGCAAAATCATGATTTGTCGGACCGCATTACACGAATCCTGTCAGATAGTGTCCAGCTGCTGTGTTGTTGGCCCACTGAAGACGTGCTGCTGTGAGCAAGGCCCTTTTGCATGGTTCACGACTCCACATGTTCACTGCATGCTGTTTCCTTCGCAATGCTCAAATTGCAGCTGATTGAGATGGACCTGCATTGACGTACAGCGACGACCTGTCGGGGTTGAAACCGATTTCCATTGACAAGACGCGGCACTTGTTTCCAATCTCTACTGGTGAGGATCTTTTTACGAATACTGTTCTTATGCCGTGTTACATGGCTACGAATGGTACGTCAATTACTGTTGACGCGTTGCACAATCCGCACTGACACACAACAAATCAAGCAACTTCATTTACTGCTTTCTGATGATCGTATTCAAAAATGATAGCCCCCTTCCGCAATTCCACCACATATACACGTTGACCCATCTTAAAGCGCTGATTTCGTACAACTGACTGAACAATACCTGTTTGCTGTCACCCAGCATTTCTCCCAAAACGTGCGTCGCTCTCGAGGCAGAGAGGAACAAAGCAGGCGCCAGCAGCGTGCTGATGCAAGCTTCCGCAGCTCCTGTTCAAGCGTCAAGGACAGCACACAACCAGGCAGACGTACCCACTCCATGTGACGCAGAACGTTGCGGTACATCTGCAACAGTTTTGCACCGCATGTCGCAATCACTTTCAGCGTGTGACATATTAATTGCAACTTAATCCATACATATTATGAAAATCGATGCACGCTTACACACGGATGGCCAGAACAATATGACCACCGACCTACTATCTATGTACACGTCATGGCATTGGGCGACCACATCTCATTACAGATGTCGTAGGCTGGGCAGGCTGGTAAAACAGGATAGGAGGTGAACTGTGGCGGAACTAACATCAGGCTTAAAATACTGAGCAGAGTATAAGTGTGAATATACACCTAAGGATGGGCCTCTGCAGCCGACGACCGATGCATATGCGAATGTTAACACCATGACCTTAGCAACTACGACTGAAATGAACACGTGTCCATCAGAACTGGACGTTGGGACAGTGGCAGAGCTTTGCATGGTTTGATGGATCCCAGTACCTTCTTCGTCATGCCGATGGGAGGGCGCGAATCTGCCGTCTTCCGGAGGAACGGTTGCTTGACAGCTGTACTGCAGGACGAAGACAAGCTACCAGCGGCTTCATTACGCTCTGGGGAACATTCACGTGGTCATCCATGGGTCCAGTGGAGCTCGTGTAGAGCACCGCGACGGCCAAGGAGTACCGTACACAGGTTGCAGACCACGTACACCCCTCCGTGAAGATCATGTTTCCCGACGGCAGTGCCATTTTTCAACAAGATTATACGCTATGTCACAACGCTAGGAGTGTGTCGGAGTGGTTCGAGGAGCACATTGGCGAGTTCCAATTGTCATGCTCGTCCTCCGATTCGCCAGATCTCAACCCGGCCGAACATATCTGAGATATGATTTAACGTGGCGTCAGAGCTCATCGTCCCCCTCCCCGGGATTAACTGGTGACCTACCAAAGCCTCATTGCTTCCATGCTACGACACGTCGTCGCTGTTATCTGTGCCAAAGGTGGACACACCAGCTATAGGTAGGTGGTCACAATGTTCTGGCTGATCAGAGCATGTACGTATGTGTGTATGTATGTTCTACATCTCCTCCTACACCACTTGGCCGATTTCAACCAAACTTGGTACGCAAATCACTTACTGCCTGAAAAGAATCTGTATGCGGGTAAGAACCGCCTACCTATCAAAGCGTAAAAGGGGGAGGGGGTATGGGGCTGAAAAAGCAGTGTTGCCCACGATGCGTGAATACTCATACTTTAGTCGTCCAGTATTTGATAATGAGAGCATTTAGTGACTTGCAACAAATGTAACACATAGTTTCACACCTTTACGAAACTTTTTCTCGTTGACAACTCCCTCAAAAGGATGAAAGGAAAAAAAGCTTATCACTTACTGTTCATACAGTAAAACTGCCACATGAAGCATGAAGATTTAATTTAGTACTCCTTTACTACACAGTGCATTCGCGACACATTGTGCAAGTAATATTCACGTATGCCACTGAATGTATTAGCAAAATTATATCACTGTACGACGCAGAGTTCACGAGATATGACATCATAAAGAGCCATACGCTTGAAAAGCTGAGGCATAGTGCATAACGTTTTAATTTATTATTCCTTTACTACTAACTACATTTGGTAGACGGTAGCAACATATACCACTCGGTGTACCTGCAAAATTATATTGTTGTACAGCACATAGTTCAGGAAATAGTATGTCATAAACAATGAACTGCGTGGAAATGAAACTGTCGGGCGAAATTCACTAGAGATACAGGTGAAACATGTGTACATATACGTAATTAACATCTGAAATGTAAGTGAAATATATCTGACATGTGTGACTGCAGGCAAAACCATGGGTAAACCCCTGAAATGATTTCAACGAAATTTGGTATACATTTCGTTACGTTCTGTAAACAAATGCTGTGGGGGTAAAAACCACCGGCCTCCTATTTGGGTGAGCGTGACGAGAGAATGAGGAAGGAGGACATAGACATGAGGGAGGAGCAGATGTACAGAGGGGGAGGGGGAAGAGGAGATGGGCTAATCGAAGACTGGAATAAATGCACAGGTGGGCAACGCTGGGTACGCAATAAAATTGTAATAAAACTTTTAATTCGACTGCACAGAGCATATAAAATAAGAAGACCGACTAATTTCCTGTTACAAACTTTTCATTTTACGTGCTCTAGGTTCACAGTTCCAAGTCGGTGACTACAAACAAATACAACTAAGCATTTTTACAGAAACATTATTCCACTGATTTTGTAATTTCTTTGATGTTTGCTTCAATATTTATGTAGCCAGGCTCAAAACTGGTTCCAAAATGTCACTGGTCAAGCGTTTCCTGCCTCTTAGTTTGGTGATATTTAGTATGCAAAAAGTAGGTCCATAGATTGTATTTTGCCCAAAAATGCTAGCAAAATATAATTCTTCATTTAGCAAGTACTAATAATTATTTCTGTGGAAGTGGCGATACAAGATCAGCAGATCTGATTCATCGAATTTGCTCCTCAGCCTCGCCTTTCTGCATATCGATGAGTTTCAGCTGCACCAATCCTTGCCATATGTACGTGCAAAATGCCAAAACCACTGCTAAAGAAATCTAGCAATTATTTTACCTCGTTAAAATCAGTGAACGAGCTCTGAAGGTACATACGAAATTACTAATTTTCTCCTGTTATTTATTCTTGAAGGTATTCAACTTTTCATGCAATATCTTGAATTAGGAAAATGGACGTAATTTCCGACTGCAGGTAGGTTTGAACATATTTAACATAGACTGAAAGGTAAAACATGGCCATAAAATCGAGTAATCCATTGGTCTTTGCCTTCATGTCAGATGACGGGTATAGTCAGTCAGAAAACCTGTCACATACTACAACCGATATTTTAGCTTCATTCGTTAAATTCAGAAAACGCTCCACGTTTTAGCGTGACCTTTCTTGGTCATCAGTTTTCCGACTGGTTTGATGCGGTCCTCCTGGAATTTCCCTCTTGTACCAGTCTCTTCAACTTCGACTAGCATTTCCCCGATTATTTGTTGGATATCTTCCAATCTCTGCCTTCCCCTAAAGTTTTTACCCTCTACAACTCCCTCAAGTGTCGTGGAGTTTATTTCCCGATCTGTCAACAAGTCCTATTATCTTGTTCCTTCAGTCAGTGTTTTCCTCATACTCTTCTTTTCACGGTTCTACGGAAATCTTATCAGTCCGCCGAATTTTCAACAGTCTTCTGCAGCTCCACATCTCAAACGTTTCGATTCTCTTCTTTTCCGGTCTCCCCACTGTCCATGATTCATCGCCATACAATCCAGTGCTAATATACGTTATCAGAAATTGCTTACACAAAATAATGCCGATGTTTAATACTAGTAGACTTCTTCTGATCAGAAATGCCCTCTTTACTTGCACTACTCTGCTTTTATGTCCTCACTTCGTCTGTGTGCTGTTCTGTTTCCAAACGTCTACTTTGTGATCAACAATTTTGATTTTAAGCTTATCGCTAATCTCATTTCTGCTGCTTGTCATTACTTTCGCCTTTCTTCGCTTTACGCTCAATCCATATTCAGTGACGATTAGGCTGTTAGTTACATTCAACAGGTCTTGCAATTGTTCCTCTGTTTCTAAGTGCATAGCAATATAGTCGGCCGGCCGGAGTGGCCGTGCGGTTCTAGGCGCTACAGTCTGGAACCGCGTGACCGCTACGGTCGCAGGTTCGAATCCTGCCTCGGGCATGGATGTGTGTGATGTCCTTAGGTTAGTTAGGTTTAAGTAGTTCTAAGTTCTAGGGGACTGATGACCACAGCAGTTAAGTCCCATAGTGCTCAGAGCCAGCCAGCAATATAGTCATCCTATCACTGAACTGTTCACAGTAACTCACTCTCAGCCCTACCTTCCCGTTCGTGATGAATCCTACTCCAGTTAGAACACTTTCTGCTGCTGATAATATTATCCCAAATTCGCCTTCTTTTCATTTCACTTCACTGACCCCCGCTATACCTAGTATATCTTAACTGCCACATTCAGTGTTTTTACATTCCACGCTCCGTCTCGTGGAATGTTACCTTTCCGTTTTTCTCGTGGTCACCTCCCCCTTGGCAGTTCGCTCCCGGAGATCCAGGAGGAGGACTAATCTGGAATATTAAGCCAAAGAAGATATCATCTTAACACTCTTTCAATTACAGATCACGTGTCGTGTGTCTACACATCATGTGTCCTTAGTGGAGTGGTTCCCACTGCCATCTGCATCCTCATACCGTTGGTCATTGCCGATTCTTCTCCTTTTGGGGCTGTTACCCTGCGCAAGGGCGAGACACAGCCCCGAACCTTTGTCCACTATTTAGCCCTCGTTTTCATTACTAGTCAAAGACGTAACGCCCAAACACGACTCCGACAACTTGACATGTTGCTTTCGGTACCAAGTCTTATAAGTCGTGTCCTGGAAGGCGCTCCGTCAGTAATAATAACTGTTAACTTGGTAACATCTAAATTAATGTTGGAACATAGTTTTAAGAGTCCAGTGAAAAGATCATTACCCCTAGTTTGCTCTAACAATGACCTCATTTCATTCAAATCTTCATGTGCTTCAAACTCTTGCGTTATCGCACGTGCAAATACTGTTCACCGGGATATGAGGTACGGTGATGGTATGAGTTGACATATCTGTAGCCGCTGAAAAGTAAATAATTTTTTGTGTAACTTGTGAAGTGGTCCTCTAGGTACGCCACATTGCTGTAAACACACTTTGAACAGCCATTCGGTTTAGCAAGAATTTTCTGAAAATGTTTCGCTGATTCAAGAAAAATCTTTCACCAGAGATATTCAAACAATTTTGTAAATTATCTCCATCCGTAAATAGCAGGTAACGTTTTGCAGTAAAGCGAGACATTTCGGAACTTATATCTGTTCCAGTTATAGTTTCTTAATCTCTAACAACAAGTTTTGTGACACTCACGTGCTGACATGTCAGTACTATTTTCTAGGACGAAATTTTCTGATTATGTACTTCGTCAGGAAATACTGAAAATGCAGAATGCAGATTTTCATAGTGTCTCCTTATGTTGTAATCCTTTGGGAAGGCTACAGCACTTTGGCAAGGCAGGCAGTTATCAATTTGTAGGATTCGCGAGATAAATTTGTTGACAGTAGATCAGTTTTAGGATTGCGGCATGACTCGCCATGGGCTTTTAATGTGTTCTAACAACAATATTATGTCTAGTTATGAAATTTTCGTTCAAATATAACGCAATACAAGCTCGCTTTCACGCACGCAGTGTCTCGTACACTATTGACCATTAAAATTGCTACACCATGAAGATGACGTGCTACAGACGCGAAATTTAACCGACAGGAAGAAGATGCTGTGATATGCAAATGATTAGCTTCTCAGAGCATTCACACAAGGTTGACGCCGGTGGCGACACCTACAACGTGCTGACATGAGAAAAGTTTCCAACCGATTTCCCATACACAAACAGCAGTTGACGGGCGTTGCCTGGTGAAACGTTGTTGTCATGCCTCGTGTAAGGAGGAGAAATGCGTACCATCACGTTTCCGACTTTGATAAAGGTCGGATTGTAGCCTATCGCGATTGCGGTTTATCGTATCGCCACATTTCTGCTCGCATTGGTCGAGATCCATTAACTGTCAGCACAATATGGAATCGGTGGATTCAGGAGGGTAATACGGAACGCCGTGCTGGATCCCAACGGCCTCGTATCACTAGCAGTCGAGGTGACAGGCATCTTATCCGCATGGCTGTAACGGATCGTGCAGCCACGTCTCGATAGCTGAATCAACAGATGGGGGCGTTTGCAAGACAACAACCATCTGCACAAACAGTTCGACGACGTTTGCAGCATCATGAACTCTTAGCTCGGAGACCATGGCTGCGGTTACCCTTCACGCTGCATCACAGACAGGAGCGCCTGCGATCGTGTACTCAACGACGAACCTGGGTGCACGAATGTCCAAACGTCATTTTTTCTGATGAATCCAGGTTCTGTTTACAGCATCATGATGGTCGCATCCGTGTTTGGCGACATCGCGGTGAATGCACATTGGAAGCGTGTATTCGTCATCGCCATACCGGCGTATCACCCGGCGTAATGGCATAGGGTGCCATTGGTTGCACGTCTCGGTCACCTCTTGTTCGCACTGACGGGACTTTGAACAGTGGATGTTATATTTCAGATATGTTACGACCCGTAGCTCTACCCTTCATTCGATCCCTGCAAAACCCTACATTTGAGCAGGATAATGCACGGCCACATGTTGCAGGTCCTGTACGAGCCTTTCTGGATACAGGAAATGTTTGACTGATGCCTTGGCCAGCACATTCTCCAGATCTCTCACCAATTGTAAACGTCTGGTCAATGGTGGCCGAGCAACTGGCTCGTCACTATACACTACTCTTGATGAACTGTGGTATCGTGTTGAACCTGCAAGGGTAGCTGTACCTGTACACGCCATCCTAGCTCTATTTGACTCAATGCCCAGGCGTATCAAGGCCGTTATTACGGCCAGAGGTGGTTGTTCTGGGTACTGATTTCTGAGGGTCTATGCACCCAAATTGCGTGAAAATGTAATCACATGTCAGTTCTAGTATAATATATTTGTCCAATGAATATCCATTTATCATCTGCATTTCTTCTTGGTGTACCAATTTTAATGGCCAGTAGTGTAAATAAAATCCATTCATACGTGACACGATACGATAATGACGTCAGATGTGAGTAAAATTAATTTCATAGTTCTCTTAACGACTTTCTAGCAGGAAGTTTCTACAAGGTCCAACAGAACGCAGATTCATCTGGGACGATGTTTTTCGTTACACAGGTGGAACAGTTTCACACCTCTTAACGTATTTTATTTTTTGAACATTTCCGCGTTTTCAAGATAAGAACATGCATCACGTGCATCTATATACTTGAGTATGTGCATATTACTACTTTCAGTCCAAATATGTCATTGGTTCTGTTTTTCCCCACAGGGTGTGTTAAAAAAATAATTTTCTTAAAAACTTCTTCTAATGTTAGTTTTTACTTTTTTTTGGTAGCAGCTGGCAAGAATTTACTTTAGGAAAGTACTTCATTATATTCTAGATCAAAAATGGAGATGTTTAATATTCCTTCGTAATTTCTACAAACATTTGAAGTTATCGCTAACTGGCAATGCTTTAAGATGACCTCGAGATACTTGTTTTCAGCACTGCCGCTGCAGCACTTGTACAGGGTACCCTCCGTCACGCACCGTACGGTGGCTTGCGGTTTATGTGTGTGGATGTAGAGGGGGGTGGAGACAGTTACACGTGCACTGTGTGTTTCATGTTGCCTCGTAGTCGTCTAGGTATGTGAACTGGCGGACCAATAGCCAGAGGTACCAGGTTTCTTTCAGCTGCGAGATTACGAGCCACCCGCGGGGAGTCCCCGCCAGTGGCTGCACGCGACGCCCGCACAATACAAGGGCGCCGCTAGCTGCAGGCAGTCGGCTGCGCGGCGCCACAGCAGGCAAGCGCAGCGCCGTGACGCGGTGCGACGGCCTTGGCGCTGTTTATCTCGCGCTCTCCCCGGCAAAAAAGTTGCGCATACCGCTGAACGGCCGCCCGCTTACGCGGAGAGTGCGGCGTTAACCAGGTATCAGCACCAGGGACGGCTTCTCGGAACGAACTGCATGATCTCGCCGACACTTCGCGGCAACGACATGCTTATGAGAGCTTCTTCGACTTGAGCATCCATTGTGTTGTTGTTGATACTGTGGTCTTCGTTCCAAATGCTGGTTTGATGCAGTTCTCCAGACTAGTCCATCCTCTCCAAGATTCTTCATGGATACTGAAACTTATACTAACTTCATTTTACTTACTGCAGAGAAGCCTTCGTTTTCTCTACAGATTTTAGTCCCCACATTTTACTTCATTAATAGACTGTGTGTAAGTGCTGCTCCTTGCTTCAGGGCGTGTTCTGTGAGCCTATTCTTTCCTTTGCTCTGGTTGTGCCATAAAGTCTTTTCCTCCTCAATTCCTGTTCGTTAGTTACTCCATCTACCGTCTACTTAAGAACAACATTTCATAGCTTCCAGCTTCTATTCGCTTCTTGTCTGTACTCTTCATCGTCTTCCTTTCAACTCCATGCACCTCATACCAATAGCGGCAGTGAATACTTCCCAGAATTTAAATTTACAACTATGTAAGGTGTTAATACACTCTAACAGAAAAGAACGACCCACCACGAAGGAAAAATCTGAATGATAAGGAAATCGGTACAGTAGACCTGTTATATACACTACTGGCCATTAAAATTGCTACACCAAAACGAAATGCAGGTGATAAACGGGTATTCGTTGGACAAATATGTTATACTAGAATTGACATTTTCACGAACTTTGGGTGCATGGATCCTGAGAAATCAGTACTCAGAACAATCACCTCTGGCCGTAATAACGGCCTTGATACGCCTGGGCATTGAGCCAAACGGAGCTTGGATGGCGTGTACAGGTACAGCTGCCCATGCAGCTTCAACATGACACACGGTTCATCAAGAGTAGTGACTGGCGTATTGTGACGAGCCAGTTGCTCGGTCACCATTGACCAGACGTTTTCAATTGGTGAGATATCTGGAGAATGAAGGGTAGAGCCACGGGTCGTAACACTCTAACGTCCGCTGTTCAAAGTGCCGTCAATGCGAATAAGTGACCGAGACGTGTAACCAATGGCACCCCATACCATCACGCCGGGTGATACGCTAGTATGGCGATGACGAACACACGCTTCCAATGTGCGTTCACCGCTATGTCGCCAAACACGGATGCGACCATCATGATGCTGTAAACGGAACCTGGATTCATCCGAAAAAATGACGTTTTGCCATTCGTGCACCCAGGTTCGTCATTGAGTACACTATCGCAGGCGCTCCTGTCTGTGATACAGCGTCAAGGGTAACCACAGCCGTGGTCTCCGAGCTGATAGTCCATACTGCTGCAAACGGCGTCAAACTGTTTGTGCAGATGGATGTTGTCTTGCAAACGTCCCCTTCTGTTGACTCAGGGATCGAGACGTGGCTGCACGATTCGTCACAGCCATGCGGATAATATGCCTGTCATCTCGACTGCTAGTGATACGAGGCCGTTGGGATCCAGCACGGCGTTCCGTATTACCCTCCTGAACCCACCGATTCCATATTCTGCTAACAGTCATTGGATCTCGACGAACGCGAGCAGCAATGTCGCGATACGATAAACCGCAATCGCTATAGGCTACAATCCGACCTTTATCAAAGTCGGAAACGCGATGATACGCATTTCACCTCCTTATACGAGGCAAGGTTTCACCAGGCAACGTCGGTCAACCCGGTCAACTGCTGTTTGTGTATGAGAAATCAGTTGGCAACTTTCCTCATGTCAACACGTTGTAGGTGTCGCCACCGGCGCCGAACTTGTGTGAATGCTCTGAAAAGCTAATCATTTGCATATCACAGCATCTTCTTCCTGTCGGTTAAGTTTCGCGTCTGTAGCACGCCATGTTCGTGGTGTAGCAATTTTAATGGCCAGTAGTGTATGTACAGACAAACAAATGATAACAGTTTCAGGAAAAAAAATGTGGACTTATTCAGGAGAAGTAATTTCACAATCTGAGAAAGTTAAAAACGCGTTAGTGTACCTGTGGCACTTATGCAATGATTTATTCGGATTGGGATTAATTGACAGACTTGTTGCATGTCCTCCTGGGGGTTATCGTGCCAAATTCTACCCAACTGGCACGTTACATCGTCAAAATCCCGAGCTGGTTGGAGAGCCCTGCCCATAACGCTCCAAATGTTCTCTACTGCGGAGAGACCCAGTGAGCTGGCGAATGTAGGGTTGGCAAGTACGTAAAAAATAGTAGAAATTCTCACCGTGTGCGGCCGAGCATTGTCTTTCTGAAATGTAAGCCCAGGATGGCTTTCCATGAAGGGTAACAAATCGGGACGTAGAATACTGTCGACGTACCGCTGCGCTGTAAGGCTGCCGCGGATGACAACCAAACTGGACCAGCTATGAAATGAAACGTCACCCCAGACCGTAGTTCCTGGTTGTCGGGCTGTACAGCGGGTGACACGTTGGTATCGCACCGCTCTTCAGGGCGTCTACAGACATGTCTTCGCTGGTCATCGGGACTCATTTCGAAGCGGGACTCGTCACTGAGACTCCAGGCCAAAGACGTGTGCATTTTCTTGTCATAGCAGGACTCCTTTGTTTGTCATCCACGACACCCCTACAGTGCAGCGGTACGTCGACGGTATTCTACGTCCCGATTTGTTACCCTTCATGGAAAGCCTACCCGAACTTACATTTCAGCAAGATAATGCCCGCCCACACACAGCGAGAGTTTCTGTTGTTTGCCTTCATGGTTGCCAAACCCTATCTTGGCCAGCCAGATCGCCAGATCGATTCCCTATTGAGAACGTTTGGAGAATTACTGGGAGCGCTTTCCGACCAGCTCGGAATTTTTGACGATCTAACGCTCCAATTGGACAGAATTTGGCAAGATATCCTTTTAGGAGGACATTCAATAACTCTGGGCAACAGATGGAACAACGCGTTATCGACTTGTTTAATTTGTGAAGGTCTATCTCTTTAATAAATCATCATATTTCCCTGATATAATAAAAAATGCATACCTTAAGACGATGGTTCCTAGCCTTTCTGACTGCAGTCAGATATTAGGTGGAAGCCCCTCTTCATTTCCCCCTCTCCAACTAGCATCAACAATGGCACCTAACTAAACTTTAAAATAAAATAAAAACTTTACTTTGAAGAGTTTTATTTCTAAACTGAGCAGAGATCAATGATATTTTGTTTTGTAGGTGCTTTGTTAAACCACTGAGACAGTTGTTACGGCTTATGTCCCACAAGCTTTTCTATAGATTGAGGAAACAATTCCCAGTGCACTGTGAATGCTGCCTACGGCTCGTTCTCAGAAAAGAAGGCTAACTGAGTACTCTTGTTACAAAACATGCTTGCTCTACGCCACTCCTAACGACAGTTGCTTCACCCACACCCTGCACCCGCAAAAACAAGTGAGCTAAAATGTGCCCGCTATACTCAGGCCTACTTTCTGTAAATCAGTTGTTTGCTGGACTGCGGGGTCGCTGACTCAGAACTGACAGAAATTGGAAGATATCAAGCCAGTGCTTTGCGTCTGAGTATTGCCACTAATAATAATAATAACACAGTGTACGCTCTACAGAAATGTAGGAGCCACTACGCAGTTACTATTGTGCTATCATTTCGGTCGTTCATTGGTGCGAAATGAATTGTGAAGCCATTTCTGGTCTGCTGAGGGAAATACCTACAGCTCGTAGAAGGCATTTTCATGAGATGTTTAATCATATGCGATGTAAGTGCCTCAATGTTACTGTCATTGACGCGTGGTACAAGGCATGAAGCATGTGTGTAGCAGGTAAACTATTTTAGGAAGATGCTCATACCTTCTTAACACAAGCTGTAAACTTCATAACATTATGTCGTGCATTGATGCCAGTAGTTGAAAAAAATGTATTTATGATAACATCTGTAGTCAGTATTATGGCATTACGAGAAAGTGTTAATACTAATCATCTTTTAAAAATAATTTTCTTTCGTCACCGAAACACAACTGAATCTTTTCTTTCTACCCCTCATAAAATTACACTTTACCACTTAGGGGTTAATTAATCCCAGTCTGGGAACCATTGCCTTAAGAGCTATGACCCCTTTATCATCTTCGGTACTGTGAAGCAAATATCATCTTTCTACACTCCTGGAAATTGAAATAAGAACACCGTGAATTCATTGTCCCAGGAAGGGGAAACTTTATTGACACATTCCTGGGGTCAGATACATCACATGATCACACTGACAGAACCACAGGCACATAGACACAGGCAACAGAGCATGCACAATGTCGGCACTAGTACAGTGTATATCCACCTTTCGCAGCAATGCAGGCTGCTATTCTCCCATGGAGACGATCGTTGAGATGCTGGATGTAGTCCTGTGGAACGGCTTGCCATGCCATTTCCACCTGGCGCCTCAGTTGGACCAGCGTTCGTGCTGGACGTGCAGACCGCGTGAGACGACGCTTCATCCAGTCCCAAACATGCTCAATGGGGGACAGATCCGGAGATCTTGCTGGCCAGGGTAGTTGACTTACACCTTCTAGAGCACGTTGGGTGGCACGGGATACATGCGGACGTGCATTGTCCTGTTGGAACAGCAAGTTCCCTTGCCGGTCTAGGAATGGTAGAACGATGGGTTCGATGACGGTTTGGATGTACCGTGCACTATTCAGTGTCCCCTCGACGATCACCAGTGGTGTACGACCAGTGTAGGAGATCGCTCCCCACACCATGATGCCGGGTGTTGGCCCTGTGTGCCTCGGTCGTATGCAGTCCTGATTGTGGCGCTCACCCGCACGGCGCCAAACACGCATACGACCATCATTGGCACCAAGGCAGAAGCGACTCTCATCGCTGAAGACGACACGTCTCCATTCGTCCCTCCATTCACGCCTGTCGCGACACCACTGGAGGCGGGCTGCACGATGTTGGGGCATGAAAGGAAGACGGCCTAACGGTGTGCGGGACCGTAGCCCAGCTTCATGGAGACGGTTGCGAATGGTCCTCGCCGATACCCCAGGAGCAACAGTGTCCCTAATTTGCTGGGAAGTGGCGGTGCGGTCCCCTACGGCACTGCGTAGGATCCTACGGTCTTGGCGTGCATCCGTGCGTCGCTGCGGTCCGGTCCCAGGTCGACGGGCACGTGCACCTTCCGCCGACCACTGGCGACAACATCGATGTACTGTGGAGACCTCACGCCCCACGTGTTGAGCAATTCGGCGGTACGTCCACCCGGCCTCCCGCATGCCCACTATACGCCCTCGCTCAAAGTCCGTCAACTGCACATACGGTTCACGTCCACGCTGTCGCGGCATGCTACCAGTGTTAAAGACTGCGATGGAGCTCCGTATGCCACGGCAAACTGGCTGACACTGACGGCGGCGGTGCACAAATGCTGCGCAGCTAGCGCCATTCGACGGCCAACACCGCGGTTCCTGGTGTGTCCGCTGTGCCGTGCGTGTGATCATTGCTTGTACAGCCCTCTCGCAGTGTCCGGAGCAAGTATGGTGGGTCTGACACACCGGTGTCAATGTGTTCTTTTTTCCATTTCCAGGAGTGTATATTCCGACATAATTGTCGTAAAGAGTGTGACCATATCATAACATAAATGTTTATTTCACATTACAGTAGTGAAGCCACAGTCACAGTGCATATTTTTTTTTTCTTTAGAAAAAGGTATTACATTACCGGTTTCAGCGATCTATGTCGTCATTTTCAAATATAAAACATCAGCTGGAGGATATATAATGGGAATTCTGACCAGAACATCTTACAAAAATTACGAGAAATAATGAGATCAGGCAACCGAGGCAATGGTGACACAACTAAGTCACTACAATTTATGCCCGTGTTTGCCCAAACTTTGATTCCATGTCCTAATGTAGAATATATAAAAACTACATCAGGGTATAAACTGCACAAGAACTCTCGCGATGTGTCCTGCTGTGACACAACGATCGCATGGCTGATAAAAATTCAGAGTTCAGAAAATTAAACACGTATAGGTATATTTAATCCCTGTCATGGTGTAAATTCCCATGAGATAAACACATATAATAACCTCACCGTAAGTGTATCAAGCACAGCAACTTTACATATGGAATGCAGCACATAATTTTACTATGTTCCGAAAAAAAGAATCTCAAAACACACTTTACTTTCGTGTAGGACTGACACAATACTAACAGGCAAATGGAGCAATGCTTGTTAGCAAGTTAGTAGTGTCTCAGTCCTATGTAATATGTTGGCTGTAAGTTCTTCGGAAGAGTTATCCATATTTTAACCTAAAAACTCATTACCTTCTGTATACAGTCACTCTCACATCAAATAATAAATTAGATGCAAAGTATTTACATTTGAGGTTAGCGTCTGAAAGAAAAGGAGCTTTGGCATTCATTATTAGGCAAACGTAAATACTCAAAATCTCTAGACGTTCGAAACAATGAAACTGCTTCTCACAAGACCTCTGTCTGAAGCTTAACTGACGAACCGCAGGGTCTTAACAGTGAGATAACCCACTTGCGTATCAAATGTGGACATTTTTTATCGAGAGATAATAAACATAACTTAAATATATACCGGGTGATCAAAAAGTCAGTATAAATTTGAAAAATTAATAAACCACGGAATAATGAAGACAGAGAGGTAAAAATTGACACACATGCTTGGAATGACATGGGGTTTTATTAGAATAACTAAAAAAAAAGTTCACAAGATGTCCGACAGATGGCGCTGGACAGCAAAACGTCAGTGACTGCGCATGACAATCGTGTATAAAAGGAGCTGTAATGAGAGAGAGAATCAGATGCGCCAGCAGTCGCAGCATGTTGATGTTACCTGAAAAGGCACTTTTATTAAAGCTGTATTATCAGAACGGGGAATGTGCTAGTTCAGCGTTACGATCCTATCGCCATAGGAAGGGGATTCGAACGGGTAAAGGTCCGTTGACAAATGCAGCTGTGGCGAGAATGATTTCGAAGTTCGAAGCCACGGGTTGTTTAGACGATAGACCCTGTAGTGGCCGACCGAGCATAAGGCGTAATGCAGCTGAGACAGTTCAGGAAGAAATGGAGGCTGTGGCGGGTTGGTCTATGCACGGGGAAGTCAGCGCTCGTGCAGTCGCACGTCGCAGCGGCATTCCATACACTACTGGTTGGTTGGCACTGAGGCGTACCCTCCGACGCTATCCGTACAAAATCCATCGGCATCATGAACTGTTACCTGGCGATTTAGTGACACGGAGGGCATTTGTGGTGTGGGCGTTTCAAAAGATGGCGGAAGATGACGATTGGTTGAGTAACGTGTTGTGGACAGACGAAGCTCATTTCACGCTCCGAGGGTCTGTCAACGCCCACAACTGCAGAATTTGGGCTACCTAAAATCCTAGAACTGTCGTGGAAACTCCATTGCACGACGAGAAAGTCACGGTATGGGTTGAATTTACCACATCTACCGTTATCGGGCCTTTTTTCTTAGAGGAAATGCGTGATTCTGGTTTTGAAACTGCTACGGTGACGGGTGAGAGGTACGCCGATATGTTACAGAATCGCATCATCCCCAGCCTGGCTGATAAACACCTGCTGGAACGTACGATGTTTATGCACGATGGCGCTCCACCCCGTATTGCTAGGGCCGTGAAAGATCTCTTGCGCGCGTTGTTTGGTGATAATCGTGCGCTCAGCCGCCACTTTCGTCATGCTTGGCCTCCCAGGTCCCCAGACCTCAGTCCGTGCGATTATTGGCTTTGGGGTTACCTGAAGTCGCAAGTGTATCGTGATCGAGCGACATCTCTAGGGATGCTGAAAGACAACATCCGACGCCAATGCCTCACCATAACTCCGTTCATGCTTTACAGTGATGTTCACAACATTATTCCTCGACTACAGTTATTGTTGAGGAATGATGGTGGACATATTGAGCATTTCCTGTAAAAAACATCATCTTTGCTTTGTCTTACTTTGTTATGCTAATTATTGCTACTCTGATCAGATGAAGTGCCATCTGTGGAACATTTTTTGAACTTTTGTATTTTTTTGGTTCTAATAAAACCCCATGTCATTCCAAGCATGTGTGTCAATTTGTACCTCTCTATCTACATTATTCCTTGATTTATTCAGTTTTCAAATTTATACTGACTTTTTGATCACCCAGTATGTACAGGGTGAGTCACCTAACATATGCACCGCAAATATTACGGAAATGGGAAGTGCTATTGATGTGCGGTTTTCACAGAAGGGGTTGGTAGTCAGGGTTTAGTATTGTTAGCCAATAAACAGATTGTAATAATATGTAGAAAGGGTATTTTGAGGAAACATACGCTTTTCTAAATGGAACAAATTTATTGATATTAACAAAATAAAAGTAGAGAAAATAGAATGTCAGAGATGTTTGTTTCACGATTCTAGTGCGAGTCGTTTACGAGATATCGTATTTTCAAAAGCACCCTCGCTGAATCTTGTACAATACCTGTGGTAGCACACTCTAAAAAACAACACAAGTGCATACACTGGTTATCTGGATTCTGACCACTAACGAGACAGTTGTCAATTGTCCATCATAGGTTAGAGCGACTTCTGCACACGTGCTAGAATTTCAGTGGAGATGTCCGAGTAGGATGCAGTAATACGTCGCTGCATATCATCGGGTAAAGTTGGTATGTCCTTGTAGACAGCATATTCCAGCTTTCCCCACTGAAAAACGTCTGCAGGCGTCAAACCCGGGGAACGGGCCAGTCAAGCTACAGGTCCTTTGCGTCCAGTCCAACGATTACTAAACACTTCGTGAAGACATGCTGTAGTACTTTGTGCACTATGGGCTGGATAGCTGATCTTGTTGGTACCAGTGGTTCCCCCTAGTCTGCAGAGGAACGTCTTCTAGTATCCGTGGAAGATGATCCCTTAGGAGGCTGCGATACTTGTTCACATTCAATGTTCCATCTATGAGAAACGGGCCTCTGAGCTGATGGATCACTAACCCACACCACACGTTTACACCCCACTGACGCTGACGTTCCACCTGACGAGCCCAACAGGAGTTGTGGAGAGACGAATAGTGCATGTTTCGATGATCTACCTGTCCATGCTTGATAAACGTGGCTTCATCACTAAACAAGCTACATGATACGTCTGGAGTGTCTTATCTTAATGCCCATGTACAGTTAACACGATACTCATAATCGTTTCCTTGACATAGAGAAATGTGATACGATGGAACCTATGTCGATGCAGAATGTGCAGGACACTTGACTGATTCATGCTATTTCCCCTTGCGATTGCGCGAGACCTAACGTGCGGATCAACTGTGACAGCAGCAAGAACAATGTCCCCCTCTTCTGCCGTGACTTGTTTCCTTCTATTACGTTGCCTAGGTGTTACACTACTACTTTAACGTAATTGGTGGAAGAGGTTGATAAATAATTACCGATATGGCTGACACCTATTGGGGTATCCACCGTACAAGAACGAACTGCGTTCTTCTTGCACTCTTTGTACACCATGAGCATGTCAGCTTGTTCTGCATTGGCAAATCCCATCGTCCGCTCACGACCTAGCGCTTTCATTGCAACGCACCAACTAGCAATTCGCAGTGCACTCAAGTAACACAAAAGCACACTATAAACAAACATAATAACATTGTACCTAGCAACTACGCAGGTTTAATGGCACAAACAAGAGTCGATTTGGAAACTTTTCAAAATACGACATCCCGTGAGCGACTCGCATAAGAATCTTGCAACAAACACCAGCATTCTAATTTACCTTACTTTTTCTTTGATAATGTCAATGAGTATTGTTACATTTAAAAATTGAATGTTTGCACAAAAATACACTTTATATTATTACAATCTCTTTATTGGCTAACAATAGGAGCCCCAGACTACCAATCCATTCCGTGAAAACCACACATAAATAGCACTTTACATTTCCGCATATGTACGGTGAAAGTTTTGTTTAAGAGTAAAAGGGAATTCTTAAGAGAGTCACTGTTAGCAGAAACTTTGATTGGGAAAACATAGCAGTGAACACGGAACACATAATACAGTGTGTCCGGGCTACAGGTATACAAAAACATTTTGTGTATATTCCAGTACCTGCTAAGGTTTATAACATTATTTTTCCAACGTTGTATACAGGAGGGCAAACATTTTGATGCATGTTGATACAATTCAATGTGGGCACCGTTGGTAGCTCGACTGTTATTGGAACGGTACTCTAATTCACACATGGCCATAAGCATGACACGTGTTATGGCGTCTGCTGTGACGTGGATCCGTTTTCTCATAACTACCGCATCTCGAACCCTTTTTCTGTCAAAAATGTCCTTGATGAAACCTCATCCATTGAAATCCAGCGAAGTCAGATTGGGAGACCCAGGGGAAAGGGTGGGGGTGGGGGGGGGGGCAGGCAATGGGACCCTCTTCCCCCTCCTTCCGATCCAACGCTCAGGAACAACACCATGATATTGATGGGAGGGCACCATCCTGCCGGAAAACGACGTCGGGAGTCATGTGTGGAACTGCATAGTTAGCCATCACGTCGAGACAAGTGTGCCCTATCACCGACGCATAGGGTCCATGCGACCCAGCGCTGTTCATGAAATGCTGCGGATCTTATAACGGAGAGTGTATCTATCAGAATGCTTATTTACCCATCATAAAATGTCGACTGCTTTCCTTATGAGGATATGTTTGTGTATACCTCTAGCCCTGTGTTAAAGACTCTAGCGGGGGACACGCTGCAATACACTGGAATTAAATCAGATCTCTAAACATTGATTCTGATTAAAACTGAATATTCTTGAAGTCGACAAAGCAATATTTTAGATGTAAATGGTAAATTAATAAACATATTCATAATATCCGATATGTCTGCAAAAATCAAATAAAAGAATCCAGGACATAGATATTTCACAAAAAAAAAAAACTTGACAAAAACGTTTAATAAATTTTAGCCAGTAGTGAAGACCGAACGTAATTAAAACTATACACGTGCCATGTCCCTTCTTGTTGATACCAATTAATTACTGGAAGTGCTCTACAGTTTCTCGCTTTCCTTCCACAAAACCGTCAACAAGATAAGTGGCTGTATCATGAATAATGTAAAAGCAGCGATTGTTAGCTGATATAAGTGCAGTCGCTCTTCCTAGAAGCTTCCGCGACAGTGTACTGTACTGATTGATGGACGTAGTTACTTGTAAGATTTTGACAGTAGGGGAATTCCACGCAGCGGGCAGGCCGCTCGTACGAAGGAACAAACAGCGGCCACCGGCGGCATGTAAGGTCGTAATCGACTCCCTGACGAGTTGCCGGACCGGTCCAGCGTGATGGTCAGACCTTGGCGGAGTACCCTTTGGTCTACCAATAGCAGGCGTGCTCACTGGCATCGTTTTCTGCAGTGGAAGCGTGCAGCGGAAAGTGATATCTGTCAAGGCACTTTGCAGACCCACTCTACACAAGTCTACAGTCAATACTCAAATAGTTCATAGCTATCTCTTGCAATTGCTAAATATGAACGAAATGAGCTGCAAATGTAACTTTATTATACCGATATTTCGGAATAATTGAACACACGTCTGAGTTAGTAAGCTAGTTACATATTTCACAGATCATTTAATCGATTTATTATAATCCAAATGATTTGGAGCAATTAATTTACAGAACTGGACACAGGGTCAGGTTTAAAATCAAGAAACATACTATTTCTCAGTCCCACTCATGCAAATACACTGAAAAACTAGCCTTTTTTTACAGTATACCAGTTTTTTTAACAAAAATTCGCTTATATCACGGAAGGAGTTGTCCAGAAGAAATGGGTTGGGTTATATTCCAAATTTGCTTTGCTACCTGTCAGATATTTTGTGTTACTGTACTAATTATCAAACATTTTTGTTGCCGCATATTAAATACATTTCTGAGCCACTGACAACTTTAATAATGGATACCAAAGATCGTTTTTCATCTTGTGTTATACGTATGACCTTCACTACTCTTCTCAAACTGTTATGGATTATTTAGACGAATTTCATTAGAGAATATATATACAGTCAACCAGAACTGCAGGACAAGTCTTCAGGGGTAGCGGTTTGGGTTTGGACCATAACAAAACAAAAAAAAATATAGTAAAAATAGGCTCTAAAATGCATGCCTTAGAAGCTATGAGCACTTCTTCATCTTCAAAAAATGGTTCAAATGGCTCTGAGTACTATGGGACTTAACATCTGTGGTCATCAGTCCCCTAGAACTTAGAACTACTTAAACCTAACTAACCTAAAGACATCACACACATCCATGCCCGAGGCAGGATTCGAACCTGCGACCGTAGCGGTCACGCGGTTCCAGACTGAAGCGCCTAGAACCGCACGGCCACACTGGCCGGCTCTTCATCTTCGATACCGTGAGACACACCTCTTCTACAGAAAGCTCTGTTTTTCACATTTTGAGATGCGGTAATTTGGACCTCAACAACAACAAAAGTCCCACAAACTGGAGCTCCAAAGTGCATAACTTAAAAGCTATGACCACTTGTCCATCTTTGATGCTGTGAAACGCTTCTCACCTACTGTACAAGTGCTCATACCTCTTAAGGTATGCATTTTAGAGCCCATGCTTACTAACTACTCTTTCTTGTTTTGTTGCATAACACCATATCTGAAAGTTTTGCGATGGAATTCGGCTTCACCCTGTGTATTGTGATGGTACATTCGAATTTTTTAACCCTTTGAAGAGCTACTACGAGACAATTGCCGGTGAACACCACATATGATTCTTATTGCTGGCGTTTATGGAATCAATACTTTCTTTCAAAGTGATGAGATACCTCAGAAAGTTATTCCACAAAATTTGATTGAGTGTGAATATGCAAAATATATTAGGAAGTTCGCCGGATGCTGTGGCCGAGCATTTCTAGGCGCTTCAGTCCAGAACCGCGCGCCTGCGACGGTCGCAGGTTCGAATCGTGCCTCAGGCATGGATTGTGTGATGCCCTTAGTTTAGGGGACTGATGACCTCAGATGTTAAGTCCCATAGTGTTTAGAACCATTTGAAGCATTTTGTTAGGAAGTTCATTCCTTTGTTTTCAAGATAAGCAATTATGTGAAGAGCCAAAAGGAGCTAAACTTAGTTGTTCAATCAGCTCAATAATGTGCTTGTTCCATTCCGTATTTGTATCAGTATGTACAACCAAAACTTTGGAGCATTCTACCATGTTTACTGACCGTTGTTTATGCGTAACATCAATTGTTGGTATGACTCGTTTATTGTACAAAGGTGAATATAGTGTTTCTCAAAATTTTGGGAGAGTCCATCTGTAGAAAAGATTTAAGAACTGTTTGAACAAACATCATTAAGAATCTCGTCTGTTGCTATCTCTCTAATAGGATTTGTCATGACAGTAGTATCGTCAGCAAAAGATACCAATCCTGCTTGATGTATGTTAAGTGTGAGGTAGTTCACAAATACAAGGAATAGGAGTGGACCTAAAATTGAACCCTGCGGGGTTCACTTCGTGATTCCTTCCCACTCACTAAAATTTTCTCCCCTCCTAATATTACTGTATTATTCTGCATACATTTTTTTTCATCCTGTCAGTTTAAAATGATTCAAACCAGTCTGAGATGTGCCAGCACATTAGAGAGCCTTGCTGTGAGTCCGCTGTGTGCCTTGTTATCTGTGGCTGTGGCAAAACTGCAGTACCGTTGGCTTGTACAAGCTCTGTGTGTGTAGTGTGACAGTGAATGATCTGCTGGGTGTGTCTTGGCTAGTAATCAGGCTGTGTATTGGAGTTGTGGCTGTGAGTGTCCGCGATGAGGGCAGCCCTGAGTCGAGTTCACCAAGTGCACGCTGTTTGTTTGTCAGCCACTTCTCGGTGGCGTGCATGTAGTATGGCGCCCACACCGGTGTTGTGGCCTAACTGGCAATAAATGCAAGCTGTCTGCCCGTCATTACTTCGGTGTCGTGTACCAAATATGATGCCCAGATGGACGCTGCACACTTACAAGTGTAGGGGGGGGGGGGAGGAGGTTGTCTTTTTAAAATGGTAATATCTAAAGTGGTCCTGTAATCTGACATAAATTAATTAGACACTCTTCAAAATAATGAATTAGGAGATCAGTGGCTACTAAATGTAACAAGAATTTCAATTAACTGAGTTTATTCCATTTACTTGATTCATAAATCATTTGACAAGCAGCAATAATGTTAAAGCAAAACCTTGGAACACCTGACGAAATGGGCCTGGGGAAATAATATATTAATCACAAAAACGAAACAATTACAGTCGCCAATTTCTACCGTGTTTGTTGCGTTGTTGGTACAAATAATACATAGTACTATGAATGGAAGTCTTCGAAGTGAAGCTTAAAGTTACTGAAATTCTATAAAAATGATATTACTGTCCCTACACATCATTTCACGAGTTCGATCTCACCACAGCAAAGGAGTCTGAAGCGGCTGCAGAATCACTCATTGGCGGCACACCAACTCGTCTTGTTAGCAGCTAAGTCAAATTATCCCAAATTATTTGCAAGTCCCTCACCTCATTTGCTCTGTGACGGAGGCTCCCGGAGATCAAGCGATGATGGCTCTCAGTGATCAAGACTTGAAGGTGAAGTAATTTTACAGAATGCTTTTTTTAGGTCATCAATCGTCTGACTCGTTTGATGCGATCCGCCGTGAATTCCTCTCCTGTGCGAACCTCCTTATCTCAGAGGAGCACTTGCAACCTACGTCCTCAATTATTCGCTGTATGTATTCCAATCGCTGTCTTCCACTACATTTTTTACACTCTACAGCTCCCTCTAGTACCATGGAAGTTATTCTGTGATGTCTTCACAGATGCCCTACCATCTTGTCACTTCTTCTTGCCAGTGTTTTCCACATATTCCTCTCCCTGGCTATTCTCTGGAGACCCTCCTCATGCCTTACCTTCCAGTCTACTTTATTTCAACATACTTCTATAGCACCACATCTCAAACGTTTCGATTCACTTCTGTTCTCGTTTTCCCACAGTCCATGCTTACTAAAATGAAAATTTATGTTTCTGCATTTCTTGCTTTGTACTCTGTTCGAATTAGCTGGGCTACGGATCTTCCGAACAGAGACCTGTAAAATTATTCCTTAGAAAATGCCGATCCTCTCTCCTGAGTTTTTCTTCATTCTTTTAATATTAACACTCGCCCTACCATTTACTGCTGAAAAAATGCATCTCACTCTCTTTATACCTCTTCTGTAGCAAAAGAAGTGGGTCCTCGTCGGCAGACTCGAGTTTCTGTCTCTGGCCTCAAGTTTATTTACATTACCCAACGCTGGAAATTTTTGTGAAAACATTTAGTTTTTTTGAAGTCAACTTTCGGCGGTGTTTTACGCGTTAAAAGGCGTCCAAAATTGTGGGTTCTCACTTCATTTCCTAGATGTTAGTTACAGTGCCCTGTGTATTCCTGAAATACACAGCCTTCTACGCTTTGTGCATCGTAGTGCCTTCCTGGACCTTGCCAGAAACAGAGTTCCTTCTCTTTCCACTTCTGGGCCGTAAAACGGTTGCCGCTGGGATCGCTAAGCAACAGGAGGTAACTGTGCTACCTGCTGTACATCAGGTGCTCAAGCGCGGCACTACCAAACAGGGATTTATTCACTTAATGAATATACTTTTTATCTAGTCATAATTTTTTTGTGATTTCGCCTATACTTTTTCTACATGTTTCTTAGATACTTTTACGTAGTGGAAGTTCGTTACTGTTACCTCTGGGAAACCATTATAAATAGTTTTAGTATTACAAAGATGAAACATTGCACACTGTTTGAGAGTTGTCGTACAGTTCTGTAGTTTTTATATGTCTTGGGTAAAATGTATATTTCTTCCCTATTACTTTCAATTATTTTATATCGATTCCACTTTACTATTACTAATTCTTACATCCTTGAATGTGACACACCTTGTTTAAACTGAGTTTTGGCAATTATTTTTTGTTAACTGATTCTTATATATATACTATACGACCCACTGCCAGTATTTACTTTCCCCAGACTATTGTTCATTCATCAGCTAACTGTCCTCTTCATTATTGCTGATTGTTACACTTGGTTATACTGTTGTTATACAGGGGCCTGATGACGATGTAATTCAACATTGAAAGCGGTAGCTTAATAAAGAGTTCGGAATTTTTCCTTTGAACTAGACACACATTAATTGTTTCAGCCCGAGCACTGTCCGTAAATATGTTACGAATAGGAGTCCTGCTGTCTTGCTTCAAAAGAGTTAGGAAATTCATGAGTGAAAAAGCAGACTGAAACAGCCACGTGATGATTCAAGTTCATTTTTCCTGTCAGAAACTTTCAAGACATCTACACTTAAATCTCGACAAACTACCAACTGTTTCTTCTTGTCTGACAAGTTGCTGAATAACGCAGCTAGATTCCTCACAAATAGTTGAAAATTTTCCTAAGGGAGGACTGTGGACTTTTACAACCACACGAGAAGTATTCTGCAGTAACAACTCACAAGTCCCTGCCTCTAGGTTCTGATATAAGCAAAAAGTGTTTCAATATTTTTGGCTTCATGTCGAACTTCTACATATGTCGCAGCTCCAATTTTTGCAGTTTAACTGTACACGAAAATGAATCTACAGTATAATCCGTGCTAATTAATTTCTCTGTCCATGTGGTTACACAGTTCATAGAGGCACACAAAATCAGTCACTTTTGTTCATTGCAAGCAAAGTCACAGGAAACAGCAAATGGTATTACTAAACGTGTGTAACATTCAGCTGCTTCTGAATGCAAATACTTGTCACGATTTATTTTCAGCTCTTTCTTTCATGGGGTATGTGAACACGGAACACACGACAGAACCGCAGTTAACCAATCACGATGAAACAACGACTCCTGAAAGGTGCTTACTTGCTAGACTAACTATGTGCCCTAGCACGTCGTGCAGAGGATGCTGGGAACGAATGTAAGGGATGCTGCATATTCCTCCGTTCCTGCATCATCCGCGCGACGTGCCAAGGTAGATTACTCGAACAGCAAAGCGCAATATTCTTAGGTCCATTTACTGCTTAAACGTATGCAGATCTTGAATATAGTGCCCACAGAGAAGAGAGAGAGAGAGAGAAATATCCTTGAACAAATCACCCCAGATCGAAGAAGCAACTTAAACGTAACAGCTGACACTCTTCACTATTGATATGAACACTGAAAACGAACAATCTGACTCTATATTCTTATATTCCATAAAGGCGCTTGACTTCTCCCTATACTATCAGGTGATGAAGACACAAGCATACAGGCTATTGTCGTAATATATAGGGACTTCAGAAAGTAAGCTCCATATGTCGCCCCACGCTAAGACCATTGCACAGCAAGGGTGGCACATTGTCAGTGACACATTGTCAGGAGCAAGCGCATGTTCTCGGTTTCCCGCAAACTCAATTCTCCTGTGGTACGGATAACAGATTCATCATAGTGTAAGAATGAAATGGCGCGCCAACCGGAAATGTTCTCGTTGAACAACGAGAGACAGTCCGAGTCTTTGGGACAATACGTCTATAGAGCACATAGATGTGGATGATACTTATCAGGAAGCCTTGATGTCGTACCGTGCAACTTCAGTATTTTCGACAACTGAAAGAACATCTGGGCGAAAGAGATATTCCAACAATGAGGACGTTCACACATCGGTTCTCGAATGGTTTTCCGAACAAGGAACAGTTTCCTATCGTCGAGGAATTAAGCAATTAGCAGAACGCTCCAATCGTTGTTTGCAGAAAGTTAGCGACTGTTTTGAAAATTAGTGTTATGTATATCTGTCACAGTGGAGCGTAGTGTAATATTCATTAAAAGCTATTTGGCTCACCATAATAATGTATATCTTTCCTCTTGAAGTACTCTCGTATATGTGTATAGGTGGCTCCAGGATCTCGGTCTACTAGAACCAATTTTGTTACCATCGACGTGAAATGATTTTAAAAACGTATGTGACCATCGGCGTGTAATAGGACGGATTTTAACGGTAAAAACGAGTCAGACAACGTGAGAAGCGTCCACTAGTATTCGCTTACTGTGTTGTATGATCATCAGATCCTGAATTCTTCTCTGGGTGTAGTTTCATGTTGTACTAATCCTAGGAAGTTGTCCATACTTTCGTCTCGGTGATATCTGTAATCGTTCATATTCATCGACTATGCCCTTATCTAGAAGGACGGAGTCTGCCTGAAAGGGACAGTGAACTTGAGGCAGTGCGACACACTTCTGCTGTCGGAAAGCCATCTACTCGTATACTCGTGTGAGGTCAAAGTGGATGTAAAGAGGAGGAGCTATTAATCGTCGTTTGACAAGTAAAGAATATCCAAAGCGAAGTCGCAAGAAGAGATGTGAAGGAGAATCGTGTACATTCTTGGTGAATGCCTGGATGACTTAATCAACATGTCGCAGAGGCCAACCCACAACTATTGACGGCAGAGCAACAAGATGCTCATAATAGCCCACATCACAACTGACGACGTCTAGGGTCACATTTCCTTCCTGCAACTTCCAGTCCACCTTGATAGTTGTGTTCCCTTGATGTTCGTAACATGTAGTATTGTTGCCAGAAAGCCACAGCGTTGACAACTGCATCGTTTATATGCCAACTAGTTCCGCAGATGATGAAGAGATTGAAGAAATGTACGACGAGATTGAAGAAACTGTTCAGATAGTTACGGGAGATGAAAATTTTCTTGTGATTCAGGATTGGAATTCGACGGTGGGAAAAGGAAGAGAATGAAAATAGGAGATGAATATGGAGTGGAGGAAAAGAAAGGAAGAGGAAGAATTTTGCACAGAACATAACTTAATCATAGCTAACTCTTGGTTTAAGAATCATAAAGGCAGTCTGCATATATGGAAGAGATCTGGAGAGGCCGAAAGGTTTGATTACACAATGGTAAGACAGAGATTTTGAAACCAGCTGGAAGATGTTTCACGAGGCAGATGCGGACTATGGACCTGAAGAATTTCCAAAAAGGTAGAAAATTAAGGAGGCGGGACCTGGATGAGCTGAAAGAATGAAAGGTTGTTGAAAGTTTCAAAGGGAACACTGGGCATCGATTGACTGAAAGAAAGGAAAGGAATACAGTAGAAGACAAATGAGTACCATTGAGAGCAGCAAGGTCAGCGCAAGTTATAAGAGTTAGGTTATAGCAGCAACGTCATGTGCAAAATTTATCAGAGAAGTTTGAATTCAGAGGTGCTTACGTAAGAGACAAAGTACAGGCATAACGCGCAGGTATCATAAAAGTAAACGCCAAATCAGAAGCCTGCACTTGTAGACGATAAAATAGCTAGAAGTGCTGCCGTGAAACAGCATGTATCTCAAAACAAAATATTATCAGTTAAGAAGACTTTCATTTCTTTGTAAATCGCTGTATATGCCCAATACAACTTGATGAAACACATTCTGTTAGACCCAATAATGACTATTAGGTTGCAGCTGATGAGTGACGGTGATTCTTATGTACGAGATAAACAGCACTAGAATGATGTCATACACCTGTCTGGAAACATCAGTGTATGCACACAGGAAGTGCAACGATCATAAGGCTGAATCGTAGGTAAAAGAAATGGGCGGTCACCGTTCGTTGATAGGATAATGGAAAACTATAGTTTTCGTGCAAAAGAGGCTGCAAATAAAACACATCCACAACTCACACTGCAATATTTATCTAGTGTAAGCGACCCATGTCAGGTCGGAGTAACAGGACCCACAGAGTGAACACAAAGAACGTCTTTGCGGATGATCACAGACTTGTTTTACTTGTGAAATAGTGCAACAACTTGGAAATTCTTACTCTTGCACACTCGAAGAAAGACACAAGACATTTCTAGATAAACTTCTCAGCAAACTTAAAACATCTTCTTCCAGACATGGATATGAATATTTTTCAACCCTCTACGTGTCTTTCCCTTACAGACCACTGAGAAAAAATTTGACAAATAACAAGTCGCACAGAGGAGTACAAGCAGTCATTTTTCCCACGCTCCATTCGTGAACTGAAGGTAAAGATCCTTAACATGTTACAATAAAAAGTAATCTGTATGTCACTAACTTCACAGTGATTTGCAGAGTATATATGCAATTGGAAATTACGAAAGGGTCAGTGCTCCTTCTAACTCTTGTAACTGACACATTAACTACAGCTCAGGTGTCATTGTTATGATGTACACTACAGTAGAAGTAGCCATCCACACTTTCATGAACGCAGAACATTTGACTAACGGAATACTTTGACTCCGAAGCCTGTGATCTAGTTGGTGAACACGCTTTCGTGAAAAGCAACTGTCTTAGATGTCGACAAGAATGCAATTGTCTCACAACGAATACTTCTGCACGTGGAAGCGTAATGTTTGAAATACCACGAAAAAGAATCACAGGTGAAATTCTATCATAATCATGGTACTGTAGAGAAGCATTGGTCCCCATGGTGATTGCCAGTAAAGGAACCGGTTGTGATGTCGCTGAGGGAATCAGCATGAGGTAAGGTACCTGAATCAGAGAGACCGAGCAAAGGTTTGAACCTCGTTAATCCAGAAAGAAAAACATAAGTACAAGGAAGATAATTGCGAAGATACCATGGATAAGAAAACAAATATTTCACTCCAGAATGAGATTTTCACTCTGCAGCGGACTGTGCGCTGATATGAAACTTCCTGGCAGATTAAAACTGTGTTTCATACGCTCTCCTCAATCCGAGCATTTCGTTCTTGGCCTTCCAGTCTTATTCTTCCCTCTTGGTTCTTGTACATATTATATATTAACCGTCTTTCCCTATAGCTTACTCCTATTTTCTCAGAATTTGTAATACCTTGCACCATTTGACACTGTCGAACGCTTTTTCCAGGTCGACAAATCCTATGAACGTGTCTCGATTTTTCTTCAATCTTGCTTCGTTATCAACCGCAACGTCAGAACTGTCTCTCTCTTTCCTAATGGCAAACTGTTCGTCAAATAACAGATTCTCCATTTTCTTCTCCATTCTTCTGTAAATTATTCTTGTCAGCAACTTGGATACATGAGTTGCTAAGCTGATTGTGTGATAATTCTGACATCTTGCTGCATTCGAAATTGTGTTGACAATGATTCTTTCCGAAATCCAAATGGTATATCGTCAGACTCTTACATTCTACACACCAGCGTGAGTAGTCATTTTATTGCCGTTTCCGCCAATGATTTTAGAAATTCCGATGGAATGTTACCTACCCTTTCTGTCGTATTTTATCATTAAGACGCCGAAAGCTCTTTTAAATTCTGATTCTAATACTGGACCCCCTATCTCTTCCTGTTGACTCATGTTTCTTCTTCTATCAAGTCGTCAGCAAGTCCCCCCATCATAGAAGCCTTCAATATACTCTTTTCACCTATCCGCTCTGAATTTAACAGTGGAATTTCCATTACACTCTGAATGTTACCGCCTTTGCTTTTGATTTCCACAACCGTTTTTTTCTTTTTCGATTTCTTCACATTTTTCATGTAGCCATTTCGCCTTAGCTCCCCTGCAATTCCTGTTTATTTCGTTCCTAAGTGACTTGCATTTCTGTATCCCTGAATTTCCTTGCACATTTTTGTACTTCATTCTTTCGTCAATGGAGTGAAGTGTTTGAACCTTCATGGCAGATTAAAACTGTGTGCCGGACAGAGACTCGAACTCGGGACCTTTGCCTTTCGCGGGCAAGTGCTCTACCATCTGAGCTACCCAAGCACGACTCACGACCCGTCCTCACAGCTTCATTCAGCTTCTGCCAATACCTCGCCTCCTACCCTCCAAACTTCACAGAAGCTCTTCTGCGAACCTTGCAGAACTAGCACTCCTCGAAGAAAGGATATAGCGGAGAAATGGCTTAGCCTTTCTTCCAGGGTTGCTAGTTCTGCAAGGTTCGCAGAAGACTGGAAGGCCAAGAACGAAATGCTCGGATTGAGGAGAGCGTAAGACAGGAATGCAGTCTTTCACCCTACTGTTCAATCTACACGTCGAAGAAGCTATGACGGAAGTAAAAGAAAGGTTCAGTAATGTGGTAAGATTCAGGGTCAAAGGATATCAATGATTAGATTCACTGATGACATTGTTATCCTGGGTGAAAGTGAAGAAGAATTACAAGATCTACTGAACGGAGCGATCAGCGAATAAATGCATAATATGGATTCAGACTACATCGAAGAAAGGCGATAGTAATAAGAAGTATCAGAAAAGAGCACAGCGAGAAATTTATCTGAATTGGGGATCACGAAGGGGATGGAGTTGAACAAGTCAACTATCTAGGCAGCAAAATAATCCATGATGGACAGAGCAAGTAGAACATAAAACGGCAGGCTAGCAGTGACAAAAAGGACATTCCTGTCCAAGAGAAGGTTACTAGTATCAAACATAGGCCATAATGTGAGGGAAATATTTCTGAGAATGTAAGTTTGGAACACAGCATTGTATGACAGTGAATCATGGACAATGGGAAGAAAGGGAAAAGATCAGAGTCGAAGTGTTAGAAATAAGGTGCTGCAGAAGAATGTTGAAAATCTGATTGACTGATGAGACAAGGAATGAGGTAGTTTTCCGCAGCATCTGGGAAGAAAGGGATATACGGAAAAAACTGACATGAAGGAACAAGAAGATAGCACATGTGTGAAGACATCAGGAAGTAACTTCCGTGGTATCAGAGTGAACCTCAGAAGGCAGAAAACTGTATCGGAAGACGGAGATTGGAATACGTTCAGCAAATAGTTGAGGACGTAGGCTGCAAATGCTAGTCGGAGATGAAAAGGTTGGACGAGACAAGAATCCGTGGCGGGCCACATAAAACCATCCAAAGGCAAAAAAAAAAAAAAAAAAAATCCCCAATATCAGTCCAATTCCATCTAATGCGCCTCTTCGCTCGGTGCAACGGTGGGAATACCGGTAGCGGAAAAACTTTAAATAAAACTGACTTCGACCAAAAATTTGGTATGGACGCTGCAGTCGTTTACTTCGCATGGTCCTGTTAGTCATGGTATGTCCTTTGTTTCCTCCAGCTTGCTGATCAACTCACATAGTCAACGTGTCAAACAGTTTCATATCATGCCTTACTTTCTTCCCATGCATATAAAGCAAAGTCAGGCGAGGATGTCGTAGCTGAATAATATCCTGAACTTCTTTTTTACTGACATAGAGAAATTGTGAGTAGTCAAAATTTGACCAAATAATTTGTGGCAGCCTACTAAATTGGAATAGATTACTAGATACATCCGCATTTTCTTAGTGACGAGGTACAACTACAATCTGCTTGATGTACTCGAGATAAAGAGTTACAGGTTGACGTGTTCTTAATACTCTTTTGGAACAAAGCGCTGTAGACTTACCACAAAACATCGACGGCAAACTCGAATAAACAGTCAGATATCAGTAATGATATAAATGTAGCGATATAACATTTTACGCCTGCTCTTGTCTCGTTGCAGTCCTGTTGTCTAGTTGCAGTTCGCAATGGACTATATTACTTCATCTCGTTTCTGGGAAAAATATGTAAGTAGAACTGATCATATTGTCTTTTTTAATGGGTCGCCATTTCTTCAAGATTAAATTTTGAGTGAGAGTCAGCGCATCCGCGGGCAGAAAATTTCTAGAAACGTCTAAACGTTGATTCACTACTGGAAATTACGCTTATTACTTAGGCTTGCTTACTCACAATACAGAGATGGCAAATAGTGGCAGAAAATGTGCAAATTTTCAAACGTCTCAGTCCACGAGTAAAGATTCTCATAATAGCGGAAAACTTTTTTCATAAAGAATTATCTTTCCGTGAGTCACATAACCGCATCGTTGTAGTGTCGCGTAAATGAGAAAGGTACAAGTGCTCAACTATCGAGTCTCATTATCTTGTCCAAGGTAGATAATTTCATGTCTTCTAGATATCTTCAGTCTCGACCTTTGTCGTTTTCCTGGTAACACTTGAGAATTCTCTTTTTTTTTTGTGACACTACAGAAACATTAGATAGGTAATCATTATACTGAAAGGAATATTAACTTCGCAATGGAGAACGTAGCCTCATTTTTCCAAACGTATATATGTGTATCTCTGCGTATCCCAAAGACAATTTAATTTATTTTATGAAATGATAATTAAATCGACACCTTAGCTGCGAACAGGCGTTGATATACATCATTGGGTGCACGTTGAAAAAGTGTGCCCCGACCGGGACTCGAATCCGGGATCTACTGCTTACATGGCAGACGTTCTATCCTTCTTTTTTTCCGTTTTGTTAGGTACTGTTCGTTGCGTTTGGCCTGGGTGGACGTCACAAGACATCCGTTCAAGTTGATCGTTGATTCCTTTACTCAGTTTTTTTTATTACAGAGGGCAAGCAGCCCTCTTACCGAACTCGCTGAGTGACCGTGCCGGCATCCATCTGAGCCACCGAGGACACAGAGGATAGTGCGACTGCAAGGAATGGCAGTGTTCTTTCGGGAACAGATGCTTCGTTCATATATAGTTAAAATATGGCTACCCGGCCATTGACATTCTAGTGCGAACGCACACGCTATGACCCAACTTGTACGGGACTTGGTAGATTAATGTGCCACGAGTAATGAGTGTGATGGGCAAACATCTGTTAGGCGCACTACGAATGTAGAGGCGTGGACATGCTGGGAATGTGGGTCTGACGGGGGAGCGTGCAAGGGATAAGTCCCTGCAGGCGCACTAACCTCTGTGACCTCAGTGGCTCAGATGGATGCCGGCACGGTATCTCAGCATTAGCTGCTCTCTGTAACAAAAAAGCTGAGTCAACGGCTCGACACTGAACTTGAATGGGTGTCATGGGACACCCACACCCAACGAATGCAACGAACAAAATCGAACAAAATGGAAACAATAATATAAAAAAAAGATGGATAGAGCGTCTGCCATGTAATCAGGAGATCCCGGGTTCGAGTCCCGGTCGGGGAACACATTTCTAACATGTCCCCAATGATGTATATCAACGCCTGTTTGCAGGTAGGGTGTCGATTTAATTATCATTTCATTGTAGAGAAGCTGATATTGAGCATCTTTGGTCGGAATTTAAAGGTATTGTCCCACCATGTGCTAGAGAAGTATGTGCCTAGCAAAAGTATAGGGGAGGGAAAGGATCCACCTTGGTACAACAAACATATTAGGAAGTTGCTGAGAAAGCAGAGAATTTTTTCACTGCCCCGCTGACAAACACAAATTATGCGAAATGAAAGCAGCTGTCAGAAGGACAATGAGAGACTCTTTTAAGGAATTTGAAAGCAATATTTTATCTACAGATCCTAAAAATAACCCCAAAAATTTTTTGTCGTACGTAAAATCTATGAACGCTACAAATAATTCAATACCTTCTCTTGCTGACAGTACGGGTAATGTAACTGATGATGATAAACAGAAGGCCGAAATTCTAAACCTAGCTTTCAAAAGCTCGTTTACGATATAGGGCTGCAGCACCATTCCCCCTTTCAATTATCGAACAAAGGAAAGGATGGCTGACATAGTGTTTAGTGTATCTGGGATTGTAAAACAGTTAAGGTCCTTAGACGCCAGAAATACATCTGGCCCAGACGGTATCCCCGTAAGATTTTATGTTGACTATGCTCCAAATATAGCTCCATTCCTATCCGTCATCTATCAGAGATCATTGGAACGGCGGAAAGTTCCACAGGACTGGAAGAAGGCCCAGGTCATAGCAATCTATAAAAAGGGTAGAAAATCGGATGCACATAATTACCGGCCAATTTCACTGACATCGATTTGTTGTAGAATCATGGAACATATTTTGTGTTAAGACATAATGACCTTTCTAGGCTCTAAGAAGCTCAATTGCAGAAACCAGCACGGTTTTAGGAAACAGCGGTCATGCGAGACACACATGGCCCTCTTTGTGCATGATATACAACAAGCTCTAGATACCGGTTCCCAGGTTGATGCCATATTTCTCGACTTTTGAAAGGCGTTCGACTCAGTTCCGCACTGTCGCTTGCTACAAAAAGTGGGCGCTTACGGTCTATCCAATGACATATGCGGTTGGATAGAAAGTTTTCTAACAGACTGGGAGCAGTATGTCGTCCTGAACGGGGTAACTTCAACAGAAACAAGAGTAATTTCAGATGTGCCCCAGGGCAGCGTAATAGGTCCTCTGCTTTTTACGATTTACATAAACGATCTGGTTGATGGTATTGACAGCGGCCTTAGACTGTTTGCCGATGATGCTGTATTGTATATGAAAGTAGTATCACACGAAAGTTGTGAACAAATCAATCAGGATTTGCAGAAAATATATGCGTGGTGTAATGACTGGCAGTTATCTCTCAATATTAGTAATTGTAACCTACTGCGTATAACAAGGCGAAAATCCCCATTAATGTATGAGTACAAAATAAATGATCAGTCTTTGTAAGCGGTAACATCCGTCAAGTATCTGGGTGTGACTATTCGAAATGATCTCAAATGGAATGATCAGATTACACAAGTAACGGGTAAGGCGAACTCTAGATTGCTGTTTATTGACTCTGAGCACTATGGGACTTAACATCTGAGGTCATCAGTCCCCTAGAACTTAGAACTACTTAAACCTAACTAACCTAAGGACAGCACACACATCCATGCCCGCGGCAGGATTTGAACCTGCGACCGTAGCGCCTAGAACAGCTCGGCCACATTGGCCGGCTTGCTGTTTATTGGTAGAATCCTGAAGCGGTGCAGTCCTTCAACAAAGGAAATAGCTTACAATCGTTAGTTCGTCCAGTCTTAGAGTATTGTTCGTCTGTATGGGACCCTTACCAGTTGGGTCCGATTCAAGAGATTGAGAAGGTCCAAAGAAGAGCGGCAAGATTCGTGACTGGTACATTTAGCCATCGCGAGAACGTTACAAATCTCATAGAAAGTTTGAAGTGGGACACACTTGCAGATAGACGACGCGCTAAACAGAAGGGGCTGCTCACTAAATTCCAATCATCACCGATGATGTAGAGCATATATTATTACCACCAACTTCTTTCAAATCGCGCAATGATCATCATTCAAAGATAAGGGAAATAAGAGCTCGTACTGAGGCGTTCAGTCAGACGTTTTTCCCTCGCGCGAACTTCGAGTAGAACAGAGGGGGAGGGGGGGGGGGGTGGAATATGACTTAGGCGCGAATTTTGCCCTCCGCCACACACCGCTTGGTGGCTAGCGGAGTATATATGTAGATGTAGAGAAGCTGCACGGTCATCAATAGTATCTGTTATTTCGGGAACAAGTACTACCTTCGTATATAGTTAATTTCTTTTATTTTGTGGCACTGGGTCTGATGGGAGTGGTACTTGGCTGGGGGCTGTGTTGACATCAATTCACAAGCAAATGTGATTCAATTTATTAATAAGAATAAGCAATCCAGAGCACATACCAGAATAAGCAACAACCAACTAACACAGCGTTCAGAATAAGAAAATCAAGTAATTAACAGGTATAAATAAAACTTTGAACATACCTGCTAAGGTTCAGTGACCGTGTCAGAATTATATTAGAAACAAATAAGCCCTCAGTCACAAATATTAAGTCAAAATTTACCAGGTTTCGACGCTACTATGACCGTCGTCTTCAGAATTTAACTAACTGTTCTAAAACACATTAGGTATATAATACATAAATAAAATTAAAGTTTGTACTGACTGGAAAGAGATGCAGTACTTACAAGTAACATTTTACAAAATTCTAATCCGGAAAGGCGACGTCATGAATAGTTGTCAATAAGATGGTGAGCCGCTTAGGGCTGCTCGTACTTGAGTGAACAAGGGTTGCAAGACAACAGTCTTGTTGCAAGACAACAAGTGTGACTTGTAAGTACTGCATCTCTTTCCAATCAGTACAAACTTTAATTTTATTAATGTATTATATACCAAATGTGTTTTAGAACAGTTAGTGTAATTCTGAAGACGACGCTCATAGTAGCGTCGAAACCTAGTCAATTTTGACTTAATATTTGTGACCGAGGGCTTATTTGTTTCTAATATAAGTATAAATAATCCAGAGCACATGAGTAATAAGCGACGGCCGAAGTACTCAGAGCTCGGAAAAACAAAATATGATTCACGAATACAGATAAAGCACGTTTAATAACTTTCCTCCCTACAATCAGACGTCTGTAGAATACGGTAGCACAAATGAATATGCACTTTATAAGATGTGATGAAAAAAAATCCGTTTGAGGGTGTGGTTGCAGTGTACGTAAAACATAATAAGCCGCGTTGCGAATATACAAGCATCGATATGTAGGCAAGGGATAATGTAGCATTCGCGACTTCACGACGTGCTTGCGGTGAACGTGGAAACGTGAACTGTGGCGAGTTTTTATCAAATGCATCCAAATACGACCAGCGTGCTGTTATTCTTTTCTTGGCTGCCGAAGGACATACACTAGTACACGTCCATCGGAGAATGAAATATTTGTGTGAGACAGTGTGTCTGTCGAAAGCCACCGTTGTGGAATGGTGCGCGACAAGGGCTAGTGCTGCCTCATGTTAAGCACGTTCGCATCTCGCAAATGTGGCAACGCAGAAGTTACGCAAACTCAAGTGCGAGACGCTCGAGCAACCGCCCTATAGTCCTGATCTCTTTCCACGCGATTGTCACGCCTTCGATCCTTTAAAAATGCCTTGAAGGCTCGAAGATTTCTGTCATGCCTCACTGGCCTACTTATTCTGGACCGTACGGACTTCGAACGGAAATTTTTTGATCGCCCCTTATAATAGCGTAATAGTACTTACTACGATAGAAGGAATGACAATAAATCACTCTGAGTTCATTAGGCTAAACGCAAGAGCATGAATTAACCTGCGGCAGCCGGCCGGTGTGGCCAAGCGGTTCTAGGCGCTTCAGTCTGGAACCGCGCGACCGCTACGGTCGCAGGTTCGAATCCTGCCTCGGGCATGGGTGTGTGTGATGTCCTTAGGTTAGTTAGGTTTAAGTAGTTCTGAGTTCTAGAGGACTGATGACCATAGCGCTCAGAACCATTTTAACGTACGGTACACAAATAATAACTCACACTGAAAGCATATGAGACAATCAGTAACGGATCACACCCAAAAACCATTTCCAAAATTGCCCATCCAAAGCCGATCCCGTGCTAAACACACGAAATAAGAAAGACAAAATTCACAACTGAGGCAATGACCTATACATCCCGCAGCAGAAGTTATATCAGAATAGCAAAGTAACGAAAACCTGCAGCAATAATAATTTAATTTTTACTAGGCATGCTTCCGCTTGTGCTCTTTCACTTGATTGCGCTAGACACAACAGCAGCCTCTTGTGTGTCACCGTGTAATAAATAGGCAACTCAAGTAGGCCGGCCCTGCCTCGCTCGTACGGACTTGTCACTGAAAACAACCCCTCCACCCCCCCCCCCCCTCCTCTGTCGTGCGCGGAAACATGCCGCAGGTACCAGAGCCCTGCAATGTCGGCTGCGCCGCATTCCCTGGATTCCCGAAGCCCAGCGCTGCCACGGCTCCTGCCGGAACGATGCCCAGTGTTGACATCCCATTCGCCAGAGTGCCTCGCTGCGCCGCCACACATTTATTTCCTGTTACGTCTCTCCAGGGGGCGGTCCTCGCTATCCAAGTTGCTAACACTGTTCTGTTCGCCGGCCGATTTCTTCTGCTCTACCGCGGCTGCCTCTGGCTGATGGCGACGGAAGCGACCCATCAAATGTAATCATACTGACACCGGCCAGCTGTACCGAATATCAAACAAGTTCGTCCGCCGAGCCAACGCATGGCCCCGGCGACGCCCCGAGCACGGACCCTGGGTTTGAACATCAACGTCTAGCGTGCCCAGTTCAACGTGCTGCTGAACGTTCAGAAACGATGCGACTTGTGCATGCAGTAGCTGTGCTTCAATCTGGTACACGCGTTCGCAGCGCGCTCCAGCGGTAGTTGTCGGTTGTATCTGACTCGCACGTCGCACTGTTTACGAAATGGGCGGGAGTAAAATTCCAATGTTAGCTCTCTCCTGTCTGTATGCTAGTCATGTTGTTCTGTCTGTAGTATACAGGGTGGAGAAAAATTGTGGAAGGAGAAGGAGATCGACAAAGAAAGTGGGAGGAGGAAATGGAGACTGAACGAGATTAGGAATTTTATCCGTAGTGAAGAAGAATTACATGATCTGCTGAATGGGATGAACAGTCTAATAAGTACAGAACATGGACTGAGAGTAAATCGAAGAAAGACGAAAGTAGTAGAAATGAGAACAGCAGGATTGATGGTCGTGCAGTAGGTGAAGTTAAGGAATTCTGCTATGTAGATGTGGTAGTAAAACATGGACTGTAACATTGTACACCACACATGGACTGTGGGAAAACTGGAACAGAAGACAGTTGAAGCATTTGAGATGTGGTGCAACAAATGAATGTTGAAAATTAGGTGGACTGATAGAGTAAGGGATGAGGAACTTCTGTGCAGAATCGGTGAGGAAAGGAATATGCGGAAAACACTGATAAGGGGAAGGGACAGTTTGATAGAACATCTATTAAGAAATCAGTGAATGATTTCCATGACACTAGAGGGAGCTGTAGAGGGCAAAAACTGTAGGATTGGAACACATCCAGCAAATAGTTGAAGATGTAGGTTGTAAAAAAATGTCTCTGAGCTCTATGCGACTTAACTTCTGAGGTCATCAGTCCCCTAGAACTTAGAACTACTTAAACCTAACTAAGCTAAGAACATCACACACATCCATGCCCGAGGCAGGATTCGAACCTGCGACCGTAGCGGTCGCTCGGCTACAGACTGTAGCGCCTAGAACCGCAAGGCCACTCAGGCCGGCTGTAGGTTGCGAGTGCTGCTCTGAGATGAAGAGGTTGAAGAGGAATTGGATAATCACCTTCTCTTCCCTGTCCGTGTCCACCTCCTCCTCCCCCTTTCCTTGTCCATCACCTCCTCCTCCATCCCCCCGTCTCTCTCCATCACCTCCTCCCCCTCTCTCTGTCCGTCTCCTCCTGCTCCCTCTCTTTCCATATCTCCTTCTGTCCCCCCTTTCTCCAACTCTCTCAGTCCATCACCTCCTATCCTTCTCTCTGTGCACCTTCTCCTCTCCTCTCTCTTTCCAAATCCTCCTGACCTCTCTGTTTGCCCATCTCCTCCATCCCATTTTTTAAACGACGTTAAAAAATCTCAGAACGTACATATACATATATAATGCACCATTTATTGAAGAATTAGATATCTACAAACTGCCCATATTAGAATTCAGCGATGTTTCAGAACTGTGCGGCTGGTCCCGGCGGAGGTTCGAGTCCTCCCTCGGGCATGGGTGTGTGTGTTTGTCGTTAGGATAATTTAGCTTAAGTAGTGCGTAAGCTTAGGGACTGATGACCTTAGCAGTTAAGTCCCATCAGATTTCACACAAATTTGCACATTTTTTGATGTTTCAGAATTTCAAAGCAACCAGGCGAGAACTGTCAGAGATGCACAATTTTGCACAAACGAACATTTACATTTTTATTTAAATAGACTTGAAATATAGGGAACAATTTCGGCCAATTTGCGACCTCATAATAGAACATTGTAATATTACTTTTACACTAATGAATAACTCTACTTAACTTCTGGACGCATCTTGCGGCAATGCACGCTGTACAAGCACTATAGACATCGAATTACGGTTAACTAAACATAGGAATTAGTTGGGTAATAAACTGGGTTACTCATATTAGTCCGATAGGGTGTATTCTTTTGGAGAATTTCGTAGTTATGCCAGTGTATGCTTGCAGCTAAACCAATTGTTTATAATTATGTCCACATTTGTTTAGCAATAAATGAGGTGTTCTCGAAATTGCTGGCAATATTTTTTGTTGGCGTATCGTGACTGAATTGCATACTGGATTCAGTTGTTATTTTTATAAACTATAATAATAATAAATTTTAATAACTTTTTAAATATTGTCTCCATAAATAAGGTTAAATTTGCAGTGAACTTGTCTCATCGTCATGACTTACAAGGTGTATTTACTTTCCTCATAGCATGTCCGAAAGGCTTTTTGTATATTTTCAGTGAATATAACAATTTTTGCTCCATGTTCTGAGCCACTGGGGCCAGCATCTTGGCACGCTGCCCATTTCCGGCTCTGTCTCTCTCTCTCCCTCTCTCTCTCTCTCTCTCTCTCACTCTCTCGGGACTTCCCGCTGCCGACTCGCCTCAACCTGCCGACGAGCGCTGAACCCGCAGCCTGTGCTTGCCGTCCAGCGGCAGCGGCCAGTACACAACGTCTGGCACGACCACAGCCGTCGCCGCCCCATCAAACACTTCTGTGAAATTCTTCTTTTGAGTCATCAGTCCTGTGACGAATTCCTCTCCTACGCTAATCTCTTCATCTCACATTAGCACTTGCACGCTACGTCCTCAATTATTTGATATATTTATTGCAGTCTCTGTTTTCATCTGAAGTTCTTACCTTCTATGCCTCTCCTTAGCACTATGAAGGGTATTCCCTAATGTCTTCACAAGTGTCCTGTCATCATGTACTCTCTTGTTGACAGTTTTTTCCGCATGTCTGTTTCTTCCTTGTTTGTGCGGAGAAATGGTTCAAATGGCTCTGAGCACTATGGGACTCAACTGCTGTGGTCATCAGTCCCCTAGAACTTAGAACTACTTAAACCTAACTAACCTAAGGACATCACACACATCCATGCCCGAGGCAGGATTCGAACCTGCGACCGTAGCAGTCGCGCGGTTCCGGACTGCGCGCCTAGAACCGGTGGACCACCGCGGCCGGCTGTGCGGAGAACATCTTCATTCTATGTCTTATCAGACCATTAGATTTTCAACACCCTTTCGCAGCACCGAATCTCAACGCTTCGATTCCGTTCTGTTTCTGTTCTTGCACTGTCCAAGTTTCAGCTGGGCTCCACACGTACATTCTCAGAAATTTCTTCACCAACCAGAAGCCTTTCTTTGATACTAGTAGAGTTCTCTAATGGCCAGGAATGCCATTTTTGCCAGTGCTCGTCTATTTCTTATGTTTTCCCTGCTTCGTCCGTCCGGGTTATTTTACTTACAAGGCAGCAGAATTCCTTAACTTCGTCTACTTCGCGACTATCAATTTTGATCTTGACTCTCACGCTGTTCTCCTTTCTATTATTTCTCTTTACTTCTGTCTTTTTCCGGTTTAACCTCATTAGACATTTCATTCCCTTCAACAGACCCTGTAATATTTTTTTCACTTTCACTAAAGACAGCAACGTCATCGGCGAATCTTATCACTGTTTTCATTGTTATCCTTTCAGCCTGAATTTTGACCCCCTCTTGAAATATTCTGTTATTTCCGCAATTGCTTCTTCGGTGTGTTGACTGAACAGCAGGGGCGAAAGACTACATCCCTGCCTTACACTTTTTTCATTTGATCATTTCGTTCTTTGTATTCCACTTTTATTGTTGTCTCTTGGTTCTTGTATGTATTGTATACCACTCGTCTTTTTTTCTGTCGATTACCTCTATTCTTCTCAGAATGTCGAACAAACTGCACCATTCTGCATTGTCGAACGCTTTTTCCAGGTCGACAAATCCTATGAACGTGTCTTGGTTTTCTTTAGTCTTGCTTCCATGTCAACAAATGTTCAAATGTGTGTGAATTCCTAAGGGACCAAACTGCTGAGGTCATCGGTCCCTAGACTTATACACTACTTAAACTAACTTAAACTAACTTTTGCGAAGAACAACACACACACACACACACACCCATGCCCGAGGGAGGACTCGAACCTCCGGCGGAAGGGGCTGCGCAATCCGTGACATGGCGCCTCAAACCGCATGGCCACTCCGTGCGGACCATATCAACCGCAACGTCAGAAATGTCTCGCTGGTGCCTTCACCTTTCCTAAAGCCTAACTTTCTAACAAATCCGCAGTCTTCTTTTCATCCTTGTGTATTTTATTCTTGTGAGCAGCTAGGATGCATGAGATGTAAGGCTGATCGTGCGATAGTTTTCGTACCTATATGCCCTTGCTATCTTCGTAATTAGGTGTATGATATTTTTCCAAACCTGTAATGGTACATCGCCAGTCTCATAGATTTTACACACCAACTTGAATAGTCGTTTGGGTCCATTTCCCCCTATGAATTTAAGAAATTGGAATTTTATCCATCCTATATGATTTACTTGATACCAATTTTTCCAGACCTCTTTTAAACTCGGACTCTAATGCGCGCTCCCCTATGTCTTCCTTCGACTCCAATTCCTTCCTCTGTCAAGTCATCAGACGGGTCCTTTCCTCTCATAGAGGCTATCAGCTAACTCCTTCTACCTATCCACTCTCTCCTCTGCGTTTAACAGGGGAATCCTCATTTTATATTTATTAATTAAAGACATTACAGCACTGTTGCGTTCATAATTATTACTTTCGTTCTCTTATTCGTCATTACAATACAGCGTCATTCAAAAAGATGGACTCAGTTTAATAATTTTTATTTTGTGGAATATAAACTGGTTATGAATAACTACACTGTTCGAAGGAAGGGGATTTGAAATTTCGACTACCACTGTTAGGGAATTGATAGTTGTGTGAACTATCCCTAGAGTGCTTGCGCCATAAGACAACTGCTCCGCGCCGATCTAAGATGGCTACCATGCAGCATTAGGCTTTTTATTTCTTTAGTTCGGAGTAAGTGAGTCAAAAATTTCAGAGCAGAGGGCATTTCGTCACCGGTTCGGCACTGAACTACCAGCTAGGAAAAGGAAAATCCGTCGGTATAGCAATTTGAACAAAGTAATTGTCTCCGCTTGGGACGAAACAGTGGTTGACCGCTCTGGTCCAACAGGCTGGCGCTCCACCGCATGGATGTGATCCTGTCCTAACATTCCTCAGTGGTACATAGGCTGCATGTGAAAAGCAGACCTGGCTCGTACGTTCTGGTCACTGTGATCTCCGAATTTCCTCCTTGTGGGGCTTTATAAAAGATGCAGTTTACGTCACAGCCTCGGTGAAGCCAGTAACACAAGAGACGAGTCTTCAATTATGGCACAAGTTCGGCTACAGCCTAGACGTTACCCATGCAGTAGGAGGGAGCTACACTGAATTGTGTTGTGAACTTTACAACTTACTGATTCCATATGTGTGTGTAGATTACTCATATTCAGTTTATTTTTCTTGAAACAAAAATTAACTTTCTTACGTCTTTAGAATATCCCCGTACATTGTACAAAACACGTCAGCTGCTTTCCACACTCAGTGGAGCGGAATCGATCCACACTCTGAGAAACTGAATTAGAGATTGCTGCTGTGTTATAGAGAGCGCTCCTGTCACCAAGGTGAAGTGAAAAGTTCGATGTATCAAGGTTCCACGATCTTCAGACCTTTTGCTCGCCTTCGCTGTGACAGTCGAACGCGATGTGGGCAAGATGAGTGACATCAGTGTATTTAAATGCGGACGTATCGTGGGCGCCCGGCGCTTGGGGCTCTCCATCTCCGATAAAGTGCAGGAACTGAGCTTCTTTATGGAGTACAGTGAGTGCCTCGATTATGTAAAAATCGTAGCCGAGAAATCTAAGCTTATGAGACGACGGTGTGAGCAGCAAATTACCTTGGCTCATCTCTTATCTGTGGGGTGCATACATAAACCACAGCTCTATACTGTACCTCTTATTTAAAATTCTGTTCATAATTTTGATTATACCTATTGGAAAATTAGAATCATGAACGCTCTAAGTTGATCTTATGGAGTACTCTTAACGCATCGTACTTTGAGCTGAAACGCAACAAACACTGCAAATATTCATATCCCATACAACCTGCAAGTAATTTTATACTCTTACAGGCCCCAGCGACGTGGGTAAAATGCTTGCAGAGCCGATCAGCACTGCAGTTAGACTACCGCGTGAGTTTAACAAGCCGTTAACTGCAACTTCTTGCTTATACGTCTCCTTAACGAATGAGGGAGAGAGAGAAACTAAAGGAGTCTAACATGTGAAGGAAGTGTTATATGCATGACGCACGACCTCAGTTGCGGACTTGATGGGAATAACAAGACATGGAGCCCCCCGGAGGACAGAAAGCGAGTGCGCCGTGTAACAGATACTCGCAGATGCTGGGGGGTCAGTGCAAGGCGCAGTTAGGAACCAGGAAAACTGCGGAGTCGCCGCTTGCTGACGTCCACCAATAGCTAGTGCCACATACAGCCCAGCCATGGCTGTCTCCGTAACCGGGATGGCTAATGCAAGGAATGGTCCCGGCATTACGGATGTATGAAAATATGCGCATTTCAAATCCGCGTGAAGTTTGCGCCCACTACTCCTGGAAACTAGCTCCTCATTAAGGCAAGGCCTGCCTGCATCCCGAGATGTCCTTCCATTAGAAACGCTTCCCACTTCACAGTCTATGTGCGATCCGAATGTCCTCGCCCCAGTTGATCTGTTCGTCTCAGCCAGATGCTGCGGGTAACTGACCCCCACAATGAGATGTTATGCCGCCTTGTTCGAGCCGCGTCGACACCACCAAGCACACAACCAGAAACGTAAACAAAGCATCCTTCTGCGGGAACGAGAGCGCCACCGGTGATCGACATAACATTGTGCGATATGTTCTCTAGATATTGCACTGGTTCTAGCATTTTTTACGTTTAAATTCTGCTTTTACTTCTTTTACGATGACTCTTTTCTAAGACAATAAATAAATCGTATTATGCATTATCGACTAAAAATTCGTTTTGTTTGTTGTTACGTGAGTTACGAGGGCTATCCACAAAGTACATTACGTTTTGGAATTAAAAATAAATAAAGTATTGGAAATTTTTTTTATTATATACAGATGAAAGCCACACTTAAATACTACTTTTCTACGTAGTTGCCATTTAAATTAAGGCACTTATCGTAGCGATGGAGGAGCTTGGAAATTCCTTCGTCGTAAAATTCGGCCACCTGCGCCTTCAACCACGTGGTTACCTCTTCTTGAAGCTGTGCGTCGTCATCAAAACGCTGCATAGCCAACCACTTCTTCATTGCTGGGAATAAGTGGAAGTCGCTCGGTGCCAGGTCGGGACTGTACGGCGGATGAGGAAACAACTCCCACTTAAAAGATGCGAGAACTTAACGAGTGGCATTTGCCGTGTGGGCCCGGGCGTTGTCGTGAATCAGCAAGATCTTTGAGCCCAACTTTCCCCTGCGCTCTTCTGAGGTTGTGCAGAGTTTGGCAGTACCTTTGAGAGTTTATTGTAGTGCCTCTTTCCAGGAAATCCACAAAAATCACACCTTTTCTGTCCCAAAAGACAGTCGCCACGTGGTTGAAGGCGCAGGCGGCCGAATTTTATGACGAAGGAATTTCCAAGCTCGTCCATCGCTACGATAAGTGCCTTAATTTAAATGGCAACTATGTATAAAAGTAGTATTTAAGTGTGGCTTTCATCTGCATATAATAAAAAAAATTTCCAATACTTTATTTTTAATTCCAAAACGTAATGTACTTTGTGGATAGCCCTCGTATTTTATGATGCATACTTCGACCTTTTAAAGTCCACATCACTTAACATACAGTTTTATAATGCTCATTTATCTTCGACACTGCTTATAATATGCAGTACTACAGCTATGAATGATATTGTTTTCATGTTTTGAAATCATATGTAGAGGACGCACACATGTAGCGCTAGGAGTGGGAGGAGAAGCTGAGTACAGCGTATGTCAGCTATACACGTGCGAACGCCCGGCCTTTTAATCCGTTACAAAAGCCGAAACCGACTTAAACAATTTTGTAACGTTCGAATACAGTATTAGTGGTGACGGCTTCATTCTGTAACGTCGTTCAACTACCAATGTTCAACATTACAAAGTGATAATGAAACAGAACAAGCATATAAGGTCGGTACTGGAAAAGGCGAATGGTCGACTTAAGTTTATTGGGAGAATTTTAGGAAAGCCTATCACCGGGGCAGCGTATAGAACACTAGTGGGACCCATTCCTGGGTAATGCTCAAGTGTTTGGGATCCACATCAGGTGTGTTCTAAGGAAAACATTGAAGCAATTCTGAGACGTGCTGCTAGATTTGTTATAGGTGATTTTGATCAACACACGAGTATCACCGAGATGCTTCATAAACTCCAATTGGGATGGCTGAACGGAAGACGTCGTTCTTTTGGCGAGATATTAAAGAGAAAATTTGAGAATAAGTCTTTGCGCCTGATTGGAGGAAGTTTCTGCTGCTGTCAACGTACGTACATTTTGCGCAAGCACCTCGAAAGCAAGAGAAGACAAATCAGGGCTCGTACACTGGCATATAGACAGTCGTTTTCCCTAGTTGCGAGTAGAACAGGAAAGGGGATGACAAGTGGTGGTACAAGTTACCGTCCACCATGCACGATATGGTGGCTTGCGAGTATGTGTAAGGGGCATTAAAATGAAACCCGGTTACTAGTGTAAAGTAACGGTAACGATTTTATTGACTCGAAAATGTAGTTATACACAGTACACATACTCAAAAATAGTCGCCAAAACTGTTGACACATTTATACCATTGCGACACCAGTCGGTCGATTCCATCCTTGAAGAAGCTAGCAGGCTGCTGTCGGATCGAGGCCTGCGCCCAGTCACACACTTCGTCGTCCGTTGCAAATCGATGTCCGCGAATACCTTCCTTTAGAGGTCCTAACACGTGAAAGTCACACGGTGAAAGGTCGGGACTGTACGGTGGGTGTTCCAGCGTTTCTCCAGCAATGTCGTCTTCACCGCATTGGCCGTGTGTGGGCGGGCATTATCATGCAGGAGGAGAACGCCATTGGACAACATGCCTCGGTCTATTTGATGCCTCTTCTAAGGTTCTGTAAAGTGACTTGATATCGTTGGGCATTGATAGTGGTTCCCCGTACCAGGAACTCGACAAACAGTAGGTCCTTGTGGTCAAAAAAGGACATCATGACCTCACCAGATCTGGTGTGCACGGCCTTTGATTTCTTTGGAGGTGGTGAAGTCGCATGTTTCCACTGCTTGCTCCGACGCTTGCTTTCCGGTTCAAAGTGGTGACGCCATGTTTCGACACCTGCGACAATAAGCGACAGAAAACCGTATTCCTCCTCATGATAATGTTGCAGATGACTGAAAGACAGCGCCATTAGAGTATTGCGCTGTTCGACGGTCATTTGGTGGGGAGCCCACTGCGCACACATTTTTCTTAATTCCAAATGCGATGCATTATGGTGCGGGCGGTGCCCACGCTAATACCCAGTAACCGATGGATCTCGTCCACGGTCATTCTGCGGTTGTCCAAGGCTAAAGCATTCACTTCCACAACTATTTCCACTGTGATGACACGTTGAGCCTGTCCAGCACGAGCATCGTCTTCCAGTGACTCGCGCCCCTCAAAGAATAGTTTGCGCCATTCCACAACACTTGAAAGACTCAGACTGTACTCGCCGTGCACAGCCTTCATCCATCGGCCTCCAACTCCCTCCGCTGCCAAAAATCGAATCACTACTCCTTGTTCCCGCTTACTCGCCTGCATGTTCAGTAGTGGACCAAAACTTGTGTGACGACCTTCTCTTCGGCGTGAAACGACACTGGCGCTATGCAACATCAAACGGTGCGCACGCGTCAGTCGCTACCACCATAGATGGCGCCACCATACCCGCAGTTACGTGGTGCCACCTTCCCGTGTAAGGCAAAAGTAGACACACTGATCAGGTTTCATTTGAATGAACCTCATACGTCGATGTAAATATAGATGTAGGAGGATTGCTATCTATCCCTTCCGCCTTGTTTGACAGAAAACGTTCTAAAGCCTATGTTTTCCAAATCAGCCCCCAGTTCTTATCCCGTCATATTGACAGACGATATCTGCTCCTTGTTGAGTCCTGCAAGCATTCCTTCCACCTACCCAATCTCTCCCCTTGCATTCTTAATATTGACGCTTTTACTTTTAATTTCATCGAAGATTGTTTTGACTTTTCTACATGCTAAACTGTCCTTCTCGTGACCATTTCTCTTTTGATCTCTTCGCATTTTTCCTGCAGCTACTCCTCCCAGGTTTCTTAATAATGCCTATTTATTTCGTTCTAAGTGACTTCCATTACTGTATTCCAGAATTTTCGTGAACATTTTTTGCACTTCTCTCATTCGTTGATCAACAGAAGTATTTCGTCCATTATCCAAGATTTCATCGTAGTTACCTTCCCAAATTCGTCAGTTCAACTTATATGATGTACAGTACATTCTCACACAACTGGATTGCCTTTTGTCATATTCACTGTTTCAGAAATTCAAACGCATAGCATCATTCCTCAGTACTTCTTTGTACATTGATTGTTCCCGACGATTATCTTAAACATTAGTCTAATGTTCTCAATTACTAAATTGTAATCTGTCCATATTTGCTCCTTAGTACGGCTCGAGTATCTGATTTAGGAATTTATGCCTGATCATGATGCAATCCAGTTGGAATCTTCCCATGTCTCCAGGTCTTTTCCAAATATACTTCCTCCTCTTCTCATTTCTGAACAGTCTATTCGCTATTACTATCCGGAAGTTATTGCAGAACTCGACTGGTTTTTTCCTTCTTTTTTGCCTACTACTGGACCCATAGTCTCCCTTAAATCTTTCTTCTATTCCCTCCCCTACTAAAGCGTTCCTGTCCGCCATGATTATTAGATTTCAGTCTCGCCTTGCGTACTCTTTCACGTACCCAGTGTCCTCATATACTTTATCTCGTCAGCTTCTGCTTATGACGTCGGTATATATACCTGAACTATTCTGATGAGAATAATTTTGTCACTGAACTATTCACAGCTACTCGCTTCTGCACTGGCTGCCTGTTCAAGGCGAATCCTATTCCCGTTACATTTTCTGCTGCTGCTCTTCTTACACTATATTCACTGTGATCACTAATTTCTTATCTTCCCTGCGTTTCACCACAGGCACCGAGTATATCTACGACTGACGTACAGCATTTCCCTTTTTTAGGTTTTCTATCTTCCCCACCACATTCAGACTTCTGACATACCACGTTTTTCCTCGTACTATTTTACTCCACCGTTTGTTATCAGTCTTTTTCTCCCTACTGGAGATGCGAATGGAAAACTAATCCGGAATATTTTAGAACTGGGGAGATGATCATCACACTTTTTCAGTTACAAGCCACATGTCCTGTGGATACACATTATGTGCCTTTAATGCAGTGCTTTCCATTGTCTACTGCATCATACCGCCGTTGTTGATTGCTGATTCTTCCGCCTTCTAGGAGCAGTTTCCCATCCCGTGAAAGAGAAGGTCTCCCTAACCTCTGCCCGCTGCTCGTTAGGTCGTTAGCAGAACTAGGATGTCTCCTTACACCTACATCCTTAGGCCACCATTACTGATAATCACTATTCAAATTTTTTGCATTGTCTGGGATCTGATCTAGGGTCTCGAATGGTTTGATGAAGAGGCAAAGAAGCTACCCTACGAATTTATGAATGTAATTGTATTGAGTCCAATGTAGAGCTTACAACAGACGCACGGCCTCAAGGACGGAACTGGCTCGCCGGTGAAACGTATGAATTCTGTTTTTCTTGTGCCGTCACTATACGTCGCAAGTCCGCGGCAATTAGGCTGCGCAAATAGAGCTCCAGCCGCACTATCATGCAGCACAACTGGGCCATCCGGAGCCAAGGTGGAAGGCTGCTTTGTTTTAGTACAGAACGCTGAGAATCACCGAGAGAAGAACGTTGACCACCAGAATGCAAAGCGGAACAGTCAAGCAGGAAACACTGATAGATACACTTGGGTAGTTGTTGGATGGTGGACAGCTGGGAAGAAGGGGGATGTAGTTTGATGGAAGCAAGTATGGGTGTGAATTCAGTGAAGCAAACTGTACTGCGCGCATACAGGCAGACAGGAGTGCGTTATGTGGGGTTAGATTTCAAGGTGTTTCTTGGTGTGTGTGTGTGTGTGTGTGTGTGTGTGAGAGAGAGAGAGAGAGAGAGAGAGAGAGAGGGAGGGAGAGAGAGAGAGAGAGAGAGTGCGCGCACGTGCCCGTTTGCCTTCAGCTTTCTCCACGCTCCGGGGCATATTGTGAATCAACCTCTTGCACGGACAGTGTCGTACTTGCAGGAAGTAGAAGGCAAAACTGTATGGCGGATATATGCAGTCGCTCTTTGTGAATCTCACTATATTGGATAACATTGTTGTCAAATCTTCATGGGACTGTTAAAAGCAGCAGCTTTAAGTTGGACTGTAGAATTACGTAAGAGTGCTTAGTGAATTAAATTGTTTTTGTCTTGCCGTTGCATAAGTACCTGAGTACTGACTGTTCGGCAGACGTCAAGCATAGTGGTAATTTTTATTTAATCACAGTGTATAAGTTATCAGAGCCACATGCTCTATTAACTGACGCTCAACTTACTGTTTATTCTGTAGGCTAATTTTCGTTGGTTCTCTAGTTTTATTTCACTGTAATAGTATAAGTTAATTTTCATTTCATGTTTTAATTATTACAGTGTACTGGATACTTAATACAGTGGAATTTTGTTTGGATTTTTGTTTTTCCTTTTAAGTTGCTGTTGTCTCTTGCATTTGGCTTATATGGAGGAAGTGCTATCTTCACAAAAAGTTCTTGCGGTTGTCTTGGATATCCAATTGTCTGATTCAAAAGTAAAACCATTTTAGTAAAGTTCTGTAAACTGAGATTTTATGTGGTTAGTAACGAAATAGTTAAAAGGATACCGTCACTCACAGATCAATCCAGTACTACCATTCCCACTACAACCGTTACAGATCCGAAGGACCAAATTAAAAAAAAAGAAAAAAAGAAAAAAAAAGAAAAAAAGGTACATTGACTGCCAAGTCGGAAACGCGCATCGAACCTCCAGAAACTGATCTTTTTGTCTTCAGTGGGAATTCACTCGTGGGACCACAAATACAGTGGCGGACAAAAATATGGAACACTACAAACAAAACACATTGTCAAGCCTAATACACCGTCAGTGACAAAGCACCTCGAGTTCCTGCTGTTAATAAGGAGAGTACACCGTTCGTTTGTTACATATTAGTGGGAGCTTCAAACAGGAGCGACTTATTTTCAGTTGTCTGTATAGTTACTCGTTTATTTTTGTAATTTCTTGCTTGTCTGAGTGCTTAATAGGCACAACCTTTTATTTTAATAACAGTGTAGCATACAGTACCGCCGTTGTTATCGACGCTTGAATCGACCCTCATATCGTACTAAAAATGGTTGAAATGGCTCTGGGAACTATGGGACTTAACTGCTGTGGTCATCAGTCCCCTAGAACTTAGAACTACTTAAACCTAACTAATCTAAGGACATCACACACATCCATGCCCGAAGCAGGATTCGAACCTGCGACCGTAGCGGTCGCGCAGTTCCAGACTGTGGCGCCTAGAACCGCTCGGCCACTCCGGACAGCTCATATCGTACAGGTTTTTGTTTCTACCGCCTAGTGCAGATCAGTGTCGGTTACACCGTCAGTGATAGAGCACCTCGAGTTCCTGCTACTAATAAGGCGAGTACACCGTTCGTTTGTTGTATATTTTTTCTAGCTTCAAGCAGGAGCGACTTCAGGAATGGACAGGAACTGTGACTGCTGCGTACAGATGTGAGCTGAGTCGGTAACCCTTCGCTCACAGCTCCAGTTAGTGTTGACTTCCGTCACACGGCTTGAGGGAAAAATGACCTTTCCTATCCGTTACTGAAGCTGCCAGTTGCTCAAACAAGAGTACATTATTCAGCAACAAAAATCTTTGAACATTTGCCCAACAACATAAAGTGTCTGGCAGGCAGCAGATCAAGTTTTAAAACTAGCTTAAAATAATTTCTCCTTGACAACTCCTATTCCATGGACGAGTTCCTGTTTCAGAACTGGTAAAAAAATAAAAAATAAAGAAAAGAAAATTAGTACCTCTAAATGTAGTTAGATGTGTAGAACTGAAATTTTCAGTACTGTTAGTATTAGCAATATATATATATATATATATATATATATATATATATATATATATATGCGCGCGTGTGAGTGTGTGTGTGTGTGTGTGTGTGTGTGTGTGTGTGTTGTAATCTGACTTGTCCCACATCATATCGATAAAATAATCGTGAAAATGATCTACGGAACATAACTAAACTAAACTGCTGCCAAGGGACATCACTGGGGGAGCGGGGAGGGGTGGGGTGGGGATTCGGACGCGGGGGTTGGAGGGGGGGGGGGCGTCGAGCACGGCTCACATGTCACCCGATCGGTCCAACTGCGCTTTCTGGTTCAGTGCACAACTTAGTCCCAGAAATATATTACAAATAGTTCCAATTGCCCAGTTCCAACGACGATTTTCGGGACGTTTCCCTTGGTTATGAGTCGAATGCCAGAACTGGAAGCCAAGTACTCTCCCTCTGTCCGACCCCCAGTCTACTGGGTTGTTTAGATGGCAACAACCATGTCCGCCCAGTTCTCATGGGGAGGGAATGAGAGATAATAATTCGAAAAGGTGTAAAGCTCCTAAAGGTTTCAGTGGTGAAGAGATATTAAAATAGTGGGGTAACGATTAATCTGGAGCACTATTACTTACCGTCTCATCGTGTCATTTTCTTGGAAAATTACTGCTGCTAGCAGCATATAGAAACTGCAGACCGAAAAAATATGTCCTACGTTGAGTCAGTAGAAGGTACGTGACGTTGGTGATTCTATCAGGAAATCATTGTCGAACGTGGCTAATGTGGTGCTCTCAATGTGACTGATATTATAATGACATGGGAGATAAGTCGCTAAACAAAGAAAAAACCTGTGCTCTCTATTGAATCCATTTAGCTGTGTCTGGGCCAAAAAGATTTTGAAAATTGCTTGCAAAATCCTAAATTCTGCATGTAGCCCGTGAAACTAAATGTTGCAAAAGCGGGTGCCAGGCTGAGATTTATTGAAAAAATTTTAAGGATTTGTAGGAGGAGAAGGAGGAGGAGGAATAGATTAAAGTTCAGTCCACAGCGAGGTCATTAGAGACGGAGCAGAAGCTCGGATTGTGGAAGGGTGGGCAAGGAAATCGGCCGTGACCTTTCGAAGGAAGCATCCTGGCATTTGCCTGGAGTGATTTAGAGAAATCACGGAAATAGCTGAATCTAGATGACCGGATAGGAATTTGAACGGTCGTCCTCCGAAATGCGAGTCCAGTGTGCTAACCACTGCGGTACCTCGCTCGGTGAAGAAAATGTAATTCATTCACGAAAAACATAGCTTACAAAACTGTCATGTGATCGATACTTGAGTGTTGCTCAACTGTCTGGAATCCTTACCAGCTTGTAAAACAATAAACTGGTAGCCAAGATCGCAGGAATTCTTTTTATTCCACGATTACCGGTTTCGGCGAAACTAAAGCCGCCATCATCGGATATTATGTGTCCTAAGATCCGATGATGGAGGCTTTAGTTTTTCCGAAACCGGTAATCATGGAATAAAAAGAATTCCTGCGATCTTGGCTACCAGTTTATTGTTTTACAACCATCTAGATTGCTCCCACATGAGCACAATGTGCTCCCTACCTTACCAGGTTGGATTAATAGAAAAGATAGAGAAGGTGGTCCGTAACAGGACTTTTTGATAAGCGCGAGAACATTACAGTGATGGTCTACAAACTCTAGAGTCAGACGCTAAAAGATAGGAGTTGTGTATCATGTAGAGGTTCACTATTCAAATTCCAAGAACATACGTTTGAAGAATAGTCTAGATAGTCTGGTAACTTGAAACTTCCTTCTACATATGTCGCGTGAAGTGACGACGACTAGAAAATCAGAGAAATTAGAGCTCATAGTGAGTTTTATCGTCAGTCGTTACTCTCACGTATTCACGAATTAAATTGGGAAGGGAGACAGCGGTACTGGAGGTACCTTATATGACAACTGTTTACGAAGTATGAATATAGATGTATGGCGTCAATATCTTTAGACTGACAAGGACGAAAATTCACACCTGTGGACATCTGATCCCTCCTACAGAACCAAACCGTAGCGACTGCAACAGTTCAGGCCCGTCGACTGTTATGGTGCCAGAGCCACTACCATTTCCATCCCAGCGGAATAAACAATAGTTGCTGATACGAAAGAAAAGACATTGATATGTGTTTCTGACCTTACGACTTATCTTAGAAGAAAGATTAAGGAAAGGCAAACCTACGTTTCTAGCATTTGTAGACTTAGAGAAAGCTTTTGACAATGTTGACGGGAATACTCTCTTTCAAATTCTAAAGGTGGCAGGGGTAAAATACAGGGAGCGAAAGGCTATTTATAATTTGTACAGAAACCTGACGAAAGTTATAAAAATCGAGGGACATGAAAGGGAAGCAGTTGTTGGGAAGGGAGTAAGACAGGGTTGTAGCCTCTCCCCGATGTTATTCAATCTGTATATTGAGCAAGCAGTAAAGGAAACAAAAGAAAAATTCGGAGTAGGTATTAAAATCCATGGAGAAGAAATAAAACCTTTGAGGTTTGCCGATGACATTGTAATTCTGTCAGAGACAGCAAAGGACTTGGAAGAGCAGTTGAATGGAATGGATAGCGTCTTGAAAGGAGGATAAAAGATGAACATCAACAAAAGCAAAACGAGGATAATGGAATGTAGTCGAATTAAGTCGGGTGATGCTGAGGGAATTAGATTAGGAAATGAGACACTTAAAGTAGTAAAGGAGTTTTGCTATTTGGGGAGCAAAATAACTGATGATGGTCGAAGTAGAGAGGATATAAAATAGCAAGGAAAGCGTTTCTGAAGAAGAGAAATTTGTTAACATCGAGTATAGATTTAAGTGTCAGGAAGTTGTTTCTGAAGGTATTTCTATGGAGTGTAGCCATGTATGGAAGTGAAACATGGACGATAAATAGTTTGGACAAGAAGAGAATAGAAGTTTTCGAAATGTGGTGCTACAGAAGAATGCTGAAGATTAGATGGGTAGATCACATAACTAATGAGGAAGTATTGAATAGGATTGGGGAGAAGAGAAGTTTGTGGCACAACTTGACCAGAAGAAGGGATCGGTTGGTAGAACATGTTCTGAGGCATCAAGGGATCACCAATTTAGTATTGGAGGGCAGTGTGGAGGGTAAAAATCGTAGAGGGAGACCAAGAGATGAATACACTAAGCAGATTCAGAAGGATGTAGGTTGCAGTAGGTACAGGGAGATGAAGAAGCTTGCACAGGATAGAGTAGCATGGAGAGCTGCATCAAACCAGTCTCAGGACTGAAGACGACAACAACAACATGTGTTTCTCTAGCTAAGGAAATTCCCAACTTTCCTGAGAAGTCGTCTGTTTGGGAGGATGTTCCAGGTCACAAAGAACACCTTTCTGCCTTAACATTACACGCGTTATATCAGTGCAGCAAATGTGAATGTGCCAGTGTAGCGTTACCTGTTTCAGCTTTATCAGTAGATAACGAGGTTAGCGATCCTCAAGTGCTCGAGACAGCGGCTCTGATAGTGCTGCCTAGCAGATCGCCTGATTCGTATCACTCATTACGGTGTGGTCGTAAGCCTGACGCATGAAGCTCGTCTACGTTATGCCTGTTACTACTATTGCGGACATTAGTTGTCTTATTCTGGACATGAATGTAATGTTTTCTGCGTACTGTGAATGTAGAATAAATTACGCCACATACACTGATGATCGAGTTATTTGAAAGCACTATGTACATCATAGTGGATCCACTGTAGGAATAAATTTTGTAACAGCAAGAGAAATGTAATCAGCAGCAGTTCCTGCTCAACCTATATCTGCTGAAATTTTATTTAATTAATACACCAAATATCAATAATACTTTTTATTATTTTACAAATCTTCCTTATTGGTTTAATAACAGGAATGGTAATAAAAAGTTTCCGATTATCAAATATTTTGGTTTTAATATTTCTTGGAGATATGTTAGTTATATTTATTTACATTACAAGAGCTGCATAAAATGAAATATTTCAACCGAAATCAATTACCATCATCTTTACTGACAGCAGACTAGAGCCTCTGTACGGGTTTAGGAAAAAGGTATATGTGCTTTAATTTGTGATGTACAGCACTTCGATTTAAACTTATAGAGTAGAAAATCAGGCTCCTCCATGTGACATTCCTACACGTCCACCCTATCGCAAGTAAATGCGGTAGTTGAAATGGTTCAAATGCCTCTGAGCACTATGGGACTTAACTTCTGAGGTCATCAGTCCCCTAGAACTTAGAACTACTTAAACGTGCCCGAGGCAGGATTCGAACCTGTGACAGTAGCGGTCGCGCGGTTCCAGACTGTAGCGCCTAGAACCGCTCGGCCACTCCGGCCGGCAGTGAAGTAGTACACGCAAGCTGTGGCTATGATGTGATCTGCATTGGGCGTCACTTGTGATGAAATGCCAACTATACGCATAGCCACAAAAAGAGTCAACGGGTACCGAAGGATCAACATTAACCTGCAGATGATCTCGTACCTCCTTGCCACGTTGCACAAAGCACTGGTCGCTGAATCTTTAAGCTCAATCTTTAAGCGCTATGTAAAACGAATATCTCGCTATTGTAGTGGTTCAGCATTAGTAGCATTTTGCGATGTAATTATACAAGCACTCTACTCCGGTGTACCAGACTCTAACACTCTGACTACTAAAATAAAATACACGGAAAATTGTCCGAAACCTCTCTCTCGAAGTGCCTTCCAACCAACGTTACTAATTGCAGCAGTCTCAAGCATCATTCTGACGCCCATTCGCATGATTGCTCTGTTCATTCATTATAATCACTAAAATTTCCCTGTGCCTTCCCATGAGTACGTGTCCAACTCATATATTGCATATACCTCATCCTTCAACTTCTCTAGGTCCAACTCCCCCCCTCCCCTCCGCAATTGCCCGGCCCTCGACAAGGCCGGCCGACACGACTCCCACACAACATTCCTGTCGTGCCCATATTTCCGCTCCTATTGGAGCCAGGAGGTTATAAATTTCTGATACTCGTGACATTTGCTGTTTGTGTGCCACATCTGGGTGAAATCGAGCCAGGGGTTTAGGGAGAGATGCTCAGGATAAATATGTACGTACATGTATGTATTTTCCCTGCAGCTACGCCTGTATATGTGTTTGTCACATATATTGCACGTATCTCCTCTTCTCCCACTCATTCTGCCCGTCTCCTCCTCTTCTTTCTCTGTCCACCTCCTCCTCCCCCTCTCTTCGTCTACCTCCTCCTGTCCTCATCCATCTTTTCATCTCTCCCTTTCCCCTTCCCTATCCATCTCCTACCCCCATCTCCCTCCCTCCCTCTTTTCCCCTCTCTCTGTCCATTCTTTCTATCCTCCTCTCAACCTCCACCCTCCTTTCTCTATTCATCCCCTTTTCTATCCATTTATAACCCCTCCCAGCTGTGCCTACCCAAATCTATAGTCGAAAAACAGGCCAATACCACGACCACAACATTCGTTTTGTGTAGGGCAGCCGACACGTCTGGGACTTCAAACCCGTTTCTGTACCTGATGAATAGTTTGTTTGGAAAAGGAGTACGATAAAGCAGTCCGATAATGTTCCAAAACACCTGTCGTGCAGGCCAGCATACACGTTTGGGGACAAAATAGCCATCTTCACTCCTGATAAGCTGCCCTGCAAATCAGGTCGATAAGGCAGTCTTTCTTTCTTTCTCTGAGCCTTGTTCCGCTGTTACGCAGGGTCGACCATGGTTATCGAATGTGTTAGTGTACCCCAGCTGTCTGTGTCTAATGTCAGCCATGGAATAGTGCGAATGTGTTGCAAATATCTGTGAGTAGTGTAACTGAGGTGGAACGTGGGGACCAGCCCGGTATTTACCTAGGGTGATGTGAAAAACCACCTAAAAACCACATTCAGGCTGGCCGGCACACCTGCCCTTCGTCGTTAATCCGCCAGGCGGATTCGATCCAGGGCCACCGCGCCTACCCGAGTCGAGGAAGCTGCGCGTTAGCGCTCTCGGCTACCCTGGCGGGTCAGGTCGACAAGGCAGTAATCCTACATAAAACGTGCTAAGGCCTGAAGAAACTCGTTTTTGCCCATATCCCTGCATTTATTGGAGCTGTGGGATTATATAAACCCCACAGTGCTGAGACTCGTGACATTTGTGAACTATGGCTGAGATGTGCTAAATTTGGTTGAAATCGATTCAAGGGTTTTGGAGGAGATCTCAGACATACATACATGTTGCTTTATATATGTTACAAATTAACTCCAAAACTATAATCTGGCCCATTAAGGCAACGGAATTCTTCCGTGCATTTTTCACTATGACGGCAATGCATTTTACAATTTTAATCATTAATGTTGTCACAGTTTATTTCACGCATTGTGTAGTACGTCACTAGCTCGAGATCTGTCGTTCACCACGGTCCTTCTTAATGAGTGGTGTTTCGTGCCATGTCGCTACCCAAGGTGCACTTTATCAGTCATCACCTGTCATTCTTATGCCTGAAAGCTCTTCCCCAGTTCCCCAACATAATACAACTGTTTATATGAATTCATTTCGGTCTGCCAGAACCTGTAGCTCTTTTTTAAGAAAATCAATCGAAATTTCTTTAGCGATGTCGCTGGAATAGATGGTCATGACAACTGAAGCGGCAGGGGAGTGGAAAGGTACTGGAACTACAAAATAAAGTGTGTTAGGACGGTGAATTGTTAACACCAAAAATTAGACGTTCTACAATAAGAAAATACACAGTTGAATATAACCCTTGAAATGTATGAGAGTAAGATGATGTTAAAAACAATAATTATTACCACATGTTGGGAGGTCAAAATAAAATTATAAAATAATTCAAACACTAAGCAGTTGCTATAAAATTGTCAATCGTGTGGCGATACTGAATTGAATATTCCTTGTGGCTATAAATAATCTTCCCCTATTTAACACTTTATAACACGGAAACTAATTTTCGTACGAATGCGAAACTTCGTAGCATTAATGTCAAGAACACGGGGAAGAGAAATAACGCAGTTGAAAGACTTTTAACGTGCTGCTACGGTACATCATACCATTTCGTACCGGTAGCATTACTGCTGCAAAAGGGGTTCAATATGGCGCCCATAAGTGTACAGAAAAGTCTGAAAGCGCAGGATTGCATTCTGTACAGCAGAACGAAGCATGTCCGTAGGTATGCTGGCTATCTCTCTTGATATGCTGCGTTTCAGATCAGCACTTGTTTGAATGTTCCCCTGAAAAAACCTGCCCTTCAGGTAGCCCCACAATCAGAAATCACATGGAGTGAGATCAGGTGATCGTGAAGCAAAGCATTTGGAAACGATCGGCTGATAATTCGATGTGCGATGTGGTTCAAAAAATGGTTCAAATGGCTCTGAGCACTATGCGACTTAACGTCTGAGGTCATCAGTCGCCTAGAACTTAGAACTAATTAAACCTAACTAACCTAAGGACATCACACACATCCATGCCCGAGGCAGGATTCGAACCTGCGACCGTAGCGGTCGCGCGGTTCTAGACTGTAGCGCCTAGAACCGCACGGCCACTCCGGCCGGTTATGTGCGATGTGCAGTGGAGTCCCATATTGCATTAAAACTGTTGAGTTCAATGCGTCTCTCTTCTGTAGGGCGTGTATGACAGGTTAGCGAAGCATATACCTGGCCAGTCACGCCGCATGGCTTTGGTTCTTGAGCGCCAACCTGTTCAAAAAAGAATGGGCCAATGATGAACGTAGGCTTGCAGCCACACAACACGTTCACCATACAGAGGAACTTCAGGCACAATCACTGGAGTTGAAGATCTCCACACACTGCAATTTTGTGTACTCACCTCACCTGTCAGAGAAAAATGAGCTTCGTCTGTCCATAGGATGGTCTAGGGCCAGTCCTCGTCAACTTCAATCCTTGGGAGAAAGTGGAGAGCGACGCAACACGTCGTCGTGCGTCTTGTGGTGCAAGTTGGTGTACCATAAGGATCTTGCATGGATACCATACCTTTCGTACAGTGGACGACGGGATGTTCAGCTGTCGTGACACAGCACGCGCATTGCCTGGCGATCGGAAATTGCGCACAGCGTTGTCTGCCATAGCAACCACCTGTGGTGCAACCGGTCGTCGGCCTCTTCCCGGAGCGACGCCCGGTTCTCCACTTGATTCGAACTTCTTCATCATGCGTCGCACAGGAGATGAGAAAGAGGACCCTTCGTAATCCTTTCAGCCGGCAATATTCGCGAAGTGCAGCTGCAGCATGACCGTTGTTTTGATACTAGAGCTTCACCAATGAAGCCTTGATCCTTTTGTCCAAGCTCGTTTTGGATCGTCTACAAGTGCACTGCGACTGGTCAGGTGTGTGAGACTATGAATCACGATGACTGACCACGGCACCTGGTGGCCATAGTTGGAACTGGACGGTGAAGCTGTGACGCATTGAAATCATGCACCCTATACTCTGGACATTAATGCTACTAAGTTTGGTACTCTTACAGTAATTCTTTTCCGTGTTATAACGTGTTAAATAAGGAAAATTTAATCATAACCACCCGGCAGTTAACAAGTGCACAAATTGCTTAAGGATCTATAATAATTGTCTTTCACGATGATGCCAAAACAATTAAAGTTTCGATTATCTGTAGTAGGAGTGTTTAGCCAAGAGCTGCAGGTCAAGACAAATCAAAAATTATTCTTAGCAACTGCAAAAGAGCTTAGGTCCAATGATAAGTGTCTACCATGGTCAAGCCGTTTCAAGCAATGCCATTTTACATTAAATTTCCACTAAGGAACATTTTTCGTCGGCCATAAGACCAGTGTACCGGTAACACCAGCCAAACTTAAACGCGCAGAAATACACTTCAAGGAAGCTTAATAGCATTTACAACAAATACAGAGGTAACAGAATTAGCAGCCAGTGGCCTTGTAACAACTTGATAACTGATGAGGGCGCTTCAGGATTTACAGAAATCAGTATATATTTTGGAGGATTTTTAATATAAACACAGACAGCTTTACAGCGCAATGGCTGATCAAAACAACAGGTTAGACTTATATGCTAAAGCCAACCTCTAGACGCTGAAGCCCAGTTCTAGAAGGTGTCGTTTAGAATTACCGAAACAGGACTGAGAAGAAATCAGTTGCTGGCAAATTAAACACCAAAGCAAGCCAAGTGCTTAATTTCAGTGGCCACAGGAAAATAAGCAGTGGCAATAGCCAACCAAATACGGAGATAGAACCAACTAATCCCGGTAGGCAGCAATGGTAAGTTATCACACAGGCGCTAGTTAGAAATACAGCAAATGACAATTAATGCGGACTTGATGCAGTGTGCTGTCCAGATGTCTTACCAAAACACAGGTGCACTGCAAAATCGTTTGATGCATGTTGCCAGGTCTATCTATGCATACACTGAGGTCCCTGATATTGCATTAAACAATGGCTAATCTCTCCTGTAACACATACATATAGACAGGCTTAAACACTATTCTAGTTATACATGACACCAATGCATAAAATAGGTAGCGAAAACGTTAAACAGTATTCTTACAAAATACGTGGGGCCAATGAGTAAAGCCAATTGGGCGAGCACTAAGCTCTAAACACTATTGTACTAAAATACAAAAAACATCAATGAATTAAAGATGGAAAACACTGAATAAACAATATTTTCGTAATATACAAAACACTAGATAATATTTTCATAATATACAAAACACTAGATAATATGTCAGTCTGGTAGTTTGCAGTTAACTTTAACAGTGAGTGACTTGAACACTCCTTTAATAAAATACAAGATGAGGAGCGTGATATAAAAGAATCAGGACAAATGATATATGGATTGATAGCACAGGAACAACAAGCAAGCCACGCTGCTCATTAGCGTGGCGAGTACGTAACAAAATTTAAAATTTAATACATCCCTAGAAAATAGGCCACACCAGCCAAGTATCAAAACAAAAACGATCGTCTGTGGCTCACAACAGCAGATCGGAGAAACGACACAGATTTCATGGAGGCCCGAAAGGAACCGGTATGCAGTGATTCACACACACTCTGAGAACCAATTGCTGTCCTTTACAGAGATGCCTAATCTTGCGGTCCACAATGTGGGCACGCAGCCATTTTCCGAGCAGGCTCCCTTCCTTCAGTGGTCGAGTAACCGACAGTTAAATTGCAGCCGTCGTGATGGCGGCAATTACACTCTACAAGGCAGGCCGCCGCCTTCCAGCTCTGTTCGGCCCAAAGTAGCTCTCACACCTCCTCAGTAAACACGGACCTCCAACTGTCCACGGCCGCCAGGGAGTCACTACCCCATGCTAGCCGAGCACGGCTCTGTCTTCGCGTCAGCCATTGCCAACACGCACCTTCTAGCGGCCAGACGTCCTCTGGTCTCCAAGCAACGGGCCAGAGGTAAACGCAGGGCAGCCGGCCGATGTGGCCGAGCGGTTCTAAGCGCTTCAGTCTGGAACCGCGTGACCCCTACGGTCGCAGGTTCGTATCCTGCCTCGGGCACGGATGTGTATGATGTCCTTAGGTTAGTTAGGTTTAAGTAGTTCTAAGTTCTAGTGGACTGATGACCTCAGATGTTAAGTCCCATAGTGCTCAGAGCCATTTGAACCATAAACGCAGGGCAGGTAGTACCGATACTTGCGCTCCAAGGAAGTCGCGCGCACACACACACAGCACAACAACCTCATACAATATTTTCACCATAACTACTCCAGGACAAGACGCGTCAGCATACTCATATTATTTTTCGGGGCTGTTTTCGAAAGTCGATACACTTCTTCGCAGCAGAGCCTTCTGCAGTAAAAATACCATGTGTTGTTAATGCGACGTCCAAAACTGCTGCTGACGATGTCATTCTGCGCTAATTAAACATCTTCGCCGTTGAAGGATTGCCTAACACGAATGTCTCTTACAACACCCATATTTTATCTCCCACCACTTACAATAATTTTGGCAATAAATGGCATAATCCACGTAAAATCTTCGCTTTTCCTCCTCTAAATCAAGAGGAAAACAGAACAAAGCATAGATAATAAAACTTTCAACAGATAACACATAACACCGACAGTTAATACATCACTGGAAACAGCTCTAACTTTGATTGAAGACACATGCTCCAATGGCGCACACATTGATTCCGCGTGGGAGTAACAGTCTGGGGCGCGGGATTAGCCGTGCGGTCTGATGGCGCTGCAGTCATGGACTGTGCTGCTGATCCCGGCGGAGGTTCGAGTCCTCCCTCGGACATGGGTGTGTGTTTTTGTCCTTATGATAATTTAGGTTAAGTAGTGTGTAAGCTTATGGACCGATGGCCTTAGCAGTTAAGTCCCATAAGATTTCACACACATTTGAACATTTTTTTGGACAGTCTGGACCAGACTGAAGGCAGCTTGACTGGATACCAATAACTATAAAGGTATTATGCGGGGGCACAGCGACACACAGCGTCCATGGTCGATGGCATCTATCAATAAAACTGGAACCAGCTATGCGTAAGGTAGTCCCACTAAGCGCCAATCCCGCCGCCGACAGAGGACGAACAGATGCCTTGCCGCAGGCACTGCGCCGACGATACTACACGAGTTCACTGCCGGAAACGAAAACAGCACGTCAGCTGTGCGTCTGCCTGGCCTTTCCTCTTGCCTGTGGAGCCTTAATTAGACGCCCTCACCCTTCTGCCACAACAGTCATCAGTAGGTAGATCTGTTGGCTAAGTCAAGAGTCAGGATGTCCCGATGCTGCTACAGCTGACCGAACAGCTAAGCTGCAGATGCCAGGACCATCAACACCTCATATCACCAACGGATCTAATTCTACAAAATCGTTCCTTCGGCCCCTCCTCCCTCGGCACAAATCAGAGCATTTCAGGCCCTCGTGCCCATTTTGGTAGAGTAAGAGAAGCTGTATCAATACACAGCTAAGCCAACGGTTGCTGGGTGATGGTTGTCTATATTAAGTCTGGCGCTTGGAGCACAGACCCACATTTTACTTAGCTTACCTAGTGGCTTGTTGACTGGAATACAACCCCTGAAATTCTGAAAAAACCTAGATAAAATACGAGTTGCATTCAAGTTCTAAGGCCTCCGATTTTTTTTCTAATTAACTACTCACCCGAAATCGATGAAACTGGCGTTACTTCTCGACTTAATCGCCCTGCAGACGTACACATTTTTCACAACGCTGACGCCATGATTCCATGGCAGCGGCGAAGGCTTCTTTAGGAGTCTGTTTTGACCACTGGAAAATCGCTGAGGCAATAGCAGCACGGCTGGTGATTGTGCGGCCACGGAGAGTGTCTTTCATTGTTGGAAAAAGCCAAAAGTCACTAGGAGCCAGGTCAGGTGAGTAGGGAGCATGAGGAATCACTTCCAAGTTGTTATCACGAAGAAACTGTTGCGTAATATTAGCTCCATGTGCGGGTGCGTTGTCTTGGTGAAACAGCACACGCGCAGCCCTTCCTGGACGTTTTTGTTGCAGTGCAGGAAGGAATTTGTTCTTCAAAACATTTTCGTAGGATGCACCTGTTACCGTAGTGCCCTTTGGAACGCAATGGGTAAGGATTACGCCCTCGCTGTCCCAGAACATGGACACCATCGTTTTTTCAGCACTGGCGGGTACCCGAAATTTTTTTGGTGGCGGTGAATCTGTGTGCTTCCATTGAGCTGACTGGCTCTTTGTTTCTGGATCGAAAAATGGCATCCACGTCTCATCCACTGCCCCATTCATGCTGTCGTTGCGTGTCAACATTGCTTGGCAACATGCCACACGGGCAGCCATGTGGTCGTCCGTCAGCATTCGTGGCACCCACCTGGATGACACTTTTCGCATTTTCAGGTCGTCATGCAGCATTGTGTGCACAGAACCCACAGAAATGCCCACTCTGGAGGCGATCTGTTCAACACTCATTCGGCGATCCCCCAAAACAATTCTCTCCACTTTCTCGATCATGTCGTCAGACCGGCTTGTGCGAGCCCGAGGTTGTTTTGGTTTGTTGTCACACGATGTTCTGCCTTCATTAAACTGTCGCACCCACGAACGCACTTTCGACACATCCATAACTCCATCACCACATGCCTCCTTCAAGTGTCGATGAATTTCAATTGGTTTCACACCACGCAAATTCAGAAAACGAATGATTGCACGCTGTTCAAGTAAGGAAAACGTCGCCATTTTAAGTATTTAAAACAGTTCTCATTCTCGCCGCTGGCGGTAAAATTTCATCTGCCGTATGGTGCTGCCATCTCTGGGACGTATTGACAATGAACGCGGCCTCATTTTAAAACAAGGCGCATATTTCTATCTCTTTCCAGTCCGGAGAAAAAAAATCGGAGGCCTTAGAACTTGAATGCACCTCGTACAAGGAATCAAAAGTTATTTACAATTTGTGCAGAAACCAGACTGAAAGTGTATGAAAAGAAAACAGTGAGTGAGACAAGTTTGTAACCTATTTATATAGTATTAAATATGAATATGAAGCTAGCAGTAAAGGAAATCAAAGATATATTTGGAAAAAAGAGGTATAATTCAGAGAGAAGAAATAAATAACTTAAGGTTTGCTGATAACATTGCAATTCTGGGAGAACAGATGAAATGAATGAAAAGTGTCTTGAGAAGAGGTATCAGAACATCAACAAAAGTAAAAAAATTGATACATGGTGTAGTCAGATGAAATCAGGAGATGTTCGGAGAGTTACATTAGGAAATGAGACATAAGGCTGACTGTATGAACCTCGCTGACTAGAGATCAATTTTGATCTTAATTCAGAAAATTAACTCAGTTTAGGAATTCGCTATGTTGTATTACATCAAAGATGGTTCAGGTGAACAAAGTCCAGTGTTTATCTGAACTGCGCAAGACACGCTTGGAAAAACCGCTAAACCAGCTGTCGACGTGATTATCATGCTTGGACTGTACATAAAATTATTCTCCAAAGTGTTTATTGTTGTAAGTTTAGTGTTGTGAATATGGAAGAAAATAAGCAGAAGAAATATCTTTAACCTCTTCAAGATACTTCTCCGCAGCCGAAAAAATTGAAATAGTGAGTTACCCATAAATTAAAATAAAATAAACAAAAAAACTCTAATCGTTCAATGCTTTTGAAATTAGAACGCACTACTGAACAGCTTACTCATTTGGTATGACTTCGAAACGTAGTGCTGTCGTAATTATCTTTATAACCAGTATCGTAGAAAGTACGTTCCAGAATGAGATTTTCACTCTGCAGCGGAGTGTGCGCTGATATGAAACTTCCTGGCAGATTAAAACTGTGTGTCGGACTGAGACTCGAACTCTGGACCTTTACCTCTCGCGGACAAGTGCTCTACCAACTGAGCTACCCAAGCACGACCCACGCCCCGTCCTCACAGCTTTACTTCTGCCAGTACCTCGCCTCCTACCTTCCAAACTTTACAGAAGTTCTCCTGCGAACCTTCCAGAACTAGCATCTCTAAAAGAAAGGATATTGCGGAGACATGGCTTAGCCACAGCCTGGGGGATGTTTCCAGAATGAGATTTTCACTCTGCAGCGGAGTGTGCGCTGATATTAAACTTCCTGGCAGATTAAAACTGTATGCCGGACCGAGACTCGAACTCGGGACCTTTGCCTTTTGCAGGCAAGTGCTCTACCAACTGAGCTCCCAATCACGACTCCCGCCTCGTCCTCACAGCTTCTGCCAGTACCTCGCCTCCTACCTTCCAAACTTTACAGAAGCTCTCCTGCGAACCTTGCAGTTCTTCAAGGAAGGTAGGAGGCGAGGTATTGGCAGAAGTAAAGCTGTGAGGACGAGGCGTGAGTCGTGCTTGGGTAGCTCAGTTGGTAGAGCAGTTGCTCGCGAAAGGCAAAGGTCCCGAGTTCGAGTCTCGGTCCGGCACACAGTTTTAATCTGCCAGGAAGTTTCAGAAATTACATTGTTTGGCAGCTGATAATTCATGGACACTTGGCATTGGCAATTTGTGGCATGGCATGTTTGACTGCTGAGGGCAGGTTGCCGAACATGCTGAAAATATTATTAATACGGATCGCTGTTCATAGATTTAGGCGACGTTCTGGTGAATGAAAGCTTCAATAGCTCACAAGTTTTAAAAGCATTGTTATTCAATGCTAAAGAAACTATCGGCGCAGACAGTGGCCGAAGTATACATTTGCAATGGGTGTTTAGGTAGAAGTGTAATCAGTACGAAGATTGGTTTGACCAACGCAGTGAGCTACTGAGCATGATCCTTATGGAGGTGGTATACCCTCGTTTCCCTCAGACCTTTGAATAGACACCTACCCGCATACATGAGGACCTACCGTTTACGGGGACCTCGAACTACAATACAGCTCGACACTTTGCACTCTAAAAAACTCTGTCGTAGACGATAGCAGTGGTAAGTGCTAAAAATTTGAGGAGGTGAGATCGAACGGATGCCTTTTAGATCCACACTCCAAAACGTAACGTAAATGTGCCGCAAAAACGATTCTGGCTTTGAAGTTGGCCGTTAAATATCTTTTCACTGGATGATAACTTGTGCCTGCTACTTCACCTCGGCACTGCACAAGCAGCTGCCATAGCAGTTTAAGCATGTGGTCATGTGTTCATTTTTTAAAAATTTAATACGAACTATGTAGTTACTGCAACTTGAGCCTAGATAGCATTTTTGTAAGAGATATTCAGTCATTATTGGCTGCTGTCTGTTCGTTACAAATAAATCTAATTTCCCTTTCTTAGTCCGCCTCTAATTGGCTATGCAAAGCTTTCAGATTAATCACATTAATTACGACACAGCTCCAAGAATTTCGATGACATTGATTAGTATCTACACTTGGTACTCACATCGACATTAATTCACTTAACCTAACCTCGTATCGCGAATATCGTTTAAAACTTTAACGATGTTGTAGTATCGCATTCACATCAGTACTTCAACATCTGTATTACTGACTTGTTTTCAACTAGTTTTTGTTCAAAATAAAGTCCATTCCACTTTCCTGTAATGACACTAGGATGGGCATGTACGATTGCAACAATCTTTGACTTGATCCAAGAAATTCTGACAGGCCAAAATGACCCTAGCTCACAGTTGTATAATCTGCGACTAACGTTTGTAGAATGCAGATTTCCAAGTTCAGCATGATCTGAGTAGTTTTTTTTGTACTAATGTAAGATCAACTATTTTATACAGTCAGCCATAAAAGTAGCGGATATATTTTGATGTTCCGACTGCAAAATGACTGGTGATGGCAGAAGTAAAAAGTACACGAAAACTAATTTTATTTCTGGAAAAGATATATATGTTAATATCTAATATAATTCAAGTGACGTTTGTCTCCAACAATGTCCATTTTGTATCTCTGTGAATTGTGACTTCGCTCTTAAAAAGGTTTTTACTGAAACATAATTCACGGGAGAATTTTCAGCACATGTGGCAGCTTCCATCAGTGCTTAAAACTTTACGGTCTCAGTTCTCGTACGTACAGGAAATTTCTTCTAAACATCGTCACAAAGTTAATACAATTTTTTCCCTGTTTACAGGAAAGCTTAACTGTAAAGCTTGCACAACACGTCTGCACTTACGCAAGGGAGAGGTCTAGGAAAACATGTTAATAGTAAATGAGAAAATTTTTTGGGTATATCGAAAGCCACTTCATTTTATAGAGCTACCATAAAAAAAATAAACGATCACTTGTGAAAAGTAGATATTTGTAATGTTTAGTGTTTATTAATGCTTCAAAATCAACTCGCGAATTCATAGTTTAAAAGAGTGTGGAGGTAAAGCTTTTGCAGTTGACATACAGGTTACCAGAGTTGTCGTTAGAAATTTACTAACTAACTAGAAATTTACTAACTCGAAAACAAAGTGGTGTAGATGTGAGTGAAGTGAATTTCATAGCCGGCCGGTGTGGCCGAGCGGTTCTAGGCGCTTCAGTCTGGAACCGCGCGACCGGTCGCAGTTTCGAATCCTGCCTCGGGCATGGATGTGTGTGATGTCCTTACGTAGTTCTAAGTTATAGGGGACTGATGACCTCAGATGTTAAGTCCCATAGTGCTCAGAGCCATTTGAACCATTTTTTTGAACTTCATACATCATGTTAGCCACATGACTACATAGAGACGCTTAGAGCTACTGAACTGTGTATTTTTTCTGACTGAAAATAAAGTAAGGTGGTAAGTTCTCTCGTGGAAGTGCAATCAGAGCCTTTCAGCGTCATGACATGGAACGTAGCAGGGAATTTCTGCTGAATGTCTTTCCAAGCAAATCGTTTTGGAAGCAATAATGGTTATTAAATGAAATCATTTTTCCTCTTTATTTCACTAATCAAAAAAACAATTACTTAATTTACAATAGGGCGATTTCGACATGGTTGCTTTTCTTTCAAATGTACCATTATTCACATAAATATATAATTTATTAACAAGTCGTATTTACTGTTCGGAAGACGTTCAAAATATATGTCATGTTGTACATAGAGTCCAAAAGGCTGCTAAACCACTGCAACAGTATAATAAATTCAAATGGGCTACATTCAGAACTCTAAGACAAATTTCTCCCCTTACATTTAGGGGTCGATGTGGCTTTCGTAAAGGCATCTGGCCATGGGAACAAGTAGTAGAACCACGGTGTGTCGAGACGAACCGAGGGGGAGTCCTGAATTGAAAACAAGATACTTCCAGAGACGAATGAGGATCGTGAGACATCTGTAACATGAAGAAGCGTCACATGTTCAACTCTCTGGAAAAGACTCTCAAAGTGAAATGATCACATACACTGCGTAAAATTGCACCTCATCATTCTAATACGTAGCTAATGCCTTGAGTAGGTAAGGAGAACTCGATGTAGCCAGTATCAAAATAAAGATAGTACGGTTCTTGCCTTACGGGGAAAGTCGTTGGGTAACCAGAAGAAATCCGACCAGAGCGGTGCATTCCCCCGTAGTCGGTGATTCAGCCGGACCGGCGCAAACACGACGAGGCAGGTGCACACCGTGCCTAGCGTCGCGTCTGCCACTTCATCCGGCCTTCAAAATATTCCATTACGCGTTTAGCGTGTGGCAGATTAATTCCGACTTGATCGAAGAAACTTCAACGGGCTTTTCCTACACGGTCTCTTTTGCTGTTGCGAATCATCAAGACTATTTCGGATGTCGTTTTCGAGTTATCATTGTGAGTGGTTCGGCGTGGCAAGCCACGTTCTTTTTTTCCTGCACCAATCTCTTAACCTCGGAATCCCACTAACATTCAACGTCCTCAACTACCTTTTGTATATATTACAATCTCTGTCGTCCCCTGAAATCGTGGCCTTCTGTGGCTCCCTCTAGTATCTTCGAAGTTATTCCCTAATGGCTTTACATAATTATGTCTCATCATCTTATCCCTTCTTCTTGCTTCCACGCATTTCTTTCCTTGCCGATTCTGCGCAGAATCTAATATCCTGTGATATAAGCCCACTTAATTTTCATTATTTTTTCTATAAGGCCCCATTTCAGATGCTACAATTCTTTTCATTTCCAGATTTCCCAAGATACATATTTCACTTTCATACAATACCATTCTCGAGACGTATGTTTTCGGGAAAGTCTGCCTCGTATTATGCCCTGTTTGTGATTTATGCGGAATAAAAACGAGAATATTTTCACTTCCTTCCAAAATATAATAAAGTCAGCGATCCTAGAATGTCCAGCTTGGAACATGACGCGAAGAACGATATTTGCGGATGCCTTCATACATCGCATAACAGAAATTGTCTGAAGGAGTCACTACGATGCAGCAATATGAGCTGAATATTGACTGCTTCTGATTACCGACAATTACTCATTCTGAGGTGGCTATGATGTGTTGGTTTCTCATTTTCTTCTCATCCACGTACTACCGAATGCGTATAAATGGTTCAAATGGCTCTGAGCACTATGGGACTCAACATCTGAGGTTATAAGTCCCCTAGAACTTAGAACAACTTAAACCTAACTAACCTAAGGACATCACACACATCCATGCCCCAGGCAAAATTCGAACCTGCGACCGTAGGAGTCACGCTGTTCCGGACTGAAGTGCCTAGAACCGCACGGCCACCGCGGCCGGCGAATGCGTATAAGACTAAAACATGCCGATAACATTTACAAGGTATACTGACAGATAATACGCACATCTAAACAATATACATTTTCGGTGGTGATAATAGAATGTCCTGAAGGGATAGGAATTTCCATTGTGAAGTTCACGGCTGACATCGCGATATTCACATCACTAGATAATTAGAATGGTGATTCTGTGTAGCTGTATACTAGTAACACATACACTATCATTCTTATCGTAGAATGGCCTAGATGACATGGCATTACAACTTAAAATTAACAGCTTAGCTATCCGAAACAACCAGGAAAGACTTTCTAAGAATTGACATTCAACCAAATTACTCCAAAGGCAAATGCTGTCCCAATTACAAATCACTGAAGTAGTGGTAGAGAAATTGTACAACACAGGAGTCATGTTTTAAAATTGAGGAAAACCTCTGGAATACCCTTGTGTACAGCCTGCAAGGGATAAGCGGATTTGTGGGCCCCCATTTTAATTTCATCTGTGAGACAATACTACCTTATTCTTAGAACTACAGAAATCATTTTTGTTTTACATTCCATGATCTCCATAAGATAATTCTTCAAGTAACTAGTCGTCGGCACTGATGTCGGCAATCCTTGGTTCCATTAACGATTATGGATATGCTAAGTGTGGAAATTGGATTCAAGTTTAATTTTTTCTGTACTCTGTTTTTAATTCCGTTCCATCGACAGTTGAGTAATCGGTTCAGACACACTATATCTTACGAGTCCAATGTCAGTCCCCAATTTTTTGTATCATATTATTGCTACGCTTCATTATTTTCTGCTATTTTGTTGTATGTGAGGCGGGATGCTGCGTCTAAATCGGTTTAACACTTGAGTTTACGAACATATTAAAATCATGGTGACTCACTAACACATGCTGGGTCGAAGACGTTCCAAACCTGATGTATGTCAAGGAAGGGCTTAATTGTTTATACCTAAGACCCACAGACGCACAGTTGTTACGGATGAAAATCAACTGTTTGGTTACTGAATATGTACTCGTATTCTAGAAATGACATCTAATACTACCATAATCTGCTATTAAAAGCATTCTTTAACAGGCGACTGGTTTAGACCAAAAATCATTTTACATCTCGGCTTAGAGTTATAGTAAGAGTCACATTGGAATACGATGATAAAAAGTCGACTGGAAACTGTATAGATAGAAAACATGTCATTACGATGTAGAATAGATAACTTACGTTATCATTTTGCAACCTCGGGAATTATATGTTATAAAACAAAAATTTACTACTGACTAGGAAAAGAATCTGTGAGCACTTAGCCGGCCGGAGTGGCCGAGCGGTTAAAGGCGCTACAGTCTGGAACCGCACGACCGCTACGGTCGCAGGTTCGAATGCTGCCTCGGGCATGGATGTGTGTGATGTCCTTAGGTTAGTTAGGTTTAAGTAGTTCTAAGTTCTAGGGGACTTATGACCACAGCAGTTGAGTCCCATAGTGCTCAGAGCCATTTGAACCATTTTTGTGAGCACTTAAACGAAATAGCACACCACAATAATGAATACATCTTCTGAGATGCGGAATAGTAAGTCTAGAAGAGAGGGAGAATGTACCTGGAAACGAAAAAACGTATAAAAAGTATCTTTGTGTCCCGTGATTTACCGCTGCATCAAATGGTTCAAATGGCTCTGAGCACTATGGGACTTAACTTCTGAGGTCATCAGTCCCCTAGAACTTAGAACTACTTAAACCTAACTAACCTAACGACATCACACACATCCATGCCCGAGGCAGGATTCGAACCTGCGACCGTAGCGGTCACGCGGTTCCAGACTGTAGCGCCTAGAACCGCTCGGCCACTCCTGCCGGCACCGCTGCATCACCTCGCAGAAGAAAACGGGGCTAAAAAAAAAGCAGTCTGTTGTGAGAAAAAGAGAAAATAGAGAAATTGTTTTAAGAACAGGTTCAATAGTTATACCAATAATGGTGATAGTACTGATGGCAATGATTGTGATAATGATGGTGGTATTGGTCGGAAATACCATTTCGTGCCGAAATTAGCACGTTTGTTCTGCCTGGAAATTCCAATTCAGCTTTCGTCACGCGGTTCGCAAATGAAGTAGCGGAAGTGACGGCCACCGCGGCGCTGCCGTACTTTGACGCCGGCGTTGCGACACCGCCGCCGGCCGCACCTACACGCCAGCTCACCGGAAACAACTGAATTCAGGAGCTCCGCGTCGTCACTCGTTCAAGGGCCAGGCAGGGGATATCTGGTGGACTTTGCATTTTTTTCTTTTTTTTAATTTTTCAGCTGATAACATTACGAGAGAACATTCGGCAGTATCGGCACCAGGAAGAGAAACGTTTCTTTCGTTTATCTAATTACGTATTCCTTTCGCTTGTTGTTTCGCAAGTGACAGAGGAAAACATCTCTCCTGAAAGACCCGTTTCTTGACTAACAACAATTAGAGACGGTCCCAGTCGATTGGAGCTATACTAGGCACAGTTTATTGGCGCTTAAGTTTCGCCATGCTGTCAAAATACCCTCTTCCGTGAAGAAGTCACACGCCGAACAGGGGGTGAGCTAGAGTTTATCGTTCCGCCGGTGGAAATGGGAAAGTGGATACCAGCTGGACAACGAAGCTCGAAGAAAGTCGGTGCTTTGTTGAAGGAAACTGTCATTTGTCTGAACAACTGTGAACCGTAAAGTGGGATGCTCGCGTGGGGTTTCTTGCATGCTCCACTTGAATCCAAGAATCCTGTCTCCGCCATGATTGCCCACCACAGAGTCTCAATTCAATGCAGTTTAGTGCAGCTTTGTAATGCAAATAAGGCGGAATTCATTCGTAAGACTGATTGCAATTAGTCCTGTCATAGATTAAGGAAGACATCGATTCAAGAATGAAACTTCATCAAATGAAATTGAGACTGAACTATCACACGTGGTTTGTATGTTTTGTGTGGTGTCACCGCCAGACACCACACTTGCGGCCTTTAAATCGGCCGTTAGTATACGTCGGACCCGCGTGTCGCCACTATCAGTGATTGCAGACCGAGCGCCACCACACGGCAGGTCTAGAGACACTTCATAGCACTCGCCCCAGTTGTACAGCCGACTTTGCTAGCGATGGTTCACTGAAAAAATACGCTCTCATTTGCCGAGACGATAGTTAGCATAGCCTTCAGCTACGTCATTTGCTACGACCTAGCAAGGCGCCATTACCAGTTACTATTGATGCTGTAAAACATTTACCGTCAAGAGCAATGTTCACCAATTATGGATTAAAGTTAAGTATTCCAGCGGCTACGTACGTTTTTTGCTAGTATAATTTCCTTGACCTGTTCGAGACCTCACGCCAGCCTGCGTGAGCTAAAACGCGTGCCTTTCGGCTTTCTCTCATAGTGGGTTGGCGCTCTTGCCAATCCACAACATTTTGTTTCTCTCACCCTTTATGCCACTCCCTTGCCGAGAGAAAGCTGTTTCATCCTCTGTCCCAGCGTACTGAATAGTACTACATGCTGATAATGAAGTTAGTAAGCTGACTTTCAGGTCGTCAATTTTGTCTTTTGAAAGTGGAGCCGTTACTTCCCATTTCAAGTGGCTGCTTAATTAGTCTCGTAGCAAGGCGAAGTGTATCGCCTTCCATTCCTTCTAACAAGGTGAACAGCAAGAAACACCTGTCTCTTACCCATGGCACTCAGACACTAAGCTGACTGACACACTGTCCGCACACTATGGCAGCACGGACTTTGTCGATTTGTGATTATATCAGTTATAGAGTTGTACTTACACATACAAATGACAACAACAACGATGATTGTAATATAGTGGTATATAGGTAGTACACTCTGACTTCCAATGAAAGCCACCTGTAACAGCGGCTGAAACACAAGATTAGTTTATGCCAGCCCGCGGTCACATCAGCAGCCACGAAACCCTACACAGGTACATGTATATTACTATGTGATGACAGAGCACCATAATCTCGAAATGGTGTAGTGATATTTCCTTCGTCGCGTTTTGGTTAGCTTTTGCTCAATTAGCTATGCTCCAACTTCTGGCATCGTAGCTCTTATGATGCTATCTGGTATCCTTCATAACATCACGCAGTAATTAGTTCAAAATTACTAACTAAAGAGAATAAAACAAAATTATGAATTTGTCGTGTTCAGTAATCCACCTATACACTGAAAAGAGTATACGCAGCGTCTAGTTTTAGGAATTGTATGAGATACGAAAAAATGAAATTGCAATACATGTACAAACACAGACTGTCAACACCCAACAAGTCAAAAAATAAGAGATACAGCTCAATTTCTCAAAAAAAAAGTAAGCACCAGTAGAGGATGTAATAACTGCAGAAATGTCAAAAACAGGAAGAGATGACCTCAAAACAAGAATTTGTGCGCTTTTAACAGAAATATGGAAAATTGTGAAACGTCCCCTTAGAACAATTTATACATATGAAACGTCCCCTTAGAACAATTTATACAAGACTGTGCTTAACCTGACACACAATATTATTTTAGCGCAACGCAATCTGACTATCAAAAATCCCTACAAAGGAATGGCCCTGAGTAACATTAAACTATACCTTTCAAAAATCACTTACCTCACAAAAATCTTCATTACTCGAACTACTGCAATACAGCGAGCACCACTACTGCCAGCTAAATAAAAGATTCAAACTACGGAAGGCACTAAATACTGATAGTCTTAGCAAATGAAAGATTCTAATAGAGAACAAACAATGTATTTACCTCAATATTCATAATATATACAGCAGTTCATGACATTTTTCAAAACTCCGCCATCTCTCTCCCCACATCCACCACTGCTGGCGGCTCACCTCCAACTGCGCAACGCTACGCGCTGTTAACATCCAGCTGCCCCTCTACAATGGCAGACAACAATGCAAACTAGCCACAGACTGCACACAGCACAGCCAGTGATTTTCATATAGAGTGCTACGTAACTTTGCCAATAAGAAAATATAAACAGCCTACTTACATAGCCCCCATGCTCCCCACAAAAAATTTTACAAATTTTTTTGGCCAGTGGCCAATAATGATTTGATAAAATTTTTCATAATTACACTAACAAAGATATCCAATGCACACACTTATTGATACAATATTGGTCAAAAGCTAAAATTTTCTCACAGTCCATAAAGACAGTCCTGATCATTCATCATAATAGTAATTACAGTTTTTTTTTCACAAAGTCTCATTAGTAAAAAAATTGCACACAGAAGTAGTGGATTTCCATGCAGTCTTGAAGAAGTAGTGGTGTCCTTCCAACGGAAAGACAGTACTGACTCTTGACATGCTGACAGGTAATGGGCCACAATGGAGCAAACCCACAGCAGAGTCATTCGAAGTTCTGACGAATATTGGTTGGTAGGTCATCACAGAGCAGACCCACTGCAGTCCTAGTGGAGAGTATGGTATTGGTGGGCCACCAGAGGTGCAGACCCACTGCAGTCCTTGTAGAAATAATGGTATTGGTGGGTCATCAGAGATGCAGACCCACTGTAGTCCTTGTAGAGATGGCCAGCAGCCATCTGTTGTGACTGTGCAGGTGCACAATCACCATCGAAGAGTCTTGCAGAGAAGATAGCAAGTCCATATACCCCCACTTGTGCACTCACAAAGTTTGTGGAACTGTCCTTAGAACCAGCAATGCTGTTATCCAGTCCCTTGCTGAATTATTAACACACGTGCAAACACTATCAGTCCCTACTTCTCACATATTGTCCATATACTATGACCAACAGAAATGTGTGCAGTGAAATGAATGCTTTCAAGTTACTTAATTTGATTAACTGGCGTCAATTACAATTATATAACATAAGAATACAATTACAAAGATACAAAATACATCATTAAAAACATAACAATACAGATAACATTTGTAGTAATAGGGGCTATACAAAAGAATAGAAATAAACATATACATCAGTGTTACAGGAATGATGACATGAATACAAAAATAAAAGATCAGAATCATTTTTGAAACGTCAACTTCACACATGAGCATTAAAACAAAACAGAATAAATAATGTCTAAGCATCTTTACAAAGAAAATAACAGAGTATTAGAAAAATTCTACAACATAGCTCTCATCAGCTAAACACATAAAGACAGGAAAAACACAAATACACAAGGGTACACAAACATATAGCGGAATAATAGAAGGAAAGGACAGGGTTTGTTTTACTGCAGTATTTTGCAAACAAAACTTTCTTTACTTCTCGGAGATCTCCCTTCATTCATCATTATTCCCAAAAAGTCCTATCTATACCTCCTTCCTGTATTCTATTCATAGTTCTTTCAAAATAATTATTTCTGATTGTACAATACTCATTGGGGCCCAAATCTTTTTCATATAACTTCGCAATGCATTCTTTACCTATTCTCCATAGTCAGTTTCTTATATAGTCTACCCCCTCTTAAGCTAACTTAAATCTACTGAGCTCAGATGCTAAACTAAGGGACGAGGCAATGCAGCATCACATAACAAATTAACACAAACGGCAATGACAAAAAATGCAAATTGGCAAAGCTAGCAGCATAAATTAGCAAAGCAAGTACAATATTACAACTAATATGAGCCAATGTGCAGCAACAATAAATATAAGTCAGTAGTAAAACTAGCTTAACAGAGTAATACAAAGTCAAATTCAATAACACTATGCCTGGCAAACAGCAGCAACTTATACCTAAACATGACATAGCTCAAGCAGAAAAAATATTACACTAAAAACAACAATGCAGACAAGGGAAATGCATATTCACATCTTAATGTCTATGTAATTAAAGTGGTGCACCACAACAACTTATTGTAAAAAGAAATATTACCATGTACTTGAAAAGAAATTTATGTGTTACTGTTACTAGTTCCTTCTTATTGTTCTTTCCTTTCCAAGTGCTCCTTCTTTTAAGAATGTGGATTACAAAATTATCATTTAATAGATCTGTTGACAGAAAGTGTTCACATTAGCAAATGCATTTTATTTTATAAAACTAATGCTGCAACACAGCTGGAAACCAGATATTAAACAAAATGAGCAATCTCTTAACTACAAAGACAATAGATGTAAAATGTTTCTAATCATTTCATTAGGCATTTTAGTAAATATCATAAATTACGAGCTCCACAGTGTAATCATATGTTTTCAAGTTCGAGCATGTCGCATTAGCGATGAAAGGCACACCCTAATGGCTTGTTCTCCAGGTGTTTGACACAGCTGTGTGCCCACAACGCATTACAAGAATCATATGTTTTCAAGTAACGAGCGTGTCGCATTAGCGATGCCCTCTACAAAGGATTGTCAATAGCAAGGTTAATGGAAGTAATGAGGGTGTCGCATTTGCAATATTTTCTCTAAAGGAATGTCAATGGCGAGGATAAAGGCCTGCCCCTTTTTTGTTTTTCTACCTGTGCTTCCGGAAAGGCACACCCTAATGGCTTGTTCTCCAGGTGTCCGACACAGCTGTGTGCCGTCGACGCACGTGCAGGTGGTCACTTTCTTACGGAAATATTTACGACAGCAGTTTCCGCTACAGTGACAGTCTCATATAAAAATTTCACAGGTCGAGAATTTACGTTGCAAATGTGTAGAAACAAAATCCTATGAATATAACAGTCTCCAAAAAAATTTTCGCCGGCATTGTGATACATTCACGCATTTACACACATTTCATAACTCTTAAAGTACGATTCTTGGTTTCCAACATCCTTTTTCACAAGTCAAGAGTCCTTAACTTCTTTCATTATTCATATACATATAAACACGTAATCACATTCCTCATATATGGTAGCATCATCTTATTGACATAAACATACCTCAACAGCATAATACACATCGTCGTCATAAAAATAACACCATAACACCTCAGTCAAATCTCAAAAACGTCGTAGCTTCCTCCAATAATTTCAAAATCTAAAAAAATTCTCTGCTCATGTCAAAAGTGTCATCTCCCTCAAACGTTCTTTAAAAATCATGATCCCATACCAAATACATCATTCAAAGCTCTCATAGTATCACAATGGTTCCAAAAAAATATGAAGAGTTCACACAGTACAGACAAAATACAATTTCATAAGTGTAAAGTTACCCAACTGTGTAATTGCATAAACATCTGTCACTGACGTAGTAAAAAGGTTTGTCTCTCTCAGTTAAATGATCAGATAGCTGTGTAATTTATGTGTTAGAGAAATATGGTACCGATGTGTAAAGTTGTATAAGCAAATACCATATTAGCTAGGGCTCCTTGTGCTTGCCAAACACATGATACACAAAGTAGGCGTGTACCCCCCTGAGGATTATTGTAATTATACCCTCAGGTGTTACAGATTACAGCAATGGAATGAAATGTATCATGAAAAACTTTCTTTGTAATTCAAAAATCTTTAAAAATAAATGTTTTAAGTACAAAATTAATCACTCAAATACGTGTCCTGTAGCGCTAAATGTGCGTCTTGCTGTAAGATAATCTCTGTGGAAGTGTCGTAGTTATCGTCCTCCAAAAGCTAAGTTCAGCAGAAGCCAATGTACTTACCTCATGATAAACAAAAGTGAAATGCTTTGCGTATAGATATCATACTTATTACGCTTATTGCCGTGATGAAGAAAGTACTGTGCTGTAACGTATTGTTGTGCTACGAAAGAGGCTGTCTCACTGTAGCTATACCACAAAAGTTACTACTAAAACATGTTTTACTTTGCAGAAGAATTCAGAAAAACTGTGCAGATATCAAACAGATACACCGCAAAAGCAACATTGTAAATTGTCGCTCATTAGTAGCGTCGTGATAAAATCGTGTAGCTGTCACATAAACTAACCACTGTCTCATCTGGTAACTCACTGAAAGTACCCTAAATCCAGAATATATTTTCAAGTGAACCAAAATGTTGCATGAAAATCTCATTAGCAGTGCTGGTATATGTTCTAAGTATGTAAGCCGTATATTCGTTACGTAATCGTGCAACTAACAAGCAAGAATGTATACACACAATAACACTGTGTCGTCTGTTCGCAATAACAATGCATTCGTAATTTCTGTTTAAATAAGTTCTCTTGGTTCTTGACTGGATATTTAACTTCAAACATTGTTGCATGTTAACAGTTTCTCAGTGTGACAAATTGTACAAGTAGCGTGAAGCGAAAATTGCAAAGACTAAGTTAAAAAGCAGATTATCTGTCAATAAATGGTTTTACATGAGAAATGTGGTGTAAACCTTTACTCTTCCTAGTACGCAGAGTTTCAACTTCAACGCAATTATCATGTGGTATACGTCGGATTCTGTAAGGTCCATTGTAAACTAGAAAGAATTTGTGACTCAAGTGTTTCTTCTTATGTGACAATGAATGAGCTTTAATGAGAACTTTCTGACCAATACATAATGTCTTTGCATTTGCTTTACCGTGCAGTTTTCTCCTTTTGTCTGCTGCAGATTTTATATTTTTAAGAGCCAAATCAATTATGTCTTTGTGTCGAAGTTTACGTGTATTCGGGAAAGGTACAAGCTCTCTGATTCTGTTCGGAGGTTCTACATTCTTCAGTACAAGAGTAGGTGGTAAAGCAGTGGAATCATGAGGCATTTCATTCAGCACATTTTGAAATAAGTGTAAATATCTGTCCCAATGCTGATGCTTTCTGTGACAATAAAGTCTGCAAAGCTTATTGATTTCTTTCATAATCCGTTCAGACGGGTTACAATGTGGTGAATGCAATGAAATAAAAACAGGTTTGATTTTATGGTTCCGAAGCATGCGTGACCAAACAGCAGATCGGAATTGCGGTCCGTTATCTGAAATGACTTTACTAACGTGTCCAACTTCACGTACGAAATTTTTAACAAAGGCGTTGGATACAGACCGTCCAGTGGCTTTACGTAACGGAGTGAAAGAAACAAATTTTGAAGTAAGTTCAACAGCGACTAGAACGTACGAAAATCCATTCGATGTTCTGACAAGGGGTCCCAAAAGATCAACAGCAGCAAATTCTTTTAATTTAGAAGGAATAATTGGAAACAACGGAGCACGATGTGAGATAATAGACGGTTTCGCCTTTTGACAAAGTTTACAAATAGACAAGACTCTTCGAATTCGCTTTTCCATATTGTTAAAATAACAAGTCGTTCGGAGAATATGATAACATTTTCGTGGGCCAAAATGTGCGTAGCTGAAATGAATGTACCAAATGAGCTTATTAACAAAATCGTCTGGAATGCAAAGTACCCATAGCTTGTCATCAACAGTGCAGCGTTTGAAGAGTATGTTGTTTCTAACCAGGTAATAATGCCGAATCTGAGTGTGTGTCTTTTCATGCCATTTACTTTTGATGTCTTTCCAAATCGGATCTTTATCTTGTTCATGAGCAATGTCCTTTAAAGATGTGGTGATGAAGTTTTCAAAGGCGACTTTCTGAATGTAAAGAATACTGAAATTTTTCTCGAGGTTGCCTTCTGTGTTACTTTTCTCAAGCCCAGCCGGTGCGCGTGACAGTGCGTCCGCAACAATGTTCTCCTTGCCGGGAATGTAGACTATTGTGAAGCGGAATTCTTGCAGAAACAATGCCCAACGTTTTAACCTATCATGATTTAATTTTGAAGACATAAGAAATTGTAATGCACGATGATCACTGTATACTTTTACGTGCTTACCAGAAAGAAAGAAACGGAATTTGTTAAATGCCCAAACGATAGCTAAAGCTTCTAATTCAGTAACGGAATAATTTTTTTCAGATTTTGTTAGCACTCGGCTAGCAAAAGCAATGGTTTTCTGAACAGTAGTGTCATTTTCTATGGCTTCTTCAAATAAGTGGGCACCAAGACCGACTTTAGAAGAATCCGTGCTAAGGCAGAAATCTTGTGACAGATCTGGATGAGCTAGTATTGGCGCGTGAAGTAACGCCTCTTTCAAAGAATTGAATTCCAACTGTGCTTGTTCGTCCCAGTTCCAAATAGTATTTTTTCCAGTGAGAGAACAAAGTTTTGGTGTAACTAGAATTTGCATATTCAGAAAACGACGGTAAAAATTTACGAGACCTAGAAAACTGCGAACTTGTTTCTTTGTGAAGGGAACTGGAATGGCTCTGATTGCTTCTAACTTTTCAGGATCCGGCTGAATGCCTTCAGAAGAAATAATATGTCCCAAAAACTTCACCTTTGACCTACCGAATTCAGACTTTTCCAAGTTAATTGTAATTCCAGATTCTACAAAAATACGTAACAAACTGTTGAGGATGCGGTTATGTTGTTCCCATGAAGCTTCTGCTATTAGAATATCGTCCACATATAAGGTGATGTGACGTTTTAAGAACTCAGGTAATATGGAATTTAACCCGCGAATGAATGCTGCCGAAGAAATGTTCAAACCAAAAGGAAGTTTCCGAAACTGATAACAAACGCCGAAACAAAGGAAAGCTGTGTATTTTCTGCATTCTGGATGAAGTTCGATCTGATAAAAGCTGGATCTGAGATCAATGGAAGACAACACTTTTACACCATTAAAATTTTGAAGAAGTTCTTCCATCGTCTGCGGCCTGTCTGTTTCAGGAATAATGATAGTATTGATTTGTCTCGAATCTAAGACAAGCCTGATCGATCCATTTTTCTTCTCAACAACATGTAATGGGTTGTTGTATGAGCTTACTGCAGGCTCAATAATGCCCTCATTAAGCATAGATTGTATTTCTGTTCTAACACGGTCCCTATAATGCGCCGGAATTACGTATGGTCTAACACAAAATTTAGTATGCTCACGAACACGAAATTGGTATTGAAATCCCGTGATTGTTCCTGTTTTGTGAGTAAAAACTGTGGAATGTGCTTGTAAAATCTCAAAAAGGTCCTGCCTATCAGTGTCATTACAATTCTCAATTGTTTGAATTTTATTCGGAATTAACTCATTAATTTCAAATATGCCGTCGATATCATCCCTGTCAGTACTTGCAGAGTGATTGTTAGTGTCTAGTTCCGTAGAAAATTCCGAACTGTTGTCTAACAGAAGGTAAAGCCGATTAATTTCCTCGTCATGGTTTGAGAGCCAATCTTCAAATTTCAAAGCTATTGACTTACCTTCTTTCTCTAAACTTATTTCAGCATCGTGAAAGTTTAAGATTGCTTTGTATTCATTCAAAAAGTCTACTCCCAGTATAATTTCCGTCGACAATAATGGAACAATAAGAAAGTTCATAGAGAAGCTGTGGCTTTGGCAAAAGAAGTTGGTTTGTTTGCGTACATCTACACTTTTTCCAAAGATTGCACCTTGTAATTTAATCTTACGTAACGGAAGTGTGGGGCAGTCGTTCGATTTGTTCCATTTGCTAAAAGCTGTTTCACTAATTACTGAAATGGGACTGCCAGAGTCAAGTACTGCCGTAAATTTTACGTCATTTACAGTAATGTGAATCACAGGATATGCAATGTTGTTATGTTTTACGTCGTGTTCCTGGAGTAAGATGTCCCTAATGTCTTCCATTTTTACGTAATTACTAGCTACGGCAGCTCCGTCGTCAGTTTCATAAGTACGTATTGTGGCTGCCAGCGGTGTGAGTCATTGCCTATTGTCTCTTTGTTGGCGCGCGTCGTTATTGGGATTTGGAGACCTAACTTCTACAAATTCACGTTGCCCAGAGGGCCCAGCTCTGTTAGAAACCCGCCAGTTCTGATGAAATTCACGTCTGCCTTTTTGTCGGTAGTTTACATAGTTTCTTTCTTGTCTGTCACGTGGTGGAGAATTTCTCCCTGAGTCGTAACTACGTGCTGGACCGTTGCGTCTAAAGTTATTCTGTCTCCCTTGATAATAGTTATATTGGTTCCCATATTGTCTGTTTCTCTGATTGTCTCTGTGATAGTCATTACTGCGGAGAGGTGATCTTTCCCTGTAATTATTACTACTCTGCCAACGGTTGTCATACGGGTGGTGTCTATTTTGGTCACGATTTGTGTGGTGAGAATAGCCTTGTCGCGTCCAGTTATCGTTTCTGTCGTCACGGAATTGTGACGGATGTGACCTGTAGTGATTGTTTCCCTGTTTTCGCATCCCGCGACTATCTGTGTCAATTTCTAATTCTTGTAACAGTCCCTGAAAAGCTTCAATGTCGTCTTTGCAACGTCCTGCCAAAATAATATGCCGTAAATGTTCAGGTAATTTGATTAAGCAAATGCGGATGAGTTCTGAGGGGCTGTATGGGTTTGACAGGTACTGATTCTTGTGCAACATGTCTTCAAAATATTTGACAAGACTGGAAAATTCAGATTGTTCAAAGTGTTTCATCATCATGATGCTATGTTTTACCCGGTCTTGTGTGGCTTGAGACCAATATGCTGAGAGGAACGCATGGTAAAATTCTCCTTCACTGTGACAATCGTGAATGACCGATCGCATTCTTACAGCTGGTTCATTCTCCAAGTAGCCACACATAAATTCTAACCTGTGCTCCAATGACCAGTTGGGAGGAAAACAATGAGAGAATTGATGGAGCCATGCTTGTGGATGAATGTCGTTGCCAGAATTCTTAAATGTTTTGAATTTACGTGTAGTAATGAACAGCTTATAGTCAAATTCATCATGTCGGCGAGTCACATATCGGTCATTGTTACGTCGTGTCGGCGGTTCCATCTCAAAATTCGGTGCACCTTGCCAATTCCTTTCATAATTACCGAAATGCCCTGTGTTATTATATTGTGGCTTTTCCGTATTTCTATGTCCCTCTTCCAGTACTGGGGCGCGAGTGTCCTCTGAAATACGTAATTCTTGTATTACCTGTGTCAGCTGTTCTTGTACTTCCCGGATTTCTCTTTGGTGTTGCGTATTAATTTGATTCAGATTTTGTTTAGTTTCCTAATTTGTTCGCACTCTTCTGTGTCATTAAAGACTACCGGTTTTGTGTCTTTCAGATTATCATCTACCTTCGTAGATAAGTTAGTGACCTGATCCGAAAGTTCGGCTACTTTCTCTGATAATGAACTAATTTCCTCCATGTGTCTTTCTGAACCAATTTTCAGAGTATCTACTGTGTCCTTTAAGTTTTCCTGAGTTTTTGCAAGTTGCGTAACCGAATCGGTAGATGCAACTGAGTCCATTTTAGCTTGCAAGGTCTCATGATTTTCATGAACAATAGTTTGCAGTTCTTTTATGGCTGCTTCGTGATTCTGTAATGCATTTTCATGACGTGAAAAAATAGGTTGGAAATGCTCACAAATTTTTGTTTTTACGTCATTACACACTTTCTGACATTTCGATTCAATGTTATGTAACTCAGCAGTTAAATCTTCACGTGTTTGTTCGAGAGTTTGTTCCAATGAGTCTAACTTTTGAAGCTTTTGCTGTGTTTGTCTCTGATTTTGTTCCATTATGTGTAACTGTTGCTGTGTTTGTCTCTGGTGTTGTTCCATTGTGTCTAACTTTTGAAGATTTTGTTCCATTGTGTCTAACTTTAGAAGATTCTGTTCCATGGTGTCTAACTTTTGAAGATTTTGTCCCATTTGTCTCTGATTTTGTTCCATTTGTTGCATTAATTGCAATAATAATGTATTAGTGTCTGGAATCTGTTTCTCTATGCTTTTTGGCAGTGCATTTTCACCGGCAACATTCACATTTTGACAAGCAGAAAATGTGTTTTGACTCATTTGAGAAAACGGTGAGGACGCAAAACCTGAATCTACAGTATTTGCAAAATTGTGTCCTATCATTTCGGATTCCTGAGGCGAGCTGTTGCCGACCGATCGATCGATAATGCTTCCCTGTTCACTACCTGTTTGACTGTCTACACCATTGTTTGACGCCCGCTCCATTTCCCTATGCACAGTTACCAAATTACTACTTTGAATGTTAGTTAAGTCGTTACATGGTGGGGCCAACACACTGCTTTCGTCTTCACTGTCATTTCTTAGTTTACTTTGGAGCCGAGTGTTACGTTTTTCACACGCCATTATTGTCACAATATTTCACACGATAACACAGAAAAGCACAATTTGAATAGCAAAAATAAGAGAACACATTAACATAGCACTGAAAATAATATCTAGGTAATTGCAAGCGTAGCTGCGAAATACTTGGTGCAAATCTACATGCATGCCACAACTGTTTTACAGTACAACAATGAAAGAGTGCAACTACAAAGGAGATTCTCTCTACAATTACGCGCTAGCAATAAACAAAAGCTACACTAAATACACAAACTACAAGAAAAAATCATAAGATTCCAGTGAGGTATCCTAGGCTAAGGGTCGACATATGAAACGTCCCCTTAGAACAATTTATACATATGAAACGTCCCCTTAGAACAATTTATACAAGACTGTGCTTAACCTGACACACAATATTATTTTAGCGCAACGCAATCTGACTATCAAAAATCCCTACAAAGGAATGGCCCTGAGTAACATTAAACTATACCTTTCAAAAATCACTTACCTCACAAAAATCTTCATTACTCGAACTACTGCAATACAGCGAGCACCACTACTGCCAGCTAAATAAAAGATTCAAACTACGGAAGGCACTAAATACTGATAGTCTTAGCAAATGAAAGATTCTAATAGAGAACAAACAATGTATTTACCTCAATATTCATAATATATACAGCAGTTCATGACATTTTTCAAAACTCCGCCATCTCTCTCCCCACATCCACCACTGCTGGCGGCTCACCTCCAACTGCGCAACGCTACGCGCTGTTAACATCCAGCTGCCCCTCTACAATGGCAGACAACAATGCAAACTAGCCACAGACTGCACACAGCACAGCCAGTGATTTTCATATAGAGCGCTACGTAACTTTGCCAATAAGAAAATATAAACAGCCTACTTACAATTGAAACGATTCCAAAGTTGTGGGAGAAAGCTATTAAACATCCGTTGCATAAAATAGGTGATATTTCAGACAGCAACACCTTCAGATGGATGTCTCTTCTGGGAGTTACACGCACAAGGTTTATCGAAAGCTCACATAAACAGAGTTAAATAGCAAGCAGATCATTGGATGGTGAATATCAAGGTTCTTCATGTAAGGTAGATCGTGCCCTAAGACGATTTGTGCCTCAAGTCAATATATCAAGCTAAATACCTACAAATTTGTCATCTTTGTGGACTTTAAGCAGGCGTATGATTATCGACAGACAAACAATTTTGGACTTTCTGGAGTAGCTCACAGCAGACAGGAAGACTAGAGAATCAATCTACCAGATTCTCACAGACACAGACACATCTTCGTGAAATATCTGACCCTTTTGAATTATGCACAGGACTTCGACAAGATATGGCGTCTCCCCGCTATTGTTTAAGACAGTACTAGACGAAATCCTCAGCGAAGAGGGGAGAGAAGTGGAGGGTATAAAAATCAAGACCTCAGGACAGAGTATCAGAGTGAAGTGCCTAGCTTTTGATGACCGTCTATCTAACTTTACTAAGACTAGTGAAGGAAACAAATAAATACACCATAAAACGTTACTTGAGATTGCATCAAAGACAGGCCTCCAAATGTGGTATGAGAAGACTCATTTGATGGAAAACTTACATCAAAATTTCAGAAGATTCCCGCTACAAACGAAATATGAGGCATCTTCATGTGTGTCTTCTTTTAAATATCGTGTTGAAATCATAGTACTGACTGGACTAGACGGTACAGCCAATTTAGAAAGTCACCAAAATGAAATAAGCATACAGAATTGCATGGATTAATTAAAATAGACGAGTGGTATCATGTAATGTGAAGCTTCGACATCATTTTTTTTTTTTTGCCTGGAGTATTATATGCCTCAGAAACTACATCTCTGGGGGGGGGGGGGGGGGAGGGGGGAGAGGGCACAAACAAAAATTTATGGTCCAGCTAATGCAAACGACTTATCGAGTAAAGTAAAAACTTCAGACCTATACACAAAACAGACAAACTCACTTATGCAATAAGTAGAAGACGTTCTGTGGTCACATCTGCAGACTAAGAAAACTAGATAAACCAAAAAATTATTTCATATAATAAGTTCAGAAAAGGTAAAAACCACCAGGTTAGGAGAAATTAAGCAGTACTTACAAGGAATGAACGGCACAGAAGATAACATCAGGAATCGCACAGCGTTTGGAGCATTAACTACAAATCACACATTCCCATAGAAAGATAAAAAGACCAGTAGAAAACAGTGGACGGAGCAACGAATTCGTGGAAAGATTTTGGGAAGAGCAGAAGTAAAGGAAACTGTCAAATTAATAAGTTCAAATGCGTTCTATAACCGAGAAAAACGAAGAAAGAAGAAGTAAAACAAATAGTCCCCATAATTTATCAATTCTGGAAATTTTAATTTTTCTTACCAGTTCTGTTCCTAGTTGCATCCATCGGTCAGAAACTGCAGCTAGCTGCTTTAGAGACTAGAGCCTGGTGATAATTTCTCACACTGTTGCCAGTAGCCTAAGTACCATACAGGGTGTTACAAAAAGGTACGGCCAAACTTTCAGGAAACATTCCTCACACACAAAGAAAGAAAATATGTTATCTGGACATGTGTCCGGAAACGCTTACTTTCCATGTTAGAGCTAATTTTATTACTTCTCTTCAAATCACAATAATCATGGAATGGAAACACACAGCAACAGAACGTTCCAGCGTGACTTCAAACACTTTGTTACAGGAAATGTTCAAAATGTCCTCCGTTAGCGAGGATACATGCATCCACCCTCCGTCGCATGGAATCCCTGATGCGCTGATGCAGCCATGGAGAATGGCGTATTGTATCACAGCCGTCCACAATACGAGCACGAAGAGTCCCTACATTTGGTACCGGGGTTGCGTAGACAAGAGCTTTCAAATGCCCCCATAAATGAAAGTCAAGAGGGTTGAGGTCAGGAGAGCGTGGAGGCCATGGAATTGGTCCGCCTCTACCAATCCATCGGTCACCGAATCTGTTGTTGAGAAGCGTACGAACACTTCGACTGAAATGTGCAGGAGCTCCATCGTGCATGAACCACATGTTATGTCGTATTATGTCGTACTTGTAAAGGCACATGTTCTACCAGCACAGGTAGAGTATCCCGTATGAAATCACGATAACGTGCTCCATTGAGCGTAGGTGGAAGAACATGGGGCCCAATCAAGACATCACCAACAATGCCTGCCCAAACGTTCACAGAAAATCTGTGTTGATGACGTGATTGCACAATTGCGTGCGTGCGGATTCTCGTCAGCCCACACATGTTGATTGTGAAAATTTACAATTTTATCACGTTGGAATGAAGCCTCATCCGTAAAGAGAACATTTGCACTGAAATGAGGATTGACACATTGTTGGATGAATCATTCGCAGAAGTGTACCCGTGGAGGCCAATCAGCTGCTGATAGTGCCTGCACACGCTGTACATGATGCGGAAACAACTGGTTCTCCCGTAGCACTCTCCATACAGTGACGTGGTCAACGTTACCTTGTACAGCAGCAACTTCTCTGACGCTGACATTAGGGTTATCGTCAACTGCACGAAGAATTGCCTCGTCCATTGCAGGTGTCCTCGTCGTTCTAGGTCTTCCCCAGTCGCGATTCATAGGCTGGAACGTTCCGTGCTCCCTAAGACGCCGATCAATTGCTTCGAACGTCTTCCTGTCGGGATACCTTCGTTCTGGAAATCTGTCTCGATACAAACGTACCGCGCCACGGCTATTGCCCCGTGCTAATCCATACATCAAATGGGCATCTGCCAACTCCGCATTTGTAAACATTGCACTGACTGCAAAACCACGTTCGTGATGAACACTAACCAGTTGATGCTACGTACTGATGTGCTTGATGCTAGTACTGTAGAGCAATGAGTCGCATGTCAACACAAGCACCGAAGTCAACATTACCTTCCTTCAATTGGGCTAACTGGCGGTCAATCGAGGAAGTACAGTACATACTGACGAAACTAAAATGAGCTCTAACACGGAAATTAAGCGTTTCCGGACACATGTCCATATAACATATTTTCTTTCTTTGTATGTGAGGAATGTTTCCTGAAAGTTTGGCCGTACCTTTTTGCAACACCCTGTATATCCTGGATCGTGGGAGACGTACTGCGACTTCATGAACTACTTATGTTTCCTGAATGTGTCATGAATCGGGGATGCACCACTTCACGTGCAACGTCAGTAAACTTTAACTTCTGTGCCGAAGAGAATCGGAGCGTTTGAAAAATCTCTAAGATTGGCGATGTTTTATAGAAGCTCTGAATTTCGCAAGGACTTAAATGCCAGATGCCTTTAATAGTCTCCACAACGAAACTCTGTCTCGAAATATGGCAGAAAATCAAAAGAGATTTTGGTCTCATGTATGTAAAGACACAGTAATTACCTTCACTGCACGAGAGCAATGGTAATGTTACCAATGACAGTGCCGTTAAATCGGAGTTACTAAACATAATTTTCCGAAATTCCTTCACCAAAGAAGCCGAAGTAAATATACTAGAATTCGATTTAAGATGGCCTACCAACATCAGTAACTGAGAACTAGATAGCTCGGTGTATCAAAGCTACTTAAATCATAGGCAAGAATACCGGTCTAGATTGTACACGAATTAGGCTCCTTCCAAAGTATGCTGATTCAATAGCTACATTCTTAGCAATCACATACAAACGCTCGCATGACGAAAGATCCGTACCGAAAGATTGGAAAGTTACACAGTTCGCACCAATATCCAAGCAAGGTAACAGGAGTAATCCACTAGACTACAGGCTTATATCGTTAACTCCCATATGCAGCAAGATTTTGGAACATTATGAATTACCTCGAACAAAACTGTCTATAAACATACAGTCAGCACGTATTCAGAAAACATCGTTCGTATGAAACACAACAAGCTCTTTATTCATATGAACTAATGAGTGCCATCAACAGGGGATATCAAATTGATTCCATATTGATAGGTTTCCACAAGGCTTTGGAGAGCGTTCCTCACGAGCCACTTCTGATCAAATTGCGTGTTTGCGGAGTATCGTCTCAGACGTGGGACTGGATTCGTGATTTCCCGTCATAATGACCACAGTTCGTATTAATTTACGGAAACGTCGAATAAAACGGAAGTGATATCCGGCGTTCCCCAAGAAAGTGGTATAGGCTCTCTACTGTTCTGGTCTATGTAAACGATTCAGGAGACTAACTGAACAACCCGCTTAGATTGTTTGCAGATGATGCTGTCGTAACTGTCTAGTAAAGTCATCAGAAGACCTAAACCAGTTAGAAAATGATTTAGTGAAGATATCTGTAAGGTGATAAAAATGGCAATTGACCCTAAACAATGAAAGGTATGTGGTCATCCACACGAATACTAAAAGTAATCAATTGAATTACTATTACATGATAAATCACATAAATCTGAAGGCTGAAAATTCATCCAAACACCTAGGGATTATAATGACCAAAAACTTAAACTGGAACGATCACAGAAAATACTGAGGCAAAGCCGAGCCAAAGGCTGCGTTTTTTTTTTTTTTTTTAGCGAAACACTTACAAGATGTAACTCCCGACACCACGCTTTTCTGTCCTCTTCTGTAATACTATTGCGTGGTATGGGACGTTGCCGAATAGTATTGACGGAAATCATCGAAAACATTTCAGCTCGTTTTGTATTATCGCGGAGTAGGGGACAGAGTATCACGAAAACGATTGCAGTGCGCGAGTTGGAGTGGCAATTATTAAAGCGTTTTTCGTTGCGGCGAGGTCTTTTCACGAAATTTCAGTCTACAACTTTCCCCTTCGAACACGAAAAATGTTTTGTCGACGACCGCCTACATAGATAGTAAAGGTTTTCGTATTAAAATAAGAGAAATCAGAGCAGGCACGGGAAGATTTAACTCTTCGTTTTCCCCTCACTCTGTTCGATAATAGAACAGTAGAAGAATAACGTGAAGGTGGTTCGATTACCCCTCTGCAAAGAACGTAAGTGTGAACGGCAGATTAGTTATGCAGATGTAAATGAAATGTGGTACTATAGATAGAGGTTGAAAATTAGATGGTCTGATCAGATAAGAAATGAAATTATCGACGAGCAGAGGAAAGTGTGGAAATTAACAAGAGGAAGGGACAGGATGATAAGAAATGTGTTACAGACATCAAAGAATAACTTCCGTGGTATTTGAGGGAGCTATAGAGGGTAAAAACTGTAGGAGAAGACAGAGTTTGGAATATATCGAAAAAAACATTGAGGCCGTTGGTAGCTATTCTGAGATGAAGAGGCTGGTACAGGAGAGGAATTGGAGGCGGCTTACACCAAACTAGTCAGAACAGTAATGACCATAATCAGACCCTTTCACTGTATAGAAAGTAGCACTATAAGGTTTGTGAAAGCTTCCCCCCTACATATGCATGTTTCACTGAATTGTTTATGGTTTATTAATAGACAGTTTATTTTCTCTGCCTCGTGATGACTGGGTGTTGTTAGGTTTAAGTAGTTCTAAGTTCTAGGGGACTGATGACCATAGATGTTTAGTCCCATAGTGCTCAGAGCCATTTGAACCATTTTTGAATACACAGTTTGATTACCAGAATGATTCATATTGATAACAACAACTACTAAATTCTTCTCGTCGAACTGCACCTTGGCCCTCAAATGTCGGAATCGACAGTCAATAATCGGTGTCTGACACTCGAACTTGACTGCTACACACTGCACAATACATTCTGCAAAATCGTAATTGTCAGCGGTCATACTGACTGTGATGACCAAGTCTGTAACATCATTTTGGGGCTTATTTTTGTGTGGAGAGTGAATTCCACGGATGATTCATGAAAGAAGCTGATATTAAGTCAGTAGAGAATGGTCCAGAAAGTAAATCAGAACCTTCGGTGAGAGTATTGTAAAGTTATGGCGAACCATTCACTCTTCCTCTGGTCAACTGCAGCCACTTGCGACTCAGAAATAGCCACTTCACAGAATGAGAGAAGTAATTTCGCCTCCGCCAACCCTCCCTGTTAATGGTAGGGTATCTTTTATACGGTGGCATTTCCTTAAAACTTTGTTAATCATAGCTTCGGAAATTGGCCCTGGGTGACCATACTCGTAAATTGTCTCCTACTACTGTTTGTTTCACAACCGTAGGGCGTAACGTGCCGCCCTGCGTCAAGCAAACTTTAGACACGGGAAAGGGATGCAGTAAGCAATGCGAAATAAAAAGCGGAACCCCACTGTTTTCAAATTCTTATGCGTTAACGTAGGACAGAAAAAGACGATCAAATATTTGTATGTTTATGCTAATGATACAAGTTTTTCAGTGTAACTGACCACTAGTGTCTTGTTTCAAGCGATGTAAAACTCCGCAGCTTGTGACACGTAGTTTCATTCCGGATATCAACAGATCTACCAAGCTTATCTCGCCTGACGTGGCTAGGACAACGTATAACGAAACAATGACTCATTTACAGAAGAGGCCAGAAACGTATTCGTCAGCATATCCTTGGAGGATGCCATACCATGCCGATTACTTCATTTTCTTTCCTTTCGTGTTTGTATCCTGCTCTTTGTCAATGAAAGGTTGTTGGGGTCACAGAAAAACTGTGTAGAAATTATTCGTGTGAATCATATTTACCTGGGCCCCTCAACAGCAGTTTTACTAATTCATTCTCTACCCGAAAGGAATGAACAGAGTGGCTGAAATCCTGCTCAGCGTAGATCTCGTACTTTCAGGGAAATTCCAGTGGTATGAGAGTGTCACGCAGAACGTTCCGAATTGGGAACGTTTGTTCACATTCAAAGATGGTGGTACAATAGGCGGAACATCACTGTTTGATGCGGTGGATCTAGTGACGGGCGCTAAGCTGGCTTTTAACCCGTTTCTCTCAAAATCGCGAACACACACAATATATATATATATATATATATATATATATATACGATTGTGAGATTGACCACTGATACCATCATCTTTGCATAACTGACGCAGCAGTTCCAACTTGTGTGGCATACTGACAATATTTTGAAAAGGATAATTGCTATTCACCATACTGCGGAGATGCTGAGTCACAGATAGGCACAACAAAAGGACTGTCACACAAAAAATGGCTCTGAGCACTATGGGACTCAACTTCTGAGGTCATTAGTCCCCTAGAACTTAGAACTAGTTAAACCTAACCAACCTAAGGACATCACACACATCCATGCCCGAGGCAGGATTCGAACCTGCAACCGTAGCGGTCTCGCGGTTCCAGACTGCAGCGCCTAGAACTGCACGGCCACTTCGGCTGGCACTGTCACACAAAGAACACACACACACACATACTCATTTGTGAGTTGCGTTTGCATGTATGTGTGTGTGTGTGTGTGTGTGTGTGTGTGTGTGTGTGTGTGTGTGTGTCTAATTCTGATGAAGGCCTGTTTGGCGGAAAGCTTTGTGTGACAGTCCTTTTGTTATGCCTATCTGCGACTCAGCATCTCCACTATATGGTGAATAGCAGCTACCCTATATATATATATATATATATATATATATATATATATATATATATATATATATGCTACGAAATAATGGTAGTAGTTCGAATTTCCACTTCGAAATGGTTAAATACGGCAGGGTGGTCCAAATGGTTACGTTAGTATCATGTACGAGCAAAATACATTATCTATAATAACACACCTCCGATCCTTATAACATAATGAAGGAAAGCTTCAAAGCTTCGGGAATAATGCTCGGTAAGCAATTACTCCACATACACAATAACTTTATTATTTCGTAGTACAAGTCTACACTCAGAAAAATTACACTCAGGGCTCACACTCCACTACGTAAGACTGTACCTTCATAAATCTCCCTTATCCATTTGAAACACCGAAATCCACTGTCGTGTGCACTAACTAGTATCACAGGCAACACAACACTGACACTGATGCAAAAATGTCAGTGTCATCGTTTTTTATTGATTCACGAATTCTACTATCAAATAATAACACAACGTACAAAAACTCTTGACTAAGCCCGTAACAACTTAAAATCACTTGATGCTTCGTCAAATGTCACGCAAAACACGAGGAGCTCGGCTCTGGCAAGATTCAGAAATGATTATCTCATCATGCCCTAGACTAGTTACTGCATTCTTCAAACGTTACGTTTCAAACCCAACTCAGTACAAGAACACTTTTCTATATTCTTTCTATAAAATCTCGAAAAATTCTAAACTGATGAAATGATACAATTTGCATCCGGTAGGTATCGATCACGACACTTTTAAAAGTGTCCTAACTCATATTTAGTAACACATATGTCATCTTACCGACACAAGCTCACTATCTCCTCATCTCCTCAATAGTAACTCCTTTCAATACCATAACTGAACCATTAATTCTGACAAATGTAGGCCCCTACCATTATTTCTTAACAGTTAAAATAAAAAATCTCGTGGCCGTCGGTTGTTCTTCTAGCTGCCAACGCGCCTACGATAATATCTGGCGCGTCCAATTACTGCTGTCGGCCAACGATGCGTGGATGCTCTTTGCCGTCTCTGTACGAATACTTCTATGGCTGGACATGGTGATAAATATCACATCCTTTTCCTAGACATATTACTTCCTGACTGCTTTTGCAATAGTTTGAAATGATAAAATAAAATCGTGACGGCGCGAAAACGGATACAATAATTTTGACTCGTCAAAGTGTCTTCAGCTTTCTTAAATCTTGCTTCCATTTCACGTGCAACGCTAGTACTGCCTGTCTAGAGCCTTTACATTCCTAGTGCCAAACTGTTCGTCATTTAACAGATACACAATTTTCTTCTCTATTCTGCGGTGTATTGTTTTTGTCAGCAACTTAGACACGTGAGATATTAAGCTGATTGTGCGATAGTTCTCTTATTTACCCGTCCTTGCTATCTTCGGGACGCAAATACTGCACTGTTATTTACTACTATGTACTCCCCCGCTGTAACATTGCTATAGGCCGCTATTTCTAAAAATCTGCACTAATGTGGGCAGAAGTAAACAAAAGTAATCTGGCACTACTCTACTGTCCCCAATTTTGATGTTAAAACAAGTCGTTATTTTCCCTTCTGTTGATCTCCTGTGTCTTAGCTCTGTGTATCCTCAAGCCTTGCTCCGTGCTAGTATGTCTTCGATTCCGCCCAACAGTCCTTCTAGGTATCATCGATCGATCTAGAATGTCTCTATTTGCTTTCACGCATACGTTAAATGCTTAATAATATGCACAGAAATCCCTGTGTCTGCGGACTGTTGAATTTTTCTCTGTGAAAAGCTCTATTACACATATGAAGCACTAACTTCTTCCGGTGCAAAGGTAATGTTTACTGCGTAGAATTACTGTAGCATTGTCGCGTGAACTTGGATTATGCCACTGCAATAAACGAATAATAATTAAATACAATGATGAAAAATAATATCGCTAATGTGACTGTACGAGACATTAATTTAAATTATTAATAAAAAAAGAGATATTTGGGAAGGCATGAGCTACTGTCTGCTCGAAAAATTCGTGTGAAATGGTTTGCGAACACGATAGAAAATCTAAAACACAACCACTGAGCCCTGTAACACCATCTCACAATAATTTTTGTAGCAGTCACTTTGAAACGGTTCTTACGTATTATTGAAGAAAATAGAGATTTGTCAACTTGAGCCTGAAATATATGGTTTGTTTCCAATCACCTTCAGTTCTTGTGGACATTTGTTGTAAATCCATGCTGTAGATCGAAGAAACTAATAAACAAAGGCGTGCTTACTAAATACAAGTCGCTTTTCCAGTTAGGTTTTGACTGAACGGATACAATGTTCCTAAGTGTGTGGTGTCAACAGTAAATATTACCAGAACTTATCTACAGGGATATCATTGCAGCAACACATCTGCATCTACCTCTACATCTACGTGATTACTCTGCTATTCACAATAAAGTACTTGGCAGAGAGTTCAATGAACCACCTTCAAGCTGTCTCTCTACCGTTCCACTCTCGAACGGCACGCGGGAGAAACGAGCACTTAAATTTTTTCTGTGCGAGCCCTGATTTCTCTTATTTTACCGTGATCATCATTTCTGCCTATGTAGGTGGGTGCCAACAGAATGTTTTCGCAATCGGAGGAGAAAACTGGTGACTGAAATTTCATGAGAAGATCCCGTCGCAACGAAAAACGCCTTTGTTTTAATGATTGCCACTCCAATTCACGTATCATGTCTGTGACACTATCTCTCCTATTTCGCGATAATACAAAACGAGCTGCCCTTCTTTGTACTTTTTCGATGTCATCGTCAGTCCCACCTGATGCGGATCCCACACCGCACAGCAATACTCTAGAATAGGGCGGACAAGCATGGTGTATGGCTTACACTGTAAGCAGTCTCTTTAGTAGAGCGGTTGCACTTTCTACGTGTTCTGCCAATGAATCGCAGTCTTTGGTTTGCTCTACCCAAACCGTACTGTTAAATGATGAAATTATGGAAAATAAACCACCGTAAGCATATCATGGTCGTTGATGGAGGACATAATGATCGCAAACTTGCTTTTAATTTACATTTCATTCTCTACCCCAAAGAGCAGAGTGGGACGTTTAAGATCTGGTCCGTTAAAGAGTTGCGCGGTTCTTTTCAGAAACCAAATGTCCCTGCAGGCTGAGAATGCGCAGAGGGAAACCTCAGTTAGCAATATTTTGGGAAGGGACTTACGGTATTCGCCTGATAACCAATGGAAACTACCTGAAGACGTTGTTCGGAAGCGGGGAGTTCGGACTTTATTTGTTTTATTTCTACGAGTCTGTTACCTATTGCCTCAACCAAAAACGAAAAGTCATTGTGTATATATACTGCCGGTGGGGAAAAAGCCAGAAAAGACGACGTCTATTTTAATCCGATGACGGAATACGCCAACCGGGGGATAGTAGACGTACTGATAATAGTTTCATCGTCGTCCGCCAACAGATAGCGTAGTGACACAGCTACCAGAGTGCTACCTGTCTCTACCCTTTAGTATAAAATGCTCACAGCCAGAAGGCTAGGTGTGGTACAAATATGAAGGAAGCAGGCAACCGTGCAATGCCATGGAAAAGCACTCGTGTTTCCTACAGCCAATTTGAGCGAGTTTCAAAGGGGTCAAATTGTGACCTTCCTCCTTCCGGAGAATTGACACACAAATCGGAACCGGTTACTGGCAGTATGCACTCACACCTGCAGCCTGTCTTTCTCTCGCGCCAAAGCATCGATGTGCACATCTCGACCGGTGCCGTCAGGGGATCACTTGGAAGATGAAATGGTGCGCCGTCGTGGTCTTCAGTGACGAAAGCTGATTCTGCCTGCACGCAAGTGGTGGTCACTTGCGCGTACGACTTAGACCTGATGAGCGCAGTCGCGTAGAGTGCATTCATCCAAGGCACACTGGTCTCACCCTAGGACTTAGGGTTTGGAGCACGATAAGCTACAACTCTCATTCACCTTTCGTGTTTCTAGAACGGATGCTAACCAACGCTCGGTACGTGCAGAATGTTGTGAGATACGTTCTTTTTCTGTTCCTGCAACAGGAAGGTGATGTGTTTTTCCAACAGGATAATGCTCGCCCACACTCTGCCCGTGAAACTCGACGTGCTCTCCAACAACTTCCCTGCCCAGATCGATCTCTGGACTTCTGTCCAGTCGAGCACGTGTGGGATGTGGTTGGACGACTCGTCATCCAACAACAATCACAGAACTACTTGAACAGGTCTGGCAGGCGTGGCATAACGTATCGCAGAACAGTAATCGCCATTTGTACGATCGTCTGGATGCCAGAGTCAGCGTGTGCATTGCCGGCTACATCACGTGCTAATATGAATGTTCCAGCATGGCTCAATACCTGGTACTGCAGAACTGCTTGTGCTATTGATCCGTAAATACGATAATTTAACGTACTCCGTATGCACTGTTGCAACAATAAATCTTGAGTGAGTTGGAAATCTCTGAAAGGGTGTACTAATTTATTCCGACAAAAGTGCGAGTGATAATTATCTTTAAGATATGATGTTGGGCACGCGAGAGGCCAATACCTGAAGAGGTTGATATTTTGAAAATCTGAAGTTGGGATATAAAGTGGTGGTGGCAACTAGGATATATTATGATTTTTTTTTGTTCAACTCGCTCAGTGTGGGGCTCTTAGTTCTTTGTAGTCACTCATTCACAATCGACGTTTGGTCAAAGTAAAACATTTACATTATTAAAGAAAAAAATAAACTTTCATCATTTAAAAATTTTGCCACGATGATTTTGTAAGAAGTGATTGAATAAAGGAAAAAATTTGAAAAGGAAAGTAAAAGTATTAATTCTGACATTTAGTATGTAGCGTAAGCACGCTCAAATCAGCGGTTGGATCAAGACAATTGAACTGAGAATGGTTAAAATCAAATATGGCCATTTTCAAAGACTAGCTCTTTATAAAACTTCCTGGCAGATTAAAACTGTGTGCCCGACCGAGACTCGAACTCGGGACCTTTGCCTTTCGCGGGCAAGTGCTCTACCAACTGAGCTACCGAAGCACGACTCACGCCCGGTACTCACAGCTTTACTTCTGCCAGTACCTCGTCTCCTACCTTCCAAACTTTACAGAAGCTCTCCTGCGAACCTTGCAGAACTAGCACTCCTGAAAGAAAGGATATTGCGGAGACATGGCTTAGCCACAGCCTGGGGGATGTTTCCAGAATGAGATTTTACTCTGCAGCGGAGTGTGCGCTGATATGAAACTTCCTGGCAGATTAAAACTGTGTGCCCGACCGAGACTCGAACTCGGGACCTTTGCCTTTCGCGGGCAAGTGCTCTACTAACTGAGCTACCGAAGCACGACTCACGCCCGGTACTCACAGCTTTACTTCTGCCAGTACCTCGTCTCCTACCTTCCAAACTTTACAGAAGCTCTCCTGCGAACCTTGCAGAACTAGCACTCCTGAAAGAAAGGATATTGCGGAGACATGGCTTAGCCACAGCCTGGGGGATGTTTCCAGAATGAGATTTTCACTCTGCAGCGGAGTGTGCGCTGATATGAAACTTCCTGGCAGATTAAAACTGTGTGCCCGACCGAGACTCGAACTCGGGACCTTTGCCTTTCGCGGGCAAGTGCTCTACCAACTGAGCTACCGAAGCACGACTCACGCACGGTACTCACAGCTTTACTTCTGCCAGTACCTCGTCTCCTACCTTCCAAACTTTACAGAAGCTCTCCTGCGAACCTTGCACAGTTTTAATCTGCCAGGAAGTTTCATATCAGCGCACACTCCGCTGCAGAGTGAAAATCTCATTCTGGAAACATCCCCCAGGCTGTGGCTAAGCCATGTCTCCGCAATATCCTTTCTTTCAGGAGTGCTAGTTCTGCAAGGTTCGCAGGAGAGCTTCTGTAAAGTTTGGAAGGTAGGAGACGAGGTACTGGCAGAAGTAAAGCTGTGAGTACCGGGCGTGAGTCGTGCTTCGGTAGCTCAGTTGGTAGAGCACTTGCCCGCGAAAGGCAAAGGTCCCGAGTTCGAGTCTCGGTCGGGCACACAGTTTTAATCTGCCAGGAAGTTTCATATCAGCGCACACTCCGCTGCAGAGTGAAAATCTCATTCTAGCTCTTTATAGCTTAAGACATTAAAGCAATTTCCTGAGTGGCTGGCATTGAAGCTTCACGATTAATTGAATACTAGAGTTGACCAGAAGAGTTATAAAAGGTTTAACAAAGGAATTGTCTTAGTAACAATTTCTATCTCTGGGTTTGTAGGTGAGATTATATTACGAAAATAATTTAATTGATGGTACTTAAATGTTAATGGCTTAACTATCATGATATTGAAAGTAGAAGAGATATTTTAGCAATACTTGGGGGAAACTATGTGCTAATTTACGTATACATACGATATAAATATATGAAAGCATATTTACAACAAAGGATCTTCATTAGTAGTGAGTTGATATGTGCATCGCTCTGTTGTATGTGGATTTTTTTTGTTAATGAGCATAAGCTAAATAAGATTCATTTAATCGAAGGTGTGCTAGAACGCTGGATACGATATACATAAATGAAAGCATCTTTACAAAAATGAAGCTTCATTAACAGTGAGCTGATTTGTACATCGCCCTGTTGGATGTGAATGTTTTTTTTTGTTAATAAGCATAAGCTAAATAAGATTCATTTAATCGAAGGTGTGCTATAGCGCTGGAAGGTAGAACTCCCTATTCTAACAAGCACACGTGTACTTATTGATCACAGAGTTTTGTACACTGTTTCTAGGTATCTGTGTTCTTCTAACAGGTTGGATAGAATTCTGTTGAGCCTCTCCACTAGTAATTACCATTTCATTTAATTTATATTTCTTCTCTATTTTATGTACTGGAACGACTTGGTGTCTGAACGTTTTAACAGCGCCAATTACGTGGACACTCATAGGCTGCAGTTCCGCCACAGTGCAACACCTTCGTAGGATTTGTCGGTCTAGAACACACGTTCGACAATGAATAATGGTGCAAGATGTTAATATTCTGAGCTGTAGGGTAAGATGGGTAGTATACAACATATGTAGGAACCACGCAGGAACAACAAGAATGTAATGGCAAGAACGAAATACTGGATTTACAAAGGCTGTAAGATAGGTATGCAGTCTTTCGTTCCCTCTCTTCAAATTCTACACCGAAGAAGCAATGGCGGAAATAAGAGATGGGTAAATAATACAGGAAAGCGACATTCCTGGCCAAAAGAAGGATACTATTATCAAGCATATCGGAAATAATTTTAGAATGAACTTTCTGAGAATATGCGCTTGGAGCACAGAATGATATGGTAGTGAATCGGGGGCTGTGGAAAAGTGGGACAGAAGAAACTCGAAGCATCTCAGATGCAGTACTATAGAAGGATGCTGAAAATTAGGTGGACTGATAAGACAATGAGGAGGTTCTTCGTAGAAATTGTGAAGAAAGAAACATACAGAGAAAACTGACAAGACGAGGGACATGATGATAGGATGTGTGTTAAGACAACAGGGAATAAATTTCATGATACTAGAGTAATCTGTGAAGAGTAAAAACTACAAGGGAAGACAGAGATTGGAATAGAACCAACAGACAATTGAGAATATAGCAAGTGTTAAGCTGAGGTTAAGAGCTTGACACAAGAGAGGAATTTGTCGCAGGCTGCATCAAACAAGTCAGGAAACTGATGACTAAAAAAAATTGCATACATTCGATAAAATGCTACACCTTTTATACAGATAACGAGGACTCATGTTTTCTTATATGGATATGACGTGAAATACGTAGATATGGTTGACATGAGAACGGTGTCCTCTTAACAGTAATCACTATGCACTGACGCTCCACTTGATAGAGAGCTACTACTTGAGAATGGCACACATGTCAATTGCGATTGCAAATAAATTTATTATATCGGTGCAGACGTAACATACTGTCCTTACAGTGGTGGAGGAAGTGAAATATTTCTCCTATGTAGGAAGGCGGATTAGGCAAGGCGGCTGAGCCAAGGAAGATATCAGAAACAGATTTGCCTGGCGCTTCTTGAGAAATACTTGCTTAGTAGATTCTGCCATTTTCCCATGAACCTCTTTCATCTTTGTCGGAGATTTGGTGGTAGACGCTTTCAGCTGAGACTTCGTAAATTGCAGAGGAGATCTAGATTGAGTAGTTTGCCGTCCTAGTAACTGGCAGCTGTATTGCTGTTTCTTCAGGCAAATCTTAAACCACACACACATATATATTACTGCTACAGTCGTGAGATATTTGTGCAATTTGTTACCAGGAACGCATTAAACTTTCTGACGTTTGTAATGCTTTTTCTAATGTTCTGCTGAAAGCTGTAATAACGTTCAATCACATATACACTACTGGCAATTAAAATTGCTACACCACGAAGATGACGTGCTACAGACGCGAAATTTAACCGACAGGAAGAAGATGCTGTGATATGCAAGTGATTAGCTTTTCAGAGCATTCACACAAGATTGGCGCCGGTGGCGACACCTACATTGTGCTGACATGAGTAAAGTTTCCAACCGATTTCTCATACATAAACAGCAGTTGACCGGCGTTGCCTGGTGGAACGTTGTTGTGATGCCTCGTGTAAGGAGGAGAAAAGCGTACCATCACGTTTCCGACTATGATACAGGTCGGATTGCAGCCTATCGCGATTGCGGTTTAAAGTATCGCAACATTGCTGCTCGCGTTGGTCGAGATCCAATGACTCTTAGCAGAATATGGAATCGGTGGGTTCAGGAGGGTAGTACGGAACGCCGTACTGGATCCCAACGGCCTCGTATGACTAGTAGTCGAGATGACAGGCATCTTATCCACATGGGTGTAACGGGTCGTGCAGCCACGTCTCGACCCCTGAGTCAACAGATGGGGACGTTTGCAAGACGACAACCACGAACAGTTTGACGACGTTTGCAGCAGCATGGACTATCAGCTCGGAGACCATGGCTGCGGTTATCCTTGACGCTGCATGACAGACAGAAGCGCCTGCGATGGTGTACTCAACGACGAACCTGGGTGTACGAAACGCAAAACGTCATTTTTTCGGATGAATCCAGGTTCTGTTTACAGCATCATGATCGTCGCATCCGTGTTTGGTGACATCGCGGTGAACGCACATTGGAAGCGTGTATTCGTCATCGCCATACTGGCGTATCACCCGGCGTGATGGAATGGGGTGCCATTGGTTACACGTCTCGGTCACCTCTTGTTCGCACTGACGGCACTTTGAACAGTGGACGTTACATTTCAGATGTGTTACGACCCGTGACTCTACCCTTCATTCGATCCCTGCGAAACTCTACATTTCAGCAGGATAATGCACGACCGCATGTTGCAGGTTCTGTACGGGCCTTTCTGGATACAGACAATATTCGACTGCCGCCCTGGCCAGCACATTCTCCAGATCTCTCACCAATTGAAAACGTCTGGTCAATGGTGGTCGAGCAACTGGTTCGTCACAATACGCCAGTGACTATTCTTGATGAACTGTGGTATCGTGTTGAAGCTGCATGGGCAGCTGTACCTGTACACACGATCCCAGCTCTGTTTGACTCAATGCCCAGGCCTATGAAGATCGTTATTAGGGCCAGAGGTGGTTGTTCTGGGTACTGATTCCTCAGGATCTATGCACCCAAATTGCATGAAAATGTAATCACATGTCAGTTCTAGTATAATGTATTTGTCCATTGAATACCCGTTTATCATCTGCATTTCTTCTTGGTGTAGCAATTTTAATGGCCATTAGTGTAGAATATTTGATACTACAGCTGATTCATAATTATCGTTCCGTTTCAAAACTTTGAGCAATAAATGGCGCTGTAAGCTCCGGAATATGCATACCAACATGAGCGCGGGATACTCCTGTTCCTGGGCTTGCGTCCGAGATGGCTAATATGGTCATGTGCATGAAGAATCGCGCACTGCTGGTGAAGCTCTTTTACAAGGACGATGACTATGCGCCTGTAGCTCTGCAGGCGTTTCGGACACTCAAGCGTACCAAGAGGCATTGGTTCGATGTCTGCTAAGGGCCTGGAGAAAATGATTACAGAATTTAAAAAGTCAGGTTCTTTCGAAGCGCAGTGTGGCAGAGGGAGGAACGCAGTTGATCTGACGTCTGTGGAAGATGTGGTCACAACATTGCAGGATGGGTCGAGCAGTGATGTGCAAACATGCAGTCTCGGGGAATCGCCTGAACACTGGATGTGCCTGCGAGCACGGTGCATAACATTTTTTACGAAACATCCTGCATTGCTGTACAAAATCAACAATGTTCAGGCGTTGCTTCCCGCTGACCTGCCAGTAAGACAAACGTTTGCTCTGGAATTTCTTACTCGCATTGAAGTGGACAATGGATGGCCATGGAACATCCTGTGGACAGACGAAGTTCATTTCCATCTCCTAGGACATGTCGATAAACAGGACTGCAGAATATGGGCAAAGGAAAATCCGCACGCACATCAACCGGAACCATTTCATTTTGCAAAGTTGTGTGTGTTGTGCGGGTTGACGAAATCGTTTATCGTAGGGCTGTATTTTTTTCTAGATGGATCCTGGGGGTCCTGTTACAGTACTGTCACTGGTAAAGGCTATGAGATTCTTTTGCGCATCAACGTCATTTCAACTCTTTAGCTACGTGGATGTGTGGGCAGAATCATTTTTATTCAAGGTGGCGCTCCTCCGCACATCGCACAGTCAGTGAAGCCGCTACTGCTAGAATTATGGGCCGTCATTTCCCTACAGCCTGGCCGTCCAGATCATTTGATTTTAATCCGTGTGACTTCTGGCTGTGGGTTTATCCGAAAGATGTTGTGTTCAGTGTTCCAAATACGAACGTAACTGACCTGAAGGCACGCATTGCGCAACGAGTTCTGGACGTGTCTCCTCAGACACTCCAATCTGTTGTGGAACACGCTGTTTCTCGATTTCAACTTGTGGGAGAAAACGGTGGACAGCATACTGAACATGTCTTCCGCCAGTCTCACGACGATTAGAATCCATTGTCATTTTACTTTTTATGCGGTTTTTGGCCTCAGGATAATTAAAATCCGATTTTTCCTATCCGATGTGGTATGACCTTGCCATGGTTCTTTCCTAATTGACAGTGCCGAACTTGTGTTTTCATGCACACTGGTCGATACGGATGGTGTAATGTCCAGCTCCGACCACAGCCGTATCCTATTGCGATTCATCCCATTTGTAGCCGACCCCCATTTACGTTAAGTCGCTTACAGCATCTTCTCTTTATAAAATTTTCGTTAATTTTTTTTCCATGACCTACCCCCCCCCCCCCCCCCTTAGCCTATGCAGTTCAAATTTAACTTCATTCTGAGCAGTGGTTCTCTTTTCTCTTTCTGCAGCGTTTTGAAACTTCAACTTCAAGTAAGGAGACCCTATTTTTGTATTTCCAGTAAGTTACCTCTCGTTGCGTGTCGGTCGTTACGTAGGATGGTCAACACAGACGTCGCGTTCAAATGGTTCAAATGGCTCTGAGCACTATGGGACTTAACATCTGAGGTCATCAGTCCCCTAGAACTTAGAACTACTTAAACCTAAGTAACCTAAGGACATCACACACATCCATGCCCGAGGCAACGCCTAGAACCGCTCGGCCACTTCGACCGGCTAGACGTCAGGAATCAGATTTTTCTCACCAATTACAAACAGGCTTATAACTGCCAATGCATCCTGCTCTTCCGGTAATATGGGGGGTTGCATGGGTGGCAATGGGTGGCACCATCAAGAAAGTTTCAACCACTCTTAAAGTAACCTCGCCACGCAGTCGTTAGCTTCAGGAATAGTGGGAAGGAGCCTGCCCGTCCGCAGGTGCGAATCAGGAGCTATAAAAACACTCACTGACGGGATTCAAAATCTACGAATCCCCTTCGAAACGCCCTCAGTCTGCACTACCAAAGAAAGGGTCATCCAGAGACGCTCCCCCGATTTTAAACGATTTCACGAGGGATCAATATTCTACATATGTCGTGTCGACAACAGGTTCTGTTGACATCAGGTGCGAAGTATTACGGTAATCGGCGAAATGCCGCCACTGGTGAGGATAATGGGCAAGGGGCATTGCATTGGTAGTGAGTGGATAGGTTGAGAATTTTGTGTGACGGGAAGCGTGCTAGGATCGTCCGTGCAGTTGCGACGACGACTATATCCGGATGGCCCAGTGGTCAACGAATCTGTCTACTAAACAGGAGACGGGGATTCGAATCCGCCATCCGGAACAAATTTTCAGCTTTTCCCACCGGTTTAAAGCAATACTCACTCGCAGTCAACGTCTGTAATTCCTTTGTGGATTATTATTCATGCCAAGCGTGGTGCGCAACAACCTGATTTGGTGAATACGTTATGTGTATCTTCCTCCTACAGAAATAAATTATACAATTTCCTCAAACAGTTAACATCTGAATCACATAACTTACGGGAATGCAGCTGGCTATCGTCATCGACAACCGCCGATATTGCGACAGGCATTTTCAAGAGACAAATCAAACGAGAGATCGGTGTGAATGGCAGTTTAAACTACCGATGGTCGGAGCTGTGTCACCCAGGAACCAAACACAACACAACCAAACGTAACGAATGTCAAACGTTATCGATAGTGAAATGTTAATCGACAACGATGTGATCAAATAGTGCTATTGTATTGACCTGGGGACCTAGAAAAGACAGAGAGGATCCGTCCCAGCCACAGCCCTCAGTGGTTCACAACCCCACAACAGGCTACAGCAGTCCACCCACCCCATCGCCGCCCCACACTGAACTCAGGAGTATTGTGCGGCTCGACCCCCAGTGGACCTCCCCGGGAACGTCTCACACCAAACGAGCGTAACCCCACTGTTTATAACCCCAGTGTTTACGTGGTAGAGTAATGATGGTGTACGCGTACGTGTTTGTGCAGCAATCACCGACATAGTGAAACTGAGGCGGAATAAGGGGAACCAGCCCGCATTCGTCGAGGCAGATGGAAAACCGCCTTAAAAACCATCGACAGACTGGCCGGCACACCGGACCTCGACACTAATCCGCCGGCCGGATTCGTGCCGGGGACCGGCACGCCTTCCCGCCCGGAAAACAGTGCGTTAGAGCGAAGGGCTAACCGGGTGGGCTAAGTACTGCTAACTCTGCCCCTCTATTTGACCAGGGACAGGCAGAATTTAAGTAAAAACCATCCGTCTCCTTTCTCCCATTTTTCTTCCTGTTTAACCCACATATGTTATTAGTGACCACAGGCAACAGCTGTAACAGTAATTTGTAGCTGTGAGCTCTGGAAGGAGTTTTTTTTTTCGTTCAGTCGACAATAACCCCATGGGCACATAAGATCGTAGACAACTGTCAAACAGGAATAGTCAAAATAAAACATATCACTGTTTTGATTAGGAATTTGATAATCAGTGTTCATCAATACAAGTTATGAACTACTAAGTGGCTCTGAGCACTATGGGACTTAACAGCTATGGTCATCAGTCCTCTAGAACTTAGAACTACTTAAACCTAACTAACCTAAGGACATCACACAACACCCAGTCATCACGAGGCAGAGAAAATCCCTGACGCCGCCAGGAATCGAACCCGGGAACCCGGGCGCGGGAAGCGAGAACGCTACCGCACGACCACGAGCTGCAACTACTAAGTAATCATATGAGGTAGGTAAGGAACACGATTCATAATATCATTATGCACGAAACTTTGCAATTGCGGCACATTTTGACAGTTATATTTTTACAAAGTGCACACCTTCTTCTGACCTGACCAGTGACAATAATATGTTAACCGCGTTAGATGCCGACAGCTGTGGCCGAGCGGCTCTAGGCGCTTCAGTCCGGAACCGCGCTGCTGCTACGGTCGCAGTTTCGAATCCTGCCTCGGGCATGGATGTGTGTGATGCCCATAGGTTAGTTAGGTTTAAGTAGTTCTAAGTCTAGGAGACTGATGATCTTAGATGTTAAGTCCCTTAGTGCTTAGAGCGGTTTCAACCATGTTGGGTCACAGCGTGGTCATTACCGAGCGTGTGGGCATCTACGGATGAAGGGAGTCATGCTCGCCCTAGGGTTTATGTTGCGACGCAGGGGAACTCTTGTTTCATTTGTGTCTTGAAAATTCAGTGTCGTCCACCTGCTTAGATATCGGTGGTTGTCGAGTATGTTGTCCGGCTGCATTCCCATAAGTTATTTGAACATTCGAGATGCCGAAAGAAGCTGTTGCGAAAAATTCTATATCTACCATTTCTTCACTGACCAGGAGCCAGCGTGAATCGTGCCACCTTGCTTCGAATCGGGTATTTTCCTAAGAGCTAGCAGGTCACGCGTTTTCACCTCACGACATTTCCTGTATAAAGGGAAGTGGCTGCTTTACCGTCATGTAGCGTTTTGCCTATAAGGAATGTCAATGACGCTATTATAAAACCGTGCCAAGTGGAAGACCAGATTGAGAGAAGAGCAGCGTGCGAACACGGTGACGCCGGAGGAAAAGGAAAAGTAGCAGTTACGTGCGAACGCCAGCCAGATTCGCACGCGGAAAATGCTGTACAACACTTCATCTAAAGAAACAACACGAAGATCATAACAGGGAAACCCCGTGTCCTTGTCGAACATGTACTGATTCACCGGAGTTGTGGTAGCTTCATTTGGCTGCATGCTCGTAAACGCTTTGTTGATAGCATCGGAAGCTAACAGCTGTCTTTCTCTAAACTTTTTACTACACTGTATCGCTCCCAGTTGGCCACGGTGGGAATTACAAAACGAGCTACGTACTTGCGAATGAAGAATTCCACGAATAAGCTTTCTCGGAGTCAAATATTCCTTTATCGCTTCTTGTGGAACCTTCTTATTACAAGAGATGCTGCTAACAAATCATCTCTGATTATTAACAAAATGGTTCAAATGGCTCTAAGCACTATGGGACTTAACATCTGAGGTCATCAGTCCCCTGGACTTAACAATACTTAAAACTAAGTAACCTAAGGACATCACATACATCCATGCCCGAGGCAGGATTCGAACCTGCGACCGTAGCAGCAGCGCGGTTCCAGACTGTAGCGCCTAGAACCGCTCGGATTATTAACATTTTTAACTGATATATCAGGACGTTATCAAGGGTACGGTATAGCTCGCGTATGTACTGAATTCCCCGAGGTGCTTTCCATGTAGCGTAACTTAATAACGTGAAATGCACAACGTGTCATGTCCAGTATTGCACATTTTTCACCGGATTAAAATTGTTCGCCACGCAATTCATAAAGCAATGTATCAGTATTTCTGTGCTGCTTACAAGTGCATGACTCGCCTCTGTAGCTGAGATCGCTTAGCACGGTATGCGGTGGTTTTCAGCCGGGAGGTACGTCGGTTCAGTCCTGGCGGGGGAAGTTTTCGTTGGCACCCTGTGGCCGGCAAGGGGAGGAGAGGCCGTGCTGACGTCCGGGATTACATTTCAAACCTCTCCGCAGTGACTTATTTTTTGTTTTGTTTATTTTTTCCAGAACAGTCACAAAAGTAAGAAATATCTTGACAAACCTAATGAACTTCATAATCACATAAGTACTTGCCCTCGGAGGCCGAACTTCCCCGGGCATGCATACTCCGTATGTCCGTTCTATTGATCAGTCGAACCGTGTGTCCCTTGCTGTGTCCCATATAGCGGAAAATTTTGGACACTCAGAAAAATATTCAGCAGTATCCTCCGAATTACAAATTCCACACGGAAAAAAAATATTTGGAAATTTGTGGTAAGGTACTATGGGAACAAACTGCTGGGTTCATCGGTCCCTCGGCCTACACACTACTTAAACTAACTTACGCTAATGACAACACACAAACCCATGCCAGATGGAGGACTCGAACCTCCGACGGGGGCAGCCTCGCGAACCGTGGCAAGGCATCCGTGACCGAACGGCTACCCCGCGCGGTCTAATTCCACATGCAGCCGACAGTTTTAACTGAATGGAGTACAGCTTGGAGCTGGCCTCTATTGTCCGGTTTACCACTTTGTACCAAGTCGATCTGTCAACTTCTGGGACTATTTTTGTCTCTAAATTTTTCCACACGGTGCCCCAACTGCTGTAATGGCAGTTCTCGTTTATTAGCAATTGGGAATTCCTTCGACAGTTTACTAACTTTCCCTTTTTTAGGACATTTGTTGCTATGTAACTTTTACTTAGATAATAATTCCGAACGAAGTTTGATGAGCGTGAGTATTGACAATATTAACCGGCGCTAGCTCTGATCTCGAGCAATGTTTGTGAAACATTATAGCAGGTGGTGAGTGTTTTCTGTTACACGCTTGACGAAGAATGTCGTGCACTTCGCATACAAGTCCGTTAGTCCCACTCTATCTTCTTTTAAGCTGAAGGTGTAGGTCTGCAGAGAAACCTTAAGGATTTGACTCCCCCCCCCCCCCCTACACATAAACCAATATATCGCTTGCTGTATAGCGCTCATATATATATATATATATATATATATATATATATATATATATATATATATATATATATATATATATATATATATATACCGGGAGGACCTGAGCTAAGCACCAAGCTTTTGGGTGCTGGTTAGCATGATGTTTTCCTGTCATAGCTAAATTTTTATCCACGCTGGTTTTTACTACCTCTCTTATTTTACATAATGCCGTGAGCCAATTGAGAGCCTCCGTTCAGTGCATATTGTCTGTCACAATCACATCTAAGACTCTGTGTTGATATTTAGCAGTGAACGAATCACGTTGTATATTTCACTTATTATTCGCAGTTGGTAACAACAGTCTTTTTGGCATTAACCATTGCGCATGTAGCTTTACCGTGCCGTCGAAGGATATGCAGAATATCAACATCATTTGAAATGACCATGAAAACAACCAATTCATCTGCGTAAGCTCTACATGTGAGCCGTTCACTTCCTCGCAACATATGTTACGGAGGAGATGATCTAAAGCTGTTGCATATAACACCATAAATAAGGGGCACCGTATCTGAATTATTAAGTGAGAGAATCTGACACCGTTGATGACGATTCGTCAGTGGGATGGGGATGTTAAGCTTAGCGGCCCTTGGCGCCCCCCATGATATTATTCAAGAGTGGGATATGTGCCGGCACAGTGTTTCACCCTTTCCCTTCCATTCATGTCCGCCCCGATAGCTGAGTAGTCAGCGTGACGGATTGGCGACCTACGGGCCGGGGTTCGATTACCAGCTGGGCCGCGTATTTTCTCCGCTCAGGGACTGGGTGTTGTGCTGTCTTCATCATCATTTCCTCCCCATCCGGTGCGCAGGTCTCCCAATGTGGCGTCGAATGTAATAAGGCCTGCACCTAGGCGGCCGGACCTGCCGCGCAAGGGGCCTCCCGGCCAATAACGCCAAACACTCATTTCCATTTTTTCTTCCATTCATTAATAACAACAGAGTCGCAACGCTACAGAGAAGAAGAACTCATCACAGTCATTCACATGACGCAGATACACCCTTGGCACTTCATAACAGGTCAGAGGAAGGCAATAGCAAACCGTCTCGATTAGGGTCCTGTCCAGAACAGAGATGTAGTATTGCTGCATCTGCTCCAGTACGCTCTTTTCCCTGAATACTGCACTGGTTTGACTTGGCTTACAAGTGCTCGCGTCAACACAATTACCACTGCAGGACATGAAAGCGTAGGAAATGCCTTTAAAGGGACAAAGAGCTCATATACACTGATGTGACAAAAGTCGGGAGATGCCTTCTAAAATCATGACAGACCTCCTATTGCCCGGCATATGCGACAATTCGACGTGGAATGGACTCCACAAGTCGACAGAAGTCCCCTGCAGAAATTCTGAGCCATGCTGCCCCTACAACCGTCCATAATAGCGAAAGTGTTGCTGGTGCAAGGTTTTGTACACGAACTGATCTCTCGATTACGTCCCATAAATGTTCGGTAGGATTCATCTTGGGCGATCTGTGTGGTCAAACCATTCGCTTGAATTGTCGAGAATGTTCTTCTAAACGATAGTGAACAGTTGTGGGCCGGTGACATGGCTCATGTCATCCATAAAAATTCAATCGCTATTTAGGAACATGAAGTTCATAAATGGTCTCCAAGTAGCCAAAGACAACCATTTCCAGTCAATGGTCGATTCAGTTGGTCCAGATGGTCCAGTCCATCCCACGTAAACGCAGCCCACACAATTATCGAGCCACCAACGGCTTGCACAGTGCCTTGTTGACAACTTGGATTCATGACTTCGTGGGATCTGCAAACGCCACAATCACCTCGTACCAACTGAATTCGAGACTCATCTGACCAAGCCACGGTTTTCCAGTCGTCTAGGGGCCAACGGATATGGTCACGACCCAGGAGAGGCGCTGCAGGCGATGTCGTACTGATAGCAAAGGCAACTGCGTCGGTCGTCTGCTGCCATAGCGCATTAACGCCAAATTTGGCCGCACTGCCCTAAGAGATACGTTTGTCGTACGTCGCACGTTTATTTCTGCGGTTATTTTACGCAGTGTTGCTTGACTGTTAGCACCGACGACTCAACGCAAACGCAGTTGCTTTGGTCCTGAAGTGAAGGTCATCGGCTACTGCATTGTCTGTGGTGAGAGGCAATGTCTGAAATTTTGTATTCTCGGCACACTTTGGCACTGTTAATTGCGGACTATTGAATTCCTTAAGATTTCCAGAAAAGAATGTCCCATGCACCTATCTGCAAGTACTCCAACGACCATTCTGCTTTCACAGTCCGTTTGTTCCGGTCATGCGGCCATAATCACGTCGGAAACGTATTCACATGAATCACCAGAATACAAATGATAGCTCTGCCAACGCACTTCCCTTTTGTACCTTCTGTACGCTATACTACTACCCTCTTTATATAAGTATATCGCTGTCGCCCGACTCTTGTTATCTAAGTCTGTACACAGCTATGTAGATAATCGTCTCTTAAGGCTTGGTAAAATCATTTCATAATTGAGTTTCAGTATAACCGCGATAGTGGTCGACATATTTACAGTTTTATTTTGCAAGATGGTTGCATGTTTGTGTAACAGCGTAACACCAACGACGCAAAAATCAGTACAGTCTCTTTCTCTAAGCTCATTCCATACACAGTATTCACTCAAACATTGTGATACTACATCTGTCACAAGTGCTGAAGCAAAACGTCAATACCATTCACATACCAGTTTTTCAAAACCTTTGATAGAATGTGTCCACGTTATCTTTCTTGCTGCATACTGAATGTTTCTTTGAGGTTTCACCTTTGCTCTGAAGATTACATTATTTGTAATTATTACAGTCACTTTCATGTTAAATATTTTAAGTTATTTTTTAAATACGATGGAAACCGATAAAGGACCTTTAGAACAACAGCAAAAAGGAAAAGGTCATGAAATGGAGAAGAAATAATAATATGGCATTGCAAGACATCCATGTCAAAATATGTTATACTTGCGATGAACAAATTGTGTGACGTCTCTGTGACCTCAGAAACTACCACTTTTCTCCAGGCGAATATTGGACAAAGATTCATCCTGCCAGCTAAAGCTGGACTTTCTTGAAACGAACACATTCGATTTATTCGTATTCCAACGTTATTGGTGCTGACACTAAAATAATCGGATCGGCTGTACACTGCTTTGAGTGGGACACACACTTACGTTTATCTGGCAAACATGCCGACTATTCTGAGCCTCCGAGACACATTTTTTCTGGGAGCTGCAAATTCTGAGAAAGCTGTAAATTCTGTAGGCAAATCTGAACAGGCATCACTGGACTCTTTCCAAAATGGAACCTTCACTCTGCAATGAAGTGTGCATTGTTTTTCCTGGTAAATTACAATTATGTGCCGGAATGGGACTCGAACCTGTAACTTCATAGAGTGGGTGATTTACGGAGTAACACAGTTTTTATTCAACCCATTCTAGAATTCTGCATGGGAGGAACTGCATAAGAGAGCTACGAAGTATCCTCTATCTTGCATAGTATCTCGAATTATGAAGTGTATGAGTAGATTCATAAGTCTCTTGTTAACTCTACAGGCGCAGTCTCTTTTATGCCAAGTAGATTACTTCGCTACGTTTCAAAGTCGGCATGAATGTGGGAGATGGGGCTAGTCGTGAGATGAACGTCCTTGGTCCTAATTTAAACTGACAAGTCTTAAAAGTCCACAGAATGTTGCCTAAGTCATGGATAAAGGAGGTTTTTCTTACGTGAATATGCAGTTGGCAGGATGCTGATAAGTCAGCAAAATATTTCTCAAAGGCTTCCAAATATCCTACTGTCTGAGTAAACCAAAGACTACGACTCATTGGCAGGACACTTAGAAGGTGCAACAGATCTACTAAAAGATAAGACAGTGGAATCACATTAGATTTCAGCTTAAAATTTAATATTTGCCTCAATATAACAGTGGATAGCAGCACACATGAAATACGTAGCTATATATTCCAGAAATATATTTGTCACCTCAGAGTTTAATTATACAAATTTTCTTGAATGTTTGCACTGCCTCATATTGAGCATGATATTCAAAACACTGGAAGAGCGATGAGTTCGAAAATAAACAGAAAACGTAATATGTGCTACGTGTCGGGATATAGCGTTTTCGTACTAAGTACATTGCTAGTGGTGACTCACTTCATCAATTTCGTTTTACATTGCCCAAGAAAAACTTGTAAAGATTCTCGAAGAATGTCTATTGGTGAACATTTGATTATCTTTAAATTTTAGTAGCATTTTGGGCATTTAAAAACGTTAACATAAAAAAGTTAGAAACTCCCGAGAACTTACTCGCTACTCACACCATGCTCTTCTAAGGTTGTATTCTTCGATTTTTCTATATCGTCTTATTAATTATTGGGAAGACTTGTAGAGTACCGTGCTCAAACTCAGCAGGATTCTCCATTTGCAGCAACCATCGCACATTCTATCATTCACCTGTTGTTACATTGTATTATTTCTATCTAACTCTGTATCGCAGAATGCATCAGTACATTACGAATACACACCACTGCGATAGACTTCTAGAATAAATATTAGGTGGTTATCTGTTTCTAGTAAATAATTGTAGTTAGGGTGCTCCCATGTCTAAAGGGGCCGGCCGGAGTGAACGAGCGGTTCTAGGCGCTACAGTCTGGAGCTACGCGACCGCTACTGTTGCAGGTTCGAATCCGACCTCGGGCATGGATGTGTGTGATGTCCTTAGGTTAGTTAGGTTTAAGTAGTTCTAAGTTCTAGGGGACTAATGACCTCAGCAGTTGAGTCCCACAATGCTCAGAGCCATTTGAACCATTTGTCTAAAGGGAACCATACACACCAGCGGCGGTTGTTGAAGTTTTGTCGAAGAGTGTACAGATAGACGTTGAATCGGTGAGTATCAGTTAGTATTGACGTGGCTAGAACACCATTAAAAACTTTTTATGAATATGACTTCTCTTTCCCACAACTTCCAACAGCATAAATTCTAATAAGTTATTTTGTTAAATACAAACCGCAAAAAGGGGCACTTTCTTCTTGGCGAAAATTTTACGCCATGGCTGCTCATGGTACAATGGTAATTATTTTTATGTAAGAATTGTGTTCTCTGCAACACTGAATCTGCGAATGAATTGTCGAGTGAAAAAAAAAAAAAAAAAAAAAAAAAAAAGACGCTCTTCTCACATATCCTTGTGTTGGACACTCAGAACATAAACTCACTCAGGAGTGGAAGTTCCTGGCGTTATTGGAACTATCATAGCTTTCGCACGACACATTCATATTCCTACATGGAACAACGGTTCAAATAAACAAAGGAACTGCCACACAATACGGATGTTAAATGCCATACACGGGAGTTCCGGCAAAGGCATCATGACGGGGATGTTCCGTGATGTGCACTGCGGTTGCAATCGATGCACGACAGTGAGCTGCCGCACGTGTTTCATACAGAGGATGTCCGGCCACTTTTCAAGACATAGTGATTACCCGTGCAGAGATCCATTGCACGCCGCGCGGGGTAGCCGTGCGGTGTACGGCGCCTTGCCACGGTTCGCGCAGCTACCCCCGTCGGAGATCCGAGTCCTCCCTTGCGCATTGGTGTGTATGTTGTCGTTAGCGTAAGTTTGTTTAAGTTAGACCTAGTTTAAGTAGGCCTAGGGGCCGATGACTTTATCAGTTTGGCCCTATAAGAACTTACCACAAATTTCCAAATTTTCCATTGTACAGGAGCTACCCGTCACACAAGTGCTTTAATGGGGCATTTCTGCAGTCAAATTCAAGAATAAATGTATTACTTTCGGAAGATATGAGATTTCAAGATTTCAAGCAACCTCAAAAAAAAATGGTTCAAATGGCTCTGAGCACTATTGGACTTAACAGCTGTGGTCATCAGTCTCCTAGAACTTAGAACTATTTAAACCTAACTAACCTAAGGACATCACACACATACATGCCCGAGGCAGGATTCGAACCTGCGACCATAGCAGTCGCGCGGTTCCGGACTGAGCGCCTAGACCCGCTCGGCCACCAAGGCCGGCAAACAACCTCACGCTGGGCCGATGAGGCTACCATGTCCGCTATGGATATTACCAATTAAAGTTTGTACGTACGGCATAGTTACATCTCTCCCCATGAAACATGGACCTTGCCGTTGGTAGGGAGGTGTGCGTGCCTCAGCGATACAGATAGCCCTACCGTACGTGCAACCACAACGGAGAGATATCTGTTGAGAGGCCAGACAATCGTGTGGTTCCTGAAGACGGGCAGCAGCCTTTTCAGTAGTTGCAGGGGCAACAGTCTGCATGATTGACTGAGCTGGCCTTGTAACACTAACCAAAACGGCCTTGCTGCGCTGGTACTGCGAACGGCAGAAAGGAAGGGGAAACTAAAGCCGTAATTTTTCCCGAGGGCATGCAGCTTTACGGTATGGTTAAATGATGATGGCGTCCTCTTGGGTAAAATATTCCGGAGGTAAAATAGTCCCCCATTCGGATCTCCGAGCGGGGACTACTCAAGAGGACGTCGTTATTAGGAGAAAGAAAACGCGTTCTACGGATCGGAACGTGGAATGTCAGATCCCTTAATCGGGCAGGTAGGTTAGAAAATTTGAAAAGCGAAATGGATAGGTTTAAGTTAGATGTAGTGGGAATTAGTGAAGTTCGGTGGCAGGAGGAACAAGACTTTTGGTCAGGTGAATACAGGGATATAAATACAAAATCAAATAGCGGTAATGCAGGAGTAGGTTTAATAATGAATAAAAAAATAGGAGTGCGGGTAAGCTACTACAAACAGCATAGAGAACATATTGTGGCCAAGCTAGCTCTGCACATGACGAAGAAATTGATGTAATGTATGATGAGATAAGAGAAATTATTCAGATAGTCAAGGGAGACGAAAAATTAATGGAGAAATTATTCAGATAGTGAAGGGAGACGAAAAATTAATAGTCATGGGTGACTGGAATTCGATAGTAGGAAACGGGAGAGAAGGAAACGTAGTAGGTGAATGTGGATTGGGGCTAAGAAATGAAAGAGGAAGCCGCCTGGTAGAGTTTTGCACAGAGCATAACTTAATCATAGCCAACACTTAGTTCAAGAATCATGAAAGAAGGCTGTATACATGGGAGAAGCCTGGAGATACTAAAAGGTATCAGGTAGATTATATAATCGTAAGACAGAGATTTAGGAAAGACATTTCCAGGTGCAGATGTGTACTCTGACCACAATCTATTGGTTATGAACTGTAGATTAAAACTGAAGAAACCGAAAAAGGTGGGAATTTAAGGAGATGGGACCCGGATAAACTGACTAAACCAGAGGTTGTACAGAGTTTCATGGAGAGCATAAGAGAACAATTGACAGGAATGTGGGAAAGAAATACAGTATAAGAAGAATGGGTAGCTTTGAGGAATGAAGTAGTGAAGGCAGCAGAGGATCAAGTAGGTAAAAAGACGAGGGCTAGTAGAAATCCTTGGGTAACAGAAGAAATATTGAATTAATTGATGAAAGGAGAAAATATAAAAATGCAGTAAATGAAGCAGGCAAAAAGGAATACAAACGTCTCAAAAATGAGATCGACAGGAAGTGCAATATGGCTAAGCAGGGATAGCTAGACGACAAATGTAAGCATGTATAGGCTTATCTCACGAGGGGTAAGATAGATACTGCCTACAGGAAAATTAAAAAGACCTTTGGAGAAAAGAGAATCTTTTGTATGAATATCAAGAGCTCAGATGGAAACCCAGTTCTAAGCAAAGAAGGGAAAGCAGAAAGGTGGAAGGAGTCTGTAGAGGGTCTATACAAGGGCGATTTACTTGAGGACAATATTATGGAAATGGAAGAGGATGTAGATGAAGATGAAATGGGAGATATGATACTGCGTGAAGAGTTTGACAGAGCACTGAAAGACCTGAGTCCAAACAAGGCCCCGGGAGCAGACAACATACCATTAGAACTACTGACAGCCTTGGGAGAGCCAGTCCTGACAAAACTCTACCATCGGGTGAGCAAGATGTATGAGACAGGCGAAATACCCTCAGACTTCAAGAAGAATATAATAATTCCAATCCCAAAGAAAGCAGGTGTTGACAGATGTGAAAATTACCGAACTATCAGTTTAATAAGTCACGGCTGCAAAATACTAATGCGAATTGTTTACAGACGAATGGAAAAGCTGGTAGAAGCCGACTTCGGGGAAATCAGTTTGGATTCCGTAGAAATATTGGAACAGGTGAGGCAGTACTGACCCTAGGACTTATCTTAGAAGATAGATTAAGGAAAGGCAATCCTACGTTTCTAGCATTTGTAGACTTAGAGAAAGCTTTTGACATTGTTGACTGGAATACTCTCTTTCAAAGTCTGAAGGTGGCAGGGGTAAAATACAGGGAGCGAAAGGCTATTTACAATTTGTACAGAAAGCAGATGGCAGTTATAAGATTAGAGGGGAAATGATTGAGACAGGGTTGTAGCTTCTCCCCGATGTTGTTCAATCTGTATACTGAGCAAGCAGTAAAGGAAACAAAAGAAAAATTCGGAGTAGGTATAAAAATACATGGAGAAGAAATAAAAACTTTGAGGTTCGCCGATGACATTGTAATTCTGTCAGAGATAGCAAAGGACTTGGAAGAGCAGTTGAATGGAATGGACAGTGTCTTGAAATGAGGATATAAGATGAACATCAACAAAAGCAAAACGACGATAATGGAATGTAGTCGAATTAAGTCGGGTGATGCTGAGGGAATCAGATTAGGAAATGAGACACTTAAAGTAGTAAATGAGTTTTGCTATTTGGGGAGCAAAATAACTGATGATGGTCGAAGTAGAGAGGATATGAAATGTAGACTGCCAATGGAAAGGAAAGCGTTTCCGAAGAAGAGAAATTTGTTAACATCGAGTATAGATTTAAGCTTGAGGAAGTCGTTTCTGAAAGTATTTGTATGGAGTGTAGCCATGTATGGAAGTGAAACATGGACGATAAATAGTTTTGACAAGAAAGGAATAGAAGCTTTCGAAACGTGGTGCTACATAAGAATGCTGAAGATTATATGGGTAGATCACATAACTAATGAGGAGGTATTGAATAGAAGTGGGGAGGAGTTTGTGGCACAACTTGACTAGAAGAAGGGATCGGTTGGTAGGACATGTTCTAAGGCATCAAGGAATCACCAATTTAGTATTGGGGGGGGGGGGGGGCAGCGTGGAGGGTAAAAATCGTAAAGGGAGATCAAGAGATGAATACACTAAGCAGATTCAGAAGGATTTAGGTTGCACTAGGTTCTGGGAGATGGAGAATGTTATAATGAGCAGGAAGGATTCAGGATTCACACTCATAGCAGCGGAAGTTCAAAAACATAACAAAATAAATTTTTTTGGATGTGAAATCTCACTATTTTTTCAGTTATTATTGGCTGCATTTGTTGCTATAGGTACACTTTTCTTCATAAGTAAGAGAGACTGTTCGATAAATTTTGCACAGCATACAAACCATACTTACAGGTGTCTGAAACTCTAGAATCTATTTAATTTATGAAAAAATGAATGAGCTGTTACGTTTTATGCTTTATGTTTAGAAAAAAATCAAATTTTGTAGTTAATTATCTCTATTTTTACCATAGTTTTTAATAGATTTGGAAAATTCTAGAGTTTCTAAGTATGGTTTGTATGCTGTGCAAAATTCATCAAAGAATCTCTCTTACTTGTGAAGAAAAATGTACCTATAGTAATCAATGCAGCCAATAGTAAGTGAAAAAATGATGAAATTTCGCATGTAAAAAAATATTACTATTATTTTTTTTAACTTACACTGCTATCAGTGTGAATCCTGAATCCTTCCTGCTCATTCTGACAAAGTTTTATGAATTTATTTGTAAAAGTATAGGCACTGGAAATTAAAATCTCCTGTAGTGCCTCTCCGGCCCCAAGTCGGCCCGTTTGACGTCCTACGCCCCTTAAAGAATCTTGAACTTACATACAGGGTGAAAAGTATTTAAACCGACAAACTCTGGGAGGTTGTAGAGGACATCAAAACAAATATTTTCCCTGATGTCATTTTTTCCTACGGGGATTATTTAAACTGTTGGCGGCCGTATTAAGCTCTTCAGTTGATAGAGGCCGTATTACGATCTTCAGTAGTTAGAGGGCGCATTACGCTCTTCAGTTGTAGGCAACTGCTATCCACCAGTGTAGTAGTGCATTGTCTCTGTTTACTAATGGCGTGATACACCTGGAGTGAGTACACTGATATGGTTGGTGCGTACTACATAGCGCACCACAACGGACGAGCTGCACAGCGGGTTTATCAACAAGAATATCCTAATCGCCGTATCCCGCATCATACGACATTTGATGCTGTGTACCAACGTCTGCGTGAGACCAGGCCATTTAGCAGATTACCTGGACAGGGATGCCGTCGCACGGTAAGAACGCTGCAATTTGAGGAAGCTGTCTTGCAGCATGTGGAGCGGGATCCTTCAATCAGCACTCGTGCAATTGCACGTCACATGGGGACGAATCAGACGAATGTAAGAACAGTCCTTCGAGAGCAGTTGTTACGTCCATTTCACTTACAGCGTGTCCACAACCTGGAACCAGTTGATTATCCACCCAGAGCACAGTTTTCGCAGTGGTACTTGGAACAGTGTGAAATGTATCCTACATTTCCATCCTCTGTGTTGTTTACCAATGAAGCAACGTTCGGGCGAGATGGAGTCTTCAACATGCACAATTCGCATGTTTGGAGTGAGGATAACCCACATGCCACAGTTACTAGCGCTCATAAAGTGCGGTTCTTCGTTAATGTGTGGGTCGGTGTTGTTGGAAACTGTTTAATTGGGCCGTATCTGCTACCTATTTGTTGTCTCTTGGTCATAAATGGAAAAGTATTTGTTGGTTTAATTAATTTGCCGCCAGAGAAATCTTCCTCTACCGGTTTAAATACTCCTCATAGGAAAAAATGACATCAGGGGAAAATATTCGTTTTGGTGTCCCCTACAACCTCCAAGAGTTTGTCGGTTTAAATACTTCTCACCGTGTATAGCTAATGATTCCTCATTATGAACTTTATGGGACACTGGACTTTATTTTTTTTAAATTTCTTTTTCTTTATTCCCAAATTTATGAAACATATATAACCCACTTTCTAACACTTTTGAGTGGGTGTATTAAGAATAACTATCTCTGCTATTAGTACTACAGAAGTGGTTTATTAATGCATGCACACATTTATCAAGCAGCTTTTGCTATATGTGAATGATCTGCCTCTTAGACTCTCTGGAATCCTGCCAGAGAGTTGCCCGTCCCTAGCCACGTGGAGGCGGGCCGCTACTACTAGAGAAACCACTCCATTTATGCTCCTCTTTTATTCCCCCCACCACCATACTGATCTAACTACAACTACTAGCTACTATGAATCAAAGACTTAAACAAACGTATTATTTACATATTTACAATTGCGCATTAGATCTGAAGCGCATTTACTCTCTCCCAAGGTAGGCTCTCTGGGCCTCCCTTGAGATTTCGCAATTTTGCGAAATTGCTGAACAATTCGCTTTTTGTCAATATTTCATTAACATTTCTTGTTTGCAGAACATTTCTTGTTTGTACACTCCGGTGTTGACCTTTTCCCTATTTTATGCAGGTACGTGGGATAGGGACCGTGACCCGTAAGGAAGTGAACTAGGCCCTGTGAGGGCTTCATTATCTTGTTCTTTAGTCTTTCCCTTACTGTGGGTAGAAACCCGTGGACTCTACGGCCTGTACTGGACCCATCCCATTCGTCCTGCCAAACGTCAAGCACTAACCTCGGATGGCTTTAAGGCTTACCAGAGGAATGCCCATTATATTTTGCACCATGTCGATGTTCTGTTTGCGCAGCCAGTAGAAGGCTGCGTGCTACCTTATTATTAGGTCTAGTGGGCATAGACCCGTAATTACCAACAGTGCATCTGTTGGACTTGTGTTGAATGCTCCAATGCATCTCAACAGAACGTTCCTCTGTATTCGCCTGAGAGCAGCGGCAGGCCGCACCAGAGCTAACCTGTGGGCCCACACACTAGATGCGTGCCCTACTATTGGTGCCAATATACTGTTGTGATAGATATTTATTGAACTGTCGCCACTGCGAGGCAACTGAACTGGTAGGCAGTGATGACTAGAGGATTCGAGCTACCTTCCTCACGTACGTCTCCCGCGCCCGCCCACGCTTTGGAGGAAATGCGGCGGGTGGCCGCGCGTCCGCCTGACGTCACGCGGGCGGGCTCGCATATAAGCGGCCCCCGGGGCCGGCCGGAGCCACTCCGCGACCGGGAGCGCTCGCAACGAGTACGTACAGCAATGCCCGCGCTCGCCGCTCTCCTACTGTGCGCCGCAGCCTTGGCTGTCGTGGCGACGGCGGCGCCCTCCGACCGGCAGCAAGCTCGCTTCACGGCGCTCATGCAGCAGGCGCGCAAGTTCAAGTGCCGCGAGCCGCGGCCGCGCGCCGTGCTCTCCACGGAGCTGGTCTACGTGGGCCCTTCGGAGCGCGTGAACCCGCCCTACGCCGTGCTGCACCGCTGCGACGGCGGCGCCGGCTGCTGCGAGAGCCACGACCGCATCTGCGATGTGCGGGACGCGCAGGAGGTCACGCTCGTCTTCCTCGTGTCGGACACTGTGCGAGGCGGCTCCGAATACCGCGAGGCGACGCATACCAACCACACGCGGTGCCACTGCGTCAGCAAGGAGCCCCAGCCGCCAAAGTAGCAGGAGGTGTCCCCCCCTGCTGCGCCGCCGGTCCCGACGCCCGGGGGCGTCTTCGAAGCACCGGTGTCCACCGGCTCTCATCGGCCACGCTCTGCCGCAGTGACGTTGATCACGATAGTATTATCGGCAGGCTTGGCCTCTGCCGGCTGTTGACAAACAGCGAAACTGGGACGCCGACAGCGGGGACGCGTATGCAGAACATCTTTCGGGTACAGCTCGACAACATGTTACAGTCAGTTCCCGACTTGAAAGTGGACCATTCATTTGGCAGACGCAAGAGCGAATCAAATGCAGAACCGTCCGCGAGTCCATCGGCGAGCCCTTCTTTCGCGCATCGCCGGTGCCGCTTCCTTCGTTACTGCGACACTCCAAAGCTTTCTCTACTCTAGTCCTGCTGACAGTGTAACTGTGCAGTGAAAGTGTTACTGAATTGTTGTGCTCAATGTGTTTATGTAGGTGTAAGTGAATATGTCTTTGCAAAGCCTCTCTCGCGAAAGTACCGTCCACCTTTCTACGATAAGGTTTCTGTCACATTACTGTTTCCCCTGATGCTGCACGACTGCTGCAACGCAGGTATGACAAAGACTGCTTTATTTCCAAAGATCTTTCTCATTAGGCAGATTAGGCATACTGCCTTAGGGAAAGAGTGACCGTCTTGTAAAAAATGTTATTATGTATTTTGGCTTCAGCCCACACAAATGGTATCGTCAGCGGTTTTGACTCATCACCAAGACATCATTAGATTACCTGAATGCGGTACATAGTAATTCGTCACCAGTACTGAGTTACTATACAACGTTTTCAAATCATTTGATCATGACTTGGTAATAAGTAGAAATCTTTAACGATCCGACATGTGTGACCTTTAGCTGTCTTGTTAGTTAGTTTACAAATCGATTACTGAAACTCTCGATGCAACAAGTGTTACATATGTTGTTGTTGTTTCTGTGGTCTTCTGAAGACTGGTTCGTGATAAAGTTTAGTAATTTCAAGGCTCAAATTCTAAATACGTATCTCGGAAAGTGAATATTATGTCATAAATAAATATCGGAATCAGTATTATTTAGGAACAGTAGCAAAAAAGATATTTGCAGTCGCTAATATTTGTTATGAATGAAATGCCGAGTTTGCACTATGAACTCCAGGAAAAGCAATATTATATATTGTAGGGTTCCAGTATGTCGATGCAATTTGCGAAGAAGAATGCCGAATGTCTTTCAAGGCACTTTTTGTGCTCGCTCAATGTAAATGTTAATGCTCCATGTATTTTAGATGTAGTAAGTTATGTAATGTTATCATATCATACTTGCCCTAGTCTGTTATAATTTGACATTCCAGTATAAAACACATGTAAAGTTATTTATTATTGCTTGTATTTATTTTATTTATACTTATTTATTAAAAAGAAAGACCATTTATTTGGGAGAGGTAATTTATTTTTTTAAACATTGCCATTATCAATTAACCCGTCATTTGCCAGTATCAGCTTTACTGAAAATTTGTATAAAACTTCTGCGGTGGAAACTATACTACTGTACAACAAATTTAGCACGAGAATAATAACAAGCACTATTATAAAATACTTTGTCGTATTTATTGTATTTTGAGGTTTATCCTTTGATTTCAATGCATCACCAAAAACCATCTGTTCCATATGAATTTACAAATGAGTGTGTTTCTTGTGTTGTGGTCTTCTACAAAAACCATGGAGAGTATTATTCTCTACTGAGTATTAATGCTAAAGCAGATATAAAGTTATTCAATGCTCTATGAGATATAAAATTATTCGTGTTCTGTAGCTTTCAATTTTATAGAACTCACGTCTGACTTAAATTAGCCGAATAATTTTCTGGTCTCATTATCTGGTTGTTGAATGTCTCCACGTCGGCGTCGTGTTGATAAGTAGTGTGACACGTGCCAATGACCTGGAACAATTATTGGAGGGCGGGAAGAAGTATCTCGAGATAAGCCACTTATCACAGCTTAACGCAGAAACACTACACTCTATTAAAATATTTCCATAGCAACACGATACGGTACGCAAGAAATTCCTTTGCAGCGCACTTATCTTAAAGCAATTGACAGCGTGCTGTTCCTTCACGTTTTTTGCCTCGAAGCTCCTTGAAGGTCAGGAGAAGAGCTCACGTGCCAACGTAAACAGTAATTGAGAACCAGGAATATGATATAAACAGTCCTCAGACGGAGGTAATTACGAGTATTCAGAAGAACCACAGCTGATGTAAGACAACATAGAAAACAAACGCTGCACTTAAAATCCATACCTGGAATTAGAGGTAATAGACAATTCCATCTGAGGATGAGAGCATGGCTATTGTAAGGCATATTGGTCAAAAATAAAGTGTAATTGACTTCGAACATTGTTATTTATTTCTTTATTCATATTCTGTACCACAGGGAAATCTTGAAAGACTAATAATTTATGTTTGACAGATGAAAAACTGAAGATAAATTCCAAACGCTACGCCAGTGAGAAGGGAATACATATAAAATAGATCCTAAGACGAAATCTTAGACGCTGAGACCAAATTTTAACTTTTAAGTGACAAACGGCTTGTCCAAGAAAACAATGAAATACATGTCACCAGCTACTCTTTGGGAACAGTGATGAATAAAACTGATCAATTTATCTTTATTTCTAAGTCTAGCATGAGACATGGGGTTGTAAATAATCATACAAGTGAATCAGGAGAAAAAAATTATACGTGTCACATACCTGTCACTTCCAGTGGTATTAATATTTACCAGTGTCACTTCAAGAGTTAATATCAACGTATCAAATTCGTTTACAATTTCCTGTTGTGTGTAATTTAATTTGCAGAAACCAAACTGATATTTGTTTTCGTGTAAGAAACATAAGACCAACTTCTCTTTTAACTGAAAGTAACGAAACACACACTGTTTACAAGAAGACAGGATTTATTTTAGATGCGAGATTCTGGCTTTAAGTGTTACTAAACTACATTTGAAGATGAAAGTTGACAAATCCTCATTTATTACTTAGATACCTCATTTCATAGTATAATTGTCACTTTGTATGTTCCCAATAAATCAGTATCGTTAGTATTTTTCAAAAGAGGTAAACTCGGCAATGCTTCACTGAGCTACTTGCATCAGGTGTGTGCTTAAGAACACGAACTCTGGAGGTGCAGACTGGAATTCCTTAGGCGTAGCGCCCAGTGCACGCTATTGTGGTGGCACTTGATCCCAGTGTAGTCACTTTGAATCTTGGTGATGAAATCGTCAGTATTTGAATGACTCAGGGAGGGGAAGTGATGACATCCAACTCAATATCAACACTGTGCTCCGTTGTCCTTGATTGAATTCCAAATTCCATCCATGCAGTCAACTGGTGTATCGATGACTCCGACCCATCAATCTACTATAGACATCAAATGAGGACGTCACATTTCTTTCATTTCCGTATAATTCCACTACACTGCATGAGAACTAACCCCTGTCGACCACACTACACAGATACAAACTCCACTAAGACAAGAAGGAAAATCCTACCTTAGTATGCCACCATTTCCCACGAGAACGTATGAATATGTGTGTGAACTAATTAATATACCAGATAATTCATCAAGTAAAGAAGAGGATTACGTTAACTTCCACTACAAATAACTTGTGCAACACATTCATTTCCGCTGAAGTTGTTTCACTTCGAATTACTTCATTAACCAGTTTGATTTTCGATTCATTTCATTATTGTTTTCGACGACTGTAACGAAACAGCAAACTGAACGGTATTATCCAAAAAATGGTTCAAATGGCTCTGAGCACTATGGGACTCAACTGCTGTGGCCATAAGTCCCCTAGAACTTAGAACTACTTAAACCTAACTAACCTAAGGACAGCACACAACACCCAGCCATCACGAGGCAGAGAAAATCCCTGACCCCGCCGGGAATCGAACCCGGGCGTGGGAAGCGAGAACGCTACCGCACGACCACGAGATGCGGGCAGGTATTATCCACTTGGTGAATATCGAGTGGTACTGTTTCCACATAAAATTAATTAAAACTGAAACATAATAGATGTGTTGTCCGAACAGGATTCATAACTGTCCATATTGAATCCAAATTATTATGTAGTTCACAATATGAACAGTTTTGACTTCTTTCCATCATCAGAGCTGTTAACATAGGATAGGAAAAAACACCAATGTAACAGTAATATGTTCGTTTGGCTCAAGACCAAGCCTACATAAAAATCTAAACATACATAATAAGCATAACATGGCTTATTACCGTAACATACCACTACGAGTATTCTGATGATCGTATCAACGTCAAGTGTTTTGTACACGCTTGTATATGGACAAGTGGTAGTGGTGGCCTGAGACAACCCTGTACTTCCGCCAACACAAGCTATAATCGGTAGATGGCGCGAGTGATGAGGTAAGTGTCCAGTACCACACATTCAAAAGTTTAACGTAGGATATTCGTAGTGATTAATCAAAATAAGGTGCTTGCGGGGAAGAAGCCCATTCTCCACACCAACAACGACCGGTGTACGAGACCCCATTTCGAGCCGTTGCACTGTGCAACGCTGTTAATTCTAGTAACTTCCATAAACCTTTCCAGCCCGCCCATTTTCTGAAGTCATAAAACAGCATGGGATTGAATTCATGAGCGGGTATTCTGTCTACATGTCTGTGTAGCTCTGCTGTAGCACAGAAAAGAGCTATGGTAGGTCAATATCTCTGCCAACAGAGGCCAGAAAAAGCGACACCATGATATCATACCGCCGTATTATTCAGTACGGGAACTGCTGACGCGAAAGAACATTATTGCGAGTGTTTTGATGTTTATAACATGCTTTCGTTTGTTTTAGCTAATGTAAACTGATGTTACCAATCCAGTAAGTAAATAACCCGAGCATATACGATGATTATATTGTGACAGTACTTAGAATTTCCGCTTCTGTTTTGCACATAAATTAAATCAAATATATGTACTACAATACACTACTCGGTTTTCAGTTGCTTTGATATTACTTTCTCCAAATAATAAATCCTTCAATAAAGTTTTCCATAGTTTTGGCAGGTAAGAGTTAATACATGAGTATAGTCTTTGAATTAAACTCAATCCATTCCTTAAACAATAACGCCGGTTGCCATTTTCTATTTTTGTGAATCTTTTTTCCTATAGTACATTTAGTAATCGGCCTTGGCAACGCTTTTATGCTATTCTGAATTCTCTATACTTCTGATTTTCAGCCAGTTACACCTATTATTGTGACAGTGTTTTTTTTCTTAATTTTGTTGTAGCAAATTTGATTATGGCAGTAAGTCGAAACCAGTCATATTGTGAGTTACATAATGTGCGACCAAAACTGACAGTTATGAATAAACGATCACTGACTCCTCTATAGCCCTTGTTGCCTGAAATTGATAATGTAGCTATATAAGATGAAAAATGAGTTTACTGAAAAATCAAAATCATCATTATCACACGTAACGTATCTCACGGTGTAATGTGTAACATTACAAGACGATTCGCTCATTTCTGATTAACTTCCTACACAAAGTGCCCCAGGAGGAATTGTCAGTATTCGGGGACATGACGGGAACGATCATTCGAAGCCCAAAAGTGTAGTGAACATCGACTCCAAAATGCATACCCTAAGAGAGATGAGCATTTCATCATCTTCGATACTGTGAAGCACATCTCTTTTAGTTCGAGCTCTTTGATTTCCACATTTTGGGAGGAGGTGGTATAGAACCAAGCCAAGAAAAAATGCCCAGTAAACATGAGCTCTAAATTGCGTAGCTTAAAGGCTATGAGAACTTGTTCATCTTCGTTATTACGAAGGAAATCTCTTCTACTGAACAAGAACGCATAACTCTTAAGATATACACTTTAGAGATAATCTTAACTACACAATTTTTTATTGTTTTGGTTCACACTACCACCTCTCAAAATATGGAACGCAAAGAGCTTGCAGTAGAAGAGATTTGTTTCGTAGTGCCGAAGATGAAGAAGTGCTCATAGCCCTTAAGGTATGCATTTTAGAGCATATGTTTACTAGACTTCCTTGTTTCGAATGATCGTTCCTGTCACATCCTGAACACTGACCATTCCTCCTGGGGCACCCTGTATAAGTTATTGTCTACGAACAGTTTTTAAATTTGCTAAAGATAACGAGAGGGAGAGTAATCACGATAGCACTGTGAGTGTGCCCTTCAGCTGTCAGAGATTATGATGGACAGTGCATTTCAGAGTACTGTCCAGAGCACTGTTACTTCAGAATGGACAGCCAAATTTAGAGGCCGCATTCTGAGACAAATAACGCAGATAATCGTAAAACAGTATACAGCCGAGAAGTGTGCAGTGCTTGAATGAGTAAATGATTCGAACAGGGCGTTAGTAGAATTAGACAACGTGTTGAAATTGAAAATTTGAAGGACACAATGTTAATAGTCAGGACATGCGTCAGGAACTTTATTCATGCAGAATTTAGTTCCATTTCATTCTTCCATTCTACATCTGCATTTATACACCGCCAGCCACCCAACGGTGTGTGCCGGAGGGCACTTTACGTGCCACTGTCATTACCTCCATTTCCGGTTCCAGTCGCGTATGGTTCGCGGGAAAAACGACTGCCGGAAAGCCTCCGTGGGCGCCCGAATCTCTCTAATTTTACATTCGTGATCTCCTCGGGAGGTATAAGTAGGGGGAAGCAATATATTCGATACCTCATCCACAAACGCACCCTCTCGAAAACTGGACAGCAAGCTACACCGCGATGCAGAGCGCCTCTCTTGCAGAGTCTGCCACTGTAGTTTGCTAAACATCTCCGTAACGCTATCACGCTTACCAGATAACCCTGTGACGAAATCTCCTCCGTCAACCCAACCTGGTACGGATCACGCGCTGATGAGCAATACTCAAGTATAGGTCGAACGGGTGTTTTGTAAGCCACCTCCTTTGTTGATGGACTACGTTTTCTAAGGACCAGTGTTTGTTCCGCTATCATATAATCATACAATAAAGGATCTTTCTTTCTATGTATTCGCAATACGTTACATTTGTCTATGTTAAGGGTAAGTTGCCACTCCCTGCACCAAGTGCCTACCCGCTGCAGATCTTCCTGCATTTCACTACAATTTTCTAATGCTGCAACTTCTCTGTATATTACAGCATCATCCGCGAAAAGCCGCATGGAACTTCCGACACTATCTACTAGGTCATTTATATATATTGTGAAAAGCAATGGTCCCATAACACTGCCCTGTCGCACGCCAGAGGTTACTTCAACGCCTGTAGACGTCTCTCCATTGATAACAACATGCTGTGTTCTGTTTGCTAAAAACTCTTCAATCCAGCCACACAGCTGATATTCCGTAGGCTCTTACTTTGTTTATCAGGCGACAGTGCGGAACTGTATCGAACGCCTTCCGGAAGTCAAGGAAAATATCATCTACCTGGGAGCCTGTATCTAATATTTTCTGGGTCTCATGAACAAATAAAGCGAGATGGGTCTCACACGATCGCTGTTTCCGGAATCCATGTTGATTCCTACAGATTAGATTCTGGGTTTCCAGAAACGACATGATACGCGTGCAAAAAACATGTTCTAAAATTTTACAACAGATCGACATCAGAGATATAAGTCTATAGTTTTGCGCATCTGCTCGACGACCCTTCTTGAAGACTGGGACTACCTGCGCTCTTTTCCAATCATTTGGAACCTTTCGTTCCTCTAGAGACTTGCGGTACACGGCTGTTAGAAGGGGGGCAAGTTCTTTCGCGTACTCTGTTGAGAATCTAATTGGAATCCCGTCAGGTCCAGTGGACTTTTCTCTGTTGAGTGATTTCAGTTGCTTTTCTAATCCTTGGACACTTACTTCGATCTCAGCCATTTTTTCGTTTGTGCGAGGATTTAGAGAAGGAACTGCAGTGCGGTCTTCCTCTGTGAAACAGCTTTGGAAAAAGGTGTTTAGTATTTCAGCTTTACGCGTGTCATCCTCTGTTTCAATGCCATCATCATCCCGGAGTGTCTGGATATGCTGTTTCGAGCCACTTACTGATTTAACGAAAGACCAGAACTTCTTAGGATTTTCTGTCAAGTCGGTACATAGAATTTTACTTTCGAATTCACTGAACGCTTCACGCATAGCCCTCCTTACGCTAACTTTGACATCGTTTAGCTTCTGTTTGTCTGAGAGGTTTTGGCTGCATTTAAACTTGCAGTGAAGCTCTCTTTGCTTTCGCAGCAGTTTCCTAACTTTGTTGTTGAACCACGGTGGGTTTTTCCCGTCCCTCACAGTTTTACTCGGCACGTACCTGTCTAAAACGCATTTTACGATTGCCTTGAACTTTTTCCATAAACACTTGACATTGTCAGTGTCGGAACAGAAATTTTCGTTTTGATCTGTTAGGTAGTCTGAAATCTGCCTTCTATTACTCTTGCTAAACAGATAAACCTTCCTCCCTTTTTTGGTATTCCTATTTACTTCCATATTCATGAATGCTGCAACGGCCTTATGATCACTGACTCCCTGTTCTGCGCTTACAGAGTCGAAAAGGTCGGGTCTGTTTGTTATCAGTAGGTCCAAGATGTTATCTCCACGAGTCGGTTCTCTGTTTAATTGCTCGAGGTAATTTTCGGATAGTGCACTCAGTATAATTTCACTCGATTCTCTGTCCCTACCACCCGTCCTAAACATCTGAGTGTCCCCGTCTATATCTGGTAAATTGGAATCTCCACCTAAGACTATAACACGCTGAGGAAATTTATGTGAAATGTATTCCAGATTTTCTCTCAGTTGTTCTGCCACTAATGCTGCTGAGTCGGGAGGTTGGTAAAAGGAGCCAATTATTAAACTAGCTCTGTTGTTGAGTGTAGCCTCCACCCATAATAATTCACAGGAACTATCCACTTCTACTTCACTACAGAATAAACTACTACTAACAGCGACAAACACGCCACCATCGGTTGCATGCAATCTATCCTTTCTAAACACCGTCTGTGCCTTTGTAACAATTTCGGCAGAATTTATCTCTGGCTTCAGCCAGCTTTCCGTACCTACAACGATTTCGTTTTCGGTGCTTGCTATCAGCGTTTGAAGTTCCGGCACTTTACCAATGCAGCTTCGACAGTTTACAATTACAATACCGATTGCTGCTTGGTCCCCGCATGTCCTGACTTTGCCCCGCACCCTTTGAGGCTGTTGCCCTTTCTGTACTTGCCCGCGGCCAACCTAAAAAACCGCCCAGTCCACGCCACACAACCACTGCTACCCGTGCAGCCGCCTGCTGCGTGTAGTGGACTCCTGACCTATCCAGCGGAACCCGAAACCCCACCACCCTACGGCGCAAGTCGAGGAATCTGCAGCCCACACGGTCGCAGAACCGTCTCAGCCTCTGATTCAGACCCTCCACTCGGCTCTGTACCAAAGGTCCGCAGTCAGTCCCGTCGACGATGCTGCAGAAGGTGAGCTCTGCTTTCATCCCACTAGCGAGACTGGCAGTCTTCACCTAGTCAGATAGCCACCGGAAGCCAGAGAGGATTTCCTCTGATTCACAGCGACATGAGCGACCACCTGCAGATGGGTGCACCCTGTACCCTTCATGGCATCCGGAAGGACCCTTTCCACATCTGGAATGACCCCCCCCCCCCCCCCCCCCCCCGGTATGCACACGGAGTGCACATTGGTTTTCTTCCCCTCTCTTGCTGCCACATCCCTAACGGTTCCCATTACGCACTTGACGTTGGAGCTCCCAACAACCAGTAAGCCCACCCTCTGCAACTGCCCCAATCTTGCAGACTGAGGGGCAACCTCTGGAACAGGACAAGCAGTCATGTCCGGCCGAAGATCAGTATCAGCCAGAGACAGAACCTGAAACCGGTTCGTCAGACAAACTGGAGAGGCCTTCCGTTCAGCCCTCCGGAATGTCTTTCGCCCCCTGCCACACCTCGAGACGACCTCCCACTCTACCACAGGTGAGGGGTCAGCCTCAATGTGGGCAGTATCCTAGGCAGCCACAGCCGTAGTCGGATCGGGGGATGCGTGGGACGAGCTGGCCGTCCCCAAAAAACCCCCATCCGGACCCCCCCCCCCCCACAGTGATGCCCATTGGCAACAGTCTCAAGCTGTGTGACCGAAGCCAACACTGCCTGAAGCTGGGAGTGAAGGGATGCCAACTCAGCCCACATCCGAACACAGCAGTTGCAGTCCCTATCCATTCTAAAAACTGCTGTGCAAAGAACGTCTGAACTAATCTACAGAGATCACAGACAATTCAAATGGTTCAAATGGCTCTGAGCACTATGGGACTTAACATCTATGGTCATCAGTCCCCACAGACAATTCGACACAGAATTTAAACAGTTATTAAAATACAAGATATCCTAGTAAAAGCAGTAATGCTACTACTTGCGCACTGCTGACACACTGCTTGGCGGGGGAAGGAGACTACGCGATTTTACACTATTCAGGTGCTAAAACGCGATGCTACAACTCTCAAATACTGTAATACGCCCGAAATTTATGAATTAAACAATGTACATGATTTTTCTTGATTGGGTAATTCCGAACCAGACAAGTTCACATACACGTAAAAGATCTTTCTCGTTGCCCAAGATCGACTAATTCGTTTGGTAAGGAAATTGGACTTCTGAGGAAAAAAATCAGCAAATCAGCAACGCCCAAACGAAGGAAGACAATCACAAAAAAACGGGATATGTAAAACGTAATGTATAGAACCTGCTAATTATCTTATTGGCAACAGGATGGGTGGGTATTTCTTTTCAGATACTCAATTTTAGTAATGTTTGACAGTCCAATTCAACATTAAACCTACAGAAAATTCTAGACAAATCATGGAGTAAATCTGTTATGTATGAAGCAGAGTGTATGTATGTATGTCCAGGATCTCCTCCCGAAACCCTGTCTCGATTTCAGCCAAATTTGGCACAGAAACAGCAAGCCTCACAAGTATGAGCAGTATGGGGTTATAACCTCCTAGCAGAGACATGGGCAAAAACGTTTTTTCCCAGCCCCCAGTGTATAGGCTACCATGTGTGACAGAGATGATGTGTGGAAACAGTATCAGTCTGTCAAATCAAACTGTTTTGTGGGGCAGCCTACATATCACATGCAAGAAACAGTTTTTGTGGGCTGCAACTTGTAGGCTGCTGTGCTTGACAGGCATATTGTGTTGGAGGAGTATTGGTCTGCTTTAACAATCTACTATGCATAGTGTCTTGTAGGTCAGAGGCACATAAATGGTTTTCAGGCCCCTGATGTGTAGTCTACCCTCCATAACAGGCATGTTGTGGGAGTAGTATCAGCCTGTTTTATTGAACTGTACTGCAGGATCTGTGTGTGCCAATGAGTATGGCTGCAGGCAAGTTGAGAGGGATAGGGGAGGAGATGGACAGATCGAGGGGGAGGAGGAAATGGACATAGAGAGGGGAGAGTGGGGGATGAATGAGACATAGGAAGGTATTGAGAGTTAGTAGGCAGGTGGAAAAGGAAGAGGGAGAGGTGGAGATGGAAAGAGAAAGTGGAAGGTGATACAGTCATAGGTAGGGGAAGGAAGATATCGTCATAGAGGGGAAGTGGAGGAAACAGACATTGAGAGGTGGAAGAGACAGACAGAGGTGGGAGAATTATGTGGACAGACAGTGCGAGGAAGAGGTGGGCACAGAGAGGGGGAGGAATAGATGTGTTCAATATATGTGTTGAACACTTACACTGGTGAAATTACAGGAAAAACGGAATTGAATAAATAAATTATACTTAGATTTTACCTTATTTATTGAATATATTGATTCGACTTTGTGAAATTGTACACTACAAATCATCTTACAGGGTGGCTCTTGTATAATACATCACCCCCGCCTATCGAAGAGTGTATCTGCCGTCTATCACAAGCCGACAATGAACAAGTCTGTGGCAAGTGCAAGTCGGTTCCACGCTCAATAGCGATCTTCGAAAGCATGTTTGCAATCCAATATCACAGTTATAGCAAGTTCGTGGCGAGGGTGATTTGTTGTCTCCTTCAAGCTGTCAATGAGATGTCTATGTGCCTAGTGTATCTAGTGTCTGTTTGTGGAAATGACTGTAATCAGTGTAATTGTAATGCATCGGTGTTGCTTTGATTAAGGATTGAATATGGCAAGGCACGAAACGTGGTATCTGCACAAAGCAGACTATATTCGAATAATACCAACATGCTTGCTGAACTTAGCGTCTCACATAAATAACTGAACGTCATGAAATATTGCATCCATTCAGTGGCAAACTGTTGAGAGACTTGAGACTCACAAAATTGGCACAAAGCTTAACTATCAGATACTGTACGTCAGCATCTCACCTCCCCATACCTATCTAGTCTGATGATGTCAGTTCACTATAACCATCAGTACCGTCAGCATTAGAACTGGTAATATTTGGGGCAAGTGTCTTTGCAGTAGTGTTTGTTAGTAACATCATATGTGGAAGTGAGTACGTACAAAATCTTATTTTCACATTAAGAGACCTTATCATTCGACTCACATCTATGAGTTTCCGAATTCATATTCCTCTAAGCAGTATCATGATGATACTATTAATTATGATAACAAAGGAAAAGAGCCCCCTGCGCCAGTCAAATCTTTGTTGTCTGCCGTGTAATTAGAATTTTTATTTGTTGCTGAATTACGGTTTAGCGACACTGGATAACAGTATGCTAATTTAATCTTACTCTTTAGGCGAATCTTCAATCATTAGTGGTATATATATATATATATATATATATATATATATATATAGACTCAACATTATCTAGAAACGGTATATTTTTACTAACGAAAATATACCTGAAACACACTGAGTTACATTTGATGTATACTATCTATTGTTGTTGATCTCGAATCGGTACGAAACATCAATAACACTCGAAATAAACAACGAACGACAGCACAAATATGTTATCATTATATGCCCTCTTACGGGACGGTTCCGAGAAATCTTACAAGCATTTCCTGGAAGATAACAAGAGCTAGATATCAGACAGTTATTTTTTATGTACTTACTATGACATTATCGATTAAATGTGTATAGATTCTGAGGGCAGTAAACTTTATGACCGGAAGCTTTTAACGCCTCATCTATGTCAGTTAAGAACCCTGTTAGGATATTTTGGCAGATATTGGGGAGGAAGACTGTGTTAAGTAATTCCAAAGTGTTCTGCGGTTTAGTCAATGGGCTACTGAATAAAAAATAAGTTTAGTTTAAATTTATGTTTGATGCTCTAAAAGTCAGCAATTATTGAAGCGATAATTATTGAAGCGGTCGTTATATTTCTCGGCTACCCCGGTAGGGACACACAAGGTAGAGACGAAAGAGCAGCCTTCTTATTTACGTAGCAATAAGACAGCCTGTATGATCGGATAATTGTATAATTTATTACCTCCGTACAGTGGTTTCGATTTCGTGGAGTGAACTAATGGTCTTGAAAATACAGGATTAATTTCTTGTTAGCAGTGGTTTATTGAAACACTTATTGCCTTGCGCTGTCTTCATTTCTTCGTATCACAGAAACTTTTCTTTCTCGTGTTTCAAGTCTACTGATACACGCTATTATTCCCACTGAATTCTGAGGAAACTACTGAAGCAGTTTGGTTTGATAATGATCCAGGTTTTTTCCTGCATTTTTCCACAATTTTTTTTCCAGTATTGTTGCTTTCAAATTTGACAGAAAAAGTTAGCTGTTGTACGTGCCATCTGCTATGCAACTTAATCTCTGATTTTATCCAAGTCAAGCCACTCCTAAATGATAACAGAGACACATTTAATTTCATCCACTGCTTACTGTAACAGTGTAATGGCATGAACCATCTTGTCATATCACTAACTTGAAATTTCCTACACTAACTCTCAGTTTGAAAAGAAAAAGAAAATTAAATTCACTTCCGCCGCTTTTCACTACCCACACTACCCACCGAAAAGATAGGGGCGTGTGCTGTAATCTGTCGACTGATCCCTTTGCAAAACTAATTATATTCACCAATTAATCCAAATACTCTGTACCTAGTTGAGAATAATCGTCTGTTTTACTTTCACTACATTCCCGTTACAGAAGCTCGCTACTTTAGTAGCAAAAGCAACAGGCTTCGTATCGTACAACGAACATGTTTGTCACAGATCTGTAAAAACGCATTCTCTCTATCGGTACTTAAAACAGAATACAAAACGGAATGAATGACGATTATTTTCGTCACAATTGTATTGTAACAATAATTATTGATGGTAAATAATTTCTAGTAGCCGGTTCTTGTTTATTTTCAGGGGAATCGTGCTGCTATTGCTGCTATCGTTAGGTTTGCTAGGTAAATACCAAATGGCACTTCTGCCTATGAGCTCAGAATTTTTTATTTTATTGATATATATTTTTATCCCAACATTCAGTTGTTTACGATTACTGAGTACTTCAGTGTGATATATCGATAAATTCAGAGATTATTTATCTATTTTATTTTTGGACTGATAGTATTCCATCTTCGTGATACTGATTACCGAACAGCTTTCAGCTTTACGTATTCACAGAAAATATGGTTTTGAATTCGTGGACGTGAACGAACTACTTAAGTAAAATTTAATGCCATTGCAGCGTTACACTTCCTCTTTGCGACGCACACTTTAGTAACATTCGAATTCGTGAAGGCGATTTCACACCGCGGTCACACTACGTCACGTGACGTCAAGCGACAGATGTGCAGTTCGCACCAACACCGACGTCTGTCAGATATTGGGACATCGTTTCTGCTCTGTCAGTCAGTTCACTCGAAACCGGTAAATATGGCAAGTGGTTCGTGGTGGGATAGCGCGTTTACTAAAAATGTGTCTTGCGAGTATCATCATCGTCGGCCAGGGTGGCCGAGCGGTTCTAGGCGCTACAGTCTGGAACCACGCGACCGCTACGGTTGCAGGTTCGAATCCTGCCTCGTGCATGGATGTGTGTGATGTCCTTAGGTTGGTTAGGTTTAAGTAGTTCTAAGTTAGAGGGGACTGATGACCTCAGAAGTTAAGTCCCATAGTGCTCAGAGCCATTTTTTGAGTATCATCATCGATGGAGGACTTGGAGCTGGATGAACAGATTCAAAACATACTTTCGGCTATCTAGACTTGAAAGTGAAGAGATATTATTGGTAAATAACGATACTAGATAAATAATGCTTCAGCATTTCTGGCAATTCTAACGCTAATGGAATGAAATAGAGCTGATTATTTTATGAAATCATTTCACTACGAAAGCATTTTTAGACTTAAGTTTGTATCTGGCTTCTCTGTTAGAAATTTAAAAAAATCATGTTTCAGTGGTTTTTGGAAATTCAACCCCTGAGGGGGTGAAATAGGGGATGAATATTTTTATTATGATATTATTAAAATATTTTTAAAGCTACATCTATGAAAATTGATATTAGACTCCTGAAGAAATGTGTTAGGGGATGAAAGCTGCTATGGAAATATCACAATAAAACTCACTCGCTTTTTGGTGAGAAGTACATTCGGTAAAGACCATTTTTCTAAGGCCTTAATTAGTGTTAAAAAGTTTAGAAGATGTTGCACTTTGTGAAGAACATAAAAATTCAATTACAAAACAACAGGAAAATCTGTGCAGACCATATAATCTACGCGAGGGAAGCAGCGGGCGCTATGCAAGTTTATTTATATTTTCAACTCGCCCTACAATTACGTTCAACGCGGTGGAAAGTTTAAATAATCTTCTGGTTATTGTGTAACGTGTGTTGTGATGTAAAATCAATATTTGCCACTTAAAAAATGTTCTCTCTTCTCTGTCTTCAGTGTTAATCACAGATGCTGCAACTGCGATGCGTAATACTATTTCGGACTTGAGTTGAATACAGATTATCGCCAAACAGATGCTGCTACAGAAATTCGATGGACCGGGAAAGAATAATATTGCAGTCGGAAAGGAGAAAGCTGGATTTAACAGTCCGTCGAAAGCAACGCATTAGTTATGACATTATTGAAGGAACTATTATTTCATTCCCCTCGAGCGTTTTAGGGAAATCACAGAGATTGTAAATCAGCAGGGCCGGAGGATAATGTGAATCCCAGCACTTCCGAATACGAATCGATGTCCTAAATACTGCTCTTGTTTGATTGGTAACAGTTGCAAATCACAGGAGAGTGCCAACTGGCTGTGAGCGCCTAAAAATATGTTGACCGTGAGGACGCAGGTATAGTTGGGTAGCATAACCACAGGGGAACGTCCGCAGGTGCACGAAATGTGTACGCAGGAGCATGGAGCATCGTGGAGCTACGTAACGAAACATGTTTCGCGAGAAGTCTTGGGAATTATAATATTTCATATTTTTTAGTATTTATTAAAAGGCATCCCAGGTTTCATTCACGTTGGGAGAATGACACATTAAGAAAGTCATCATCATCAATTTACTGCTATGTTAACAGTTCCTTTGTGTCTCAATTTCTTGCGATCCATTGCGTCCACTGTCTGAGTGCTGAAATGCCTTCCTGCCTCATATATCCTTATCTTTCACATATTCATTTAAGACAGTCTTTATAATGCCTCCTTTCTTTCATAACATATGTCGAATCTAGTTTGTTTATTCAGTAGCTGTCAAGGTACTCCCACTCCTGGCAGTGCCTCCTCATTTATGACTCGGTCGATCCAACTTATTCTTGCCATCCTCCACCAGGTCCACAATTGAGAAGCCTCGAGCCTTGTTCTATCTTCTTGCTTTGTTGCCCACGTTTCTGCACCATATCGGATGACACATCAAACAAAACATTTTATTAATATTTTCTTCAAAGCTTTGTCCACACTGCCGCAGAACACTTCTTTTCTTACAAAATGGGTACTTCGCCACGGCTATGTATTGCATTCTCTTTCTATCCTGATTCCTAGGGTTCTGTCCTGCTTCCTAGGTATTTAAAGCTTTGCAAAGGTGCTAATATTTCTCATTTCGTCATTACGTTTACCCTTTTTTATTTCCTTCTAGTGTAATCACTTATGTTTTATTTGAACTGATTTTCGTTCCATCACTTTTTCCTTCAGATTAAATGGTAAAGAAAGTGAACGTGGAATAATATTAAGCACATCTACCGTGTTGGGCGCTTGGAGAAGTAAGTGACTACCTTAAATTTTTCTTGCAGCCATTACCAGCTCTAGTATTCATAACAAATTTACGGTCCAAAATAAAAAATTATAAATTTGTGGTTCTAACAGAGGTGAATCAGTGATACTGAGACGCTCTTTGGAATGTCAAACAAAAGATAGTGAGGTCGCTCGCATATGAAAGTAACGTTTGAATTCATGGAAATTCATCTACTTGGGCGGTATCTGCTTAGCCGCCATTCCAGCCATCTCAGTGCGAATAAAATTGGCGCACTCGTGGTATTCCAAACATGCACTACGCGACAGTAAAAAGCCAGGCCAGTTATTTCTAAAGAGTGACATCTCGTGTTTCATAGGAATTCAGTCTGTAGACTGTTCATCAGCTCCACTCACTCTCTGGAAAGGGAGAGTTAAGTTTGCAGGATATTATGATAAAACTAATCGGACTAGATCATGTGAATGAAAGATGACCTATGTTCTGTTACATTTGTACGAAATGTTACAGAAATAATGCTTATTCAGTGGGCACAGCACGAGAAAACCCATTTAGTATCTAAAAAGGGAAAAAGGAGAAAATGAAGGGAGCAAAAGGTCATATCGCCAAATTGTACAGAAACCAGACTGCAGTTACAAGAGTCGAAGGACATGAAAGGGAAGCAGTGGTTGAGAGGGAGTGGGATGAATTTGTAGCCAATCCCCCACGTTATTCAACCTGCACATAAAGGAAGCAGTAAAAGAAACCAAGAAGAAATGTAGAGAAAATGTAAAAACATTGAGATTTGCCGTTGTCATTATAATTCGGTAAGAGAAGGGTGAGGATTTGGAAGGCCAGATGAACGAAATGGAGAGTGTTATGAAAAGAAATTAGGTCAACATCTACATCTACAGATACATGGATATTCTGAAAATCACATTTAAGTGCCTGGCAGAGGGTTTATCGAACCGCCTTCACAATAATTCTCCATTATTCCAATCACGCACAGTGCGCTGAAAAAACGAAAACTTATATCTTTCCGTGCGAGCTCTGATTTCCCTTATTATATTATGGTGATCGTTTCGCCATATAAAGGTCTACGTCAGCAAAATATTTTCGCATTCGGAGGAGAAATGTGGTGATTGAAATTTCGGGAGAAGATTCCGCCGCAACGAAAAACGCCTTTGTTGTAATGATGTCCACCACAAATCCTGTATCATTTCAGTGACACTCTCTCCCCTATTTCACGATAACACATAACGTGCCACCCATCTTTGAACTTTCCCGATATACTCCGTCAGTCCTGTCTAGTATGGATCCCACACCGCGCAACAATACTCTGAAAGAGGGCGGACAAGCGTAGAGTCTCTTTAGTAGATCTAAAGCGTTCTACCAATAAAACGCAGTCTTTGGTTACCCTTCCCCACAACATTTTCTGTGTGTTCCTTCCAATTTAAGTTGTTCATAATTGTAATTCCTGGTATTTAGTTGAATTTACGGCCCACAGATTTGACTGATTTATCATGTAGCCGAAGTTTAACGGATTTCTTTTAGCATTCATGTGGATGATTCTACACTTTTCGTTATTCAGGGTCAATTGGCAATTTTCGCACCATACAGATATCTTTTGCAATTCGTTTTGATCTTTTGATTACTTTGTAGTCGATAAACGACAGCGTCATCTGCAAACAACCTAAAATGGCTGCTCAGATTATCTCCTAAATAGCCGGCCGCTGTGGCCGAGCGGTTCTAGGCGCTTGAAGACCACTACAACAATCTAGTTTCAGTAGTCATTTTCGGACTCGTGTGCAGTAAGGTCGTAAGGTACTGCTTCATAACATTTTTATAGACAGTGCTCAGGCTGGAACAATTAACGTGTAGCCGATTGTTAATGGACTGATAATGATGCACAGTTAATGTAAATAAATAATGTATCACCTCACAGTATCTTGCAAAGCAGTGAGTGTTGTAAATGAGAACAGGATGCAGTGTTTTATAAGTTAGTTAAAAGAGGTGGTATGGGATGAGGTCTATATAGAAAGAGATTTTAATGTAAAATTTACTTCTTTCCATAGTAAGTTGGTGTCAATATCTGAAAGTTTCTTTCCCAAAAAGTTATCCAGGAATACCGTCAAGAAGAACACGTACGCCGTGAATAACTAACACAATTAAAATCTCATGTAAGAGGAAGATGGAAATTTATATAAAGCTCAGAATAAATCAACATCTAACATTACTTGCACACTACAGAAAATACTGTAATATTTTAAGCAAAGTCATTAAAATGTCAAGAAGTATGTACAGCCTGATAGAAATTAATGACGCACATAATAAAATTAAAACTATAGGGACATTGTCAAACGAGAGACAGGACAGTCAATCAGTGTACAAGATGCCACAACAATTAAACAAAATCCCTATTATTACTCCGCTTGCGGCCGCAGTGGCTCGTTCTAACGTACGTTGCAGGCGTGTTTGGACGTACTCCTCCTATCTCGTCTAAATTAATGTACTAAATTTTAATGGTGTCATTTGTGTTTTAAACAAGCTATTGCTGTTCTAAGCTGAACTGGTTTCCTATGCTTAAGTTCGTGTGTGTGTGTGTGTGTGTGTGTGTGTGTGTGTGTGTGTATGATCCTGAACAATTCGAGTGCTGCAATTTCGTAAACACCATCTAACAAAATGAGTCATCAAATGTGTGAAACTATAAAACGATGTTGTAATTAACTTTTACCAAGAATAATAAGAAACCCTAAAACTGTGTACTAAATAAGCTGTTCTTTGAAATTCTGTATTGCACAGTGCAGCGAACAGTGCTGAAAAGCGTGACGTCACAGTGAGTGACTTTTAGTTCCAACACACAAAGCGAACAGAATAAGTAACCTGGATAAAATTGCGAACTGAATTTCCTAAGAAGAAATATCCAAAGTAAAACTATTAAAATTCCTCGTAAACTACGGACCAAAGCTGACTAAATAAAATTCCAAACATTAAATTTTGCACTCTCAAATGTAAGACTGCACTGTAAAAATAGAACTCGCTGACAAAAATATGAAATCTGAGCTGAACTTTACCTACGCTGAAACAAAAAACTTGACTGCAAATGTGTGTTAATTCCTAACGGACCAAACTGCTGAAGTCATCGGTCCGTAGCCTAACAGACTGCTTAAGCTAACTTATGCCAAGAACAACGCACATGCCCATCCCCAAGGGAGGACTCGAACCTCCGGTGGGAACGGCCGCGCAATCTGTGACATGGCGCCTAAGGCCGCGCGGCCACTCCGCGCGGCTGTAAATTTTCCAGTTGTGTACAGACTGTAATGTTAAACTAGCGCCAGGAAATCATGAGCCGGCCGGAGTGGCCGAGCGGTTCTAGGCACTTCAATCCGGAGCCGCGCGACTGCTACGGTCGCAGGTTCGAATCCTGCCTCGGGCGTGGATGTGTATGATGTCGTTAGGTTAGGTAGGTTTAAGTAGTTCTAAGTTCTAGGGTACTGATGACCTCAGCTGTTAAGTCCCATGGTGCTCAGAGCTATATGAACCGAACCACCATGGCTCACCTGCGACAACGGAAAATCGGTGCTGCTTGAAAGTGATGAAAACAGAAATACAGTAAACAGCAAACAAGCTAAAGGAAAACAATGCCTTGCGGAAATGCAATACTGCCGGCCGGTGTGGCCGAGCGGTTCTAGGCGCTTCAGTGCGGAACCGCGCGACTGCTACGGTCGCAGGCTCGAATCCTGCCTCGGGCGTGGATGTGTGTGATGTCCCTAGGTTAGTTAGGTTTAAATAGTTCTAAGTTCTAGGGGACTGATGACAGATGTTAAGTGCTCAGAAGCATTTGAAATGCAATACAAGGACGTGCAGCTATGTTAAGCAAACAGTGCTCTTTACTTTTGGATCACTGTGTTTCACTTACTGCATTGCGACCAAACTTATTTAGAAATAAAAATTTTCGTGAGGAAACGGTGGTAGAAACTCGGCTTATTAAATGATTGAAAGACAGTAGCATTCAAAAACTGTACTGAAACTGATGTATTAACAATTGCGATCATCTTTACAAAAATCATTTTTACATAAGTATACTACTATGCCAAGTCATTACTTGCTGTGATGGTAAGGGGAACGCTAAATTTATAGCTTGGGTGAGTGCAAGCCATGTGAACAGATAACTTCGATTAATCGCGTTTCAAATAAAAATCGAACTAAATTACCCGAACCATTAAAGGTAAATCCTAAAACTTTGTCTTTTTCAAACTCATCATAAATGACAAGCAAGCAACAAATTCAAATACAACATTACCTGAGTATGTTTGCACTCTTCAAATCAATCTTTACAAAATCAGATTTCAAAAATTAAACATTTCTTCAGTTGCATCTCAGTGTTTTGCTACCTATTCCCAGACTGTTCAGTAGCATGACCAACACCCGGCTGTCTCACGCACTTCACTCTGAATGCTACTAGCAACGAGAATGCTACTGACAATCAAATACCACGTTGCTTGTATTCAGAACCTCTGTGGCGTAACATATCGACTATTGAAGACTTTATCTGAAAAATATCCATTGTACGGATATGAAGGACGACACAGCGAATAAAAATAGAGCTCACTCCACTTTCTTTGAACACCAAAAATAGGCTAGAAACCTTACAGTCGATATGAAGGTTTCACGTTTCACGCAGTTCGGGATACCGAAACTAAGTTTTTCTAGATGTATAGTATCCACAGAGATGAGTATTTTTCTATATGGCTAACACTCGAAACTTTATTACCGGGACAGTCGAGCAGCTATACTTCTTCAATGGTTCTCGAGAGCTTTAAAGAAGAAAGGAATGGAGTTTGGTAATTGTCGTTTGTGGTGAAACTTTAAACCATAAAGTGTCATGGAAATGTTCACTGTTCAGTCAGCCTTACCCTTTACATTAAACATGGGCTCTGAAATGCATACCTCTTGAGCTATGACCTCTTGTTCAGTAGACGAGATGTATTTCATAGCAGCGAAGATGAACAAGTGCTCACAAGTTCTTAAGGTATGCACTTTAGAGCCCATGTTCACGGGATATTTTTTTCTTGTTTTGCTCCATACTACCACCTCTCAAAAAATGGAAAGCAAAGAGCTTGTAGTAAAAGAGATTTGTTCCACAGTATCGAAGATGAAGAAGTGCTGATAGCTCTTAAGGTATGCATTTTAGAGCCAAGGTTTACTACACACTTCTGCTCCGAATAATCGTACCTGCCATACCACAGAATATTGACCATTCCTCTTGGAAAACCCTGTACTCATTCCACTCTTTGTCACAGCATCTAACAGTAATCTCCATTACGACATCTCAAAAAATATGCAGTCTTTTCTTTTCGCCTTCTTCAGCATTCAAGTTCCTGACCCAGGTGTGTTTATCTTCCATATGAAATTTTCTTTCTGTGTCTCTCTTTCTTCTTTGTCACTCATAGTCAGACAAGCAACTATTAATTTTATAGTGCTCTTTTCTGGAGAAGCGGTTACATGAGCTAATATTACTTTCACTTCCTTCAGCTATTTTGACACGTTTTCCGAGATACTTAAATGTGTAACACGAGCCACATTTTATACCTGAAGATACACATTTGCAATTTTCTTTCCATCGCTTTTGTTCTGCATAATTTTTCTTCTGCTTCTGTTAATCTCCATAACATTCGTTAATATTAGAATTCAAATCATCCTTCCTTCGTCTGTGCCCAATAAAGAAATGTCGTCTATGTAAGTGGACCGTTCTTAATTTTCGTCCCACTGCTGCTGTTTTCCATGAATTACTTAATTTCACTTTCTGTTTACAATCGAATAACAAAGTAGATGAGCCATCTCCTGGCCTGAATCCCTTTGATATCCTTGCCTGATGGCCTTCCTCGTCTACGATGGCGTTTTGATTCCTACACAGCTTCAAATATCTTCTTTTTTCCTGTGTTTCCCCATATTCTTCTTTAGTTTGACCATTGTGTTCCAACTAGCTTTACTGAATACTTTCTCTGTGCATATGACGACAATCAAAATTGATTAGTTAGCTAAAACGATTTCTCAATTATCAGTTATAAGTCAGCATTGCCTCTCTAGTTCTACGATTCCTCCCAAATCCAAACTAGTTGTCCTGTACACTTTCTTCTGCTTTCTTGCTCATGAAATAATAGCTAATTCCTAATAGTATTTTTAAGTCGCGTAATACACGTGTAAATTTTCTGCACTGGAATTACTTTCAGAGTGTTTTTGCCATTTCTCGTGTGACTGCCGATTTCATATTAAATGTTCATATAAATGTTTTCATTTATCAGCTACTTCAACATTCTTTTCTCTCCCCGTAGGAATTCGAGAAATGTATTTGTACGCATCATTTCAAGACTTTTGCGTATAAGCAATACAAATGTAAGAAATACGACAGAGATAATCACCTGCTGGATAGTGACTACGGTTAGCACAACATTCCCATGCGTCTTGCGTATCAAAAACAAAAAGAAAAAGAAAACTTGTTATACTACAGTGTAGCGACTAACAAGCTGACACAAATAGATCACTGCATATATCTACCGCTTCTCAGAGCAAGATATCTGATTTTCATCTGAAAATAAGGAAAAGTAAACCTAATACAAGAAAAATTTACGTACCACTACGCAGTTCTTTATTTTTTTCGTTTCGGTCAATCATCCAGAACACAAGAATCTTGCCAAAGAAAGCGTAACTGGAGAGCGAAAGATGGGACTGGAGGGAAGGAAACAGACTTTTTTTAAAGAAACAACTAATGACCGGGTCTTTCACAGTTTTTATCTGCCAGGAAGAGCCCATTTGAAAGATAACATGCAAACTGTACAAGACATCGATAATGATCAGTTGCAAGTATTTCCTATTCTCTGTGTCGATATTGTTGCTAATCGCTTAACATTTGTTACGTAATAGACTGATACTGTCACACTGCCCTGTGTAACTAATGTCTCTGTCACATTCTAAGACAGAAAAAAAAGATGCACCTCTAGGGAATTATCCGAATGGGACAGAAATCGGTAGATGTGGTAAACATGCATATGCAAACAAACAGATGGCTACAATTTCAGAAAAATTGGATGATTTATTCAAGAGGAGGAGCTTCGAAAACTAAGCAAGTCAACAACGGCCTTCAAGCAAGCAGTTATTCAGCTTGGCATTGACTGATAGAGTTGATGGATGTGCTCCTGAGGGATATCTGCCAAATTCTGCCCAACTGACGTGTTACGTCGTCAAAAACCCGAGGGCCAGGTTCTCAATTGGAGAGAGAACCGGCGTCCCTACTAGCCAAGATAGGGTTTGGCAAACACGAAGACAAGCGGTAGAAACTCTCAGCGTGTACGAGGATGCATTATCTTGCTCAAAAGTAAGCCCAGGGTGACTTGCCAGAAGGGCAACAAAACAGAGTGTAGAATATCGTCGATGTTGCACTGTGCTGCAGATGACACCCACAAGAGTCCTGCTATATAAAGAGATCACACCCCAGGTCATCACTTCCGGTTGTCGGGCCGTATGGCGGGTGACAGTGTGATTGGTATGCCACCGCTAACGCGTCTTCTCTGGTCATTGGAGCTCAGTTTGAAGCTGGATTCACCACTGAGGACAATGCTACTGTAGTCATTGAGATTCCAGACGCGCGATGTGGCTCGACAATCAGGAATGATGGTCTGGGGTGGCACACCTTTTAACAGCAAGACACCTATGGTTGTCATTTGCCGCACCGTTACAGCACAGAGATGCGTCGGCGATATTCTACGCCTCATTTTGTTGCCCTTCACGGCAAGCCACCCTGGGCTTACATTTCAGCAGGATATTTATTGCTCGCCCGCACGTGGCTGCTTGTCTTCGTGCTTGCCAAACGCCACCTGGGCTGCTGTGGTCGCCGGATCTCTCACCAACAGAGAACGTTTGGAGCGCGATGGACAGGACCCTACAACTATCTCGGGATTTTGACCGTCTAATGCGTCGTCGGACAGAATTTAGCACGATATCCATCAGGAGGGCATCCAGTAATCAATGCCAAGCCGAATAATTGTTCACGTAATGGACAGAGGTAGACGCTATTGACTTGCTTAATTTTTGAAGCTCTTCCTCTTGAATAAATCACCTAATTTTTTCTGAAATTGTAATAATTTGTTTGTCTGTATATGTTAATCACGTCTACCGATTTTCGCTCGATCGGGTAAATCCTTTGTGACCCCTCACTCATTTGTTGGCCTGAGAATTGTATTCAACACACCATGGTATCAAAAAGTATCACATCCATCCCATCAGAATTTCGTTCTGCCCGCGCTCTTTCGAAAGAATAGACATTTGACGTCAAGCCTTTCCTGTGGAACTTTATCACTTGAGTATGAAAACACAAGTGGATCGAATATAGTTTTTCGTTCACTTAGTGCCGCGCATGACACAACGAGCAGTGTGCCCTCGATTTAAAGCAACGATAGCGTCACCAAGGTCCCCGTCTAGCGACTGGGACAATTCCCGGAAACCGCCTCGCGACGAATGATAGCGCAGCGCCCAAGACGGAGGCCGTGCGGGGCGCCCGCAGGCCACGCGATACGGGCGGCGGCGTCTGTCGCGGGTCACACAGTCCTGCGCAGGCCGCCGCTCGCGTCGCATGTCCAGGATTCGACTCTCGCTACACTGACATAGGCAGATGACTGGTCTCAGTAAGACAAGTTCGCAAAAGGTTCAGTTAACACCTCAAGAAAGAATTGTTACATAATTACACTACTGGCCATTAAAATTACTACACCAAGAAGAAATGCAGATCATAAACCAGTATTCATTGGACAAATATATTATACTAGAACTGACATTTGATTACATTTTCACGCAATTTCGGTGCATAGATCCTGAGAAAACAGTACCCAGAACAACTACCTCAGGCCCTAATAACGGCCTTGATACGCCAGGTCATTGAGTCAAACAGAGCTTGGTTGGCGTGTACAGGTACAGCTGCCCCTGCAGCTTCAACACGATACCACAATTCATCAAGAGTAGTGACTGGCGTATTGTGACGAGCCAGTTGCTCGGCCACCATTGACCAGACGTTTTCAATTGGTGAGAGATCTGGAGAATGTGCTGGCCAGGACAGTAGTCGAACATTTTCTGTATCCAGAAAGGCCCGTACAGGACCTACAACTTGCGGTCGTGCATTATCCTGCTGAAATGTAAGGTTTCACAGGGATCGAATGAAGGGTAGAGCCACGGGTCGTAACACATTTGAAATTTAACGTCCACTGTTCAAAGTGCCGTCAATGCGAACAAGAGGTGACCGACGCGTGTAACCAATAGCACCCCATACCATCACGCCAGGTGATACGCCAATATGGCGATGACTAATACACGCTTCCAATGTGCGTTCACCGCCATGTTACCAAACACGGATGCGTCCATCATGATGCTGAAAACAGAACCTAGATTCATCCGAAAAAATGACGTTTGCCATTCGTACACCCAGGATCGTCGTTGAGTGCACAATCGCAGGCGCTCCTGTCTGTGATGGAGCATCAAGGGTAACCGCAGCCATGGTCTCCGAGCAGATAGTCCATGCTGCTGCAAACGTCGCCGAACTGTTCGTGCAGATGGTCGTTGTCTTGCAAACGTCCCCATCTGTTGACTCAGGGATCGAGACGTGGCTGAACGATCCGTTACAGCCATGCGGATAAGATGCCTGTCATCTCGACTGCTAGTGATACGAGGCCGTTGAGATCCAGCACGGCTCTCCGTATTACCCTTCCAGAACCCACCGATTCCATATTCTGCTAACAGTCATTGGATCTCGACCAACGCGAGCAGCAATGTCGCGATACGATAAATCGCAATCTCGATGGGCTTCAATCCGACCTTTATCAAAGTCGGAAACGTGTTGGTATGCATTTCGCCTCATTACACGAGGCATCGCAACAACGTTTCCCCAGACAACGCCGTTCAGGTGCTGTTTGTGTATGAGAAATCGGTTGGAAACTTTCCTCACGTCAGCTCGTTGTAGGTGTCACCGCCGGCGCCAACCTTGTGTGAATGCTCTGAAAAGCTAATCATTTGAATATCACAGCATCTTCTTCCTGTCGGTTAAATTTCGCGTCTGTAGATCTTTGTGGTGTAGCAATTTTAATGGCCAGTAGTGTAAAACTTAAAAAGTCATTCACCTGTTCAACTAATAGTAATATCAAATTGGTAATACCGGTTCCCGTCTGATCACCGAAGTTAAGCGCTTTCGGGTTTGGCTGCCACTTGGCTGGGTGACCGTCCGGGTCTGCCGAGTCTGTTGGAAAGCGGAGTGCACTCAGTTCTTGTAAGGCCAATTGAGGAGTAACTCGATGAGAAGTAGCGCCTCTGGTCACGAAAGCTGACAACGGCCGGGAGGGTGGAGTGCTGACGACATCCCCCTCTATATCCGAACCCTCTGACGCCTAACGGTTGAGGATCACGCGGTGGTCGGTCGGTATCATTGGGCCTTCCAAGGCCTGTTCAGACGGAGCTACTGAGCTACATTTACCGATTCAAGGAAAATGACAGCACAAATATTGAGAATTAAAAGCCTATTGGTCTTTCATCTATCTTGTACAAGTTGTAAATAAAAATCACTATAAACTGCTTGTGTCAGATATTTGACTTTGACCAAATAGTCAGTACTACTGACTATATCCAAGCAGTATGTTTACTGATAGAGAAATATACAGAGGCTAATATCCCACTTCACCTGATCCACATAGACTATCAGAAGGCGTTCGACACGACCAAAACCCTGTCCGCCGCTCGTGGTCTCGCGGTAGCGTTCTCGCTTCCCGAGCACGGGGTCCCGGGTTCGATTCCCGGCGGGGTCAGGGATTTTCACCTGCCTCGAGATGACTGGGTGTTTGTGTTGTCCTCATCATTTCATCATCATCCAGGAAAGTGGCGAAATTGGACTGAGCAAAGGTTGGGAAATTGTACGGGCGCTGATAACCGCGCAGTTGAGCGCCCCACAAACCAAACATCATCATCATCATCACGACCAAAACCCAGGTAGTACTGAGGACAATGAACAGATGCCGCATTGACTACAGATATATCGACTTAATCCGCTAGATTTACGATATTCGAGTTTGTTGATATTCTCATTCCGGAGATACGCGATCTGTTGTAATTTATTTATCAGTGTTAGGGATAGAACCCTCCCCCCCCCCCCCCCATGAAACATGGACCTTGCCGTTGGCTGGGAGGCTTGCGTGCCTCAGCGATACAGATAGCCATACCCAGCTACAACGGAGGGGTATCTGTTGAGAGGCCAGACGAACGTGTGATTCCTGAAGAGGGGCAGCAGCCTTTTCAGTAGTTGCAGGGGCAACAGTCTGGATGATTGACTGATATGGCCTTGTAACACTAACCAAAACGGCCTTGCTGTGCTGGTACTGCGAACGGCTGAAAGCAAGGGAAAACTACAGCCGAAATTTTTTGCGAGGGCAATCAGCTTTACTGTATGAGCAGCATGGAGAGCTGCATCAAACCAGTCTCACGACTGAAGACCACCACAACAACAACAACAGGGATATCTGGATGGATTACTAGTTTCGGCTAACAATCTAGCCCTCTTCAGATCATAAACCATTTTTGATTAGTGCTGGTGCCATTACAGATTCACACACCGTTAAAATCTTTCTTAAAACAACATCCATACGTGACATAGCTAAAAACCGTTTTTTACCGTTCGTGTCCAGTATAATTGAATGATGGTCATGAAACAAAGGCGTTAAGCCGTTAAAACTTGGTAACTGACACTGACATTATTTACAATACATCATTTCAAATTAGTCGAGCCCGAATTTTATCGATATGTGTTAAGAAAGACAGTTAAACTCGAAGAATAAACAGCATTCCCGCCTCGAGTCTTGGCGCTGCGTGCTTGGCGCTAGAGTCAGGGTGGGCCATGGCAGTACTGTCGCTGCCGGACTACTGGATATCGTTCGAGTTTTATGGGACCTGTTAATAAATTTAGATAGAACAAATATCATACTAAACTAATCTGGGACCGCTCTGTCGAATGGGCATGTAAGATTCCGCTTTAAAAATCGTTTTGTTTGCAACGTGAAACACCCCGTCGATACTGGGCTTCGCATGGAAGTCGAGATGAGCAGTATTTGTCTGAGCTGACTCCAGCTACACAGTGCAAAAACTAAATTACAGACAGCTGCTGAAACACAAGAAAAAAATTGTTTGATAGCTGTTAGGGGAGACTCTCTCTATACGTAGCTGTAAAGTGGTACATGTGAATAGTATGGCAGCTGATGCCCATTACAACGTTCACGCACTAACATTCGGCATAGAGATATATACATTCGTGGCCGGTACTGTATCGAAATGATGACTCCATGGGAAATCAATGGGGATTATGTCATGTATGGATGTTGCCATTTTAAAAAGATTTTAACGATACGTGAAGCCGCAATGACACCAGTGCTAATGAAGAAAGTTTTGTGATATGAAGATCGCTAGATTGTTAGCCAAAACCAGTAACCCATCCAAATAAATCTTGGCCTCATGGGTTTTCAGTCCGTAATATATATAAAAAATTTACGCGATTGCTACTCGACAAGTAAAAATAAAGGAAGACTGGAACACTGGAAAGCCGGCCGGAGTGGCCGTGCGGTTCTAGGCGCTACAGTCTGGAACCGCGAGACCGCTACGGTCGCAGGTTCGAATCCTGCCTCGGGCATGGATGTGTGTGATGTCCTTAGGTTAATTAGGTTTAAGTAGTTCTAAGTTCTAGGGGACTGATGACCTCAGAAGTTGAGTCCCATAATGCTCAGAGCCATTTGAACCATTTGAACACTGGAAAGGTTTCCGTGACAAGAGGCATCAGACAAGAAGACACAATCTCACTTACCTTATTCACCTTGGCTATGGAGGATGTGTTAAAGTGTCTATCCCGAAGACAAAGACGTATGAATGTAATCAACATAGATTGAAACTGTCTCAAATATCTCTTTGCAGATTGTATCACCCTCTTGAGCAACAACACATACGAACTGCCAACAATGAGTTGGTAATTCAGACATGCTTCCCAAGCTGTAGGCCTCAGAATCAACCTTCAAAAGACAAAAGTCATTAACCCTGTCAATATTACTTTTTCCATCGAAAACCATGTTCTGAAAGTAGTAAATGGCTCTGAGCACTATGGGATTTAATATCTTAGGTCATCAGACCCCTCGAACTTGTTGTTGTTGTTGTTGTCTTCAGTCCTGAGACTGGTTTGATGCAGCTCTCCATGCTACTCTGTCCTGTGCAAGCTTCTTCATCTCCCAGTACTTACTGCAACCTACATCCTTCTGAATCTGCTTAGTGTATTCATCTCTTGGTCTCCCTCTACGATTTTTACCCTCCACGCTGCCCTCCAATGGTAAATTTGTAATCCCTTGATGCATCAGAACATGTCCTACCAACCGGTCCATTTTTCTAGTCAAGTTGTGCCACAAACACCTATTCTCCCCAATTCTATTCAATACCTCCTCATTAGTTATGTGATCTACCCATATAATCTTCAGCATTCTTCTGTAGCACCACATTTCGAAAGCTTCTATTCTCTTCTTGTCCAAACTATTTATCGTCCATGTTTCACTGCCATACATGGCTACACTCCATACAAATACTTTCAGAAACAACTTCCTGACACTTAAATCTATACTCGATGTTAACAAATTTCTCTTCTTCAGAGACGCTTTCCTTGCCATTGCCAGTCTACATTTTATATCCTTTCTACTTCGACCATCATCAGTTGTTTTGCTCCCAAAATAGAAAAACTCTTTTACTACTTTAAGTGTCTCATTTCCTAATCTAATTCCCTCAGCATCACCCGACTTAATTCGACAACATTCCATGATCCTCGTTTTGCTTTCTTGATGTTCATCTTATATCCTCCTTTCAAGACACTGTAGATTCCGTTCAACTGCTCTTCCAAGTCCTTTGCTGTCTCTGACAGAATTACAATGTCATCGGCGATCCTCAAAGTTTTTATTTATCCTCCATGCACTTTAATAGCTACTCCGAATTTTTCTTTTGTTACCTTTACTGCTTGCTCAATATACAGATTGAATAACATCGGGGAGAGGCTAAACCCCGGTCTCACTCCCTTCCCAACCGCTGCTTCCCTCTCATGCCCCTCGACTCTTATAAATGCCATCTGGTTTCTGTACAATTTGTAAATAGCCTTTCACTCCCTGTATTTTACCCCTGCCACCTTTAGAATTTGAAAGAGAGTATTCCAGTCAACATTGTCAAAAGCTTTCTCTAAGTCTACAAATGCTAGAAATGTAGGATTGCCCTTCCTTAATCTATTTTCTAAGATAGTCGTAGGGTCAGTATTGCCTCACGTGTTCCAACATTTCTACTGAATCCAAACTGATCTTCGCCGAGGTCGGCTTCTACAAGTTTTCCCATTCGTCTGTAAAGAATTCACGTTAGTATTTTGCAGCTTTGACTTATTAAACTGATAGTTAGGCAATTTTCACATCTGTCAACACCTACTTTCTTTGGGATTGGAATTATTATATTCTTCTTGACGTCTGAGGGTATTTCGCCTGTCTCATACATCTTGCTCACCAGATGGTAGAGTTTTGTCAGGACTGGCTCTCCCAAGGCCGTCATGGAATGTTATCTACTCCCGGGGCCTTGTTTCGACTCAGATCTTTCAGTGCTCTGTCAAACTCTTCACGCAGTATCGTATCTCTCATTTCATCTTCATCCACATCCTCTTCCATTTCCATAATATTGTCCTCAAGTACATCGCCCTTGTATAGACCCTCTATATACTCCTTCCACCTTTCTGCTTTCCCTTCTTTGCTTAGAACTGGGTTTCCATATGAGCTATTGATATTCATACAAGTGGTTCTCTTTTCTCCAAAGGTCTCTTTACTTTTCCTGTAGGCAGTATCTATCTTACCCCTAGTGAGATAAGCCTCTACATCCTTACATTTGTTCTCTAGCCATCCCGGCTTAGCCATTTTGCACTTCCTGTCGATCTCATTTTTGAGACGCTTGTATTCCTTTTTGCCTGCTTCATTTACTGCGTTTTTATATTTTCTCCTTTCATCAATTAAATTCAATATTTCTTCCGTTACCCACGGATTTCTACTAGCCCTCGTCTTTTTACCTACTTGATCCTCTGCTGCCTTCACTACTTCATCCCTCAAAGCTACCCATTCTTTTTCTACTGTATTTTTCCCCCATTCCTGTCAATTGTTCCCTTATGCTCTCCCTGAAACTCTGTACAACCTCTGGTTTAGCTAGTTTATCCAGGTCCCATGTCCTTAAATTCCCACCTTTTTGCAGTTTCTTCAGTTTTAATCTACAGTTCATAACCAATAGATTGTGGTCAGAGTCCACATCTGCCCCTGGAAATGTCTTGCAATTTAAAACCTGGTTCCTAAATCTGTGTCTTACCATTATATAATCTACCTGATACCTTCTAGTATCTCCAGGTTATGCTCTGTGCAAAATTCCACCAGACAGCTTCCTCTTTTGTTTCTCTCCCCCAATCCATATTCACCCACTATGTTTCCATCTCTCCCTTTTCCTACTCTCGAATTCCAATCACCCATGACTATTAAATTTTCGTCTCCCTTCACTACCTGAATAATTTCTTTTATCTCATCATACATTTCATCAATTTCTTCACCATCTGCAGAGATAGTTGGCATATAAACTTGTACTACTGTAGTAGGGGTGGGCTTCGTATCTATCTTGGCCACAATAATGCGTTCACTATGCTGTTTGTAGTAGCTTACCCGCATTCCTATTTTCCTGTTCATTATTAAACCTACTCCTGCATTACTCCTATTTGACTTCGTGTTTATAACCCTGTAGTCACCTGACCAAAAGTCGTGTTCCTCCTGCCACCGAACTTCACTAATTCCCACTGTATCTAATTTTAACCTATCCATTTCCCTTTTTAAATTTTCTAACCTACCTGCCTGATTAAGGGATCTGACACTCCACGCTCCAATCCGTAGAACGTCAGTTTTCTTTCTCCTGATAACGACATCCTCTTGAGTAGTCCCCGCCCGGAGATCCGAATGGGGGACTATTTTACCTCCGGAATATTTTACCCAAGAGGACGCCATCATCAATTAACCATACAGTAAAGCTGCACGCCCTCGGGAAAAATTACGGCCGTAGTTTCCCCTTGCTTTCAGCCGTTCGCAGTACCAGCACAGCAAGGCCGTTTTGGTTAGTGTTGCAAGGCCAGATCAGTCAATCATCCAGACTGTTGCCCCTGCAACTAGTGAAAAGGCTGCTGCCCCTCTTCAGAAACCACACGTTTGTCTGGCCTCTCAACAGATACCCCTCCGTTGCGGTTGCACCTACGGTACGGCCATCCGTATCGCTGAGGCACGCAAGCCTCCCCACCAACGGCAAGGTCCATGGTTCATGGGGGTAGGCCTAGAACTTAGAACTACTTAAACGTAACTAACCTAAGGACACCACACACATCCATGCCCGAGACAGGATTTGAACCTGCTATCGTAGCGGTCGCGCGGTACCAGACTGAAGTGTCTAGAACCTCTCGTCCACACCGGCCGGCGAAAGTAGCAAATGAATATACCTATTGCTATTATTTGGTGTCTCTATGGGATTTATTCATCCATATGTGGCTTCAGCTGGATGTGTCATACCTAAGAAACTTCTGGACTCTCTTCCTTGGAGAACTATGGCCATTTTCTAAGCTAGAGATGGTGCTACACAGCGAGAATAGGATCTCTCCTGGGACTGATTATGTTGTGACTTGGCAAGACAGCCAAGCCACTATGATTGCTAGCCGAAAGGCACGCGTCTAAGCTCACGCAGGCTGGCGTGAGGTCTGGAACAGTTATAGGAGTTTATAGTAGGAAGAAAAGTACGTAGCTTCTGGAATACTTAACTTTAATCCATAATTGGTGAACATCGGTCTGACGGTACATGCATCACAAGATAAATAGCAAATGATAATGGCGCCTTGCTAGGTCGTAGCAAATGACGTAGCTGAAGGCTATGCTAACTATCGTCTCGGCAAATGAGAGCGTAATTTGTGAGTGAACCATCTCTAGCAAAGTCGGCTGTACAACTGGGGCGAGTGCTAGGAAGTGTCTCTAGACCTGCAGTGTGGCGGCGCTCGGTCTGCAATCACTGACAGTGGCGACACGCGGGTCCGTCGTATACTAGCGGACCGCGGCCGATTTAAAGGCTACCACCTAGCAAGTGTGGCGTCTGGCGGTGACACCACAGATTAACTTTTTCTTCGACGACTTTACTTATACGTGGTCCAGTCGCATTAATATGACCACCGTCCATGTTCGACAGCAACGTGCAGTAACCACTCACAGATGGCAGGTGGCACCAGTGACAGTGGAGGGTATATAAAGCGTTTTGAGGCAACGTGGAAAACAGTGTAGTCGTTGTCGTAACGCGCAAACGGAGCCATTCATCTGACGTGCAAAAGGGCGTAATCATTGGCTTCGGACCAAGGACGGAAGCATTTCCCAAACGGCTAAGACTGTAAACTGTTGGTGGCCCGCCATGGTTAAAGGATACCTTGGATGGCTAAACGGCGCCATCCACAGATGTTGGATGGCGCGGAGGTAACTGTGGTGTACCACGGGCAGTAGATGACAGGGTTGAATGGCGGTTGTGGAGATGTGTGTGAGCGAACACACGTGCAACTCTTGAGCAACTGCCCACCCACATGAACCAATTGGATACCAACAGTGTCTGCTCTACGACCGTTCAGTGAACGTTGTTGCTTATGGGCCTCCGCAGCAGGCGCATGGTTCGTGCACCCGTGCTGATTGCTGTTGAACGGCGATGAAGGCTGCAATTTGCAGTCATTACCGCAACAGGACGTCCACTGGCATGTAATACTTTCAGATAAATTACGTTTTATGTTCCATCGTGCAACGCGGAGGGAACGTTATGGCCTGGAGAATGTTTCCATGGCATCCACTGGGCTATCTCGTCATTCTGGAAGGCACAGTGGGGGGAGAGTGTATGTATTTGTTATGATTGTAAACATGAAAAATATAAGAAAATGCACTGAAACAATCATCTAAAACATTAAAGTATAATGAAGGTTCCAGAGCCTCCAAAGCTGATGAGATGGAGGGACAGAAGGAAGATTTAGAGTTTAACGCCCCGTCTACGACGAGACAGACTCAAATATCGCTATGTACAAGAATTGAAATTGTTATCTGCAGTTTGCTTTTCAAAGGAACCATCCTTATGTTCGCATTTAGACATGCCTGGTTGAGGGATTTAAAGCCCGCTCCCCTGAACACCGTTCGAGTGTTTCACAGTACTGCTTTGCTCGGTCATGAGATAGGACGCACAGCCAAACACCGATTAAACAGTAAAATCAAACGAATCTGAGGTACATCAATAACACCGATCGTTCTGTGGGTCACTATGAGCTGTGCCCCACGTTCTCACACCAAAATAGATCACAGGGAAATCTAGGATCTATTCCACGACATTGCCACGTAGACTCGAGATGGTGGACTATATTTTATGATCTCTCTACTTCAGACTAGCCATATTCTGGCGATGGAAGTGCCTTTTGAAACCAGAATGTGATCACAGCACAAGCGACCTTACCTAAGGAAGTGGTGTCCGCTAGCGCTCGTTGGTAGCCAAATAATTTTTAGTCATATTGCTTAACACATGTCTTTGAGTAGGGTCACAAGTCTTTTTAAAATGGTGAAAGATAAATATTTAGTTTTTTTAGCCCTGTTATTAACCGACAAAGTAATGAATCAGTTTTTTCCCAGAAAAGAAATTTATCTATCCACATAGACGATAGACACTTGTTACAAAACATGCTTCTTCTGCATCACTCCCCTCCCTAGCGACAGTTTATTCATACACACCCTGCACCCCCATCTAAAAACAGTCAAATTAAAAAAAAAAATTGGCCTGTTGTTAATAAAACACATGATTTTTTTGACTCTTTACTTCTGAACTGGCAGAAATTGGAAGACTTCAGACTAACAATGCTTTGTGACTGACCACAGCGACTAATAATAATAACCATAATAATAATAATACAGTGCAAGCCCTACAGCAGCTCAGTAACCATTAAATAGTTACTGTTGTGTTGAACTGTCAATTAGTTCCTTTATTGCTCCGAAGTGAATAATGAACGAATTTCTGGTCCACTGTTGGAACTACCTACAACTCGGAGAAGGCATTTTCTTGAGATATTTAAGCATAATTACGTGCTGTATGTGTCTCAGTTTTACTCTCACAGATGATGGATACAAAGTGTGTTCAGTATTTAAGCTATGAAAGTAAGATGTTGTTTTTAAACTGGTTCAGTATAGCTTTCTGCTGAAACAGTGATAACAGTAATGATCTTTTAATAATAATTCAGTTTCGTGACCGAATTAGAACTGGATCCTTTTATTTTTACTCCTCAGAAAAATACTTTTTACCTCTCAGAGGGTAATTACCCTGCTAAGGTCGCAGGTTCGAATCCTGCCTCGGGCACGTATGTGTTAGGTTTAAGTAGTTCTATGTCTAGGGGACTGATGACCTCAGATGTTAAGTCCCATAGGGCTCAGAGCCATTTCAATCATTTTTGGTAATTACCCCCCCCCCTCCACCCAAGTTGGGAATCACTGAACTAGACAGTGTTGTATCATAATGTTAATCGCGTTATATCGAACTCGGTAAAGTTTCTACTAAAGCTTTGTTGCAAAGTGGTTCGAGTATTGTGAAGAGTTGGACAAAAGTATTTTTATAGAAATGTTCTTTATTCGCTAATAAATGGAAAGTGTTATTGGTCGCATTGTTTATCTACACACGACCGTCAGTTATTATAGATTTATTTGGTTTTTCATAAAGAAGACCAGATTTCAAAACTCCATATTTATTGATAAAAAATACTACAAACATGGGATTAATTGAAAAATACTTAGAAAATATTTAGAAATCTTAAAGTTATGGCTACGCTAGTACAAATTCTCTATGTGTCCGCGATCAGCAGAGCGAACATCTTCACGATAGCTACATTCGTCATAAATTTTACATAATGTATCTGCTTTTACAGAAGTTGTGGCGGTTGTTACCCTGTTCTTCACTTCTTCTACGTAGTGAGTTAAGGAGGCGATGAAAATACTTTGCTTCACACATATCGCCACGAGGATAAATCGCATGGGGTCTTGTCTGTCGACCTTGGAGGCCATAAAGCAGGGCAGTCTTTCTGGATCCCATGCACCCTGTCCAGCATTGAGGCAAAGTGTTACTGAGAAAGTAAAGTACGTTGTTGTGCCTGTGTTGCAAAATTAAGTTATCGGAGTCCTCCCGAAGTTGAGGAAAAAGCCAATTCTACAGCATTTGAAGATTTCTCATACCAGTGACTGTGTTTTCCTAAAAAAAGAAGGGATTGTACACTCTTTCACGAGAAACAGAACAAAAAACGTTCACTTTAGATGAGTCTCCTTCGTACTCAATAATATCATGAGTGTTCTGGAGTCCCCATATCCACACGTTAAACCTAAAATGAAATGTTGCTTCATCACTGAAAATTAACCGTGGGGAAAATGTAAAAAGATGATGTTCGTGCTCTTTCTGGTGAACACGTAGGGCATTTGTAATAGCATGGTTAAAACTTCAAGATTTGTGAGTATTTTGCAACTCAGCCCATGTCTGTAGGGTGTTTTTATCAATAAATATGAAGTTTTGAAATCAGGTCATTCCTCTTTAAGTATCCTGTATTAGCGATTGTATCATTGAGAAACTAAATTAGCGCTACGAAACAGCACTGTACTCGTACTTCTTGTGTATAAACGTGTTTCCCGATAATATGACGCCAGCACTTGTAAACTTTATTGCAGTACTAGGTCACAAATATGGCAGATAAATAAAATAAACTGAAGCTTACGCTTCTGGATAGAACAGAATTTTGCAGCACACCCAATATGTCTAGGCCACTCAGGAGATAGGTCGCGTCACACCGGCTGGGAAAGCCGGGAGCCTAACAGTACAACAATCGGCGGGAGAGAACGAACGTATTGGCATATGTGAATGGGCTGATGCTCAAATCAGAAAAACTTAACAGAATTTTCTTGAAACATGGTAGACTGTCACACTGCAAATACACACTGCGAGTGAATTCGAAATTAGTAAAAGGATCACAAAAACTGCATAGAGTTGAAGCAGCAAGTGCTGTTGCTGAAAGTGGTGACAGTTTTACGTACTAAATTTCGCACATTTCTACAACACTGTTGTAGTTTCGCATTCTGTGACTATGTATTGACGTCAGCTATTTGCAACGTACGTTTGTGCCAAACCGGGATTCGAAACTGGATTACTCGCCTTAACCACTTCAGCTATCCGAGCACACCACCAGGCACGATCCAAACTTCTATATGTCAAGTAGTCACAACTTTCATGCTCGCACAATTCGTGATTTGCCGCACAGGGGGACAAATAGAGGATTGTTCTAAATGATGGACCCATTTTCAAAACTTCGTATTTATTCAAGTAAAAATCCACAATGAACAAGATTTATACCAATGAAAACAGGAAGTTTCAAAGTTTTTTTCATAATGTTTGATATCAATTTAATTAATTTAATAATTCGTAATTAATTAATAATTAGCAATGTGAGAAACGTTATAAATGTTCCATGTGGCCACCGTTGGCTGTACGGCAAACATCGACGCGGTAGCCAAACTCGTCCCACACAAGCGAAAGCGTATCTGTTGTTACTGAATACACGGCAGCAGTGATCCGGCTCCGCAGATCGTTCAGAGTGGTTGGCAGAAGCGGGACGTAAACAACTTCCTTCACATGGGGTGGTGGTTGAATACCGAATTTGGTACGAATTGCCCGCTGCAAAGCAATTTGCGACTCACATTTCGCGAACTCAAGAACGGAGATAAACTTGTGTTCCACAATCACCATCTCACTCACAACTGACAGTGAAAATGACGTCGCTATTGCCGCGCGAACTCTACTATCACCGCCCGCCCGCCGCCGCCCGGCAAAAACTTTGAAACTTCCTCTTTTCATTGGTATAAAGCTTGTTCATTTTGGATTTGTTCTTGAATACATACAAATTTTTGAAAATGGGTCCATCATATAGAATAACCCTGTACTGTATCGTCATTTTAGCCTATCGAGACAGGAATAATTTATTGATGGTTACAACGCCTGTGTTTATAGTGTCAGTATCATCACAATACAATGTCCTTTAGACATACATGCATGTCTGAAGGAACAGACACTGTGTGGACACTCACATTGTAACCATCAATGAGGTATACTGTACCAGCATGATAAGTAAAAAGTCATTTCCCTTTCTCGTGCATCAAATTTAATGGCCAATATTAATCGAAAATTTTGTTCTAGTCATGAATCTAATGATCTTTAAACAGCCCAAGTAAGTTTTTGATTTTTTCCTTCTGATATCTCTCGCTCAATACTCTTTTCACCACAGGAAATACAAAATGTGCACGTAATTATTTAATGGAAGTAAAAATAAACCTGAACAGTTCACTGAAGCGCAGTGTCTCCGGTCGTGAACGGGACAACGCGGCTCGCCACTGTTCAACCTATCAACGAGCCTCGAAGAGTTATCTCGAGCTTAAACTGTACACACATTGTCATTTCACTTCAAGAATGTCTACCAAGCAAGGTGGCGCACTCGTTAGCCCACTCGACTCGCATTCAGGAGGCGACGGTTCAAATCCGCGTCTGGCCATCCTGATTTAGGTTTTCCGTAATTTCCCAAAATCTGTTCAGGAAAATGCCGGCATAGTTCTTTTAAAAGGGCACGGCCGGCTTCCTTCCCTAATCCGATTTGACCGAGTACCTCGCTGTTTGGCCCTCTCCCCCGAATCAACCAGCCAACCAAGAAGGTCTGTTAGCAAGGAAAGTTGTCCATGGAACTGGCTTACACCACAGCAACGTCATTCGAACAAACCATTCGAAACTAATTCAAGCAAGAGAATGGGGCACATTTATGTAGTTCTCCTGGAGCACGTTTAATCAGTTTTTTGCATTGTCATCCCAATTGATACCCCAGTCAAGGAAACTGTAAGACAACAGCAGGTGGAAACGCAATCAAAAAAAAAAAAAAATAATAGATGGAAATTGCTAAAAAGTTAGTGAAGATAATGAATCTCAAGCGGAAAATAATAATTCTACGAAAGGAAGGACTGATAAGGGTAAGAAATTGCTAAAAGCAAAGACAAGGAAATCTTTATATAGGCTTATACTTGTGATGTACTCATTAGTGTCCTGTCAAAAGGCAAGTTTTGACACGGTTACTCCGCATGCTCTCCAGGTCCACGTAATTTGCACTTCCTTTTTGTCATTGTTATCATGAATCTTCTCCTTCTTCTGAATCTCCTCACAAACCGGTCTTCCAAGGCGTCTGTTAGCAAGTACTCCCGTCTCAACGAATGTCCCATCCACTTCTTCTTCCTTTCTCGTATAACCTGCAGCAGTCTGATGATGAGGATCAAACCTGCTGTCGTATTTACTGCGTGAAACAATACAACCGATCAAAAATGAAATCAAGAATCGATCCAGTGCCTTAGCTGTAAAACCTGAATTCACGGCGATAGTGCCACAGGAAACACTTTTTCTCTTACATGAACTGAAACTCAGAAACTAATGATGAATAGGATTTTAATTAACATACAAACTTCTTTGTAGGACATATGCTGACAGGTGGTAGTTCGGCAAAACTTTTGTTTGTTGCCAGTAAAATAATTGGTTTGTCATGTTAATTGGTGTAAGTAAGACTGTAATTTTTTTACTGCCGATAAGACTTTAAGGAAAATTTAAGAGTGTGTTTTAATTACTTGTTATTGCGTTTGATGATATAAGCAAACAGGCCCCTTCCCCCCGATTTTAATGATTGGTAGTCATATGTACTATTCGTACTAGGAAAACATTGCTACCTCACCAATAAATTAAAGTATATAGGAGTAGTCAAACTACGTCTACAAAATGTCATTATCATGCTGCAGCTTCAAACCTAAAGTGGCGTCTTGGTGAGAATTGATTTATTGAATAGGTGCATAAACTTGCTCCATACCCAGGCCACATTTACATACTCGGAATGACTCTATACAAAATTATTTTGCAGTCTTAAATTTAAAATTGAATTAGAAAAATATACCCCAGGTTACATTTTTATAACCATATTATCAGACTAAAAGTTTCAAACATGATCATTCTAACAAAAAAATTGAAAAAAGGAAGGAAAACACATCGTCGTAAATGTGCCCCAATCTCCTCTACATTTAAAATCTTCCTTTTACTGGTAGCCTACTGTCAACAACACCAGCTGATGATAGCTACCTGTAAATTATTGCTTGTAAGTTACCCGAGCAGAACGCATCAGAACCGCTGACTGCCTTTTACGAGGCAACTGGAAGGACTATAACAACTCATAAATGGAAGAACATTATAAAATAATATTTGAGGAACTTCATTTTTGCCTTCAAGACCTACTGATAAATTTTATTTTTAAGAATCGGTATCAGTCCACAGATCATCAGATTCGTATAAGCATTTGTCATATCATATTAGGTGGTATAAAAATCACTGACGTCAGATAATAAAGTCCATGAATTAGTTACTGTTAGCACTAGTAGTATAAATTACACCGTGAGTAATAAACAACACCAGACAGTGCTCTCATTCATACTACATCAACAGTCAGCATTAACGCTGGGACGGAGGCATTCTAAATACCAGTATATGACAGCAATGACGAGCTCGTGAGACTTCATTATCTGACGTCATATCGCATTGTACAATAATGTAAATGCTTTTATGGACCTGATGATGAGCTGTGGACCGAAACTGGCTCTTAAATACAGAAATTTTTATCAGAAGCTCTTGGTGGTAATCATGCCGTTCTTCACCTTCTGGAAATATAAAGTCACAGCCACGGAGTGACGTTCCTTGTGTTGTGTAACGGTATTTTTTCTGCGGTCTGTTGACGACATAAGATCAGTGAACCACATAATCACATGAAATGCCTTTATACTGTAATGCAGTGCTATGTCTTCGTGATTTTATTGCTTCTCTATCTGTTCCAGTTTGCGCTGGGTTAATGAGCCGAACGATAAGCTCTTTGAGTAACACTGCAGCAAAATACCTCAGGAATTTCTGCAGTAACGACCGCGGCCTGAGAAGCGCTGTATCGACATACTAGTCCTCAGAAAGCAGTGCTTACCATCGTCACTAATGATCTCCAAAGAAAAACATAGGTGCGTGGAGTAAATGCCGTTATTTTCTTATTGCCAACAAGAGAACACGAAATCTTCTTACAAATACACGCCTAAGGCCATATTTCCAGGAGTCTCTGGTTGAAGCGAGTAAAGGTGATTGACTCAGTGCGCCATTCACTGGGTTCAGTAGGAAACTCATTGTAAGCAGGACATCAATGACCCCATAACAACAGTGCAGGTTGGATATAATTAATCTTTCTCTACTTGAGCAAGTGTAGACGAAAAACTACACTGACGGAAAAAAAAATCGCAACAGCAAGATGGAGCTGTGCGAGATAAACGAAAGTTGGTAGGTGTTTCTACATCTCAAAGGTGAAGTCTGTTCAAATTTCGCGCCTGTCGCATAAGAGTGGAGTTAGTAGCGCCACTTCGAGGACACAAATCAGGTTTGCTGTAAGTACTTTAAGTAGTCTGTTTGTATATTGGCAGCGCTATCTATTCACTGTGTTAATATCGCTGACATCACTCTGCGACCTCGGCAAGAGATTCTGTGGTTGGACGGACTAATGGTTAGCGAGTGGATAGGGAAGTGTATGGACATGACATTCTTAGTGGAGACTCAAACACAAGGAAATGTATGAGGATGGATGCGCAGTCGATATTGTCTGAGTAATGGAATTATTGACAACTATATAATTTTTGGAACTGGATGTCACATGAATAAGGCAAAATTTTCTAAATACATTGTTTTCTCTTCAACAAAATCTTTCTTTTGCTAACCATATGCCTCCTAGTTGTTAGAGTCTATAGTAGTTACAATCTTTTTATTTAGTTGGCTATTGTTGCTACTTGATGTAGTTCGTGTTATGAAGATTTTCTGTGAGGTAAGTGATCTATGAAAAAGAATGGGGATTCCCCTATCGGGATTCGTGACTGAAATGGGTTTACGTAATTAACAGAGATGGAGGCAGTTACATATTCCTTAAATTTCATATTTTTTGGACTTGTATAATTGTTAGGATTTCTTGCAATATAGCGCCATTCTTTTGTGTTAATTATTGAAAGTCATGTTATCAATGTGTAGCAGTCAGATTGCGTTGGGCCTGTGTATTGTGATTAATAAATGAATAGGTTAAGTTTGAGTTGTCTTTGTCAGGGAATACTCTGCAGGTCAGTGTTCAATTTAAAAAAATAATTTACGAAAGAGTTTCAATGTGAAACTTCCTGGCAGATTAAAACTGTGTGCCCGACCGAGATCTCATTCTGGAGTTTCAATATGTCGGGAGGGCTAGTTACCTTTGAGACTCGGCTGGTCCCGGCGGAGGTTCGAGTCCTCCCTCGGGCATGGATGTGTGTGTTTGTCCTTACGATAATTTAGGTTAAGTAGTGTGTAAGCTTAGGGACTGATGACCTAAGCAGTTAAGTCCCATAAGATTTCACACACATTTGAAGCTTTGAGACTGGAGAACGTGGTGGTGTAATAGGGATACGAGAAGCTGAATTTTCCTTCCGCGATACTGCAGAAAGACTTGGCAGCAGTGTAGCCACTCTGCGAGTATATAAGATATCAAGAAGACGAGGCTTCACGTGACCAAGTGGCTCTACCAAAAAGGAAGACCACCCTGTTGGGCGTATAGCTCTGCCGCATTGTATTGCATCTGCAGCAGCAATTTGAGCAGCAGATGGCACCACAGTGACACAATGGACTGTTACAAATCGGTTGCTTGGACAGTTACGACGGAGACAACCTGTAATGTGCATTCCACAAACATCAAACCACCGCCGTCTGTGACTTTAGAGGTGTCAAGCGAGAGCTAATTGGATGGCAAGGTGGAGGTCTATTGTATTTTCTGATGAAAGCTGGTTCTGCCTCGTTGCCAGTGATGGCCGTGTGTCGGTTAGGAGAGGGCAGTTGAGGGTCTGCAACCAGCCTGTCCGCGTGCTAGACACACTGGACCTATACCCGGAGTTACGGTCTGGAGTGCGATTTCGTACGACAGCAGGAGCACTCTCTTGTGGTTATCTCATGCACACTGACTGCAAATTTGTACACCAATCTGGTGATCCGACCTGTTGTGCTGCTATTCACGAACGGTAATCCACAGGGTGTTTTCCAACAGGGTAACACTCGTCCAGTTACAGCTGTTGTAACCTAACATGTTCTCCAGAGTGTCGGCAAGTTGCCTTGGCCTGCTCGATCACCATAATTTGTCGCCAGTTGAGCACATATGGGACATCATCGAAAAATAATTCCAGTGCAATCCACAAACAGCATTAACTGCCCCTGTATTGTGCCTTATCAGCACTAGTGCCGCCTATTTCCTAACTTCCTCCTTCTGTAAGAATGGAGTTCGTGGTCGGCGCAGCCCGATGACGCGACAAGGTCAGGTGGCGGAAGCGGCGCTAGAGGGCGAGTTGGCGGGTGGAGTGGAGAGTGACCGCCGGGACGCAGGTGGATAGTAACGGTGTGATAGCGAACTCGGACGGACTGTGGAGTGTGCGGTTTGCCAGTATAGCTGGTCTCTGGTATTACGTACCCAAGCTGTCTATCAGTCCAGCTGGTTTGGCGGAAAGCTCCGAGAACTGCGTGTGACGGTTTTACTCGCAGGCCTGCATTAGCTCTGGCTGAATTGATAACAGTTATCCCGTGAGGCACTCTACCGCCCTTCAGACTTCTAAATGGTGGGCGCGCGTCGTATTGGAAGATATGTCGGAAGTTCTGTAACTTTGTGAAACACCACTGGTGTGGTTATGTTGTGATTGTGAGAGGAATTTGGCCTCTTGTCACTACGCAGAGCATAAGAGAAGATATGTTTTGTGTTTTAAGCTTTAGGGTGCTGTTTTAGTGTATATTATTCTGAAAAGTCTGATTCATGAAGTACACTATGTATGTGACAGGATCATTTTAATGCATCCACGTTATTTGCTTATTATGGATTCTTGAAGGTTGTGCATTTCAAAGTATCTCGCGCTTACATTAACCTGAGCTCTTCTAATGTTAATCACTTACATATGATACCTAGACAAACGTATTCCCGGAATTTCATTACTCTACATTAATTATTTTTCTTTCCGTCAGTGTCATTAGCATACGGACCCGCCAGGATAGCCGAGAGCGCTAACGCGCTGCTTTCTGGACTCGGGTAGGTGTGCCGGCCCCGGATCGAATCCGCCCGGCGGATTAACGACGAGGGCCGGTGTGCCGGCCAGCCTGGATGTAGTTTTTAGGCGGTTTTCTACGTCCCGCTTGGTGAATACCGGGCTGGTCCCCACGTTCCTCCTCAGTTACACGCGCCGCAGACGTTTGAAACACGTTCGCACTGTTTCACGATTTACACTAGATGCAGACAGCTGTGGTACACTGATTCCATCCCTGGGGGTACGGGGTGGCGGCAGTAAGGGCATCCGGCCACCCCTAAAACTAACCTTGCCAAATACGTTGTAACCACGCCGACCCTGCGATCGCTGCGGGACTATGGCGAAAGCGAAAGCGTAGTAAAGTGTCTTTAGCATACAGATACCCAACTTTACAGGAATGAAGTTCCGACTAGGCGCTGCACTATCTGGGTTATTTGTAGTGTTAGTGTCATGACTTACCTTTATGCACCGGTACTGGTTCGGCCACGTAGGGCTCAAACGCAAACATCAGTGTGCTTCACAGTTGCATACATTCAACAAGGGTCTGGACAAGATGAGCAGGGCTTTACTCGCACAGTCATTTTATGAAAAGGAAAGCAAAGTGCTGCTGTTCTTCGTGAGTATCGACGCATTAAAGGAATACGGAGAGATCCTCTTATCGCACCGGAGTTTAAGAACGTCACTGGGAAGTTAGAAGTAATTGACGATTCGGTAATTTCTCCTGGAAGAGGCCGACGGCTAGTTATGCCACAAATTGTTGAAGTTACCGTTGCAATGGCTGAGAGTGCTGGACGCAAAGTGTGACCTTCAAGCAGTACACGAAATGTGTCATGACAGGTGAACATTCCATGGTTCTCCGTTCGAAAAGTGTTGCGAACAATTGTGAAATGGTATCTCTAGCGCGGTTCCAGGCTGTAGCGGACGCAGGTGATCGTCCCATTGAGTATAGTCTGCAGCCTGGAACGTAAAGATGGTATGCAATTAACATATGTTAGCCTCCGATGTGGAAATTAAAATATGTTTCTCTCAAAGTATTACTCGTCATCTCTCTTTCGCATGCCTTACAAATGTTTCCACAAAGTTTCATTTTCCTGCGATCACTCGTTTTTCCTGGGATCCTTCTCGAGTAGCGAAAGTTTAATTGTTACCACCCTCTATTACGCTTGCTTTCTGAAAGAGTACTCCGATGTTTCTATAATCGTGCCTGTAAGTAAGTGTTGTAGACCGACTATGACGTCGTTGACGAGCATAGTTGGTGCGATAAACTAAATTTCAAGATGGATATACTTATAGGACTGCAGGAGGTTGAATGGTTCTTCCGGAGTATCTCCCCACCCAGTAGCTGTGCAGAATCGGCTCGGTAATACGTCGACGTCAGTGGTCCAAATAAGATGTAACGTGCACTGTGGTCTAGTTCCGCAAGGCAGACTTATGTATCACACGACGACTGCAGCCAATATAAGAACCGCTCGTGCACCCAGAATGTCAGCCGGTACAGTTTATTGGAACCTGGATACTAGCAACGGTTGTAATTCTCCAGGCTTCCTCTCACACTGTACCACCCTACAGTTCGCCTTCGCTGGTGTAGAGAAAGAACACCGCTGGAATTTTACAATCTTTCTTGTGGTTTCGTACCAGCAAATGGTATAAGAAAATTTAGTGCCTCAGAATTAGTTCGTATGCTTTGCATCTTTACTTGTATATTCTTCAGAACCGACAACCATTTTCAACATTATTTCCGAAATCTATCCCCCCCCCCCCGGTCTACAAATGAGGGTTAGTAATAGAATGTTAATTGTCACCTCTAAATAAATCTAGCTGCGACCACGAAATTTGGGTGACGTTGTTATCCCTTCTCCACATATTCACCCTTTAATGAAGCATATTCCCCCCCCCTCCCCCATGATTGATGATTTTGTTACAGAAGTATGCATTTTGGCTGTTCAGGAAATGTTCCACCTCTAAATAACCTCGTCGTCATTATGGATATGCATGCCATGCAGACGTTTCTTAATCTGAAAAAAGAGGAAGAAGTTACAGGGTGCCATATGAGGGGAGGGGAGGGGTGGGGAGACGGGTGAGGCAAAATTTGATAGCCCAAAGAAGCAGCTTGTGTGTCTGTGTCATGTGCAAATGTTAATGTGGTGCAGCACATTGTAAATATCGCACCGAAATTACGCCATTTCTCTTCGAATGCGAGCCAGAGACTATACAAAAATTACTCAATTTGTCTTCGAATGCGAGACGGGAATCTCACTAGTATGACGCTACTAGTATGCAAATAAAACGGACGAAAACATATTTTGTAGCGCTCTCTCCCCCGTCTCCGGCGGGGAGCGAGTAACTATTTCAGATGAATTTAGTAATTCTTGATCGCGCATGTTTAAATGCTTAGAAGTTCTAGATAGCACATGGCAAAATTAAGGCCTCTATTGGGCACCTTTACAACTAAATATTCGTTTCCCGTGGGCCTTAAGAGCGCCGAGCGTTCACGAAGTGTGGCGCACAAGCCGACTAATGTGACGTCACAAGTTCGTTACGGGGCCGGTATCTCGTTAGCCCCCGTATGCTCTGATGTGACGTCATTGCTTCCGGCACTATGAGTGCTGTGTTGCTCACAAAACCGGATCAGTATTTTCTTTGAAAGTCCATGTAATGCATTGTGCAACCGTCATTTAGAAAGTTTGCTCCTGTGATGGTTAGCCCGTTTTGAGGCATGACTTGTTAACATCACATAATGGCAGTGGACGACGTAATGGCGCTATGGGCGAGTGGTAATGTGCGCTGACTTGCACTTCGCTGCTATGGTCATTTTTTATTCATTTTGTTTTATTTTATTCGCCGAAATATTAAACGATAAATTATAAAATTTATATATACGTATCTACAGATAGTTCAACTTATATACATACAATTAATATATTCAGTTAGTTTCGATTACTACCCTGGGAAGTCTAAAGGCTGTTGATGGTGGTAAAAAATGCGAGTATACGAGAAAATTTTATATGGTAGTGGTGTCTGTAGATGATCAGCTAAAGAGGCCCTTTTGCAGTAGATATTTGGAGAAAAAAAGTGGGATTTAAAGAGTTAGGTACATCTACTCTAAATGTAACAACAGGAGCGCATGGGACGAGGCTCACCGATTTGGCTCAAACGATGTGAGCAGAAGGAGTTAGATGCCCCTTTCAGGATCCAAGGATATTTCGCCTGAGTGGGCAATAACGAAAGGTAAAACTGTCTCTAAAGAGTTAACAATAAAGTGTGAGGGCTTTTCGGGCACCATCTTACTTTTTGGCTCTATAGCGCAGAGGTGAAGCACACCGACTGGCAGTTTGTTGGCTCGGGTTCCACACCCGCTGCTACCACAATATTTTTCACTTTCTTTTATTCATTGCATTGTGAAACGATTAATTAACATCTTTAAACAGTTCAGTTTGTATACCCCTAAAACGAATATATTCACTTTAGTTACGATTACTATCCTCGTAAGTCAAAAGGCTAAAGGCCACCACATGGTAGCACAATGGTAAATTATGCACGAGCCGCCATTGCCCCCTTGGACAGCTCCCTATTAAGCCTCATCTTCACAGCCTCATGTAACTTCGTCAGGAGTTTTAGATAGTATGCTCCTGTGACGGTTGGTCCCTTCCGAAGCATAATCTGTTAGCATCACATAGTGACAATCCCAAGAGATACCCATTGATGATTTTGGTAGAAGTGAATCGACATATCTCGACTGATTGGTTTGATCCTTTGCCTCGGAGTCGTAGAGCAACGATGCCTCTGTTTGTGGTGTGACCCCAGTTCTTTACAGAGAAATCGTCTGCCACTTCGTTCTTCGTCATCCACACTTGTCTGACTACACTGGAAGAGTATGTGCCATCTAACCACTATATCATATATGGGTTCACTGTTGCCACACACATCTACAAACATGGATTGCTCCTTCAAATGCAGTAACCGAATTACCGCACAACACTCCCCTCCACTAGCGGTGCGTACCGGTATGCACGGTGATTTCAGTGTGTGCCGACATGTATCTGCAAACAAACAAAACCTCCATTTTTGTGAGACGGTAAATTAAACTTTATATCTAGCACGAAGACTATTAAAAATTATCTGATCTTACATTGTATTGTTGAAACCCAGAATGGTATCTGGGGACGCGCATTTTCTATGTTCGTAACCATACGTAGTGCGCGTGACTGTTTTCACGACTGTGGGAACAACCAGCCGCTGGATAGCCTTCACAAGTGAACACATATAAGTATTAGTCGTTGGATTTTGTGTTGTGAGGAAATGACAGAAAAAGTGGAACAACGTTATAGCATCACATTTTGTTTTAAGCTTGGCGATTCTCAAGTAACCAGTGAGTACCACAAAGATAAAGGAGTGAGCTACTCATCAGTGAAGAGTGAAGCACGTTGAGATGAGCTCTCAACTTTCTCAATAGCGGCTGTTATTGATCACCTGTAGAACCTGGTGACGACGGCTAAACGGTTCACGGTCAGAGAACTTGCAGATGAAAAAGGTAGTGTTGGATCCATTCATTCCATTTTAACAGGACTTCGGGAGAACCCCAGCAAAATTTGTGCCGAAGTTTCTAGTAACTGAGCACAAGCAACTTCTTTCAGAGGAAGGACACTAATCCCAACTTTCTTAAAACAACGATCGCTAGTGATGAGTCTTCGGTTTACGGGTATGACCCAGTAACAAAGTACCAGTCATCGCAGTGGAAGCATCCATCGTCCCCAAGACCCAAAAGGGGTGGGGGGGGGAGGCAGGTCCGCAGCAGTGTGAAAGTAATTCTGACCATCTTTTTTGGCTCCAGCGGCGTCGTGCTGAAGAGGAGGATAGGCCAGAGAGTGAGCTGTTGTGAGCAGTACAGTGACAGTGTTATTCTCGCCAGAATCGACAGAAAACCAAGACCGACAGGTACTGCAGGTAAACATGTTGACGTCGCAAGCCAAAGAAGAAGAGATAGAGAAAGTATGTGAGGATACTGAACGGGTGTAAAGGAGATAAAAATCTAATAGTCATAGGGAGTTGGAATGCGATTTTTAGAGATGGAGTAGAATAAAGGGGTACAGGAAAATATGGGCTTGGACAAGGTATGAGAGTGGACAAAGACTGAGTTCTGCAATAAATTTCAGCTACTAATAGCGAAAACTCCGTTCAAGAATCACAAGACGAGGAGGTATACTTGGAAAAGGCCGGGAGATACGGAAAGCCAGGAGCAGATATAGACTCAGCTCACAATTTAGAACTGATGGAGAGTAGGCTGAAGTTTAAGGGACTAGTCAGGAAGATTCACCGCGCAAAGAAGTGGGATACGGAAGTACCAAAGAATGAAGAGAGACGCTCTTGAAGTCCTCTGAGGCTATAGATATTGCAATAAGAAATATCTCAGTAGGCAGCTCAGTTGAACAGGAGTGGATATCTCCAAAGAAAATCACAGAAGTCGGAAAGAAAAACATAGGTACAGAAGGTAGCCGAAGAAACCGTGGGTAACGGAAGAAATACCTCAGTTGATCGATGAAAAAAGCAAGTACAAAAATATTCAGGGAAATTCAGGGATACAAAAAATACAAGTCACTTAGGAATGAAATAAATAGGAAATGCAGGGAAGCTAAGGCAGAATGGCTGCATGAAAAATGTGAAGGAATAGAAAAGAAATGATCATCGGAAGGACTGAGCCAACATCTAGAAAAGTCAAAACAACCTTCGGTGAAAGTAAAAACAGGGTGATACGATTAAGAGTGCGATGGGAATTCCTCTGCTATATGCAGAGGAGAGAACAGATAGCTGGAAAGAGTCACTGAAGGCTCTCTGATGGGCAAGATTGATGGCGTGCTAGAAGAAGAAAAAGCAGTCGAAATAGAAAAGATAAGAGATCCAGTATTGCAGTCAGAAGTTAAAAAACCTTTGGTAGAGTTGATATAGAATAAGGCAGAAGGGATAGATAACGAGCCTGACGATATACCAACTGGCTTTAGGAAAAACATCATCCGCACTATTCCAACGACTGCAAGAGCCGACAAGTGTAACAGTTACTGCACAATCAGATTAACAACTCATGCATCCAGCTTGCTAACAAGAATAATATGCAGAAGAATGGGAAAGAAAATTGAGAATCGGTTAGGTAACGATCAGTTTGGCTTCAGGAAAGGTGAAGACACCAGAGAGGCAGTTCTGGCGTTGCGGTTGATAACGGGAGCGAGACTAAAGAAAGATCTAAACACGTTCATAGGATTCGTCGACATTGAAAAAGGTTTGTCCACGTAAAATGATGCAAGATGCTCGAAATTCTAAGAAAAATAGGGATAAGCTATAGGGAAAGACGGGTAATATACACTCCTGGAAATTGAAATAAGAACACCGTGAATTCATTGTCCCAGGAAGGGAAAACTTTATTGACACATTCCTGGGGTCAGATACATCACATGATCACACTGACAGAACCACAGGCACATAGACACAGGCAACAGAGCATGCACAATGTCGGCACTAGTACAGTGTATATCCACCTTTCGCAGCAATGCAGGCTGCTATTCTCCCATGGAGACGATCGTACAGATGCTGGATGTAGTCCTGTGGAACGGCTTGCCATGCCATTTCCACCTGGCGCCTCAGTTGGACCAGCGTTCGTGCTGGACGTGCAGACCGCGTGAGACGACGCTTCATCCAGTCCCAAACATGCTCAATGGGGGACAGATCCGGAGATCTTGCTGGCCAGGATAGTTGACTTACACCTTCTAGAGCACGTTGGGTGGCACGGGATATATGCGGACGTGCATTGGCCTGTTGGAACAGCAAGTTCCCTTGCCGGTCTAGGAATGGTAGAACGATGGGTTCGATGACGGTTTGGATGTACCGTGCACTATTCAGTGTCCCCTCGACGATCACCAGTGGTGTACGGCCAGTGTAGGAGATCGCTCCCCACACCATGATGCCGGGTGTTGGCCCTGTGTGCCTCGGTCGTATGCAGTCCTGATTGTGGCGCTCACCTGCACGGCGCCAAACACGCATACGACCATCATTGGCACCAAGGCAGAAGCGACTCTCATCGCTGAAGACGACACGTCTCCATTCGTCCCTCCATTCACGCCTGTCGCGACACCACTGGAGGCGGGCTGCACGATGTTGGGGCGTGAGCGGAAGACGGCCTAACGGTGTGCGGGACCGTAGCCCAGCTTCATGGAAACGGTTGCGAATGGTCCTCGCCGATACCCCAGGAGCAACAGTGTCCCTAATTTGCTGGGAAGTGACGGTGCGGTCCCCTACGGCACTGCGTAGGATCCTACGGTCTTGGCGTGCATCCGTGCGTCGCTGCGGTCCGGTCCCAGGTCGACGGGCACGTGCACCTTCCGCCGACCACTGGCGACAACATCGATGTACTGCGGAGACCTCACGCCCCACGTGTTGAGCAATTCGGCGGTACGTCCACCCGGCCTCCCGCATGCCCACTATACGCCCTCGCTCAAAGTCCGTCAACTGCACATACGGTTCACGTCCACGCTGTCGCGGCATGCTACCAGTGTTAAAGACTGCGATGGAGCTCCGTATGCCAGGGCAAACTGGCTGACACTGACGGCGGCGGTGCACAAATGCTGCGCAGCTAGCGCCATTCGACGGCCAACACCGCGGTTCCTGGTGTGTCCGCTGTGCCGTGCGTGTGATCATTGCTTGTACAGCCCTCTCGCAGTGTCCGGAGCAAGTATGGTGGGTCTGACACACCGGTGTCAATGTGTTCTTTTTTCCATTTCCAGGAGTGTACAATAAACACAAGGGTCTAGAGGGTACAATAGGTGTGTAAGACCAAGTGGTCGGATTAAAAAGGGTGTAAGACAGGGATGTTGTCTAGCGCTCCTACTGTCCAATCTATAAATCGGAGAAGCAATGACGCAAACAAAAGAAAGATTCAAGACTGGAATTGAAAATCAAGGTGAAAGAATATCGATGACAAGATTCACAGACGATATAGCTATCCTGGGTGAAAGTGAAGAAGAATTACAGAATCTGGTGAATGAAATGAACAGTGTTTTGAGTACAGAACATGGATTGAGAGTAAATCGAAGAAAGTAATCAGAAGTAGCAGGAAGGAGAACAGCGAGAAACTTAACATCATAACTGGTTATCAAGAAGTAGACGGAAATAAGGAATTCTAGTACCTAGGCAGTAAAATAATCCATGGCTGGCGAAGCAGGGAGGGCATAAAAAACAGACTAGCACTGGCAAAAAGGGCATTCCTGGCCAGGAGAAGTCTACTAGTAACAAACATAGGCCTTAATTGGAGAAAGAAATTTCTGAGAATGTACTCTTGGAGCACAGTATTGTATGGTAGTGAAACTGGACTGTGGGAAAACCGGCGAAGACGAGAATCGAAACATTTGAGATATGGTGCTACAGAAGAAGGCTGAAAATTAAATGGACCGGTAAACTAAGAAATGAGGAGGTCCTTCGCAGAATCAGCGAGGAAAGGATTATATGGAAAACACTGACAAGAAGAAGAGACAGGATGGTAGGACGTCTGTTAAGGGATCAGGAAATAACTTCCATGGTACTTGATGGAGCTGTAGAACGCAAAAACTGCAGAAGAAGGCAGAGACTACAATACACACAGCGTCTCTCTTCATTTATTTATGATCAGTTATGTGACTGAAGAGGAACTGAGTTAGTTTATATGGGATAATGAGATTACAGTGTTTGTATGCACTGATTTCATTTTCTCTTTTAATATTCTGTAATCATATGTGATGTTGGCTGTATCAAATGTTTTCTGGGTGAGCTGAGGAAGTAAGGGCACTGAGGATATGAGACAGGTGACGTGTAGAGAGGCTTGGCAGAACGACACCGGATGAGTTGAGGGAACACGACCATTCGCAGAACAGCGAGGAGGGGACTGGCAGGTACAGGTGAAGTTGCCTTGTCTTAAGGAAAGTCGCCTCGGTCAGTATCATGTTAGCGCCAGCCTACTGTGCCGCTAATTGCATGTATCCACTTTGGACTGCTGAACTGAAAACACGACTCTGCCAGCAGGAGGTACGTGTTCGGACCATGTTAAGAAAAATGCTTTCAGTAGATAAACATTTCCCGGTTCTCAAGAGAAAAACATGGCAATATAGCTCTAATGTACCACACATTCAGAAGATGCAGTGTTTGTGGTTAGCGTTTTCCCAAGGCCTGTAACCAAAGCTAGCTGATGGTTGAGAGGGCACTGATTGGTGATACGGAAGTGACGTCAAGAGGATGTAACACATGGCGGAAAGTTAGAACAGAGGAGAGAAAAACAAGATGATTGGTTTTTCGAAATTTTGCGTTTTCTTGGAGGGGTAGTTTGTTAAACATTTACGCCATTGGAAGACCGATGTACTTTTAGAGAGGACTGGTGGTCGAGTTTTTCTTGGTTGGAAGAAGAAGCAGTCAGTTTGTTACTGACTTGGAAAGAAGGACTTTGTCTCTGGGTTTGGCATGAACACTTCAGTATTCCACAGGTTGGGCTCTCAAATGGATGAGCTCTTGGCAGAGAGATCCTAGAGTCAATCTTCGGGAACGTGACTCGGTATCTCCACTCTGCTCATATGTCAATGAAGATTAAGGTAAGTATACAATCGAGAGTCTGTAGATCAGTTTCATGATAGATTTCAACATCCCACATTTGTCAGGACATCCCCATATCCATGAGTTTCTTTTCAGATAAACAGTCACTGTAGTCGTCATACAGAATGGACGAAAACACACTGAAAAGTTTGTAAGGGTGTTGCACGGTAGGCTGCACTAAGAAGCAATTATTAAGAAAAAATTCGAGACTTTGTGCCATTTCCGAGTTAATTAGCATATAAGTTAGCAATCAGACCCTTGCGCACACAAACTCAAGCGGCCCACTAGACAAAATTACTGCCAGTTGTTTTCATAACACAGACGATAGCACACAAGACTACTCAGCCTTTGGCTTGGTTTCACTCCTTGCTTCCATCCCATGTCCAATTTGTAAATCGCTCTCTTGTTCAGTTGCAGAAAACCAAATGAAGAACGCATTTGGCAACAATGTCTCTTGTAGATCGCTTGAATTTGCTTGCACATTGGCCTGACTGGCTAACTTAGAAGCTAATTAACTCAAAAACGGAGAAACATATCACATTCTTCTTAACAATTATTTCTCAGTGCATCTATGAGGTTCATTCAAATGAAACCCTTGCCTTACATGTAAAGTGGCACCACGTAACTGCGAGTATGGTAGCGCCATCTATTGGTTCAGAGACTGACGCGAGCGTACCGTTTGATGTTGCATAGCTCCAGTGTGGTTTCATCGCTGAAGAGAAGGTAGTCACACAAGTTATCGTCCACTACCGAACATGTCGGCGAGTAAGCAGGAACAACTAGGAGTGATTCGATTTTTGGCGGCGGAGGGAGTTGGAGGCCGTGAAACGTTTCGACGGATGAAGGCTGCGTACGGTGAGTAAAGTCTGAGTCGTTCAAGTGTTCCGGAATGGTGCAAACGATTCCTTGAGGGGCACGAGTCACTGGAAGACGATGCTCGTCCTGGACAGGCTCATCGTGTCATCACACCGGAAATGTTGTGGAAGTGAACGCTTGAGTCTTGGACAACTGTAGAATCACTGTGGACAAGATCCATCGGTTGTATTGTATTGTATTAAACCGGGGACCTAGAAACGAGGTTTCGTCCCGCGGTAGCCCTCAGTGGTTCACAGCCCCACAACAGGCCACAGCAGTCCACCCACCACCCACCTCACCGCCACCCCACACCGAACCCAGGGTTATTGTGCGGTTCGGCCCCCAGTGGATCCCCTCCCCCCCCCCCCCCCCCCTCTAGGTACGTCTCATACCAGACGAGTGTAACCCCAAACGTTTGCGTGGTAGAGTAATTTTGGTAGAGTAAGTATGGTGTAACCGTACGTGAAAACGCCTTCCCGCTTGAGACCGCGCAGCCAGCCGGGCAGGCGATCCATCGGTTACTGGGTATTAGCGGGGGCACCGCCCACACCATAATGCATCTACACTTACACTTTCAAAAAATCTGTGCCCAGTGGGTTCCCCACCAACTGACCGCCGAACAGCGCAATACTCGATTGGTCATCTGCAACGTTATCATGAGGAGAGGAATACGGCTTTCTGTCCCGTATTGTCACAGGTCACCATTTTGAACCGGAAAGCAAGCGTCAGAGCAAACAGTGGAAACATGCGACTTCGCCACCTTCAAAGAGATCAAAGGCCGTGCACACCAGTTCTGGTAAAGTCACTGCTTGTCGAGTTCCTGGAACGGGGAACCACCATCAACGTCCAGCGTTATCAACCCGCTTTACGGAATCTTAGACGAGCCACACACGGCCAATACTGTGAAGACGACATTGCAGCAGTTTCAGTGAGAAATGCTGGAACATCCACCGCACAGTCCCGACCTTTCACCGTGTGACTTTCATATGTTTGGACCTCGAAAACTATCTATTCGTGGACATCGATTCGCAACGGACAACGAAGTGTGTGACTGGGTGTAGGCCTGGATTTGACAGTACAGCAGCCTGCTAGCTTCTTCAAGGATGGAATCGACAGGCTACTGTCGCAGTGGGATAAATGTGCCAACAGTTTTGGCGGCTATTTTTGAGTATGTGTACTGGGTATAACTACATTTTTGAGTTAATGAAAACGTTACCGTTACTTTACGCTAGTGACCGGGTTTCATTTGAATGCCCCTTATACCATGCAACGCCCTTACAAGCTTTTCAGGCTGTCCCTGACCACCCTGTGAAGTCAGGTTGAGATAAAGTACACAAAGGCAGAGGCGAGACTATTTAACTGTTCTGACGCCTTCGTATAACTGTGACAACCGACAGTTCCAGTTTTGTAATTCTCATAGTTAATTCTGCGATTGTACTTTAGTACTTTCATGACTGTTTTGGATGCTTTACGATTCTAATGCTTTCTGTGAAAAGCTACAGAGTTATTTCGAATCTTGTTTTTATTACCACATTTAATATTTTCTAGTGATAAAGTATTCACTCCTATGGTCACAATACTTCATAGTTTTAGTCAGTCCATTGTGTACATTAATTCTACAGTTGGATCTCAAATGTGTGCCTGTATCACAATTAATTCTGATTCAGTTAATTCACTTACAAACACGCGGAGTTGTGCAAACTTTAACAGATTACTCGTATACCGCTTAAGGAATAGATTATATCTGAGTTTTAGATTTTTTTAAATTAGGTCAGTAATTAACCGGAATATTAATAAGCATATTGTTGTTGCTCTTGGAAGCCGTAGATAGGCAACCTGCAACAGATGCTAGGTTCCAAGATAACAATTTACAAATACAAATTGTTTGTTCGTGTATCTACACTCCTGGAAATGGAAAAAAGAACACATTGACACCGGTGTGTCAGACCCACCATACTTGCTCCGGACACTGCGAGAGGGCTGTACAAGCAATGATCACACGCACGGCACAGCGGACACACCAGGAACCGCGGTGTTGGCCGTCGAATGGCGCTAGCTGCGCAGCATTTGTGCACCGCCGCCGTCAGTGTCAGCCAGTTTGCCCTGGCATACGGAGCTCCATCGCAGTCTTTAACACTGGTAGCATGCCGCGACAGCGTGGACGTGAACCGTATGTGCAGTTGACGGACTTTGAGCGAGGGCGTATAGTGGGCATGCGGGAGGCCGGGTGGACGTACCGCCGAATTGCTCAACACGTGGGGCGTGAGGTCTCCACAGTACATCGATGTTGTCGCCAGTGGTCGGCGGAAGGTGCACGTGCCCGTCGACCTGGGACCGGACCGCAGCGACGCACGGATGCACGCCAAGACCGTAGGATCCTACGCAGTGCCGTAGGGGACCGCACCGCCACTTCCCAGCAAATTAGGGACACTGTTGCTCCTGGGGTATCGGCGAGGACCATTCGCAACCGTCTCCATGAAGCTGGGCTAGGGTCCCGCACACCGTTAGGCCGTCTTCCGCTCACGCCCCAACATCGTGCAGGGTGCCTCCAGTGGTGTCGCGACAGGCGTGAATGGAGGGACGAAAGGAGACGTGTCGTCTTCAGCGATGAGAGTCGCTTCTGCCTTGGTGCCAATGATGGTCGTATGCGTGTTTGGCGCCGTGCAGGTGAGCGCCACAATCAGGACTGCATACGACCGAGGCACACAGGGCCAACACCCGGCATCATGGTGTGGGGAGCGATCTCCTACACTGACCGTACACCACTGGTGATCGTCGAGGGGACACTGAATAGTGCACGGTACATCCAAACCGTCATCGAACCCATCGTTCTACCATTCCTAGACCGGCAAGGGAACTTGCTGTTCCAACAGGACAATGCACGTCCGCATGTATCCCGTGCCACCCAACGTGCTCTAGAAGGTGTAAGTCAACTACCCTGGCCAGCAAGATCTCCGGATCTGTCCCCCATTGAGCATGTTTGGGACTGGATGAAGCGTCGTCTCACGCGGTCTGCACGTCCAGCACGAACGCTGGTCCAACTGAGGCGCCAGGTGGAAATGGCATGGCAAGCCGTTCCACAGGACTACATCCAGCATCTCTACGATCGTCTCCATGGGAGAATAGCAGCCTGCATTGCTGCGAAAGGTGGATATACACTGTACTAGTGCCGACATTGTGCATGCTCTGTTGCCTGTGTCTATGTGCCTGTGGTTCTGTCAGTGTGATCATGTGATGTATCTGACCCCAGGAATGTGTCAATAAAGTTTCCCCTTCCTGGGACAATGAATTCACGGTGTTCTCATTTCAATTTCCAGGAGTGTAGAATAAGGCAGAAGGGATAGATAACGAGCCTGACAATATACAAACTGGCTTTAGGAAAAACATCATCCGCACTATTCCAACGACTGCAAGAGCCGACAAGTGTAACAGTTACTGCACAATCAGATTAACAACTCATGCATCCAGCTTGCTAACAAGAATAATATGCAGAAGAATGGGAAAGAAAATTGAGAATCGGTTAGGTAACGATCAGTTTGGCTTCAGGAAAGGTGAAGACACCAGAGAGGCAGTTCTGGCGTTGCGGTTGATAACGGGAGCGAGACTAAAGAAAGATCTAAACACGTTCATAGGATTCGTCGACATTGAAAAAGGTTTGTCCACGTAAAATGATGCAAGATGCTCGAAATTCTAAGAAAAATAGGGACAAGCTATAGGGAAAGACGGGTAATATACAATAAACACAAGGGTCTAGAGGGAACAATAGGTGTGTAAGACCATGTGGTCGGATTAAAAAGGGTGTAAGACAGGGATGTTGTCTAGCGCTCCTACTGTCCAATCTATAAATCGGAGAAGCAATGACGCAAACAAAAGAAAGATTCAAGACTGGAATTGAAAATCAAGGTGAAAGAATATCGATGGCAAGATTCACAGACGATATAGCTATCCTGGGTGAAAGTGAAGAAGAATTACAGAATCTGGTGAATGAAATGAACAGTGTTTTGAGTACAGAACATGGATTGAGAGTAAATCGAAGAAAGTAATCAGAAGTAGCAGGAAGGAGAACAGCGAGAAACTTAACATCATAATTGGTTATCAAGAAGTAGACGGAATTAAGGAATTCTAGTACCTAGGCAGTAAAATAATCCATGGCTGGCGAAGCAGGGAGGGCATAAAAAACAGACTAGCACTGGCAAAAAGGGCATTCCTGGCCAGGAGAAGTCTACTAGTAACAAACATAGGCCTTAATTGGAGAAAGAAATTTCTGAGAATGTACCCTTGGAGCACAGTATTGTATGGTAGTGAAACTGGACTGTGGGAAAACCGGCGAAGACGAGAATCGAAGCATTTGATATATGGTGCTACAGAAGAAGGCTGAAAATTAAATGGACCGGTAAACTAAGAAATGAGGAGGTCCTTCGCAGAATCAGCGAGGAAAGGATTATATGGAAAACACTGACAAGAAGAAGAGACAGGATGGTAGGACGTCTGTTAAGGGATCAGGAAATAACTTCCATGGTACTTGATGGAGCTGTAGAACGCAAAAACTGCAGAGGAAGGCAGAGACTACAATACACACAGCGTCTCTCTTCATTTATTTATGATCAGTTATGTGACTGAAGGGGAACTGAGTTAGTTTATATGGGATAATGAGATTACAGTGTTTGTATGCACTGATTTCATTTTCTCTTTTAATATTCTTTAATCATATGTGATGTTGGCTATATCAAATGTTTTCTGGGTGAGCTGAGGAAGTAAGGGCACTGAGGATATGAGACAGGTGACGTGTAGAGAGGCTTGGCAGAACGACACCGGATGAGTTGAGGGAACACGACCATTCGCAGAACAGCGAGGAGGGGACTGGCAGGTACAGGTGAAGTTGCCTTGTCTTAAGGAAAGTCGCCTCGGTCAGTATCATGTTAGCGCCAGCCTACTGTGCCGCTTATTGCATGTATCCACTTTGGACTGCTGAACTGAAAACACGACTCTGCCAGCAGGAGGTACGTGTTCGGACCATGTTAAGAAAAATGCTTTCAGTAGATAAACATTTCCCGGTTCTCAAGAGAAAAACATGGCAATATAGCTCCAATGTACCACACATTCAGAAGATGCAGTGTTTGTGGTTAGCTTTTTCCCAAGGCCTGTAACCAAAGCTAGCTGATGGTTGAGAGGGCACTGATTGGTGATACGGAAGTGACGTCAAGAGGATGTAACACATGGCGGAAAGTTAGAACAGAGGAGAGAAAAACAAGATGATTGGTTTTTCGAAATTTTGCGTTTTCTTGGAGGGGTAGTTTGTTAAACATTTACGCCATTGGAAGACCGATGTACTTTTAGAGAGGACTGGTGGTCGAGTTTTTCTTGGTTGGAAGAAGGAGCAGTCAGTTTGTTACTGACTTGGAAAGAAGGACTTTGTCTCTGGGTTTGGCATGAACACTTCAGTATTCCACAGGTTGGGCTCTCAAATGGATGAGCTCTTGGCAGAGAGATCCTAGAGTCAATCTTCGGGAACGTGACTCGGTATCTCCACTCTGCTCATATGTCAATGAAGATTAAGGTAAGTATACAATCGAGAGTCTGTAGATCAGTTTCATGATAGATTTCAACATCCCACATTTGTCAGGACATCCCCATATCCATGAGTTTCTTTTCAGATAAACAGTCACTGTAGTCGTCATACAGAATGGACGAAAACACACTGAAAAGTTTGTAAGGGTGTTGCACGGTAGGCTGCACTAAGAAGCAATTATTAAGAAAAAATTCGAGACTTTGTGCCATTTCCGAGTTAATTAGCATATAAGTTAGCAATCAGACCCTTGCGCACACAAACTCAAGCGGCCCACTAGACAAAATTACTGCCAGTTGTTTTCATAACACAGACGATAGCACACAAGACTACTCAGCCTTTGGCTTGGTTTCACTCCTTGCTTCCATCCCATGTCCAATTTGTAAATCGCTCTCTTGTTCAGTTGCAGAAAACCAAATGAAGAACGCATTTGGCAACAATGTCTCTTGTAGATCGCTTGAATTTGCTTGCACATTGGCCTGACTGGCTAACTTAGAAGCTAATTAACTCAAAAACGGAGAAACATATCACATTCTTCTTAACAATTATTTCTCAGTGCATCTATGAGGTTCATTCAAATGAAACCCTTGCCTTACATGTAAAGTGGCACCACGTAACTGCGAGTATGGTAGCGCCATCTATTGGTTCAGAGACTGACGCGAGCGTACCGTTTGATGTTGCATAGCTCCAGTGTGGTTTCATCGCTGAAGAGAAGGTAGTCACACAAGTTATCGTCCACTACCGAACATGTCGGCGAGTAAGCAGGAACAACTAGGAGTGATTCGATTTTTGGCGGCGGAGGGAGTTGGAGGCCGTGAAACGTTTCGACGGATGAAGGCTGCGTACGGTGAGTAAAGTCTGAGTCGTTCAAGTGTTCCGGAATGGTGCAAACGATTCCTTGAGGGGCACGAGTCACTGGAAGACGATGCTCGTCCTGGACAGGCTCATCGTGTCATCACACCGGAAATGTTGTGGAAGTGAACGCTTGAGTCTTGGACAACTGTAGAATCACTGTGGACAAGATCCATCGGTTGTATTGTATTGTATTAAACCGGGGACCTAGAAACGAGGTTTCGTCCCGCGGTAGCCCTCAGTGGTTCACAGCCCCACAACAGGCCACAGCAGTCCACCCACCACCCACCCCACCGCCACCCCACACCGAACCCAGGGTTATTGTGCGGTTCGGCCCCCAGTGGATCCCCTCCCCCCCCCCCCCCCTCTAGGTACGTCTCATACCAGACGAGTGTAACCCCAAACGTTTGCGTGGTAGAGTAATTTTGGTAGAGTAAGTATGGTGTAACCGTACGTGAAAACGCCTTCCCGCTTGAGACCGCGCAGCCAGCCGGGCAGGCGATCCATCGGTTACTGGGTATTAGCGGGGGCACCGCCCACACCATAATGCATCTACACTTACACTTTCAAAAAATCTGTGCCCAGTGGGTTCCCCACCAACTGACCGCCGAACAGCGCAATACTCGATTGGTCATCTGCAACGTTATCATGAGGAGAGGAATACGGCTTTCTGTCCCGTATTGTCACAGGTCACCATTTTGAACCGGAAAGCAAGCGTCAGAGCAAACAGTGGAAACATGCGACTTCGCCACCTTCAAAGAGATCAAAGGCCGTGCACACCAGTTCTGGTAAAGTCACTGCTTGTCGAGTTCCTGGAACGGGGAACCACCATCAACGTCCAGCGTTATCAACCCGCTTTACGGAATCTTAGACGAGCCACACACGGCCAATACTGTGAAGACGACATTGCAGCAGTTTCAGTGAGAAATGCTGGAACATCCACCGCACAGTCCCGACCTTTCACCGTGTGACTTTCATATGTTTGGACCTCGAAAACTATCTATTCGTGGACATCGATTCGCAACGGACAACGAAGTGTGTGACTGGGTGTAGGCCTGGATTTGACAGTACAGCAGCCTGCTAGCTTCTTCAAGGATGGAATCGACAGGCTACTGTCGCAGTGGGATAAATGTGCCAACAGTTTTGGCGGCTATTTTTGAGTATGTGTACTGGGTATAACTACATTTTTGAGTTAATGAAAACGTTACCGTTACTTTACGCTAGTGACCGGGTTTCATTTGAATGCCCCTTATACCATGCAACGCCCTTACAAGCTTTTCAGGCTGTCCCTGACCACCCTGTGAAGTCAGGTTGAGATAAAGTACACAAAGGCAGAGGCGAGACTATTTAACTGTTCTGACGCCTTCGTATAACTGTGACAACCGACAGTTCCAGTTTTGTAATTCTCATAGTTAATTCTGCGATTGTACTTTAGTACTTTCATGACTGTTTTGGATGCTTTACGATTCTAATGCTTTCTGTGAAAAGCTACAGAGTTATTTCGAATCTTGTTTTTATTACCACATTTAATATTTTCTAGTGATAAAGTATTCACTCCTATGGTCACAATACTTCATAGTTTTAGTCAGTCCATTGTGTACATTAATTCTACAGTTGGATCTCAAATGTGTGCCTGTATCACAATTAATTCTGATTCAGTTAATTCACTTACAAACACGCGGAGTTGTGCAAACTTTAACAGATTACTCGTATACCGCTTAAGGAATAGATTATATCTGAGTTTTAGATTTTTTAAATTAGGTCAGTAATTAACCGGAATATTAATAAGCATATTGTTGTTGCTCTTGGAAGCCGTAGATAGGCAACCTGCAACAGATGCTAGGTTCCAAGATAACAATTTACAAATACAAATTGTTTGTTCGTGTATCTACACTCCTGGAAATGGAAAAAAGAACACATTGACACCGGTGTGTCAGACCCACCATACTTGCTCCGGACACTGCGAGAGGGCTGTACAAGCAATGATCACACGCACGGCACAGCGGACACACCAGGAACCGCGGTGTTGGCCGTCGAATGGCGCTAGCTGCGCAGCATTTGTGCACCGCCGCCGTCAGTGTCAGCCAGTTTGCCCTGGCATACGGAGCTCCATCGCAGTCTTTAACACTGGTAGCATGCCGCGACAGCGTGGACGTGAACCGTATGTGCAGTTGACGGACTTTGAGCGAGGGCGTATAGTGGGCATGCGGGAGGCCGGGTGAACGTACCGCCGAATTGCTCAACACGTGGGGCGTGAGGTCTCCACAGTACATCGATGTTGTCGCCAGTGGTCGGCGGAAGGTGCACGTGCCCGTCGACCTGGGACCGGACCGCAGCGACGCACGGATGCACGCCAAGACCGTAGGATCCTACGCAGTGCCGTAGGGGACCGCACCGCCACTTCCCAGCAAATTAGGGACACTGTTGCTCCTGGGGTATCGGCGAGGACCATTCGCAACCGTCTCCATGAAGCTGGGCTACGGTCCCGCACACCGTTAGGCCGTCTTCCGCTCACGCCCCAACATCGTGCAGCCCGCCTCCAGTGGTGTCGCGACAGGCGTGAATGGAGGGACGAATGGAGACGTGTCGTCTTCAGCGATGAGAGTCGCTTCTGCCTTGGTGCCAATGATGGTCGTATGCGTGTTTGGCGCCGTGCAGGTGAGCGCCACAATCAGGACTGCATACGACCGAGGCACACAGGGCCGACACCCGGCATCATGGTGTGGGGAGCGATCTCCTACACTGGCCGTACACCACTGGTGATCGTCGAGGGGACACTGAATAGTGCACGGTACATCCAAACCGTCATCGAACCCATCGTTCTACCATTCCTAGACCGGCAAGGGAACTTGCTGTTCCAACAGGACAATGCACGTCCGCATGTATCCCGTGCCACCCAACGTGCTCTAGAAGGTGTAAGTCAACTACCCTGGCCAGCAAGATCTCCGGATCTGTCCCCCATTGAGCATGTTTGGGACTGGATGAAGCGTCGTCTCACGCGGTCTGCACGTCCAGCATGAACACTGGTCCAACTGAGGCGCCAGGTGGAAATGGCATGGCAAGCCGTTCCACAGAACTACATCCAGCATCTCTACGATCGTCTCCATGGGAGAATAGCAGCCTGCATTGCTGCGAAAGGTGGATATACACTGTACTAGTGCCGACATTGTGCATGCTCTGTTGCCTGTGTCTATGTGCCTGTGGTTCTGTCAGTGTGATCATGTGATGTATCTGACCCCAGGAATGTGTCAATAAAGTTTCCTCTTCCTGGGACAATGAATTCACGGTGTTCTTATTTCAATTTCCAGGAGTGTATTTGTCACTGTCGTAAGAAGTTTTGTCTGTGACTTGGGAACCATTACGTGATTGTCTTGTTATCCATCTCCCTGTCTTTCTATCCGATTGTTAAGGGCCCTTTTCCTCAGGAACGGGTCACAAATTAAGGCCTATTGTTTCTTGGCGGTGTAAAAGTTATAATATCCCTTGGCCCGTTGTAGCGGTTAGGAGTCGTGAATCGATCAGCTTGACATGTGCTAGAAGCTACCGCAGTGAGCTGGCACCGCTATTCGCACATAGACACAGGCAACAGAGCAATAAACGACATTTTTTTCCTCTGTAATTGTAGGTATGGATATCACTGTTCTCAAATTGATGGATTGTTTATGACTAATTACATGTACTGTGTTGGTGCAGTTAAAATGCCTCACTCCTTGAACAGGTGCTTACGAATCGACCAAAGGCGAGGAACACATATTATTCTTTCTTCTCGTTTTTGTGCCTTCTTTCTAAGTGGTGAATTATCCCAGTAAATCATTCTATAAGGCACTGATGGGTAGAAATGTGCAAAATACGTCAAGGCGTTGGTTCGTTTGTGTCCAAGACGAAGACAGAAAGTAGCTGAACTTAATTGTTTGTGGAGCTTTGTAATACACTCCTGGAAATTGAAATAAGAACACCGTGAATTCATTGTCCCAGGAAGAGGAAACTTTATTGACACATTCCTGGGGTCAGATACATCACATAATCACACTGACAGAACCACAGGCACATAGACACAGGCAACAGAGCATGCACAATGTCGGCACTAGTACAGTGTATATCCACCTTTCGCAGCAATGCAGGCTGCTATTCTCCCATGGAGACGATCGTAGAGATGCTGGATGTAGTCCTGTGGAACGGCTTGCCATGCCATTTCCACCTGGCGCCTCAGTTGGACCAGCGTTCGTGCTGGACGTGCAGACCGCGTGAGACGACGCTTCATCCAGTCCCAAACATGCTCAATGGGGGACAGATCCGGAGATCTTGCTGGCCAGGGTAGTTGACTTACACCTTCTAGAGCATGTTGGGTGGCACGGGATACATGCGGACGTGCATTGTCCTGTTGGAACAGCAAGTTCCCTTGCCGGTCTAGGAATGGTAGAACGATGGGTTCGATGACGGTTTGGATGTACCGTGCACTATTCAGTGTCCCCTCGACGATACCCAGTGGTGTACGGCTAGTGTAGGAGATCACTCCCCACACCATGATGCCGGGTGTTGGCCCTGTGTGCCTCGGTCGTATGCAGTCCTGATTGTGGCGCTCACCTGCACGGCGCCAAACACGCATACGACCATCATTGGCACCAAGGCAGAAGCGACTCTCATCACTGAAGACGACACGTCTCCATTCGTCCCTCCATTCACGCCTGTCGCGACACCACTGGAGGCGGGCTGCACGATGTTGGGGCGTGAGCGGAAGACGGCCTAACGGTGTGCGGGACCCTAGCCCAGCTTCATGGAGACGGTTGCGAATGGTCCTCGCCGATACCCCAGGAGCAACAGTGTCCCTAATTTGCTGGGAAGTGACGGTGCGGTCCCCTACGGCACTGCGTAGGATCCTACGGTCTTGGCGTGCATCCGTGCGTCGCTGCGGTCCGGTCCCAGGTCGACGGGCACGTGCACCTTCCGCCGACCACTGGCGACAACATCGATGTACTGCGGAGACCTCACGCCCCACGTGTTGAGCAATTCGGCGGTACGTCCACCCGGCCTCCCGCATGCCCACTATACGCCCTCGCTCAAAGTCCGTCAACTGCACATACGGTTCACGTCCACGCTGTCGCGGCATGCTACCAGTGTTAAAGACTGCGATGGAGCTCCGTATGCCAGGGCAAACTGGCTGACACTGACGGCGGCGGTGCACAAATGCTGCGCAGCTAGCGCCATTCGACGGCCAACACCGCGGTTCCTGGTGTGTCCGCTGTGCCGTGCGTGTGATCATTGCTTGTACAGCCCTCTCGCAGTGTCCGGAGCAAGTATGGTGGGTCTGACACACCGGTGTCAATGTGTTCTTTTTTCCATTTCCAGGAGTGTATTTTTCTTCAAGTTCGTGTTTTCGTCAGAATGTACACCCAAACATTTGTGACACATTATCCTGTTTACTGAGCCTTGTTCATGTGCTACCGGTACATCAGTTGTTGCTATGACTGTTTGTCGTACAGAACAGAATGTAATGTTTTTTTTCCAAAATTGGGGGAGAATCCGTTTTGAGAGAACCACTTAATGATTCGTTGAAAAACATCATTAACAGCCCCTTTGTTGCGTTTTCTGTAGTGGAATTCATTGTAGTACAAGTACTGTTTGCGAAAAGTACCAATTCTGCTTGATGTAGGTTAAAAGGAAGGTCATTCACTGACATAAGGAAGGGGAGTGAACCCAGGTCACTAAAATTTTCTCTCCTTTCAACATTCTTTGAATTATTCTACACAACTTCCACATTCTGTGATCCAGACGAGTTGTGGGTAAATCCATCAGTTCCATGAAACTTTAGTTTTTCTAAGAGAGTAACATGTTACACGCAATCACACGTCTTGGTGAGATCACAAAAAAATTTAAGACTTGCAGTAGTTGGCAAATGAGTGTATAAATGCATTCTCAGACAAGCAAGCCTTCTGGAATCCAAACTGTGATAATGCTACGTAAATCGTTTCTACTTAAATGTGAGATTACTCTTAGTACATTATTTTTCGAATATTTTGGAAAAAATGTTAGCAAGTAAAATGGACGATAATAAATTATTCAACTCCCTCTTGTCATTTTTCTTATGTGCCTGGAAAAATTCCCTGTGATAGTGATGCATTACATGAATCGCTAAGGACATTACCGATTACGTCAACCAATCATATAACTCGACTTTGTTTACGTTTGTACGGCAATGTCTCAGAGTTGTCGCTGCCCCGTAGACGACTATTGTTTTGCCTGCATCCGTTACGCAGTTGGAAAACTGTCAATAGCGCTGCAAGCTGTCAGAGATGATCTCTCGCCGTTTGTATCATAGTACGATAAATAGTATAGATGTTATTGTCACTAAATGAACCTCGAATGAATTAGTCTCTCTTCCAATGTTGAAACTACCTCTAATTTTTTTGCTTCTTTATACTGAAACTTTTGTAAGTGTGGCATCATGCTGAACATTATAAATACAGACATTTGAAAATACAGACCACCAATCAGAGGCCAGAATGTTCAGCAGTAGCCGAATCTCAAGATAAGACAAATCTGTTGTCAACGAAAATACACTACATAGGATCTGCAGGATACACACATAATTCAGAGGAAGAAACTTTGTTAACGCACAAAAAATCAAGACGGATAATACAGTTGTAAAATGGTTAGGACAATGTAAACAATGTCGATAGCATGGGAAGTATTGGGAATAATCAAAGTAAGACTCTCCTCGAATTTACTAGAACAATACAACGAGAAAGTTCAAAAGTAATCTTTGCAATGCAGTAACTAATGAAAATTGAACGCCGTTTCGATTATGTTAATAATTCCCAACGCAACGCATAATACATTAGCGCAAGCAAGTGATATACGTGAAGATACCTAACTCCCAAAACTGATTAATCAGGTAAGTGTTTCATGTTGATTTCCATAAATGCAGCAAAAAGAAAATCATGAACAATTACCGATGTGTGTCCATACTGCAACGCATAGGCGATGTGTCTAACAAAAAGGTACGAAGATTGCTTGGATTGTTTCAGTGGTAAAATGCTACTGTAGAAATAATGCCTAATGGGAAGTTTAGTTTTGTCCACGTACAGCAACATTAGTGTTTGCAATAACTATTAGTGTTACACTAATCTTGCCTAAGTACAACTGTAATTATTGTAACAATTTTAGATAATACTTTAAGGAAAGTTATAGTTTTTGTACCAGTTATGAAATACAAAATTACGTGCCCTACGGAATGCAGTTCCACCTAATCTCATTCTGTTTCCTACATCTACGTCCTAACTCTGCAAACCACTGTGAAGTACACGGCAGAGGGTAATATTTACTTTAGCAATTATTACGGATTGTTCCCATTCCATTCCCTTACGGTGCTCGGAAAGAATGATTGTTTAATCGTATTTGCGCGCTCTGTAATTAGTCTAATCCTGTCCTCGCGATCCCTTTGGGGCTGATAGATAAGAAGGGTTTATTATATTGACATATTTATCATTCAAAACTTTGAAGCTACGACACCGCTGGCGGCTACAGGATAAGACTGACACCGTGTACCCGCCGGCGGGCACGGCAGATCCTCGCGCGAGACACCATGACCTGACCTACCGACGAAACATCCATTATTATGCGTGCGACGGTCAACGTGTCAAACCTGTTTCTGGAAACGTTGTAAGTAGGCCAGTTTTCCTCTATCTAAAGCGTCCGCCTGTTCAATTTTTTTAAGCATCTTCCATGGACCAAACAACTCTGTGACCATTCGTGCTGCTATTCTCTGTATAAGGTCAATGTCCTCTGTTGCTTCTGTTTCATACAGGTCCCACAAACTCGAGCAATATTCTAGCATGGGTCATACGAGTGTTCTGTAAGTTATCTTCTTTGTAGACTGATTGCATCTCTCTGGTATCCTACCAATAAACTGAAGTCTACCATCTACCTTACCTACGGCTGAGGCTATGTGATCTTTCCATGTCGTATCCCCTACTAACTGTTACACTCAAGTATTTGTATGACATGAACGATTACAACAGTGACTCGTTTATATTGTCGTTTATGGTTTTTCAGTGAGTGAAGTGCTCAACTGAACTTTTCTGAACGTTTGAAATCTTATCAAGGTCCGACAATATTTGCCCAGCTTTTTTGAGACCGTGCTTCATTAAAGATACCGTTAATTGCGTCATCTGCAAAAAGTCTGAAGTTAGTAGTAACATTGACGGTAAGGTCATTAATATGCAATATGAACAGCAAAACTCACAACACGCTTCTCTGGGGCTCAGCTGAGGTTACTTACAGTATATTACACCTTTCGATGACACTCCATGTTGCGTCCTCCCCTACAAAGTAACTGTCAATCCAGTCACAAATTTCGAAAGATCCTACCCCGCACGATTGTAGGTGTGGTACTGAGTCAAATGCTTTTCGGATATCCAGAATTACAGTATCTACCTACCTTTATCCACGACTTTCAGGACCTCATATGGGAAAAGTGTGAGTTTGGTTTCACATGGTGGATATTTTCTGAATCCATGCTAGAAGATATGGAGAAGACCATTCTATTCAAGATGCGTTTCAGCTCAGAATATGTTCTAAGATTCTACATCAAATGGATGTCAAAGATATTGGACGGTAGTTTTGTGGATCACTTCTACCACTGGTACCCTTCTTATAGAGGGTGTGACCTGTGCTTTCTCCCAACAGCCGAGAATGGATTTTGTTCGAAGCGTCTACACTACATTATGGCTAAAAGAGTATCATTCTCAATCACAAATTCGGTATACAAACTGACAGGGATTACATCCACCCTGGAGTTATGTAAAGTTTTGGTCAGTTTTAACGATTTCAGCTGTTTCTTAATGTCACTGACATACTGTTTCAATTTCACCTGTCTTTTCAGTGGTACAGGAATTCAATTGGGCCTATGCCCAGGGGTTTTCTTTGTAAAGGAACATTTGAAAACACAGTTAAACATTTCTACTTTTGGTTGGTACCCTCAGTTTCAGTTCCTGCTTCATCCATGAGTGACTGTACACCAACTTTGGTGCCACTAACAGCCATTACATGTGAGCAGATTTTCTTTGTGTTTTGTGAAAGATCTTTTGATAATATTCTGCTCTGGTGAACGCAGAAGGCTTCATGCAGTGCCCTTTTGACAGTCAAACACATTTCATTCAGCATCACTTTAAGTATAATCCTGTGCTTTGTTGTTTTACACTTAGAGTAAGCCTGGGAGGGTTGGCCCGCTATTTTTTCTTCAGCATAAAATCTGTGTGTTTTTCAATTTTTTTAGTGTCATATAAACTTATGTACGGTATAACACTGAGGTAATACCACTTAAAGTACAAGTGATACAATAAAATGAAAATATTCATGAGTAATCCATCTCATCCGTAGGTGAACAGGTGAGATGGACCAGTGAATTGGGAGAGATGGATCATATAAAAATGGCTACACATATGTTGTAATGAATACAGAATTATACTACGCCTATTAAATATTTTAGTCCAAAACAATTTTGTCAGTTCATCGTAACTCGAGATTGAACATTGGCTTTTGTAATCACCACAGTAGTTACACTTATTACCAAATGTTGACTATTGTGAATAGGCAACATACTGAATCCAAACATCATTTTTATTAGTTTTATTCACACAGCCAACGCATTCATCATTATCTCATTCATCAAAGTTATTTTCGTTATCTTCTATTGTGTCTGGAATCAAAATTGGCATGGCGAGCTATTTGAAGTATTCTTGTTACTGAGCTCCTTCAGATTGTTTTTCTCTTCACTAGCAGTTTCTTTTGCCAATCTTTTTGTGTCTTTTTTGTGTTTCTTTTCTAGTTCATCTTTTTCTTTACAGGTTCAATATTTTCAGCAGAGTTTAGCCCTTTGGATACAGTTGCTGCCTTCCTCTTAAAATTCATGGTTTTATCAACAGAAAGAACAGGTGACATTTCTTCTAAAGGTTTTGTTGTGTTGCCTTAGGACTAGTCAGTTTTGAGGTAATTTCCAAGAATATTTGCCTATCGAAGCTGCGGGCTCCAAACGATAGTTACTGAATGTGTGATTCTAAATCGATCATGCAACTGTAGTGGTGGGTGTTATGGGCATTTTTACAGTGGTCACTTCAGCAATGACAAAAGAAGAGCGCCACTAAAATAGTTGCAATTACAAAGGAAACGACCTACCTCACTCGTTGTCTACATTGTCGTCATGAGAAAGTCCATTTGATGTGTATACTACAGGAAGCATTCCCTTTTTGCCGTAACCTGGGTAGACATTGCCCATGTCACACAAAACATGGGTAGAGTGTCAGTTTCGACAAAAATTCAAACAATTTTCTACATTGCATAAGCATGGACTTAGATTCTTCCATGTGAGGCAATCGCCTGAAGAAAGGTGTACAATACCAGACATCCCACTCATTACTGACATAAATTGTTTGGGTTTTCCGAGCAACTCACAAATAATTTATCATAATGCCCACCACCACAGTCATGTGATCGATTTAGAATTGCACGATCGATACCCATCGTTTGGAGCCCGTGGCTTCGATAGGCAAATATTCTTGGACATTACCAGTTTTGAGGAGGTAATCTTGAAAGTTTTAGGTTTAGTAGGAGTGGAGAATGAAGTTGTGTCAGTGAAGGAATTTGACTTGTGCACATAGCTCTGGTCTTTTGATATGTTAGGGACCAGTAGGTCTTTTGATGAGCTTTGAGGCAGTTGGGTGGCCAGCTCTTCCATTAGCTGGCACAGACATATACATCTTCCAAGAAATAAGTGTAGTCTGAAACTGCAACTATTTTCATGGGATTGTTGCATGTGCCTTGAAGCTAAATTTAATTGTGCTCCATCTCATGTTAAAACGAATGGTCCATCTCCCCATATAACACTGGTCTATCTCTCCCACCTGTCTGGAAAAGATGGATCATCCCAACTTCTATGTAGGCAGTGGAGTCTGTGGCTGTTATAGGTTAGTTTCATGCCTACATGTTTGCCAGGCTCGCAGTGAATAAAACTGCTTCAGTATTATGCGAGCTAAGCCCTAATAATGAAATTATGTATCTACACGATAAAATTTTTCAGCTTACCAGAACAGAGAATGTGATTTTTCTTCAGAAATAAAGAAAATGTCAGCAACACTTCCGCAACACATTTATTCACATAAGAGCTTCCTCGCAAGTAGCAGGAGCTGCTCTCCAGTGGCACATTTGTGAAATATGCCACTGGTCCGTCTCACACAGTGGTGCAACTCTCCTGGACTTAACCTGTTACACAGTAGTCTCTGTTTCTTCAGAAGTTTTTCTTGCAATAACTGTACACCATGAATGATCCCTCCCATCATTAACTGTTCTCCTGTGTGTGTCAAGTGCATGGTCAACTATTCTTTTAAACATAAGCAACAGTTCTACATGCTCTTCTCAAGATCTTACTTGAGAAACGACAGTATTGCCTCTTTATCTATTTTTCTGGACACACAGGTCCTTTTACTTATGACTTTTGTATTTTAGTAATCATTTTTGCTACTACTACCTCATGGTCACTGATACCAGTTTTAATGTGGGCATTGTCAGAGGGTTCAGATCTATTTGTTGGCAATAGATCCAATATATTTCCATCCTGAATGGGCTTCTGAACTATTTGTTCTAGATAGTTCTCAGAGAAGGCTTTTAGTAATGTTATGCAGGAAACCTTATCATGTCCTCCACTTAGAAAAGTGCCACATTCCCAATTCACAATATGATTAGGATACCAGTATGGAGGCCTACCTAGTGGTAAACTTAGGTTTTCTCTTAAGTTTTCAGTTATAACTGGAGGTGAATCTAGTGGTTGATAGGAGGATCTGATTTTAGGTTTATGTCCAACCTTGAGACTGAGTATTGCCCAACCAGTCTTGTATGCAGCTTCAGTTTCTACCTCGGTGGATCTGAGTTTCTTCTGTGCTGTGACAAATACTCCACTCCCATTAGGCTATCATTCTGATATAGGCCTACACTTAAATTTTCCCTCAAAATCTCACTACTATTGATTTAGGGCTTTAACCAACTTTTTGTATCTAGTTTTATGTGAACACCAATGCTTTTTAGGACCACTTCAAGCTATGGCAATTTGTTGCAAGTGATTTGGCAGTTAATCACTAGGATTTTAGTACACTCAGTTGTAGGGGGAATTTCTTTAGCTCTTAAAAATATTTGACATTTCTGACTCTCCTACAGCTGTTGTTATCTGGACTGTTTGGAAAAATACCTATTTGGAAAAAAAAAAAAAAACTTTTGTGTGCACCTCATACAAAGGCAGCTACCTGGGTAAAAACCCCTGACACATAGTACACATCTAACCCATTTAAGGGGACCACACAGTTCTCAGTCCTACAGTGCAAATCTTGGAAGCCACAACCTAGCTTGTCACAGAATCTTTGAAGTCTCTGTTTCAAGGCTTCCGCTTGACCCAGAACCGGGCCGTGGGCTGGGGCTGGGGGGGTGGGGGTGGGGGGGGGGGGGGAGCACTATCAATTGCGGGATCAATTCTGCAAACTATGGGCTTCATTTAAACTCCATGGAGAAGGCTAGTCTTCTCAACATTTTCCACCAGTTGCTGTATGTGTCAAGTACAGCCACCAAGCACAGGGGACAAGTATCATTTGTTCCAACATGCACCATATCCTGTAGATAGTTGGATCCTGTTCCCTTAGTGACTGCTGGAATAGCCTCTTCAGCATGTTGGATGAGACACCCAGGCAAACACATTGAATGCATCTGTCATTACTTCTCACTCTGTGCTGCTATTCCCCTAAGGGGTGCCATAATTTGCTGTATGTTTGAACTACCAACAATTAATAGACTGCTAACCTTTTGTGATTGTTGTAGTACTAGGTGTTAAATCAAATATCTGTACTATGAAAACATCTTTTGCTGAAAAATATTTATGAGCTGGATATTTAGTTAACTAAGTAAATTCGTAACTCATTTATCTGCACATGTGTTTCTCTCATAAAATACAGCATATAATCAAGTCTATTTTCTGTTAGATCAAGTACAGTAAAAAGATGATCTGTTAGAATTACATTTTCCTTGAGAAATATGAGTCACAATTTTATGTTTGATAATGATGGAAGTGGAAGAAATGAATTAAAATTTGTGCTATGGCCTGGACTTGAATGTGGGTCTTCTGCTCGCTAGGCAGATGTTCTAACCAATTACATCACCACATCAGTATGGCTATAACAATTGCACAGACTACCCTAGTGCAATGCCCTCCCTAACACAAACTACAATTTACACCTTCAGCCCAAGAGAGTCTCAGCAATACTGATGATTTAAGAAGGGGAAAATGGGCTGAAGTTTGTGGTAGGGAAGGCATCAGACTATGGTAGTCCATGCAGCTGTGTTATCCATACTACTATGGTGATATAATGGTTAGCACATTTTCCTAGTAATCAGGAGATCCAGGTTAAAGCCCCAGCCGTGGTACAAATTTTAATTCATTTCTTCAGCTTCTATCATTACTGACAGTAAAAAATTGATTTCATTGAACAGTTCACCTTAATTAATTTGTCTAAAGAAGATTGCTACACTGAACAAGTATGGTATCTGCAACAGAATCATGAGAAATGGTTCACAGTGTAAAGACTGTGTATACTCTATGCTTTTTTCATATGGGTTGCTTTGGAGCAAATTCATTAATTGTTCATTCATCGCATTCCATAGCTCCCAAAAAGAGGCAGAAACCTTCAGTGATATGGAATGACTCGTGATATACATTCTAGAAGACAAGGAAATAAAACAAACTTAATATTTTTACTGTATAAAAAGTAAACTATTACTTTACTGCTTAATACTATTCATATTTATACAGGACCAGTTTGAGATCACTTTTTCCACACAAGCAATTCATCATTTGCCTCCCTCCCCTCCCTGTTTCCTTGTACGTGTTCACCCCTGTCAGTTTTTTCTACTAATTGTGACACTTACTGTATACAAATCTTGCACTAGGGCACCCCTTGTGCTCCTCTCAGTCTAGCACTTCAAGTGGCCACCACTAACTGTGATGCGCCCTGTACAGAAATCTTGGTGCCCCAAAGAGTGTTGTTAAGCTACGTCTACATTTACATCTGTACTCTGCAAACCACAGTGAAGTTCATGGCAGAGGGTCAGTGGGTATGTCCCATTGTACCAGTTATTAGAGTTTCTTCCTGTTCCATTCATCTACAACCCACTACACACTGCTTACATAGGGATTGTGAAGATTAAGATTAGAGTAATTACTATGTGCACAGAGGCTTTCTATCATTCTTCCTGCACTCCACACATGAATGGAGTGCAGGCAGAATGATTGTTTGATTGCCTCTGGGTGTGCAGTAATTACTCTAATCTTATCTTCACAGTCCCTATGTAAGCAATAGGTAGTGGGTTGTAGTATATTCATAGAGCCATTGTTTAAAGCCAATCCTTGGAAATTCATTAACAGACTTTCTTGGGATAGTTTACATCTGTCTTCAAAAGTCTTCTAGTTCAGTTCCTTCAGTATCTCTTTGACACTGTCCCGTAGATTAAACAAACCTGTGACCATTTGTGCTGTCCTTCTCTGTGTATGTTCATTATCCCCTGTTAGTCCTCTCTGGTATGGATCCAACACACTTGAGCAATATTCTAGAACCAGTCACACAAGTGACTTGTAAGCAATCTCCTTTGTAGACTTACTGCACTCCTCCAGTATTCCACCACTAAACCAAAGTCTGATGACTGAACCTATGTGACCATTCGATTTCATATCCCTACAAACTGTTATGCACAGGTATTTAAATGAGTTGACCAATTCCAACAGTGACTCATTGATATTATAGTCATAGAATACTATGGTTTTTCATTTTGTGAAGTGCAAAATTTTCCATTTCTGAACATTTAGAACAAGTTTCCAATCTCTGCACCACTTTGAAATCTTATCAAGATATGACTGAATATTTATTCAAAAAACAAAGATGATGTGACTTACCAAACGAAAGTGCTGGCAGGTCGATAGACACACAAACAAATACAAACATACACACAAAATTCAAGCTTTCGCAACCAACCGTTGCTTCGTCAGGAAAGAGGGAAGGAGAGGGAAAGACGAAAGGATGTGGGTTTTAAGGGAGAGGGTAAGGAGTCATTCCAATCCCGGGAGCGGAAAGACTTATGTTAGGGGGGAAAAAGGACAGGTATACACTCGCGCACACACACACACACAAACACACACACACACACACACACACACACACACACATACACTCCTGGAAATTGAAATAAGAACACCGTGAATTCATTGTCCCAGGAAGGGGAAACTTTATTGACACATTCCTGGGGTCAGATACATCACATGATCACACAGACAGAACCACAGGCACATAGACACAGGCAACAGAGCATGCACAATGTCGGCACTAGTACAGTGTATATCCACCTTTCGCAGCAATGCAGGCTGCTATTCTCCCATGGAGACGATCGTAGAGATGCTGGATGTAGTCCTGTGGAACGGCTTGCCATGCCATTTCCACCTGGCGCCTCAGTTGGACCAGCGTTCGTGCTGGACGTGCAGACCGCGTGAGACGACGCTTCATCCAGTCCCAAACATGCTCAATGGGGGACAGATCCGGAGATCTTGCTGGCCAGGGTAGTTGACTTACACCTTCTAGAGCACGTTGGGTGGCACGGGATACATGCGGACGTGCATTGTCCTGTTGGAATAGCAAGTTCCCTTGCCGGTCTAGGAATGGTAGAACGATGGGTTCGATGACGGTTTGGATGTACTGTGCACTATTCAGTGTCCCCTCGACGATCACCAGTGGTGTACGGCCAGTGTAGGAGATCGCTCCCCACACCATGATGCCGGGTGTTGGCCCTGTGTGCCTCGGTCGTATGCAGTCCTGATTGTGGCGCTCACCTGCACGGCGCCAAACACGCATACGACCATCATTGGCACCAAGGCAGAAGCGACTCTCATCGCTGAAGACGACACGTCTCCATTCGTCCCTCCATTCACGCCTGTCGCGACACCACTGGAGGCGGGCTGCACGATGTTGGGGCGTGAGCGGAAGACGGCCTAACGGTGTGTGGGACCGTAGCCCAGCTTCATGGAGACGGTTGCGAGTGGTCCTCGCCGATACCCCAGGAGCAACAGTGTCCCTAATTTGCTGGGAAGTGGCGGTGCGGTCCCCTACGGCACTGCGTAGGATCCTACGGTCTTGGAGTGCATCCGTGCGTCGCTGCGGTCCGGTCCCAGGTCGACGGGCACGTGCACTTTCCGCCGACCACTGGCGACAACATCGATGTACTGTGGAGACCTCACGCCCCACGTGTTGAGCAATTCGGCGGTACGTCCACCCGACCTCCCGCATGCCCACTATACGCCCTCGCTCAAAGTCCGTCAACTGCACATACGGTTCACGTCCACGCTGTCGCGGCATGCTACCAGTGTTAAAGACTGCGATGGAGCTCCGTATGCCACGGCAAACTGGCTGACACTGACGGCGGCGGTGCACAAATGCTGCGCAGCTAGCGCCATTCGACGGCCAACACCGCGGTTCGTGGTGTGTCCGCTGTGCCGTGCGTGTGATCATTGCTTGTACAGCCCTCTCGCAGTGTCCGGAGCAAGTATGGTGGGTCTGACACACCGGTGTCAATGTGTTCTTTTTTCCATTTCCAGGAGTGTATATCCACCCGCACATACACAGACAGAAGCAGACATTTGTAAAGGTGAATATTTGTAAAGGTGAATATTTATTCAGCTTCTTTGAGATAGTACTTCATTGTAGATGACTGCACCATCTGCAAAAAGTCTGATTTTACTATTGATATTGTCTGCAAGGTCATTAATACACAACATGAACTGCAAGAGTCCCAACACATTTCCCTGGGGTACACCTGAAGTTACTTATACACCTGATGATGACTCTCCATCCAAAATAACATGTGGTGTCCTCCCTACCAAAAAGTCCTCAATCAGTCACAAATTTCACTTGAAACACCATATGCCTGTACTTCTGCCAATAAGCATAGATGTGGTACTGATTCAAATGCTTTTCAGGAATCAAGAAATACAACATCTGTATCATTGCTTTGATCCAAAGTTTTCAGTATGTCATGTGAGAAAAGTGTGAGTTCAAAATCCATGCTGGTTGGCATGGAGGAGATCATTGTGTTCAAGATACCTCATTTTGTTTGTGCTTCTTGTAGACTGGTGTGACATATGCTTCTTTCCAACTACTGGGCATAGTTTTTTGTTCAAGGGATCTATGATAGATAACAGAAGAGGAGCTAACAGTATAAGGAAATCTTGTGCTAGAAAACGGTATCTTCACGATATTACAAGAAGCTACAACACAACTCAGGAGTTTGATAGTTACTTTAAAAAAATATAAATCTACCTTAAATATAATAATGAAGGAGGCAAAGAAAACAGACAATGACAAATACATAGAAGATGCTTCAAACAGAACCAAAGCAATCTGGCAAGTTGTGAAAAAAGAAACCAAATCTTACAAAAGTAGAGTTGATAATATAGTATTAAAGGCTGGCTTGGAAAACATTAATAACCCACAGGAAGTAGCTAATATGTTTAATAACTATTTTATAAATGTAACAGAGAAACTACTACAACAGACTTCTAATAGAAAACAGCATACAGAAACAGGGAAAAAAGTCTCAAGCAGATCAATGTTTCTGTACCCAACAAACATAGAAGAAGTATGGGTTACAATAAAAAGTCTCAAAATGAAACACTCTGCAGGTGTAGATGATATACATGATTTCATTATAAAGACTTGATTACTGACCTCTTAACCCATCTATGTAACCTATCTTTTGCTACAGGAACTTTTCCTTCACGTTTGAAAATAGCAAAAGTAAAGCCATAATACAAGAAAGGAAAGAAAGATGATATTTGCAACTACAGACTTTGGCACTTCAGTCTATTTTCCCAAAAGTATTAGAAAGGCTTTTCAATAAGAGGCTAACAGACTTCTTAGAGGTAAATGGCATTCTGTCAGAACCTCAACATGGATTTAGAGCAAACCACTCAACCGAATTTGCAGTTCACTCCTTTCTGTTAGAGGCACTGATAGCATTAGACAACAAAAAACTTACCCTGGGCATATTTTTAGATTTGTCAAAGGCATTTGTCACCATAAATCATGACAAATTGCTATACAAGCTAGCAAATCTTGGCATTAGGGTAACAGCTAATAACTGGCTCAGCTCTTATCTTAAGAACAGTTAACAATATGTGGAAATAGATCAAAAAAGGGAGAATGTCATTAGGAAATATAATTCCAAGCTTCTGACTGTTAAATATGGAGTGCCACAAGGATCAGTAATGGGTCCTGTTCTGTTCTTACCATAAGTAAATGACCTAAACATAAGCAATGACAGCAGTAAAATATTTCAATTTGCTGATGATATGAGTATTCTAATTACAGGAAACTCAGAAGAAACTCTTGTAAAAACATAAAAGAAGCCACTGACAGGCTAACAAGTTACTGTGATGACAGTGACTTAATAATAAACACTGAAAAAACTGTAGCTATGGATATACACACAGCACAAACAAAAAAACTGATATCACCCAATATAGAGCTATACGGACAGACAATTGCCAAAACAGCCTGTACCAAATTTCTTGGACTTCATCTACAAGACAACTTGAAATGTGAAGCACATATTGAGCAAATGAACAAAAAATTAAGTACTTCTTGTTTCGTGCTGCGTACATTAAAAAACTGTACCAGCTACAACACCCTTCAGTGTGTATATTATGCAGTTGTACACTCTCACCTCTGGTATGGGATTATGTTCTGGGGAAATTCTGGAGATGCCATCAAAATTTTTTAAAAATTATAAGAATAATGGAAGGGGGAGATAATCGCAAATCATGTAGACCATTGTTTCAAAAAAGGTTGATCCTGCCACTGCCTTGCATATATATACTTGAAAATATAATGTATTTAAAGCAAAACTTACATACAAAAAGACCACTCATCACTCAAAGTCACACAATGTACAGCTATGATACAAGACAAAAATTGGATGTACATGTTCAAAGCACCAACACAAAGTTATTTCAAAACAGCCTTATCCATCCTAGTATCAAACTATACAATGCCTTACCAGATACCATTAAAAACATACAAAACATTGGTCCCTTCAAATCTAAACTGAAGTCGTACTTGGTTGATCACTGCTTTTACACAGTAAATGAATACCTACAAAACTAAATTTTTGTGTGTTTACCCAATGTAGTCTCATTCAGAAGAACATTTGTATTTTATCTCTCTGTATATAGCGTAACAACATTTATTTAAGTATTCATCATTAACTGATATATTAATGTGTGTTATTATGTACAAAGGTATATTATATCTAAAACTGTTAATATTAACAAAAAATCCAAATATCTCTTGCACATTGTGCAGCTGTAGATGAAAATGGATCAATAAATCAATGAATCAATCAATATAAAATCTGACAGGGATTCCTTTAGACCCTGGAGCTTTGTTCAGTTATCAATTTCAGCAGTTTCTCAACATCACTGGCATTAATACTTATTTCATTCACCTCTTCACTAGTATGAGGATTGAATTGGAGCAGTTCTCCTAGGTTTTCCTTTGTAGAGGAAAATTTGAGAACAGGGTTAAGCATTCCAGCTTTTGCTTTGTTACCCTTAATTTCAGTTCCTGTCTCATTCAATAGCAGCTTAACCCTGCCTTTGGCGCCACTAATGGCCTTTACAAATGATAAGAATTTCTTTGGGTTCTGTGAAAGATAACTTGACAAATTTCTGCTTTGATAATCCTTGAAGGCACCAAGCATTGCTCTCTTGACAGCAAATGCATATCTCTCTCTGTAACCCTATGCTTTGTTTTACACCTATTATTCAGTAATCTCTATTTCTTTAGGAGTTTCTTTACAGTGACTGTTCCCACCATTCCCTCCCTTTATGAACTGTTCTACTGGGTACATATTTATCCAGTGCATGGTCAACTATTCTTTTAAACTTGAGCCATAGTTACTCAACATGCTTCTTCCCTGTACTGAAGTTTCAAGTTCCTCATTGAGATATGACACTACTGATTTTTTTATCTAATGTGTTGAACATGTATTTCTGCTTCTTTTAGTTGTCCTTTGTACTTTGGTGATGACTGCTGCCACAACTACATCATGGTCACTTATAACAGTTTCGATGTGGATAACCTCAAAGATGTCAGGTCTTAGATCCAACATACAGGGTGTTTCAAAATGAACATACCAGTTTTTAAGACGCTATAGCATTTATTATGTTCAACTTACAACTGTAAATAATACACCAAATTAAAGAGCAACTCAAACAGTTTTGTTTTTGTATCTGTGAGCAATGGGAAGAGTGTGGAATGACAAACAGTGACTGAAAAACGTGTTGAACGAGTGTGAGTCTTTCACACTTAGCACCAAGAAATATCCCTGGAGAAAGTTTATGGCCCTTTCTTTTTCAATGAATCATCTTACCTAATGTTTCTTATCTAGATGGGCTACAGCCATGGCCTGTGCCTCAGTGGGAAGAAGCTGAGCAAGATGGTGCACTGCCTCATTGGCATAACTCAGTATGTGACTGGTTAAACGATGTTGTATCCAACTGGTGGACTGGGCGCAAGGGACTGGTTGACACAGCATTTTGTGCATGACCTCCACGTTCACACATGATATGATGTAATCATGTGTAATTGCCTCCGATACCAGCTGATCTATCAGACTTTAGAAACAGTGTTAGTGCAACAGTTACTCCTGACACATTGATCAAGGTTTTGGAACAACTTGCCCATTGAAACTTCCTGGCAGATTAAAACTGTGTGCCTGACCGAGACTCGAACTCGGGACCTTTGCCTTTTGCGGGCAAGTGATAGAGCACTTGCCCACGAAAGGCAAAGGTCCCGAGTTCGAGTCTCGGTCGGGCACACAGTTTTAATCTGCCAGGAAGTTTCATATCAGCGCACACTCCGCTGCAGAGTGAAAATCTCATTCTGGAACTTGCCTATTGATTCGATGTGTGATTGGTGTTCACACTGGATAAGTGTAAGAAAAACTGTTTGTGTTTTTTCTTTCATTTGGTGTATTATTTATAATTATAAGGTGAATGTAATTTGTGCTACAATGCCTTAAAACCTATATATTAATTTTGAAACACCCTGTATTTCCGTAATGGGTGGGGTTCCTAACTGTCTGTTCTAGGCAGCAAAGTTTTGTAGGATGTCTTATCATACCGCCACTAACAAAACTATAATTTTACCAATTAATTATTGGATGATTAAAGTCTCCACTGATGACAGAATGATTGAACTGAGGTTTTCCCTATAAAGTTTTCTGTTATGTCAGGAGATGAGTCTGGTGGGCAATAGAGGATCCAATTATCATTTTACGTCCACCTCTGATACTGAATCTTACCCAGACAATCTCACATGCAGCTTCAATTTCTACTGTGTTGGGTTTGAGTTTCTAGTCTACTGCAACAAATACACCACCTCCATTTCCAATTTGCCTATCCTTTCACTATACATCTAAATTTTCCCCAAGAATCTCAATGCTATCAGTTTAAGGTTTCAGTCAACTTTCTGTACCTAGTATTAGATGAGTTTCTCTGCTTTTCATGAGCACTTCAAACTCTGGCACTTCATTGTGAATTCTTTGGCACTTTACCCTTAGGATTTTGATATTCTCACCCATGTGAGGCATTTCTTTCGGTCTTACACTAATACTTCCGGATTTCCTGCAGCTGTTGTTATCTGGATTGGATAGTGTCACCTAATCTAAAAAAACACTTGTGTGCATCCTACACAGAGTCAGCTACCTGAGTAGCAGCCTCTGTTGTGTAGCGCACACCTGACCCATTTATGGGGACCCTACAGTTTTCAACCCTATGGCACAAGTGCAGGAGGTCGCAGCCTAACTTGTCACAGAACTTTTGAGGTCTCTCGTTCAGTCCTATTTCTCAACTCAAAACCAAAGGGCCATGATCAGTTCAGGGGACAATTCTGCAAATTATCAGCTTCGTTGAAACTCTATACGCAAGGCTTGTCTTCTCAACCTTCTCTGCCTGTCACAGGAATGAACCAAGAATGACCTCTGAGGGTGGGAACAATGATTAGAATAGAATAGAATAGAATGTTTTTATTAGCCTTTCAGTATTTTTCATACAATTGGCTTTGTCAAAGTTTACAGAGGGTTTTAGTTTCAGTACGATATTCAAATAGTTACAGAAAGGGGAGAAAAGGAACTAAAGACCTTTTCTTCAGCATTATGTAAAACAATGTTTTATACAGCAATTAAATACACACATAAGAAAAGAATCACAGTAAATAACTAGCTTATATAATATCAAAACATTTTCTTCATAACTTAGGTAAAACATATGTTTAGATGGTTAGTTTCTAAGAATTCTTCAGTTGTATAGAATTCTTTGTTTTTTAGCCAGGTTTGCAATGTATTCTTATATTTATTTAGTGGTATTGTACGAGCTGAGCATGGTAACTTATTGAAAAATTTTATGCTTAAATACTTATAGTTATTATGGACTACAGCAAGTCTTGTGGAAGGCAAGTCCAGCAGGTGACTGTTTCTTGTACTGTGTGCATGCACATCACATCTCATGTTCAATTTTTTCAGATTTTTCCCTGGCATATATTAGACAGTTATATGCTTGGCACTGTCATTACGCCAAGAGATTTAAAATAATTTGTGCAGGACTCTCTGGATGCAAACCCCTCCATGCACCTGATTGCTTTCTTCTGCCATCTGAAAATACATTCAGCCCCTGGGGAGTTACCCCAAAGCAATATTCCATATTGCAGTTGCGAATGAAAAAAAGCATAGTATGAGTGGAGTAGCAATTGCTTGCTCACACTATTTCTTAATTTATACAATAAGAAAAGTACTCGTGCTAGTTTACTACATAGATAATTGGCGTGTCCTTCCCATGAGAGCTTTTGGTCTATGATTAGCCCAAGTAATTTCACTGTTTTGTTTTCATTTTTAGTTACTTTGAGGTTAAATATTATTTTTTCTGTTTTTGTTTGATTTATGCACAGCTGGTTAGCCTGACACCAGTAATTAGCCATTTGTGTCATTTCTCTATTTCTGTCTAGTACACTCTGTAAGTTCTGGCCTGTACTTATTAATGTCATATCGTCAGCATATAGTATGTTCTTATACGGTATGTAATTCGAGAAGTCATTAACATAGACAATGAACAGAAAAGGTCCAAGAACAGAGCCTTGGGGTATTTCTGACCTCTGCCTATTTGCATATACAAGTTGTAACCTATTGCTTAGATAGGATCTGAATAGTCAGAGTGTGTCATCTTCAGTGCCATAGTATTTTAACTTTTTGATGAGTATGTCATCTGACACCGAGTCAAAAGCTTTACTTAGGTCAGTAAGTGTTACAGACATTGATACCCTTTTTTTCATACCCTTCATAAACATTGCTTACCAAAGCTTCTACTGCTTTTACAGTTGATACGTGTGACCTGAAGCCAAACTGTTGTTCATTTAAAATTTTGTTGGTTTCAAAATATCTGCTTATGCACACAATTTTCTACTAACTTGGATAGGATTGGTACTATTGAAATGGGTCTGTAGTTATTTGGGAGGTTTCTTTCACCTTTTTTTATACACAGGCAATGTAACTGTGAGCTTAAGACAGTCGGGGAATATTCCTTCATCAAGTACTCTGTTTGATAGTGAGAGAAGTGGCATTTCAATTTCTTTTGCTATACATTTAATGATGAGATTACTGAGTCCATAATAATCTTCTATTTTGGAATTACTTAACTTGTTTATTGACTTATGAATATCATTTAATGGGATTCGGGTCCAAGTGAACTTCTCACTTCTTGTCTGTTTTGCACAAGTAAGCAATGCTTCTGCATCAGAGGCAGAATTGATGGGTGGGGTGGTGACACTATTTACAAAATATTCATTGAGAATATTGCAGTCAATAGGGATACTCCTTTCTTTATTGGTATTATTTATTTCCCTTTTAATGACAGTCCAGGGAGCTTTACATTTATTTTTAGAATTTAAAATATATTCATCATTTGCACAGCACTTAGCATTTTTTATTTCTAATCTGTAAAGGTTCCTCATTTTAGTGTAATTTTCCTTGTCCCTATCACTGTTATGAGATTTGTCTTTCATAATCATCAGTAGTATTCTGAGTTTGTTACATTGTGGGGTGTACCACTTGTTAGTATTTTGTTGTTTATGAGTAATATTACTTTGGTACCTTTTGGTTACCAAGGAACATGTCATTTCTACTATATGCTTGATCTCTGTCACGAAAATGGAAAAACATTTATTAATTGTTTTCTTGTTATCCATTACATGAGTCCAATCCATTTCTTTTAACTGGTTTATCATTTTGTTTACATTGGATTCACCTAGAATTCTGTATGTCACTTCTCTCTCTGTAGAACTGAGGGCTAACTTTTCTATTTGAAGCCATAGCCCTGCATGATCTGATATTCCTAATTCTATTACATCCCATTGTATGGAGTCTCTTTGTACATTGCTAATTATGTTATCAAGGCATGTGTTCAGTCTAGTGGGTTTTTCATTGAGACATTAATAGTTTAATGACTTCAGAGTGTTACTAATATGAATTACATTTTTTCTCCTTGCCCTTATATCTATGTTAATATCACCTACAATTACAATTCTATGCTGTTTATATTTTGACAACAACAATATTAAAGTATTAATTTTTTCTATAAATACTATCTCATCAGAGCCTGGGATTCGATAGATTGAGACAATTACAGTTTTCTGTTCGTGCATTACCACACCGGCTACTTCTATTGTAGCGTCAAGGCATATTCTATTAAGGTCTATAACTGAGTAATGCAATTCAAGGTCACTTTTGACATGGTATTTTCTTTCACAGAACCTTTTGTATTCATTTATTTTCGCTACATGATCTAGGGTTTCACAATTATCTGAATAAATTAGACTGCTGCAGTTTCCACTTAATGTGGTTTCTAACTTTCCTTCATCTGTAATGTCATTTTCTCTAAAAAAAAAGGAGGTGTACAGTCATGCTCTGTGGGACTGTCTTTTAAGACAAGGCTGCTGTGTGCTCATATTTCATTTACAACTTTATCTCCTGACACAAAAATGTTTTCCCGTGGTAATTTAGATGCTCACCATGTTCAGTGTGGAAATTTCTTTCAAGTCTGTTATATCCACTACATTACATTACCATAAATGGAACATAGTTGTTTGATTTTAATATTTGTTTTGCGAATTGATTGAATGGCTCCATGTGTCTTCTAATTATTCTAATCTTATCTTCACAATCCCTATGCGAGCAATGCACAGTGGTTTGTAATACATTTGTAGAGTCATCATTTGAAGACGATTCTTGAAATATCATTAATAGATTTTTGCCTTTCAGAAATCAAGAAATAACTACATCTACCTGGCTACCTCGATCCAAAGCTTTCAGTATGTCATGTGAGAAAAGTGCAAGCTGGGTATCACATGGTTAATGTTTCTGGAATCCATGCTGGTTGGTACAGAGGAGGTCATTCTGTTTGAGATGCCTCATTATCTTTGAACTCAGAATATGTTCTATGACCCTACAAAAAATCAATGTTAAAGATACAGAACAGTAGTTTTGTGGATCACTTCTGCTACACTGCTTGTAGAGGGGTGTGACCTGTGCTTTTTTCCAAGAACTAGGCACAGTTTTATGTTCAAGGGATCAACAATAGATTACAGTTAGAAGTGGGGCTAGTTCAGTGGCAAATTCGGTATAAATTCTGACAAGGGTTCCATCAAGCTCTGGAGCTTTCTTCAATTTTAACGATTTCAGTTGTTTCTCATCACCACTGACACTAATACTTATTTTGGCCACCTTTTCAGTGGTATTAGGATTAAATTGGGGCAGTTTATCACTCTTCTGGAAAGAGAATTAAGCATTTCAGCTTTTGCTTTCCTACCCTCAATTTCAATTTGTCTCTCATTCACTAGGAACTAGACACTTAACTTTGGTGCCACTAACCACACCTGTTCTTATAACAGCTAAATTTAATCAAGCTGTTACTATGAAAAAGCTGCTGCCTCATTAAATATATAACTGATACAGGGTGTGGCATTTATAGTGTCATGGCCATGGTGCTCAAGGATGAAGGGGAAAATTGATGTTTTCATACAAAATTTGCAGTATTTGTAAGAGGACATAAGAGAGTGACTGTAACACATCCTTAAATCCCCGTTCTCAATGTTCTTTCAGGGTCAAATTACTTTTTCTTGACGTGGGATGCTGTATTTTCTTCTACTATAATGGAAAAGGCATTCAATTTTGAGTACAAAAGTTGCAGTACACTTATCTGCTGGTGGTGGTAGGTGATGAGATATTGGGTAAATAAGACAGAAAATGGTTTTCACACATTTTGACTTTACTGGAATCTATGTACGTACAAAATGCACAGTACTTGTACACTGCATAGCCTTAATTCATTTTCAGATTAGAAACAATTTCAATTTAGTAAATGCTCAAAGTTTGTTCTAACAAATTTCACCATAAATGTAAACCATATCAATTCTCTTAACAGTCATGAATCGAACATCCATGATTACAAAATGAATTGGAATTCAATGAGAACAGTGGGTAATGTTCTTTTGAGGTTTAAATTGGCACTGGATAAACATGTAGGTTGCAATGTCAACAAACCTGTAAATAAATGAGTATCATTATGGGATTTCTGGTCAGTGTCTGTTCCCCATGTTAGGGGCGACTGCAATAATTGCTTCCGAAACTAACAATCCCTGGTTGTAATAACCCAGTGTAAATATTGGACAAACAATTACAAGCTATCATAATTTGTGAGAGTAATAACAATTTTACCCCATTTGGTACTCAATTCACCCGGCAACAGGCGGCAACCGGGTCTTTGGAGTCTGGGGGACCTGGGCAGTCATGAATATAGAGAAAGTCGGAGTTCTCTGGCAAACTTCTATCCAAAACTATAAGTTCTCTGGCAGTCTTCCATCCAAAACTATCACTTATATAGGTACATTTAAAATCAACACTCTAATTCAACTGGGAAAATTACACAACCTGGTACAGAAGTTAGATCAGCAAAAAATCAGATTTTAGCCCTTCAAGAAACACAATTCACAGGTGAAGACACAGTAGATTATGGATATTACCCCATCTTTAAGTGTAAAGCAGGAAAACATATTGCTAAAGGTGCTCTGCTTCTTGGAATGGCTGTTGTTATACATAAAAATGTAGCAGACTCCAAAAGAGATGTGTACCCCATAAGCAACCATCTTATGACAATGTGCATGCAATGCGCTAACAAGAAATATACCTTCATTCTCCCACCAGTATTACTAACAGAAAGTATTCACAGACTGTGGAGAAATCCTGGACCGATCTTGAGAAAGCAGTGGCTAAAATTCCAAAGCAGGACATCAAAATCTTATTGGGTGATTTCAGTACTCAGATAGGCAAAGAAAAACAGTACTGGAAAACTGTAGGAAAATATCCCACCCATAAATTAACCAATAGAAATGGAAAAAGGCTTATTGAACTATGCCAACAAAACAATGTTAAAATCATGTCAACATCGGTGAGGAAGAATCCCTGAAAACAAAAGATCTGGAGATCCCCCAATAAAGTAGCTCGGTGAATATCAGATGGATCATGTTGCCATCTCATATCCTCTACAGAAGGAAGTTCATGACATACAAGTCCATAGAGGTGCAAACATAGATTCAGAGTACTAACATGGATAAAAATGAAATTTACCCCAAAAAGAGTCCACTGCAAGAAAGTGCACCAGCAGAAATTTGACACCAGAAGAATCAAAGAAACTAAGCTTGGAGCAGAACTGGAAAAAGTCTAGGCAGATACTTGGCAAAAATTTTACAGTAAAACAATCGAAAAGGCTAAAGACTTATTCCCCCCGAAGAAAAACACAAAACATCCATGTTGGGATACAGTGTGTGATAAAGCCTTGGAAAAATGAAAAAAGGCTTTTCTTAATTACAACAGAAAGAAAATACTGGGAAATCTTCAATACTTAAATGAAACTAGGAAACAAGTGGTGAAAATCATTAGGCAGACCAAAATAAAATACCTGAAAAACAAAATGAACTTAATCGAAGAAAACTTTCACAACTACAATACACAAGATTTTTATAGAACTTTTGCAGAAAATATTCACAAATGCAGCCCACAAAAATTTTGTTTCAACAAATCTGATAGAAAACGTGCACTCACAAACCAGGAAAACTGAAAGGAACTGGCACATTATTTTTCAATACTTCTTAATTGTCCAGAACCACCTTCTGGATTCCTTAAAGAAAGACCTACTTACACACACCCTGAATCATCCCCAACAACACAAGAAGAAGTTTACAAACACATTATTAAATTGGAAAACAATAGATCATTTGGTGAATATGGGATTATTGCTGCGCTACTGAAAACTCTAGGACCAAATTCTCTCAGAGAGTTAACCCAAATCATTGCAGATATCTGGGAGACACAAAAATTATCACAGGAATGGAAATGTGTGCTCATTCATACATTACACAAAAAAGGAGACAAATCTGATGTAAATAATTATCGAAGCATATCCCTACTTCAAGTCGCATACAAAGTTCTATCGCCCTGCATTCTTCAAAGAGCACAAGAGAAACTGGAAAACAAAACTGGTGAATACCAAGGTGGCTTTCGCCCCAGTAGATCCTGTGCAGAACAAATTTTCAATCTAAAGACCACGCTAAAATACAAAACAGTCAGAAACAGCCCAATAATTTGCACATTTGTTGACTTTAAAATGGCGTATGACTTAGTAGACCGACAAGCACTTTTTGATGTCCTTGAAAAACCAGGGTTAGATCCAAAAACCCTAACCTCACCAAAGAAAAATTGACTGATACTACCTCCAAGGTGAAATTCATGGGTGAAATATCCGAGCCCTTCATGACCAAAACTGGCATCCGACAAGGTGATGGTCTGTCTCCTCTCCTTATCAACCTTGTGCTGGGAAGGTCATCTGTGAATGGAAGAAGGAATTGAAGAATGAAAACTGCAAGAAACCTTTGCAAATGGGGCAACTCAAGGATGGCATAAGAATTTCATGTTTAGCTTTTGCTGACAACTTACCCTTACTAGCGGATGATGAGATAATAACAATTTAACAAGCTGAAACACTTAAAGAATGTGCAGAGAAAGTTCGTCTGCAAATATCTTTCCTAAAGTCTGAGTTCATTGCCACAAAAACTTATGTGCAAAACCTGACTACAAAATATGGTCATATCCATAGAGTCCCCTATTTTAAATACTTGGGTGAAGTCCTTGAACCTGTGGTGTGAGAGAGAACAACACAAAATATTCATCTTCAAAAACTAAAGAGAGCCTATGGAAGAACCTACAAGGTGTACAATAAAAAATGCTTGTCCAAAAACACTAAAGTTAGGCACTATAATACAGTATTAAAACCTGAAGTGCTATATGCCAGTGAAACCCTGACAGTCCACATGAAAGGTGACCTAGAAAACTTACTAAAGGAACAACATAAAATCATCAGAAAGATACTAGGGCCAAAGAAAACAGAAGAGGGCTATAGACTACAATCTTGTCAAACAACTGAGAAATTGTCCAACCTTGCAGCAGACATAAGAAAAAGGTGATTTAAAATTTTATGGGCACATCTCAAGGCTTCCCAAAACAAGACTTATGCATAAAATTCTTAAATGCATAGAAGGACTCAAAACCATACCCTGGATACATGAGGTCAAAAAGGACCTACAAAAAGGTCAGATAAATTATTCAGAAATTTTGGACAGGAAGATATTTAAGCAGAAAGTTGACAGATGGGAAGTTAAGTCAGAGAATGAAGCACCGAAGAAAGCAGGAACAAAATGGACAGAGGAAAGGAAGAGAGCCCATGCAGAAAAAAAAATGAGGGCAATGTGGGAAAAAAGAAAAAAATAATCAAGAAACTTTGTGTGATCCAACAGGGTCTAATCGCACATAATAATAATAATAATAATAATAATAATAATAATAATATATTGTGGCAATGTAAATCGCAGTTCAGCTTAAACTGATTTTTATTATCAGCAACATTATGGAGTTAATGTCTTAGTGAGCAAGTGTAAGAATTTCAATATCCTTAAAAAGCTTTCTGCAAGATGTATGATGTAGTGTTATCTTCAGTTTCTGTTTGTATCCAGTTTTATCATCACTTGCACTGTACTCTTTTGTATAATTACTGTCATTTTTTGCTGTATGGAGTAATATTTATCTCGACTGGATGGATGATTTGAGAATGGATTATGATTAAAAACCCAAAACTAGTCATTATCAGCTAATAAAAAGAGCTATTTTGCAACTTTGACTGTTTGTCATAATGAATTTGGAAGTGCCACAATTTCTGCCAGATCTATTTTCTGAGGACTCAATTTCATTTGGCCATTATGTTTGTTTGTTTCCTATTGAATAGTGTTACAAATAGTTTCCACCTTGTTCTTGGGATGTCAATTTTTGAGTTTGTTGTTGTTGTGGTCTTCAGTCCTGAGACTGGTTTGATGCAGCTCTCTATGCTACTCTATCCTGTGCAAGCTTCTTCATCTCCCAGTACCTACATCCTTCTGAATTTGCTTAGTGTATTCATCTCTTGGTCTCCCTCTACGATACTTACCCCCCACACTGCCCTCCAATACTAAATTGGTGATCCCTTGATGCCTCAGAATGTGTCCTACCAACCGATCCCTTCTTCTAGTCACGTTGTGCCACAAACTCCTCTTCTCCTCAATCCTATTCAATACCTCCTCATTAGTTATGTGATCTACCCATCTAATCTTCAGCATTCTTCTGTAGCACCACATTTCAAAAGCCTCTATTCTCTTCTTGTCTAAACTATTTATCGTCCATGTTTCACTTCCATACACGGCTACACTCCAAACACATACTTTCAGAAACGACTTAAATCTATACTCAATGTTAACAAATTTCTCTTCTTCAGAAACGCTTTCCTTGCCATTGCCAGTCTACATTTTATATCCTCTCTACTTCGACCATCATCAGTTACTGTGCTTCCCAAATAGCAGAACTACTTTACTACTTTAAGTGTCTCATTTCCTAATCTAATTCCCTCAGCATCACCCGACTTAATTCGACTACATTCCATTATCCTCATTTTGCTTTTGTTGATGTTCATCTTATATCCTCCTTTCAAGACACTGTTTATTCCATTCAACTGCTCTTCCAAGTCCTTTGCTGTCACTGACAGAATTACAATGTCATCGGTGAACCTCAAAGTTTTAATTTCTTCTCCATAGATTTTAATACCTACTCCAATTTTTTTTTTGTCTCCTTTACTACTTGCGCAATATACAGATTGAATAACATCGGGGATAGGCTACAACCCTGTCTCACTCCCTTCCCGACCACTGCTTCCTTTTCATGCCCCTCAACTCTTTATTACTGCCATCTGGTTTCTGTACAAATTGTAAATAGCCTTTGGCTCCCAGTATTTTACCCCTGCCACCTTTAGAATTTGAATGAGAGTATTCCAGTCAACATTGTCAAAAGCTTTCTCTAAGTCTACAAATGCTAGAAACATAGGTTTGCCTTCCCTTAATCTATTTTCTAAGATAAGTTGTAAGGTCAGTATTGCCTCACGTGTTCCAATATTTCTATGGAATCCAAATTTATCTTCCCTGAGGTCAGCTTCTACCAGTTTTTCCATTCGTCTGTAAGGAATTCGCGTTAGTATTTTGCAGCCGTGACTTATTAAACTGATAGTTCGGTAATTTTCACATCTGTCAACACCTGCTTTCTTTGGGATTGGAATTATTATATTCTTCTTGAAGTCTGAGGGTATTTCGCCTGTCTCATACATCTTGCTCACCAGATGATAGAGTTTTGTCAGGGCTGGCTCTCCCAAGTCTGTCTGTTGTTTTAATGGAATGTTGTTTACTCCCGGGGCCTTGTTTTGGCTTAGCTTTTTCAGTGCTCTGTCAAACTTTTCACGCAGTATCATATCTTCCATTTCATCTTCATCTACATTCTCTTCCATTTTCATAATATTATCCTAAAGTACATCGCCCTTGTATAGACCCTCTATATACTCCTTCCACCTTTCTCCTTTCCCTTCTTTGCTTAAAACTGGGTTTCTATCTGAGCTCTTGATATTCGCACAAGTGGTTCTCTTTTCTCCAAAGGTCTCTTTAATTTTTTTTTCCTGTAGGCAGTATCTATTATACCCCTAGTGAGATATGCCACTACATCCTTACATTTATCTTCTAGTCATCCCTGCTTAGCCATTTTACACTTCCTGTCGATCTAATTTTTGAGATGTTTGTATTCCTCTTTGCCTGCTTCATTTATTACTTTTTATATTTTCTCCTTTCATCAATTAAATTCAATATTTCTTATGTTACTCAAGGATTTCTACTAGCCCTCGTCTTTTTACTTACTTGATCCTTTGCTGCCTTCACTATTTCATCCCTCAAAGCTACCCATTCGTCTTCTAATGTATTTCTTTCGCCCATTCCTGTCAATCATTCCCTTTTGCTCTCCCTGAAACGCTCTACAACCTCTGGTTCTGTCAGTTTATCCAGGTCCCATCTCCTTAAATTCCCACCTTTTTGCAATTTCTTCAGTTTTAATTTACAGTTCATAACCAATTGATCATGGTCACACTCCACATCTGTCCCTGGAAATGTCTTACAATTTAAAACCTGGTTCCTAAATCTCTGTGTTACCATTTTATAATCTATCTGAAACCTTCCAGCATCTCCAGGTCTCTTCCATGTATACAGCTTTCTTATGTAATTCTTGAACCAAGTATTAGCTATGATTAAGTTATGATAGTGCAAAATTCTACCATGCGGCTTCCTCTTTTATTTCTTACCCCCATTTCATATTCACCTACTACGTTTCCTTCTCTTCCTTTTCCTACTATCAATTCCCAGTCACCCATGACTATTAAATTTTTGTCTCCCTCCACTATCTGAATAATTTCTTTTATCGCATCATACATTTCATCAATCTCTTCGTCATCGGTAGAGCTAGTTGGCATATAAACTTGTACTACTGTGGTAGGCATGGGCTTCATGTCTATCTTGGCCACAATAAAGCTTTCACTATGCTGATTGTAGTAGCTTACCTGCACTCCTATTTTTTATTCATTATTAAACCTACTACAGCATTATCCCTATTTGATTTTGTATTTATAACCCTGTATTCACCTGATCAGAAGTCTTCTTCCTTCTGCTACCGAACTTGACTAATTCCCACTATATCTAACTTTAACCTATACATTTCCCATTTTAAATTTTCTAACTGACCTGTCTGATTAAAGGATCTGACATTCCACGCTCCATTCCGTAGAACGTCAGTTTTCTTTCTCCTGATAATGACGTCCTCCTGAGTAGTTCCCGCCCAGAGATCCGAATGGGGGACTATTTTACCTCCAGAATATTTTACCCATGAGGATGCCACCATCATTTAACCATACAGTAAAGCTTCATGCCCTCGGGAAAAATTACGGCTGTAGTTTCCTATTGCTTTCAGCCGTTCGCTGTACCAGCACAGCAAGGCCATTTTGGGTAGTGTTACAAGGCCAGATCAGTCATCCAGATTACAGCTTCAGGAACCACACATTTGTCTGGCCTCTCAACAGATACCCCTCCATTGTGGTTGCACCCACAGTATGGCTATCTGTATTAGTGAGGCAAGCAAGCCTCCCCACCAGCGGCAAGGTCTATGGTTCATGGGGGGGTGGGGGGGGGGGGCCTCCACATATATGTACACTCCTGGAAATTGAAATAAGAACACCGTGAATTCATTGTCCCAGGAAGGGGAAACTTTATTGACACATTCCTGGGGTCAGATACATCACATGATCACACTGACAGAACCACAGGCACATAGACACAGGCAACAGAGCATGCACAATGTTGGCACTAGTACAGTGTATATCCACCTTTCGCAGCAATGCAGGCTGCTATTCTCCCATGGAGACGATCGTAGAGATGCTGGATGTAGTTCTGTGGAACGGCTTGCCATGCCATTTCCACCTGGCGCCTCAGTTGGACCAGTGTTCATGCTGGACGTGCAGACCGCGTGAGACGACGCTTCATCCAGTCCCAAACATACTCAATGGGGGACAGATCCGGAGATCTTGCTGGCCAGGGTAGTTGACTTACACCTTCTAGAGCACGTTGGGTGGCACGGGATACATGCGGACGTGCATTGTCCTGTTGGAACAGCAAGTTCCATTGCCGGTCTAGGAATGGTAGAACGATGGGTTCGATGACGGTTTGGATGTACCGTGCACTATTCAGTGTCCCCTCGACGATCACCAGTGGTGTACAGCCAGTGTAGGAGATCGCTCCCCACACCATGATGCCGGGTGTCGGCCCTGTGTGCCTCGGTCGTATGCAGTCCTGATTGTGGCGCTCACCTGCACGGCGCCAAACATGCATACGACCATCATTGGCACCAAGGCAGAAGCGACTCTCATCGCTGAAGATGACACGTCTCCATTCGTCCCTCCATTCACGTCTGTCGCGACACCACTGGAGGCGGGCTGCACGATGTTGGGGCATGAGCGGAAGACGGCCTAACGGTGTGCGGGACCGTAGCCCAGCTTCATGGAGACGGTTGCGAATGGTCCTCGCCGATACCCCAGGAGCAACAGTGTCCCTAATTTGCTGGGAAGTGGCGGTGCGGTCCCCTACGGCACTGCGTAGGATCCTACGGTCTTGGCGTGCATCCGTGCGTCGCTGCGGTCCGGTCCCAGGTCGACGGGCACGTGCACCTTCCGCCGACCACTGGCGACAACATCGATGTACTGTGGAGACCTCACGCCCCACATGTTGAGCAACTCAGCAGTACGTCCACCCGGCCTCCCGCATGCCCACTATATGCCCTCGCTCAAAGTCCGTCAACTGCACATACGGTTCACGTCCACGCTGTCGCGGCATGCTACCAGTGTTAAAGACTGCGATGGAGCTCCGTATGCCACGGCAAACTGGCTGACACTGACGGCGGCGGTGCACAAATGCTGCGCAGCTAGCGCCATTCGACGGCCAACACCGCGGTTCCTGGTGTGTCCGCTGTGCCGTGCGTGTGATCATTGCTTGTACAGCCCTCTCGCAGTGTCTGGAGCAAGTATGGTGGGTCTGACACACCGGTGTCAATGTGTTCTTTTTTCCATTTCCAGGAGTGTATATGTCATGTTTGGGACATACTGTGTCAGGCATAGAACCATGCAAATGGCAATCATTTAAATTTTTTAATATGTATAACCATAACATTTTAATGCTTGTGGATCTTTACACTGCATGCGCTACATTAATAAACATTTTCTACATCAAAAATCTTGAAAACTGTTTTAACTCAACCATTGATAGCTTTTACAGAAGTGTTCAGTAAACGTATACAAGATCAAGCGACCGTAATTCAGTTTTTGGTTTCTGTATCATGCTAATCTAGTCCTTTTTTCTTTAATTTCTTTTAGTATCTGTTGAGGAAGATCTAATGAACAATTACTAAAAGCAATAAAGAAAAAAGGACACTGATTAATGTAACACTGAGAGGAAAATCCTGAAATAATTGGCGACCAAATTTGACATAGCAGCACCACAAAAAGCATCTTGGAAGGAAAAATTCCGGGGAAAAAATGAAGAAGCAGGTCCAAAAATTCATATTATAAAGTACAGGGTGTATCAAAACGAATCATCTGAGTTGGCACATCTATATTTCTGAAACTAATAAACATATACCATGAATTTTGTTTTTTGATGACCGGGAAACACAAATAGGTTTTTTTTTATTTTTATTTTTTTTTTTATTTTATTTTCCCCCTGTATCTTTTCAAAGGTGTTCAATATTCCCCCCTTGAGATTCAGCGAATATGTCAATCTGGTATTCAAATTGTTCCTGCACTGCAGACAGCATGTCTTGAGTTACAACTTCCACAGCTGCTGTTACGCGATGTTTCAGTTCACTCGTTGTTGGTAACTTAGGCACATACACAGAATCTTTTATAAACCCTCACACAAAATAATTACATTCAGTCAGGTCTGGAGACATTGGAGGCCAGTAATGTAAGGCTGAATCATTTGGTCCAGTGTGACGGATCCATCGTTCAGTAACCTTTGATTTAAAAATTCCTGCACTTTCAGATTCCAGTGTTGCTGTGCCCCATCTTGATGGTAAATGAAGTCATTTGATTCAGTGTCCAACTGTGGGAAAACAAACTTCTCAAGCATATTGAGATATGTGCTTCCTGTAACAGTGTTCCCGGCAAAGAAAAATGGACCATACACTTTTTCCCGTGAAACTGCACAGAACACATTAAATTTTGGAGAGTCCCACAACATCATGTGGTTTTTCTGTACCCTATATTCTCACATTATGACAGTTCACCTTTCTATTTACATGGAATGTTGCTTTGTCACTAAACACCAAGCATGGAAGAAAACTTTCATCCTTTATATTCCGAAGAATGAAATTACAGACCTCCACACGTTGTTGTTTGTCACTTTCACAAAGAGCTTGCAGTAGCTGTATTTTGTATGGTTTCAAGTGTAAATGTTGATGCAATACATGCCAGATTGGGGCATGTTGAGCTTCCAAGCTGCATGGTGAATGGATTTCTGTGGACTCCTTGTATGGCAGATGCGTTAGACATATGTGTCAGACACTCGGCGATGACCCGGCAATTTGTCTTTACACAAACAACCAATTCCATGGAATTGTTCATGTCATTATCTAATGCTCTGTGGTGTAGGAGGATCCACGCCATACCTAGTATGAAAGTCATGCTGAACAGTCATTACTGATCCGCTTTGTGCAAAAGGTAGAACACAAAATGCTTTCCGTTGAACCGACACCATTTTTGCTAGAACTGAGGTAGGCACAAACTGCTGTTACCTAGTGAAAACCATGTAAAACTTGAGAGTCTGCTCTTTCCAACAGTGTGTTGTTCACACACATACCTCAAATTACATAATAGCTATATTTTTTTTTCTTTTTGCATTGAATGATTCTTTTTGATACTCCCTATATTATCAATGGAATGAACTGTAGCAGCTACAACCATATCATACAGATGGCAAGTGGCAGAGGAGGATGGCTACATCAACAAACCATTGATTTTTGCATCTGATGATGACCATGATGATGATGATACTTTGTACATCCTGCTTGGAGGCCAGTTTTTCTAAAAATGTTCCTGGTTGAGCATGTTACACAGTCAGGAGTTTGAGCTGATTGTAGAAATGTCTGCTACCAGGAACCATAACACTCACTTTTAAGTTATGGTACTCGTTTCACAGGTTTCTATAACATTCCCAGCACACATCAAGCACCAGTCTTCCACTTTGAGATTTCATTTAATTTGGAAAACAATTTCCTTATGTTGTAGTGTCTGGTTTTCATAAGAAAGTGCAGCTTCTGGAGTACCAGTACATATCAGAATACACCATGTTGCTATCTGGTATTTTCAATGCTTCCTTCTCAGGGCTTTCTTTTCTTGATTCATTTATCTATTTCTACATCCACATCTATGTAATTACTGCAATAATTCACAATTAAGTTCCTGGCAGAGGGTTCATCAAACCACCTTCCTCTCTAACAGTGTGCAAGAAAAAAGAATAGTACTGAAATTTTTCCATGCAAACTCTTATTTCTCTTATTACATTATGATGATTATTGCTTTCTATTCAATTGGGCATCAACAAAATATTTTGACATTCTGTAGAGGAAGTTGGTGACACAAATTTCATGAGAAGATCGTGCCGCAACAAAAAATGGATTTGTTTTAATGGTTGCCATCCCAATTTGCATATTATATCTGTGGCATTCACTCCCCTATTTCATGTTAATACAAAACAAGCTGCCCTTATTTGAACTTTTTTATGTCCTATGTCGATCCTATCTGATGTGGTTTCCACACCATGCAGCAGTATGCCAAAAGAGGACAGACAAACGAAATATAGACAGTCTCTTTAGTAGACCTGTTGCATTTTCTAAGTGTTCTGGGAAAGAATCACTGTCTTTGTTTCACTTTCTCCAAATCCTTGTCTATGTGATTACCCCATGTTAAGTTATTCATAGCTGCAATCCCTAAGTATTTAGCTGAATTCACAATTATTAGATTTATAACAATGAAAACAGTCAGTTATTGATAATTATTTAATTGGATATCCCGTTAAACAACTATTGGATTTGTGTGATTCTTGTATAGCAAAAATTTAGCAGATTCCTTTTTAGTACTCAAGTTGACTATTTCACACTGTAATTTTTCCTCCTATCTATGTAGTTCTCAATTCGTTCAAGCGATCAATCATTCATGATAGGAAACACAGTCATAGCTCAGTCACTAAAAATGATTCAGAAATTTTACTTGTTAGAATGAAATCAGGCGATGATTCTTCTTCTCTGCAGGCTCGTGCTTTGCGGCAGTCTGCTAATCTCTACATATAAAATGCCTCGTGATTTGGGGAGCGTTGTATAATCAGTCGGGAAACCTCAGATCAAGCGGATATTTGGCTTTGATGAAGTTTAACCTTCCGAAGAAGTGATGGAGCTCTTGGATTATTAAATGCAGGTTCGTATCCAGTCCTTCGGAAGTTCCCTTCTGATTAACAACTACGCAATATATCGATGAATATCATTAATTCTCAAATGTCAAATACACACCTTTTGTATGAAGGAGCAATATATATGTATATTTCCCTTTTAATCTTACAATTCCGTCTCAGTTATCTTTTGTCATAAATCTCAATAATCAGATTACAATTCTTCAAACCAAGCTCAGGCTAATCGGCACGAAGACAATCCCGGAAGCTTTTTTTTTCTAACAAGCCCCAGAGAGAGTACTACAAAGAATACTTATGCGCTCATGGCATAGCTATTGTATGAACTACTTTTCACATGGATTCTGCGAGTATGAAGATAGAAAATTAGTAAACGTCATTCAAGGGTAGAATTGTATCAGAATAATTCATCGAATATAAAGAGATATTACAATTGCCCCTCACAGCGAGCAAAGTTAATGATAATACACTTTGCGAGCTAACAGAAAAAATTTGTTGGATTGTTTATTCAAAAGAGGAATATTTTGAATTAGTAGAATTTTACTATAGAGTGTATGGGTAACATGTTAAGACAATAAGTTACGAGAGTACCTAAGCTGTAGCTTTTACATGTACCGGGGTATACCCGCATCCCGAGTACATAACCAGGGAAGATGTAGATTGGTGTAATTATGAAAAAGGTCTACCCATTTGGGAACTGGCCTTCACATGGAAACCCTGGAAAACCCGGAAGAATAGACCCCAGCTCAGGTATTAAAGAAGATAGGAAAGCCTAAATCCAGTAATTTTGAAATATATAGAAGCTCCATAGATTAGATCAAAGGAAAAGTGCCTCATAGCCAAAAAAAAAAATTTACAATATTGCTCAAAAAAGTTTTCAAAATTCTTCTTTCCACGATGCAGCCGGCGATCTCATTTTGAAGTCGATAGAACAGGAACACTGGGTACGGACAGCAGGTAGGCGACGTACAGCGTTTGATGGAGGCGGTACAGAAGACAGGCGATGGCTTATGGTACAGGACAGAAGCTGGTAATGTGCCGTAGAAACAGCAAGATGATCTCAGGAACAGATGATCAGGGACGTGAACATGAAACAGGTTTAAAGTGGAATAAGAAAAGGTTCTGACTGAATAAATCCCTGGAAGAGAGTGGATTAAGGCAATGAAGTCCATATTTCATCGTTGAACTCTTCCATCTGTACTAGACTGGAACATCCATCAGTCCTGACAATTGCAAATTTTTTTGTAGTCCTCAATACCAATTACAACTGCTGATTGTCCAAAATATTGCCAAATTGACTGTGGGTATTTAAATTTTGTTGTAGCTCATATCGAATGTATTCCTCTCAAATTTTTTTTTTTTTTTTTTTTTTAATCTAATCTTCGTTTTGTTATAGTGCAGGTGGAAGTAGAGCATTGAATCTGTCCGAGGTTTGCTTTCAATTACGAAATTATGGATAAAATTTAAGTTTACACCTGATGAAAAATTTTAAACATAGTCATATGACACTGACTCCACAAAAGGAATAATTTCTAGAAAAAAATTCTCTGAAAAATTTTCATTATTCCTATAATTAATTGATTTATAGATTGTGGCACCATACACAATCATTAACCTGGCTCCAGGGAGGTAGGGTGCCCTTCCCTATTCCTCCACTGGGGTAATTCCTGTCTGGCGCGTCCACGTCGCGGGGGTGGGCATCCTACACTTCAGTAGGCCGGAGTGCTAGGATGGCTGAGTTCAGGCAGGGACCCAATCCCGTGGGGTATAACACGGAACCCATGCCCAGGGTTACGGGTGAAGACCTTAATGGCAGCGACGGCGGAGAAGGAAGACTTCGGAACGGCGTAGCTGGCAGATGAGGCAACCCTCCTTTCTGGGGATTAAATGAGAAGGGAACCACTGCCTTGTGGTGGAGGAGAAACTCCAAAGGCTAAGGGAGACAACCCCAACAGAAAATCCTTCCTTGCGTTAGGCCTAGCAAGCCAGTAGGAAAGTGTTCATATATTGCTTTCAAAATTTATAGATCCACCTGCAAATAAATATCATTAATGATGACATATGTTCATTTAACAAATCATCCACTCGCAGAATCTTCTTCATGCTCTCATGAACATTTATGGAAATATATTTCAACAATTAAGTCCATAATATGAAACACACAAACTGCTACTCTTAAAATGTTAATTAAAATTCTTAAATTAATTCTCCTGGTAGAGAAGGCATAATGAAAAATCTAAAAATTATAATAATTTTCTCTCACGCAACCACAGAGTTTCTTCAATTGTTTGCAGCAGTGACATTATCGGCTGTTGCTTCATTTCACAGTTCATTTGTTTTCTCGCGCGAACGGCGCACATCATACACACAGCGTATTTACCTACATATCCCGCACTGTTCAAGTTTCACACGCAATTCTCACATAAGTGCCGTGTCTTGGGGAAATGTAGATGCACTTTCATTGTATATCACTATGGCTTCTGCTCATAGTCCACACTTAAAAACACTAGTATTTAACAATTTCTTCTACCTATCTTAAAATTTTGTGCTGAACTATCACAGGAGTAATCTCACTGTCTCTTACCCTCTAAACAACATAAATATCTTGATATTTATATAAACATTCGACTCTTAGTCAAATTCCACTCTAAATTCTTCTTCATACTTGGTATCACAGATCTACAGCCCTTCAAAAAATTTCTTAATATCATTATGCCGGAATAATCCCTTTATTCTTTTCGATTCGGGATATGCCAACAAGTCGATCCAGGATTTGGTATATTTACAATAACATATGGTCCAGTATAAATAAGATTCCATTTCTTTATGTTCTTCATCAGTTTTGAGGAATGGATGTGTCGCCTCATTAAAACCTTTTCTCCAAGATGAAACGTCTGAATCCGGTGAATCCGTTTATCATATGTCAATTTCCGTTGTATTGCCTTTTTAGTTAAATTGACAAGTGCGAGTCAAATCTTTTCCTCCCATTTTAAATTCTGGTCTTCATACTTTTCTTCCATTGCCTCCAGGTTTTGGAACGACTATGAGTGGAGAACAATATGAACTAGTTGATGGCTCAATCAAGTTCCATTCCAACATTCTATTTATCTCCCTTTGAACAGATTGTTTTAAACGCCAGGGGATCGGATAGTGCGTGTAACAGTAAGTCTGATGTGGCTTCACTTGTAGGTGACAAATATACCCTTTAATAATTCCTGGTTTCTCATCAAAAATCTCTTCATATGCCTTTAAAAATAATGAAGCTGCTGCCTTTGTTCTCCGGTAAGCTGATTTGATTCACTAGCTTTTATCATTGTTGTTTGGTTAAAGTCCTCCTGTTGTATCAAATCCTTTGAAAGCTCCTTCCAACGACCGTTTGTAGTGTCAATTAAGTGGATTATGGCACCGCGAGAATATTTCTCATGCACCATTTCCTTTCTATATAAATCCAGTGCTATCTCTTCTCCATTTAATCTAAATTTAACTATTCCTTCCAAAAAACCAATCTGACAATCATACTCCTGCATACTCCCAATACCAAGAATACAGTCCACTAATAACTTCTCCACTACAAGGAACATGCATTTTATTGCTACATTTCCCATTTTCATCTCTAATTGTGTTTGTATTTTTGACATTGGGAGAGCGTGCTCCAACAGCTCCGATGATTTTGCAGTTCTGTACTGGCAAAATTGGTACCTTCTTCTTCCTAATAATTCTCCGCAAAAGAGCGCCTGAGATGACATTGGCAGAAGCGGCAGTGTCTAATATCACATTCGTTGGAACTTCCTCTATTTCACCAAATACTTCCGATACCGGAACACTCAATCTGTCATTATGACACGTTATTAAATCCTTTGTTAACTCTTCAGTCAACAGCTCACCATCATTATATCTTAACAATTGTAATTTTACTGTTTCGCCCCTAACAGATCCCCTGACCGCTCCTCCGGGGCACGATGCGGTCATGTTTAGTTTGACTGATTGTTGGTCCGATTGGTATTTGTCTCTTCAGCTGCTTCAGTGATTATCGGTTGTTGTGGTGAATTCTATGTTGTCTTGCTTGATTCGTGTAATTATTGTTGTTGTTCTGCTGGTGTTGGTAGAACTGTCCTGTGTTGCCATACATTGGATTATATCGATTAAAATTCCTACTGTCCCTAAAATAGCCCCTCACTGCACCATTACTAAAGTTTCCATTATGGTAATAATTATTGTTTGCATTTTGTCCATTGCTAAGTCTCCTCAGAGAGTGTAGTTGGTTATAATTATTGTTACTGCTACCATTACTACCATTCCCACTCGAGTTGCAGCTCGGATTCGCTTCTATTGCTCTTCTTGGATATGACATTTCTCTTTCCCTTTTATTGTCGTCCTCAATTATATCAATACGATCAAGCGTAGTCTATATCCTTATCATTTGTATATAACAGCTGATTCCTTATACTGGTGGGTAGTCTGTACTTGAGTATTCTAAGTATATCCGGCAAAGGAATTGGTACATCCCAATACAAAAATTTATTAATGCATTTCTCAAAATATCTCTTTAGAGATCCTCTAGAAAATGAGAAAGGCTCAGGATATATTACTTCCTGCCTAAGTCTTTCTTGTATTCCAGCAGACCAATATTTTGCTAGAAAAGCCTGCTCAAATTCTTTGTAACATTTACAAGAAGATGTTTGTTCGGATTCCCACAATGCTCCTGATCCTTGTATATATCCAGATACAAAACTAATCTTTTGCCATTCTGTCCAAGATCGTGGAAATAGACCTCTGAAACTTCGAATAAAGACTACAGGATGAACATTCTTTTTGTCAGGGTTAAAGATTTGAAATTGTCTCTGTTTAATCATCTTTTCCTCAACGGTACTACGATTCCAAAAATCATCCTGTTCGTACTCTTCCCTGTGGCTATCCATTATATCGAACCTAAGTTGTGACGTTCCAGTTCTGTCTACATCGGATCTTGACGTGGACTGAATTTCACGCGCAGATTGAGAATGTTGTTTCCTACTTCTCGCTGTTTCTAAATCCTCCTGCGAGAGATTTAGTGATCTTTCGATATTTTCTTTCCAATGCGAGAATTCTTCGCCAAGTTGTTCTCGAACTTCCTTTAACCCTTTGTTGAAAAAATTTTCCTCGGAACTCTCTGAAATTGACTGTAAAGCTACTTTCACAGTTTCTTCTATGGTTCCCGAAGAAAAATTTTGTCGCTCTAATGTCATTTCTGAAAACTTTCCCGCAACTACATTCATTCTATGTTCCACTGTCTCCTGTTTTTCCTTCACTTCGTCAAATTTCTTCTTTAGATTATCTTGGGATTCTATAATTTCTATTATCATACCTACAGAACACTGTATGTCCTCTTGAGCTTGTATTACTTGAGGAAACAGTTCTACTTGTTTTTGTATCATGTCAATTTTGACAGATACATGTTCGGTTAGTTCCGCTTTTAATTTACTATTGTTTTCTTGGCATTGTTGGCAGACCTGCTCAATTTGAGCAATAAGATTCTGTTTGGTCCTTTCTGCCTGTTCTTTTATTTCCTGTGTCTGGGTATTTAATCTCTGATCTAATTCGGTAAAGGTTGCTCTTAACTGATTTTGTAATTCTGTTTGATTTTCGGCTAATTGATTTTGGAGTTCATTTTGTATAACGGATAAGTCTCGTTTTAACTCCGCTTGGCCTTCGGCTAATAGAGACAACTGTTGCATAATAACATCTAATGTGTCAACAACCCTCTGATCAGCTGTTGTATGAATGTTTTCTGAACCAGCAGGATTATTTATATTGGTACCGCTAGCCACAACAGTCTCAGAATTGTTATCCGTGGCCTCTGCTTCTGCGCAAACAGCTGAAGGCTGTTGCACGTCTCGTTGCTGATTCAATGACATTTTAAATGCCGCTCTAGTCAATACCATTAAATAACTCAATATCAGGTTGTAGTCACTAAATACAGTTTCAGATTTACTGTCGTAGACACACTTAACTTTCAAATTACTTCACAGATGGTATAAAGTTCAATGTCCAGATACGAAAATCACACAATATACATTTCTACAATCTAACTACTATCTGGAAAAAAGTTCTTTCTAAATCGATTTCAAACTATTTTAACTACAGGATAAAAAAAATTAGATTTCTCTGGCCTTGTTGTGTAGTCTCGGTGTTGTCCAATAGTTGAAATCGTTTCTTGGTATCAGCAATCTTTTACTATGGGCACCGAATCTCTCTTCAGATTAGTTACCTCTCGTTCTCATTGGTTTTCATGAAACAAAAAATACATATATTATATAACAATCCAAGAGAGTCCTGTCACACTGGCGCCACTGTAATTTTTCCTCCTATCTATGTAAATCTGTAGCTCTCAATTCGTTTGAGCGATCAGTCCTTCATGATAGGAAACACAGTCATAGCTCAGTCACTAAAAATGATTCAGAAATTTTACTTGTTAGAATGAAATCAGGCGATGATTCTTCTTCTCTGCAGGCTCGTGCTTTGCGGCAGTCTGCTAATCTGTACACATAAAATGCCTCGTGATTTGGGGAGCATTGTATAATCAGTCGGGAAACCTCAGATCAAGCAGATATTTGGCTTTGATGAAGTTTAACCTTCCGAAGAAGTGATGGAGCTCTTGGATTATTAAATGCAGGTTCGTATCCAGTCCTTCGGAAGTTCCCTTCTGATTAACAACTACGCAATATATCGATGAATATCTTTAATTCTCAAATGTCAAATACACACCTTTTGTATGAAGGAGCAATATATATGTATATTTCCCTTTTAATCTTACAATTACGTCTCAGTTATCTTTTGTCATAAATCTCAATAATCAGATTACAATTCTTCAAACCAAGCTCAGGCTAATCGGCACGAAGACAATCCCGGAAGCTTTTTTTTCTAACAACCCCCAGAGAGAGTACTACGAAGAATACTTAAGTGCTCATGGCATAGCTATTGTATGAACTACTTTTCGCATGGATTCTGCGAGTATGAAGATAGAAAATTAGTAAACGTCATTCAAGGGTAGAATTGTACCAGAATAATTCATCAAATATAAAGAGATATTATAACACTTTTCATTATTTAGAGTCAATGGTGACTAACATCTTGTCTGAATCATTTTACAACTGGTTTTGATCGTCTAATGACTTAACAGAATGGTAAATGACAGCATCATAAGCAGAAAATCTAAGAGGGCTGCTTAGATTGTCTCATAAATCATTTATGTAGATCAGGAACAACAGAAGGCCTCTTAACACTTCTGGAGGAATGCTAAATAGTTAACAAGAATGAAATTTTCTGAAACTGTGTTGAGTATTTGTCAGTAAATTATTTTCTTTGGGATAATTTATAATGTTTGAACATAGCATATTCTGCAAAATCCTACTTCAAATTGAAATTAATGATGTGTGTCTGCAATTTATTAGATTACTTCTACTTCCTTTCTTGAGTATTGGTGTGACCTGTGCAACTTTCCTGTTTTCAGGATCTTTAGTTGAGTGACCAGTTGTATATGATTGCTAAGTACAGAGCTATTACAATATATCAATGTTCTCTGAGAGGATTCTAACTGGTATACAATCTGGACCAAATGACTCACTTTCATTAAATAATTTAAGCCACTTCTAAGACACTCATGTTGGCAGCAGTTCTTGATTTGAATTCTAGAATATTTACTTCATCTTCTTTGGTGAAGGAATTTTGGAAAACCATATTAAGTAACTCCACTTTAGAGGCACTGTCATCAGCTACATTGCCATTGCCATCATACAGTGAAGGCACTGGTGTGTCGCGCCACTTGGTACTTCACATATGACCAGAATCTCTTTGAATTTATTGCCAGATTTTGAGACTGAATTTCATTGTGGAAACTATTAAAAGCATTTATTTCATACTGAAGTTCACACTAACTGTGACAAATATTATATAGGTCAAACAGGCCGCTCTTTTAAATTAAGGTTCAAAGAACACTCACAGCCATGAAACAAAACGGCTTTGGGACAGCATTTATCTGATACTGGTCATTCCATAGAGAGCATTGAGAACTTTATGTGTATTCTTCACAGGGTGGAAAAGGGCTGTGCTCTTAATTTGCTGGAGGAACTTGAAATTTATAAAGCAAAAAATAGAGAACCGGATAAACTGCTTAACTGGCAGAACGATTTTGTGCCCAATGCCTACTTTGCTTTATTTGACAATGTTTTACCCTAGTCACTCCACGCCTTTGTTATTTATAGTGTGTTCGCAAGTTCTCCTAGTATTGAGTATATCACATATTTACTTTGTTTTCATACGTTTTACGCATGACTCTAGTAGATTCTTGTTCCTTCTTTATTAATTTTATTGACTGCACTAATCAGATAATGTAAATCATCCACTGTTATGGAATTTTATCATTCTTTGCATGCAATGAAGTACCGCAGGGTACGAGGGGCCCTCTACCAGTCACGTTCCTCCAACCACTTCCCGCCTGTGCGGAATTCTAGAGTTAGTGCTAACAGAGGGCGCTGATTATGTGCAGAACTATATTTCCTTTCATTTATGACTCCTTTAGCGATTTGTTTTATGTTGTTTATATTACCCGGTGCAATATCAACGGTGTTTAATATTTATGTTATTGCCCAGAATATTGTCCCTAGAGCACATGTCAACCACTGTTTTTAACTCTTCGTCTTTTTAACAATATTACTTTTGTCATGTTCTTTTTATTGCTTTTTACTACTGTAATACTTTTTATACTTTATAAGCTTATTACAGATTTTAACTATTGTATCCCCCCCTTTTATTTTCGCTGTTTCAATTAATTATTGAAAAATAGTGTATGCTGACATTAGCAACATCTGGTCAACTTACTACACAAACATCTGATGGCTACTGTACGGCAGCTAGTTTTAAACAGTAGTTTTACTGACAATATGACTTGTGCATGTGATGTGATTTGTATCTACTTGACGATGCTGGTGCTGATTCCGTATTTAATAGTTGACTATGCCACTATGGCTGCAGTGCATTAGGACTTTGTTTTTATGAGGCAGGTATGCCTCTTTACATTTAAAGCACACAAATGTAAATTTTGTCAGCACTACTTTTCAATATGCTCTATATGTTGTTCTTAAGCTGTATACAGTTTGCGAGTGCATTTATATTTGTTCCATTTTTGCTGCAGATCTGATTATGGTCATTAAAGACTGAAACCGGTAATCTGTTAAACAGAAAAAATTGTGACCATAGACGGAAATTAAAGGAAACTTATTACATATACGGGTCACTGTGTATTTTCGCGACAATGTCGCAGCTTGGTGCTCAGTGTTCTTTGTTTTAAAATTTATTTGTTAAATGAGATCACATTTCAGGACACCATCTATATGCCACTATATTTTTGAAATCTATTTCAAAAACATTATGGCTCAAAATTTTCCAAGCACATTGGTGTTTTTAGATGTCACATACCATGTACTGAACAGTGTAATGTTTTTTGGTGTGTATGATTAATGTAACAGAGTACCAGTCTCCTGATATTACAAAGATAAAAGCAGGCAAGCAATTATTATATGTCTGTATTACAAGTTACCACAATGAAATAGTATCTGGCATCATCAGAGTGTATAATTTAGTGGATAAACTGTCCAGAAGCAATACTTAATTAATTTTAGTGTTTTCAGTTAACACCAACACAATAGGCCTAATCGACTCTGCACCCCAAATGTACCACAGGTATTGTTATTATGGACTATTCAGTACAGTTTTAATGGGCTACAGTAAGGAATTGAGATGTTTTAGCTACACATTACCTTCAATGCCATCAAAAACTCCTTTACTGAGGGAAACAGCAAAATATTTGCAGGAGAATTTTCGCTCATATTTTCGTGCCAAAATCTTGAGAGAATGAACCATGTACTTGTTCTACAGTACAATCCAGATGACATCACCAGTGCATTCCAGTAATTTTCAAAGCTTCACCAAAATTATGTAAATAGTATCCTTGTAATTCAGATTTCTGTCTGAAGATAAGAGGAATGTTTCACAGGCTCTATGAAGGAAAACTGCAGCTGTGGATAGGGTAATACCTGATCATGACCAAAGAACACACTGCACTTAATTTTTGTACAAATTGCTGTAGGATATTGCAAAAACAGTTAGCAAGAGTCTAGCATTATTCATCCTCCTACTTCCCTGGAAGTTATATGCTTGGATTCTTTTAATTCAAACATGACCCAGGGAACTTGTTACATTATTAATTAATTTTTACATAGTTAATCAACATGTCCTACTTTCACAGTTAATATTTATCTTCCATTTTCGTTGTTTTGCTACATATTCCATATGAATTGTTTTTTAGCTTATGGAGGAATTGAATTTCTTTTTCCATAGACACACTGTTCCAGTGCTACAACAAAAGAGAAGGAAACACCTAGGTGGAATGGTCAGGTGAAGACAGCAGTAAAAGATAGTAATGTACTGTAAAGAAAGTTAGACCATGAAAAACAGAAAGCAGATTAGATTGTAGGATCATTTAGTAATCGCGAAAGCATTACGGAGATGATAGATAAACTCCAGTGGAAGACTCTACAGGAGAGACGCTCAGTAGCTCAGTACGGGCTTTTGTTGAAGTTTCGGGGACATACCTTCTCCGAGGAGTCAAGCAGTATATTGCTCCCTCCTACGTATATCTCGCGAAGAGACCATGAGGATAAAATCAGAGAGACTAGAGCCCACACAGAGGCATACCAACAATCTTTCTTTCCACGAACAATACGAGACTGGAATAGAAGGGAGAACCGATAGAGGTACTCAAAGTACCCTCCACCACACACCATCAGGTGGCTTGCGGAGTATGGATGTAGATGTAGATGTAGATGTAGACAAAACAAATTAACAATTGAACATGTAGCTCAGGAATACTGGGGAAAGAAACTAGCTGTAAAAAGACTGATCCAGGAAGAAAAGCACTGGGAGGACTTTACTAAAGTGGTAGAGGAAAACTTCAAGAAAGAAGCAAATTACTACACAAATTACTAAAGAGTAAACGAAATGAATATGTAAATATCCTTGCACTGGAAACAGATGGTGGTAACTTAATACAAATAGAGGAAGGGATCAGGGATGAAATGAAAAAGTACTTCAGCATGCTGCTAAATACAGGGTGTACATAAAGTCTTGGAACACTTTCAGTTATTTATTGCACAAGAACCAAACATTGTACAGATGTCATACATATGTCATTTTGAAGAGAAACCCTGAAAGTTTTTTTCATGTAGTTTGGTAATTTGCTGATAGTCAGCATAGTCAAACATGATGAGTTCATGTGCAGAGTGAGCTTTCTGTGTGTTGGAGTTCGAGAAGAACAAGTGTGCTACACCTGTTCAATGGATGTTTAGAACCAAGTGTGGTAAGAAGCCATCAACAAGGAAGGCCATTTACCACTGGCACAACGAATTTGTTACAACGGGTTGCTTGTGCTCGGTAAAGAGAAGCGGATGCCCCAGTATGAGTGAAACGAATGTGGTGCATGTATGAGAGACCGTCATAAGGAGTCCAAAGAAATTGGTGTGTTGTGCATCCTGTGAACTCAAAATGTCTCCAGTGACAGTGTGGAAAGTCCTGCGACAGAAGCTGTCTATGAAATCATTCAGATTGCAGCTAGTGCAGAAGTTCAATGCTGCCGAATCAATGGATTAGTCGTGCTACAGAAAGGGACAGCTGTTTCATGAAATGGCCTCCCCAATCGCCAGATCTCACTTTGTGCGACTTTTTTCTGTGGAGACACATTAAAAGTCTGGGGTATGTACTGCTTCTACCATGTGATGTAGCAGAGCTCCAGGAGAGAATATGGGAAGTGACTGCCACAGTCTATGATGCCATGCTGGGACGGGTATGGTAAGAATTTGATTACCGTATTGACATCTGCCGGGTCACCCATGGTCTGCATATCGAATATTTATAAATAAATAAATACATAAATAAATAAAAAACTTTCAGAGATTCTCTTCAAAATGCAATATGTATGACATCTGCATAATGTTTAGTTATTGTGCAATGAATAATAGAAAGTGTTCCCAGACTTTATGTACACCCTGTATAGATGAGGACAACACAACCTTCAATGACTGTAGAGTAATTAATGAAGTGTAAACCAACGGTCACCCATTAACATGGTGGTAGGTAGAAACAGCATTAAAGATCATGTGGAATGGAAAGTTGGCAGGCTTTGATGATGATATCAGCTCAGACATGATTAAGGCAGCTGGAATATTAGGCGTAAATTGGCTGTATAGAGTGTTATCAGTGATTTGGGAAGAAAAAGAAATCCCCTAAGATTGTAGTAAAGAAGTCATCATCCCTCTGTTGAAAAAGGAGTGAAATTGTGGAAATTACATAGACACCACACTGCTGTCACACACCCTGAAGCTGTTAGAAAAGATTATAGAAATGAGACTTAGAAAGATAGTAAAACCCTTGCTTGAGGAAAATATACATGGATTCAGGAAAGACCAAGGTACTGTGGCTCTTATTTTTGGAGTAAGAATGCTGACAGAAAAGTACTGGGAATATGGAACAAATCTTGTGGGTTGTATTTGTGGGCATTGAAAAGTATATGGCAGTGTTCCTTGAAACAAAATATGCGAATGTTTGGAAGACTTAAATGTGCTGAATTACCTAACTGATAAAGTCAAGATGCTATACCAAAAATGTTACAGCTGTGTACAGGTAGGCAACAAATGATCAGAATGGTCTGAAACAGAGACGCATACAACAAGGAAGCGCTCATCACCACTCTTATTTGTAATGGTAATGGACATGATCATAAAATCTATCAAGAATAGATAGCAAATCAAATATCCTGGTTTTTGCTGGTGATTGATAGTATGGGGAGAGACAGAAGCTGAAGCGCAGGAGAAACTTAGTGACTGGAACAGCACATTCAAAAATTTTGCACTATATTTAAAAGTAAGTAAAACAAAGACAGTAGAAATGACCATCAACAAGCAAACAACAACCCTAAATATGTTTCTATGAGCCAAAGTAGAATCTGTTTCCCATTTCAAATATCTTGGAAGCATGAACTCAAAAGACAATACCATTAAGCAGGAAGTACTCAGCAGGGCACAGAAACTATCCAATTTTTACAGTAAAATCAGAAATCTTCACTGGGATGCTGAAATACCATGAAAATCAAAAGCAACAATGTACTACACGTATTTCGTACCAATCCTTACATAAGGTTTAGACACATGTACCTACTAAACAATGACTTCAGCAGAATTCAGGCAGCAGAAATGAGATTCATTAGAACTGTGAATCAAACAATGAGAAACGACAAAATCAGGAATGAGGTGACTAGAAAAAAAATTGGTATTGAGGTTCCTGTTACCATTGTCATAAAGAAATGCTTGCTTATTGGTATGGGCACATAATGAGAATAAACAGTGAAAGCCTGCCAAAAAGTATTTCAACCTGAACCTCATAGGAAGAGGACATTGGGTAAGATCAAGAAAATGCTGGATAGAGACTGTAAGATCAGATTTGGAGGAGAAAGGACGCAAATGGGAAATTGCCATGGAACAGAAGATTTATGGAAACAAAAGGAGATGGTGAGCACTTGTATGCCACACGTGGGAAACTGAGTTGGAAAATGATGATGATAATGACTGGCACACATCTCACGTTCATTAAACCAGCAGAAACAATTGACTTGAAAATTTCATCTTATTCTATTTTCAACCCTTTCTATGTTAGAATAAAGTTTCCACAAATATTGTATCTGCTCTGTTCAAAGGGAGTGCTCTTCAACAGAAGAAAGTTTCTTGGATGAATGGAAGAAAATCTAGAAAAGGATATCTTAACATCTGGATAAACATAATAAACTTTCTTTGTAAATAAAGTCAGATAATATATATGGAAGCTTACTTTCTTCTCATTCCCTTGAAGATAAATGGTGTCTTCCATGTCTGGTTTGGTGTATACAATATCAGTCTGTCTCTGTTCTGCTGCTTTGACAACTGGTTGTTCTAATGAGGAATCCTCCAACATTTACTTACTTTCCATGCCCAGTTGAGAACACCTCAACTCTCTTTTTTCAAAGCTCTGTAACTTGTAATAGCCTTGTCATTGCATAAAAATAGATCTTCTGTTGTGTAAACAAACTCCATCCCTGGGCATATAAGCAAATGTTCAATTATCTCCATTTCTCTGCATTTGCACCAGTCACTTTCAGAGTAGCCCCACTTAACCACGTTTTCTTTGCATTTTATGACCCCCTCCCCATTGTTACCTATTTAGGGTTCTCAGTGCTCTCCATGTACTATACTATAGTTGCTGCCCTTGTGTGATTTACTTTTTGGGGTGCAGGTTTGTGTTTTACAGAGAGTCCACCTCTTAATATATGTAGCAGATCTCAAGTTGGCCTTGTAGCAGTACTGTCTGTTCACTTAAGCTCTTCCTTGACTTAAGAAAAGCTGAAACTGTTAGTTATACATTAAGTACCATAGGTTATTTTTCTGTTTTTTTTTCCTATTTCACTGGCTACTTTCTGTCTGATATTTGATGGTGCTGTGGCCTGTAGTGGGTAAATTTTGTGGATAGGAGTAGGCCTCAGGCCGTCAGTGACAATCCTGACAGTTTCATTTAAAATGATGTCTACTTGTTTGGAGTGGCACATGTTCTCTGACTGCAAAACAGAGTCCCATTATTGATTATCAAAAAACTTCTGGCCGTGCTCCTCATGTTGATCCAGTCAGTTTCCATTTAATATTGTTCCTTGCACATATTTTTTCCATTTAGCTCAGTGCAGTGTACAGTCTAGGCTGACTCCCAAGTATTTTGATTTGGTGCAGTGGAGTAATCCAACCCCTCTCAATTCTATTGCCAACTGTCTTGTGACTTTACTGTCATACAGGTGGAATGTGCATACTTGAGGTTTTTCTGGAATATATTGCAGATGATTTTCTTCATAGTAAATCCCTGAGGCATCCAAAGCCTCTGTCAGTTTCCTTTCAACCTCTTCCACCAGTAATGGTGGTGTTGTCTGCATATATGATTCCTTTTATTTCCAGATTATGTGGCTGGTCATTTCTGTACATACTGTGCAGAATAGGGGAAACAACACTCCTTGTGGTAATACAGTCCTTTGATTTCTCCATCTAATTTTCTTCACTTTGAGGGTTATGTAGAGTCTTCAGTTCTACAGCATGTCTCTGAATATGTAAGCCAGTCAGATACCCTTTATTATTTCATAGAATCTCATGAGGCATCATAGGTGGTTTACTGCACCCCATGCAGCAGAAGGGTCGACCAAGGTAGCAGCAGCTTCCAGTTTCCTTTTTAGAGTCAAATTCAATATTTGATTAAAACATGCATTCCCTGGTCTGAAACCAGCTTGTTCATTCATGAGTTATGTATCAACTTTGGCTGCTATTTCTGACAGAATCATTCTTTCAGATAGTTCATATAGGTGCCAGGTTATGGTAGGTGTCAAAAGTTAGGTGTCAAAAGTTATCACTGTGTAAAAAGCTTAGATATACAAAAGTTTTGTCTAGAGCAACATATAGAAGCATGTGCCTGCCAGCTTAAACTGAAGGAGGGCTCTTTTATAATTGTAACAGTATATAGGTCCCCTTCATGAAACTTTCATTTATTCCTGGAAAACTTGGATGCTTTGCTATGCTATCTGTCAGATAGGGGAAATCAAATTATTATTTGTGGGGACTTCAATGTTGATTCACTGAAAGAGTGTAATAGGAAGAATAACCTGGAAGTCTTGCTCAGTTCTTTCAATTTGACGTTTGTCATTATTTTTCCTACTCGGGTAGTAAAGGACAGTACCACATTGATAGATAACACTTTTATAGACCAAGATAGATTTAAAAACATAAATTCTTGTCCCGTTGAGAATGGCCTTTCTGATAATGGTGCTCAGCTAGTTACAGTATATGACATAGCTCCATTCAGTAATTCGAAACTACCCTCCAAAGTTGTGCATTCAATTAATGACTCAACAATTAGAAATTTCAGAGAAAATTTTCAGCAGCAAGACTGGGATGAGGTGTACAAGGAACTCGATGCTAATTTAAAATATAACTTATTTCATGAGATACTTGTAAGAGAATTTGAAAACTGTTTCCCCAAGAAAGTAGTTAAATCTAATTATAATAGACCATGCAAAAAACCTTGGCTTACTAAAGGAATAAAAATATCTTGTAACCACAAAAGGGAACTGTATCTAACAACAAGAAAGAGTAATGACCCAGAAACAGCCAAATATTATAAAAACTACCGTGCTACATTAAGAAAGGTTATTAAAAAGTCCAGAAGCATGTGCATCATGTCTGAGATTAATACCTCTGATAACAAAATCAAAACAATCTGTAATATTATTACAAGGGAGACAGGGCAACCAAGAGTACAGGATGATGGTATTACCAACAAAGCGAATGGAAACTTGACAAACAACAAGCCAGAAGTCGAAAACATTTTGAATAATCATTTTTAAATGTTGTAGAGAAAATACAATCTAAATGTTCATTAGAAGAAGCAAGGCAGTTAATGGAAGATGCCTTACCCACACAATTTGATGCAATTGAAATTCCATCCACCTCTCCTTCTGAAATTAGGTAGATAATAAACTCTCTCAAGAATAAAAGCTCACATGGAATTGATGGCATTTCCAGCAGGATAATAAAAGCTTGTTCCCAAGAGGTAAGCGGGATTCTTAGCCACATATGTAATAGCTCTCTGAAGCAGGGTATTTTCCCAGATAGACTGAAGTATGCCATTGTTTAACCACTGCATAAAAAAGGGGATACGTCTGATATCAACAACTACCGCCCAATCTCTCTTCTGACTGCCTTATCCAAAATTCTTGAAAAAGTAATGTATTGTAGAGTAGCTTCACACCTTTGTAAAAATTAAGTTTTAACAAAATGTCAGTTTGGTTTGCAGAAGGGTTTTTTAATGGAAAATGCAATATATACTTTCACTAATGAAATATTAAATGCTTTGAGTAACCAGAAGTTACCTGTTGGGATTTTTTGTGATCTCTCAAAGGCTTTTGATTGTTTAAATCATGGAATACTTCTAGATAAGCTCAAGTACTGTGGTATGAATGGGACAGTGCTCAAATGGTTTATTTCATACCTAACTGGAAGAGAGCAGAAAGTTGAGATAAGCAGTTCACATAATATGCAAAAAACTGGTGATTTCTCAAACTGGGGAACAATCAAGAATGTGGTGCAGCAAGGTTCGGTCTTGGGTCCTCTGCTGTTCTTAATATACATTAATGACTTGCCATTCTATATCCATGAAGATGCAAAGCTGGTACTTTTTGCTGATGATACAAGTATAGCTATCACATCCAACAGACAAGACTTAACTGGTGAAATTGTAAACGATGTTTTTCAGAAAATCGTTGAGTGGTTCTCTGCAAATGGGCTCTCATTAAACTTTGACAAAACACAGTATATACAGTTCATTAATGACACCATTAATGAATATAGACTTCGATCGGAAATTGGTAGCTAAGGTAGAATATTCAAAATTTCTAGGTTTATGCATTGATGAGGGGTTGAACTAAAAAAATCACATGGAGGATCTGCGGAAACGTTTGAGTTCAGCTACTTATGCTATTAGGGTCATTGCAAATTTTGGCGATATACATCTCAGTAAATTAGCTTACCACGCCTATTTTCATTCTCTGCTTTTGTATGGCATCATATTCTGGGGTCCGCAGCTCGTGGTCGTGCGGTAGCATTCTCGCTTCCCGTGCCCGGGCTCCCGGGTTTGATTCCCGGCGGGATCAGGGATTTTCTCTGCCTCGTGATGACTGGGTATTGTGTGATGTCCTTAGGTTAGTTAGGTTTAAGTAGTTCTAAATTCTAGGGGACCAATGACCATACATGTTAAGTCCCATAGTGCTCAGAGCCATATTCTGGGGTAACTCATCATTGAGTAAAAGAGTGATCATTGGACAAAAGCGTGTAGTCAGAATAATTACTGGAGCTCATCCAAGATCATCCTGCAGGCACTTATTTAAAGAGCTAGAGATCTTCACTGTAGCCTCACAATATATATATATTCACTTATGAAATTTGTTATTAACAATCCAAATGAATTCAAAAGTAATAGCAGTGTACATGGCTACAACACTAGGAGAAAGGATGATCTTCACTACTCAAGGTTAAATCCAACTTTGGCTCAGAAGGGGGTAAATTATGCTGCCACAAAAGTCTTTGGTCATTTACCTAATAGCATCAAAAGTCTGACAGATAGCCATATAGCATTTGAAAGGAAATTAAAAGAATTTCTTAATTGCAACTCCTTCTGCTCATTAGATGAATTTTTGGATATAGTAAGTCAGTAATTTCCCCAACCCCCACAAAAAAATTAAAAATATTAAGTGTCATGTAATATTTTATGTAATGTAATATCTTGTATAGACACCTTTTATTAACCCGACACATTCCACATCATTACAAAGTGCCGTATTCATGATCTACGGAACAAGTACTAATCTAATCTAATCTAATCTTCAGTGTCTGATTTATTTAAAGTCCAATTATTTGTGCCAAACCAGTTGTAACTCCTGTTTGCTTCTTGAATTTGACAATTCTTTCTCTGATCTTTTCATTATTTTCCCAAGCTCTGATTGCTGTGATAAGGCATGGTGATTGTGTGTATTTGTGTCTTGTCCATTTGATCTACTTATTCCCTTCCATGCTCTCTGAAAACTTTGCAGTCTCTTATCTGCCTCTTCAACCCCCAACATTTCTTTTTCACTCTCAAATGTAATCTGACCCTTTATTAACTGTTTTCTTTCTTAATCTCATTTTGCTCATTCTATGGGGGCGAGGGAAAAAAAAAATCATGTCTTTATTTCTTGACATTTTTACACCAAATTTTGATCACCTTCAAAGTATTCTCCATTGGACACAACACAGTTCTTCCATTGTTCAAAACAGTTTTTAAATTCACTTATCGGGATGTTCTTTATACCTTCCATACCTTCCAGTGATTTTTGTTTTACCGCCTCCACAGTGGTAAAACGCTTCCCTTTCATGTCCCTTTTGAGTCTGAGGAACAAAAAGAAATCACAAAGGGCTAGATCTGGTGAGCAGGGGGCTAGGCAATCGGTGTCATGGCATTTTTTGACGAAAACTGTTTTACAGAGAGGGCGGTGTGGGCTGGTGCATTGTCACGATGTAAGAAGAAGTCACCTGTGCACCAAAGATGTGCCCCTTTGTTCCAGATGCTCTCCCTCAATCTTTTCAAATCCTCCAAGTAAAACTTTTGATTGTTAGTTTGATGTGGGGGAATGAACTATACATGCACAACATTTCTGGAATCAAAGAAACAAATAAGCATTGTCTTGATGTTTGACTTCACTTCGCAAGCTTTTTCGCTTTTTCAGGGTGAGGAGAGCCACTTGTCTTCCACTGGCTTGATTGCTGCTTTGTTTTGGCATCATATTCATAGCACCATGATTCATCACCACTAATCACCTTGGAAAAAATTAAGGGTCCTCTTTGTGCTGATTTTGAAGCTTAAAACATGCCTGAAGTCGAGGGACAAATTTGGCTGCAACCCTCCTCCTTTGTAAATCGTTTGATAAATCCTTTGAATTGAACTCCACAATATTCAGACATGTCACACAGTTGATCAATATTTCAGTGACGATCTTCATGAATGAGGGCACTGATTTTGTCAACATCAACATTTTCATCACTTCTTGACGTTGAGGGGCACCTTGAACAGGTTTGGTCTTCAGTTGACATTTCTCCATTTTTAAAATGTGAAAACCACTTGTAGAGTCTGGTTTTACATAGGATAGCACCCCAATAAGCAGTCTTAGGCATTACAGTAGTTTCTGCGACCGATTTCCCCCCCCCCCCCAAAAAAAAACAAAATTTCACAGCCATGCGTTGCTCTTGACAATCTGCCATCACGTTTTCACCAAAATGGAAAAAGTTGTTGTGCTAAAAAAACTCTCATGGGCAAACTGATCCACTCACAGTGACACAACTTCGCACACTGACTCAGATGACATGACTGTAATGGACACCTGGTCGAACAGTGGTTTCCCCCACTCTCCCTCCCCACCACAGACCAATTCCCATTACTTTTGGGTCCCCCCCACTCCCATCAGCATTAGTGCCCTTGTATTTCTTAGCTAAGTGCTCCAATGTAGTAAATGTAAAATGTAAATGTAAATGTAAAATGAACATCACATATAAGACAAATAACTGTAGCATCTGTCATTGAGTAACATAATCTCAAATATGTAATATTTTTGTATATGTTAATTCCCATCATGTAATTACTTTGAAACAAGAGTATATCATCTCAAAAAAGATCAATTCGGTTCATAATCTAAAAAGTTTACTTCTTGCTGACACATAGAAGACCAAAAATTTTGCACACAAATTGATGTGTAACTAAGAAATACACTCCTGGAAATTGAAATAAGAGCACCGTGAATTCATTGTCCCAGGAAGGGGAAACTTTATTGACACATTCCTGGGGTCAGATACATCACATGATCACTCTGACAGAACCACAGGCACATAGACACAGGCAACAGAGCATGCACAATGTCGGCACTAGTACAGTGTATATCCACCTTTCACAGCAATGCAGGCTGCTATTCTCCCATGGAGATGATCGTAGAGATGCTGGATGTAGTCCTGTGGAACGGCTTGCCATGCCACTTCCACCTGGCGCCTCAGTTGGACCAGCGTTCGTGCTGGACGTGCAGACCGCGTGAGACGACGCTTCATTCAGTCCCAAACATGCTCAATGGGGGACAGATCCGGAGATCTTGCTGGCCAGGGTGGTTGACTTACACCTTCTAGAGCACGTTGGGTGGCACGGGATACATGCGGACGTGCATTGTCCTGTTGGAACAGCAAGTTCCCTTGCCGGTCTAGGAATGGTAGAATGATGGGTTCGATGACGGTTTGGATGTACCGTGCACTATTCAGTGTCCCCTCGACGATCACCAGTGGTGTACGGCCAGTGTAGGAGATCGCTCCCCACACCATGGTGCTGGGTGTTGGCCCTGTGTGCCTCGGTCGTATGCAGTCCTGATTGTGGCGCTCACCTGCACGGCGCCAAACACGCATACGACCATCATTGGCACCAAGGCAGAAGCAACTCTCATCGCTGAAGACGACACGTCTCCATTCGTCCCTCCATTCACGCCTGTCGCGACACCACTGGAGGCGGGCTGCACGATGTTGGGGCGTGAGCGGAAGACGGCCTAACGGTGTGCGGGACCGTAGCCCAGCTTCATGGAGACGGTTGCGAATGGTCCTCGCCGATACCCCAGGAGCAACAGTGTCCCTAATTTGCTGGGAAGTGGCGGTGCGGTCCCCTACGGCACTGCGTAGGATCCTACGGTCTTGGCGTGCATCCGTGCGTCGCTGCGGTCCGGTCCCAGGTCGACGGGCACGTGCACCTTCCGCCGACCACTGGCGACAACATCGATGTACTGTGGAGACCTCATGCCCCACGTGTTGAGCAATTCGGCGGTACGTCCACCCGGCCTCCCGCATGCCCACTATACGCCCTCGCTCAAAGTCCGTCAACTGCACATACGGTTCACGTCCACGCTGTCACGGCATGCTACCAGTGTTAAAGACTGCGATGGAGCTCCGTATGCCAGGGCAAACTGGCTGACACTGACGGCGGCGGTGCACAAATGCTGCACAGCTAGCGCCATTCGACGGCCAACACCGCGGTTCCTGGTGTGTCCGCTGTGCCGTGCGTGTGATCATTGCTTGTACAGCCCTCTCGCAGTGTCCGGAGCAAGTATGGTGGGTCTGACACACCGGTGTCAATGTGTTCTTTTTTCCATTTCCAGGAGTGTATATCATTCATTTCACGTTTTAGCTGTTTAATGATAAAACAGAGGCCTTGCCTTCACTTTGACACAGAATAATGTGGCATTTTATTAAAGAAAGACTACTTTTAAAAAGCTTAACTCAGCTATGAAGCTCTCCGCCACTAGTTTCACAAACAAGAGAGTTTTCAAAAGCAAATAAGCAACTACTATGAATGGAAAATCCTCCCTTCCCTTTCACAAAAAATACCCTCTACAATAGGTGAAACATTTCCCAAGGGTCAACATGTTGAAATTTTCATTGTCATTTTCCTTTATCTTTGTTCATGTTTCAAAGGAATGTCTCCAAGCACTGTACAAATTAGTATAGAATGCTGAAGATGGTAAACACAAAATAACTAGTATTTTTAAGCTAAATGTGTGATGCAGCAATGTAACTTGTGATTTAGGTTCTCTGGGGAAAGATCTTGTTAAAGATTTTGTGTTGGTTATTGGTTGGTATTCTGTGGAAAAGAGGGGAATTAATTGAGGATGACATCAGGCCCATTGTTGAGAGTGGCCTTTACACTAATGTGAAGACTGTGCCACTCATTGGGAGATACAAATGTCCTGGACAAGGTGTCCTGTCAAACAAGTAAATGCAAAGCCTCAAAAATCATTCACAGTCAATATCACACGTAGATGTGACTGATGCATTGCATCCAAACTGATTGCACTTCTCGTGGCACAGCCTACATCTGAAATCTCTGCTACAGGTTACTTGTATAAATAATTTCCAGAAGCATTCAGTGCAACCACACCACTGTCGGTGGTTTCCAATATTTTCACTAGGCATCTTTTATGATCAATGTATCTTAAAGGCAGAGCTGCTAAATAATTATGGATGCTCTAGTAGCAATTAATGGAAAAATAAAAAATAAAAAAACGGCAGCTTGGACAGTTTAAAGGATAATATCAGCATCTTAATTACAAGAAGTATCAAAGAAACCTTTGAAACAATACATTAACATCATCACAAAGAATATAGTAGGGTGCTTTGATGTGAAGAAATTGATCATAAATCTGGAAAAAGACTATTGCAATGGACATATTCACTGCACAGAATAGGACACCAGTTAATCATCATATTAAAATAAATGGACAAATGATTGGAAAAACAGAACACAAAATTTCTCAGTATGTGGATACTACAGAACAAGAAATGGAATGCACATACATAGGCAACATAAACAGAAAACTGAACAAAATCTGTTTCATAATTTAAATACTAAGAAACTATATGTTATAGGTTAATCTCAGAACCATATATTTTGCTTATGCTCACTCAATATTGGAAAGCGAAGTAGTTTTGTGGAGGAAGTTTGAAATCATTTAGATTACATAAAAAGATTATTACACTGACTGAAAGGATAGACAAAAGATAATTATGCAGGCAACTAATTATTAAAATTCTCTGAAATTCCATGAACTTATGTATTACAAGGTGTAATTACTACAAAAGAAAAATGAAACAGTTCATTCAACACTTCTACTGAATCTGTGCACAGCTACCACACAAGGCAAATAAATGAAGTACGTGTACCATAAACAAATACAAAACTGTTACGGAAAGCCATACTCAATCCCAGCAGCAGACTGCATGATGCATTACCCAAATACACAGAAATAATAATGGACAGAAACAATTTCAAATCAACCGTAAAGCATTATTTCTATGTAGTAAGGGAGTATTTAGAAAAACAGAAGTTTTGCACCAGTTAAGATTGATTTTGCAAACTGTATACAGTAACAAAATATTTTATAGTATTACTTTTTGCTAAAATGATGTGCATAAAAAATTTCAAGAAATGTATAGTAATTAAGGAATGGCTCAACATCTTTTGTATACTGCACAATCCTAGATTTGCAGGACTAATAAATAAATAAAAAATGATAACTGAAATACATTTGGACTTTTCTGCTGAAACACGTGTAATCTATTAAGTAAAAGTTATGAGTTTCTCATATCATGACATGAAATAGAAAATTCTAAGGATATTTCTATAGATGTACTATGTGCAGCAGAACATCATTTGAACAATGAAAAATCCATGATAGAATGTAAGAATGGAAAATTCAGGATGAATTCAGAACATCATTTGAGAGTCACAGAAATTGAATAGATGTACCTAGATCGATACAAATTAGTATCATATTTTGACAGACATAAATAAAAGGAAAAAGTGGAATAAAGCCCCAGGTCAAGGGCATATATGAGCACTGCAATGAACAACTGATAGGATTTTATGGTAGTCACGAATGCGAGAGGTAATCCCAACTGAAATATACACTGATCCAGAAAATATATGTACATTTTCGATAAGAAGCATCTCTTACAATGAGCAGGTTACAAAGACAAAGCACATGAAAAACAGCAAACAGAGAGAGAGAAACAAAATATCAAACATTTGGATTAAGTTCTCTTTTCTTTGTCTTGCAGATGGACAGTTGTGGCTGCTACACCAGGACTGGGAATGTCTGTACACTGCTGTCTCATCATTCTGCTGGCTGTGGTGATTACAGCTGGACATGCAGGTGAGGGCAATGCTCATGGTGGAAAGCATACATAGTGACTGTGGCATCTTTCTGTTCTGACAGTGTGTTTCGTATTTGGCATAGCCTGTTTGTGTGAACTCCTAAACGCTATTGGGGCCTTCTGATGCCGTTCCACTGAATCCTCATCCAAGTTGTCTGGTTTCAATCTTTCGGCAGACAGTTTCCTGTTTGCTGTGCTGATCAATTATTATTTTACTGTAGAGGTAACTTGTTCTGAACCATGCAAGGTGGTTATAGCAGAGGCTCACATGGTAATCACTGAGCCAGATGTTTCATGATGTGCAGAGGTCCTTATGAGCAAAAACAGGATTCTCTCCATGTAGTTGCAGCAATTTTGGCTGAAGTCAAGTCATTCTGTGTTGTAGCTCTAAATTGAAGACTGCCTTCCTGTCATATGTCAGGAGATGTGTTGGTTTTGCAGAAAGGAGCTCTGCTGGGAGCCCTCATTGTTTGCCATAAACCGGTTGGCCACTGAACAGTCTAGGCTGTCTTTAATAGCAATTCATAGACCCAAGAGAACCAATGGTAGTTTCTTCACCCATTTCTCCCCACTGCACATTAAGACTGCTTTAAGAGTTTTGTGTAACCTTTTTACCATTCCATTGCTGGTGGGATGGTAGCTAGTGGATCTGGAATCTGCATGGCCATACAGATGTAAAAGATCCTGAAAGAGCATGGATTCAAATTGCCACCCATGTTCTTTCATTACAACATCAAACCTTGCAGTCCAGCCTATTACTAAGGCCCATGCTACTGTTTCTGCTGCCATGTCAGCTGTTGGAAAGGTTTCTGGCCAATATGTGAATCTGTTGACCACCATCAGTACTTAATTGTTTGACCCGGAGCATGGTAGTGGCCTGACTAAGTCAACATGAATATGTATGAAGTGAGCTGTCAGGAAATTTAATGCACTGTCAACCAATTTTGCATTGTTGCCCAATGGCAGCAATCCCTTTTCATTCCAAGCCACATTACTTTCTTCATAATATATCTGATGATAGCTTGCACACTGTGATACGCCAAGTTGTGAAAGGCATTGAAGACTACACACAGTTCTGTGGTATGAATGTCTGCTGTAAGCTATGTGAAGTGCCACAACATAAAAAATTTATGAGATCTTGCACATAGACTGCTGACAGTTTGACGCTGTGTGTAGCACCTTTTTGCAGCCATTTGAAATTGCTGTATGTTTCTTGATCCACTGCAAGTTATTGCCAAGGGATAGCTTTTGTGCTTATGCAGCAGTTCAGAAAGTAATACGCAACCACATTGCTGCTTCCACTAATATATCATATGTCAATTGTAATTTGTGATACATACTCTGCTTACCTACATTGCTTGCGTGAGCTGAGGTCTGTTTCCTTTGAAAAAAACATCATAAGGGATGCACAGTCAGTGAACACCATAAAATGTTTCCCTTCCACAGAGCCTTTGAAATGTTGAATGGTAGTGTAGCAGTATAAAGTTTGTCAGTTACTGCTGTGCCCTTGTAAGTAGGACTGTTGATATTTTTAAAAATATCGGGAATGTGGTATATCGATATTTTAAAAAAAATATCGTTATCTGCCATCATTATATCGACAGAAAATATTGATATATAGATGTAAAAAATATATACATACCAGCCCATACAAGAAATCGGCTGCACATTGTGAAGATACTGCCATTTTTAGAGCTGCATATTGAAGTATTTATTCCTAATTAGATATTCTGTACAGCAACAAGCTAGCAGCCTGCTTATCCCCCTTAGAGCAAGAATTGAAAGGAAAATGATGCATGTTCAGGCTTGGCAATAACCACTTTGCTAACAGTGGTAACTGCATGTATGTGGCACAATAAAAGGAGTCCAATGAGTCTGTCATTCAGTTTTGTAACATATCAGATTTGTCCAGAATACTTCATGTCAGCTTCCCTATTTTTGCATTTCTGCAAACGTCAGCATACCAGCAGTTGTAGTGTCAAAATTGTGTGGTGAAGTTAAACATTGTAGTTTCTGTTGGTAACATCAAGCACTGACTATGTCAGCATTTCCCCTCACATCTCTGGCCACTGGAAAGACCAATATTGTCATTTAGAGTTTTGTTCATCATTTTCAGCAACTGTTTTTGAACAACGCTGATTTGAAGAAGTAGCACACTGGTTGCCTTAAAACTGTTTTTTTATTCAACTGGTGTGTTATTTTTTCGCATCAAAAATCTTGTTATTCGATTTACACTGCCACCCCCCCACCCCCCACCCCCCTTGCAATTGAACTTCTTCATTGTGCCACCTATGTTTGCTTCACACAGTTGAAGAGAAAGACTGGACATGTTGAAAGCTGAAGTAAGCCTCATTCGTGTTCTACTACAGTTTCAGAAGAACAATTTCAATTGTTTACTGAAAATTGCAAAAAAGTATAATATAAAATAGGAGTATTGGCACTTGATATTGTCATTTTCAGTAATGCTATATCAGTGAAAAAATATCCCTGAAATTTTGATATATTATCAACAGCCCTAGTTGTGAGTAACTATGAAAAGAAATCCAAGGGCTGAAATTTGGATACATTATCAACAGCCCTACTTGTGAGTAACTGTGAAAAGAAATCCAAGGGCTGACACTTCCTTTGACTAACTGTTGTAATGCTGCACCAACAGCTACTTGGATAGCATCTACCATAAATGCCATCTGTTCATCATGCATGGAATGGGTGAGCAACACTGCATGAGCCAAATAATACTCTTTTATCTGCTTGAAATTTTCCAGTAGCTTTGGCATCCATTTTACTATTTTTGGTCCAATGTGTATTTCCCTTTCAGTAGTCCCATCAGCAGAGCCTGAAGTTCAGCTGCCTTTGGCATACTCATATGTTTGTGGTTGTGATTGATTGTTCCCAAGAATCTTCTCTGTTCTTTGAATGTTTGCGGCATCAAGAAGGAGCTTATGTTGGCCACTTGTTCCAGAGTTGGGAGAAAAAAAATCATGCTGTCTTTGCCTAAGATGCACATAATGTGGGTATATGATAATACCAAAGTGTCTAAGATGTTGAAGTAAAAGTTGGAGGTGTGTTTTGTGTCATTTTGGGATTCTGAGAACACCAAAATATTGTCCATATAGCAGAAGAGGAAATCTAAACCGCAGAGCACTTGGTGAATAAACGTTTTCCATTGTGTGCCACATTTTTTTAACTAAATGACATGTAGTTGTATTGAAAAAGACCAAATGGAGTATTCTTGCTGTTTTTTTTCTTTTTTTCATCCTTTCAAGCCATTGGTATTCATGAATATGCCTTTTTGTAGTGTACAGCGCTAAAAATATGTCCTCGGGTTCGCGTTGTTAAAGTCTGCCATATGATGGATTGAGTATTTATCTGGCATTGTATGAGCATTAAGTATGTACAATACTCTAGCAATTGACATTTCATAATTAAAGAAAACCTATTGTAGTCTTCCGGAAGCTGTACAGTCATTGTCTAAAGATCAAAAACAATTACAGTTACCTCTGTGGAGTTACAAAATAAAACTTTCATAGAGCAAGGTGTGAAGGCCCAAAAACAGTTAAAAGAACATCGTTAATCATTTTTTAACAAAGGCTTTTGCTAAAGAATGTAGAGCAGTGTGCGATTTGCAGGGGGAGATGGGGGGGGGGGGATTTCCCCCCTTCTGCATCAGACCATCCCCTCCTCTGGCTTTAGTTTATGCATCCCAACCTGGGATGTTTATTTCCCATGCACTGGAGTAAAACTTTACATATAATTTAAATTTGTGGAGCCGAGCACTGAAAGTTTTTAATACAGACTTACTATTAATACTATTAATATGTTTGCTTATTAATTTTGAAAAAGTGTTATGTAGTAGTTAAGCATTTCAAAACATTTAGAACTAAATCATCGTTTTCACATTGTCATTGTTGCTTTAGCCTAAGGTGCGCCATCCGCTTACTTGCGAGCTTGCGAGGGAAGTAGTGTGGCAGTCATACCGCAGCAGTCGTACCGCAGAGTTGGGTGAGCTGGGGGCTGAAAGTCCCACCCTGGACCCTAACACAGGGTGGTGACCGGCCCGGTACCTGTGCAAACATTTACTGTTAGGCCACCTTTTGGCAATGGTATGGCGCGGACTAACACGCCTGGGATGAAAGCACACATTACTAAATAACGCACCATCGTCTGCTTCTGGTTCCTAGGATACTATTTCGTGGACCTTCTTTAAATACTCTTCTCTTCCACCATCGTTTTGTTTTCCTTTGGTTTTCATTTCCGTTGTTAGCTGCATGTGCAAGTACCAAGTACACCGCCGCTGTGATACTTTATCATCCTTTATACTGCAAGACCGACACACGTGTGGCACAAATTCTGTTGCTTCCATATAAATTAACCCACCGCATGCAACATACACCGCAAGATGTTGCCTGTTGTAGCATGCTACAAGACAACGCACGCCACATTTCCGTGGCACGCCACAATGTTGCAAGACGTCGCCCCAGCATAAACGAGGCTTTAGAGCCAGGTCTGTATTGTATGGTGGATGTGATGTGTTGCGTATGAAACTAAAACCTACAATCAGATCCAAACGTCGTGGAAAACTGTGAAGAGGTGTCATCCTGCAGCAAGATAACACTCGCCCACATTCTGCCAAACGGACAGCCGACGCAATAGAGGAGTTGAGATTCGAGGTTCTGGAACATCCACCATACAGTACAGACCTGGCTCCAAGTGATTTTCACAAGTTTGGACCCTTAACGGAAGCACTACAGGGAAGAAGATTTGAAAGTGATGAAGACGTCATTGCTGCGGTGCATAATTGGTTACAGATGCAACTGAAAAATGTATTTTCTGATTAAATTAAAAAAAAAAAACCTCGTAAAACGCCATGAAAACTGCATTGAAGTCCAGGGAGGTTACATAGAGAAATAACGCATGTTTCAGTTTTCTATCATCAGAATAAGTACAGCTTTTCACAAATGTGCCTTTACTTTTTGAATTCCCGTCGTATACCTGTATGTAGATGATTTTGTAAATAAGCTTTACCTATAATGTACTTTTAAAGATATAACAAGGGATGGCTTTTCTGACAGTGCATGCACGTGAATAGTGAGTTTCGGCATTAACATCTATTTATTATTCTAACCCCCTAAGACATTCCCCCCCCCCCCCCCCCCTCCCCGACTGGTAAAAGCACAAATCGCACACTGATGTAGAGGTAAATGACAAACTAAATTCAGAACTAGAGTGTGTCATGAATGAAACTGCCACAGTCACTACGTACAAGCAAGACAGCACTGGCAAATTGGCAAAATCTGAATTAGAACAAATAAAACTTGCTTTGAACAAAGATCTGCTAGAATGACACGACCAAGTAAGTGCCCAAATCATGACTGTACAACAGGAATTGCCTGCAGTCAGGTGAATGTTTCAAAGTACTGCACCAACTATCAATAAAGTTTGTGATTATTGTGCCAGTTCTGTTGCAGGAAATCATAAAACATACAGTAATGGCATACAAAGTAACAACTACATCATCACTCTCTTTTGTTTTGTTTGAGGGAAGTCTGCTAAAACATAGACAATACCAAGTCTTTATACCAGAGAAAAATACTCTGCATCCATTTGTGTTTATATGAGCTACATATGTATGCTACTACAACCCTGGACTGAGTAGCAACAGATTGTTTCACCACAGGGCATATACCAGGGCCATAGACACTGCTGAACTCTGTCAAACTTATGAGCAGTTTGAAAGAACATTTCTGTCTAGGTATTGGTCAAGAGGCCATCAAAAGAGAGTATGGAAACTGATTTTGAACCCAAAGTCTTTCTATACTAACCAGGGTAGTCTCCATAGCTACTTTGAGAAATATGTAAACAAGACTCATTACTGGGACAAACCAATTTCTCACAAAGATGTATTAAGAATTCTGAAGATGAAGTTGCCATTCGATTTTTGGGAGAAATTTGTACACATACCCCAAGAGGATCTAGAACAGTTTGTCTCTCTTCAAGATTCTATTGATCTAATTCATGTGGATATGAAGGTCCATCACCATAACAATAACAGTGCAATACTGCACTGCGTTCTAGTCAGCTGAATGTGCAGGATGGTAACACTGGCCATCCTAATGGGTATAGTGGTTCTCCTGACTATCATGCACATAGCACAGATACACATGCGTGGAGTTTGGATAATAGTAACAGAAGAAGCATTAATTATAGCAGGTACCACCATGGATACTGGGGAAGCAGGATGGACAAAATTTCAGAAATAATACAGTGACAGGAATCCAGGTAATGAAGCCTGGAACGGAGGAAGTGATGAAGTCCAGAATTGAGGAAGCACAGACAATACTGTATTTTACAGACTATGACATCATATGCTATAAGGCACATCTTAATTTTGAAGCAGTCTAAAAAAATTACATTTTGATTATTAGATTGCATAGCCAGACTAAAAAAAATCTTAGTTTATAAAACTGAACTGACCTTTGAAATCCCTGAAAATCGTCACCTGGGTCATTCCATGTCAAATCATCTTGAAATTTTGGGAAATGACACCCACCGTCATGCAAATCCTTGAAATTTTGGGTAGTGGAAGTTTACCTAGATATATTCACATTTCCAAAATGTAAATGTTGCAGGTCAATTACTTTTTCACTTATGATAAAAAGAAGTTGTATAGATTCAGGAATTCATGCTTTCATAGATGAGATCCTTTATAATTTAAAAATGCAATAGTTCCTACAGTTTTTGCAGTGGAAGCTTGAATTTTTTTTAATTAAAGAAGAAGGTTTATATTTTTATAGTCATGCTTCTCGTAGTGAGTATCCATCATCTACATCTCATAAAAATTGTAAATAATTTCTTTTAAACAAAATCTATGCATGAATGTTATAATTTTCTTAAGGTATTACCCCCTCATAGATCCCTTTGCAAAATTTACAGTATTATTTAAAAAATTTCCCTAATGTCACACAAAAAGAATCAGTTTGTAGAAATAATGGGGAGTGTGAAAAACAGTACAAGAAATATGGAAGTTACTAATTGACGACTACGATCTCTCCACTAAATGGCTGTTGGCTACACTGGATTTCCTTAGGAACAAATCATGTCTGAGAACACTGTTTTATTGCCACTATATGTATTGCATCACCCAGTTCCCTTGGTTTGAGTCATGTGTTCACTGAGCATGCTGTTCTGAGATCTTGTACTGAGTTGTACCCAGAGTCAATTATTTGTTAAAAATTCAATTGTTGCAGTTTTTAACTATTCATTCCAAAACAAAAGTAAGTCCCTTAATGTCACAATAATAATGTGAAATACTTTTGTAATGAAACAATGGGATAGAATGATTTTTCATTATTTAATTACTTTTTAGGTTACACCAATCATCTTTTGAATTATTTACGACTAATATCTGTTTTATGACTGAAGCAGTATGGGAAGTACAAGTAGGCAGTATGTTCTTGGACAGTATCTGCAAGAGGTATGTGGTAATGCCCTGACTTGTGTGAATGAACTGACCAGTGAAGATCAAGAACTTTTATTATGGCGAAGTAACAGTCATTCATACTGTGATTTAAATGTTTCATGTGTGTGTGTTAAACACAAAGACAGGTACCTTCGCGGATTCTCTCCACATAAGAAAATTTGCTGTGATCCCTTCAAGTGCCATGAACGATCAGTTTCATCTGGATTGCGTGAAATTAGCTTAGAAAAGGCAAAGACATTCAAAATGAGAGGCTTTAGCATTATTCATGTGGAGAAAATGTGTCCAACCAAACAAGTGAGTGACAACTCATCACCAGACTATACAAGTGACAGTAATGTGTAGGTGCAGACTCCTGAAAAATCTGTGCTGAGTACTAGCTTAGGAGTATCTCCTGCAAAGCTGCATTCAGTTGCTTGGCATAGTTGGTATGCAGCAGCCAAACGAAAATTGGAATCAGCAGCTGGGGCTCTGAAAACTAAAATTCCAAATACATATGAAGTTGAGCTGGCTGCTGATGCAAGCACTAGCCCTGACAGTGATTTAACAGAACTGGAAGAAAAGGCAAAACATCATGATGAACTCATGGCCAAAATCAAACAGAAAATTGAATATGCAAATAATCATGAAAAAATTCAGTTACTTAGTCTTGGGCCACCAACTTAGTCTCGACACCCCAAGGACAGAAAACCCCATTAACAAACTTTGTGGAAACTCAGAGTAGGGAAGTGAGTTATCTTGACAGTGACGGCAATTATTGACGATAAAATTTACACTGGTAATATTTTTATTAATACCTATATCATACAAATACTGAGAATAGCATACAAAAAGGGGAGATAAAAGGAAAGGATTATCATAGATTCTTTATCAACATCTATAGAGTAAATTCAAAATCATATGAAGTACGGTTAAATCCAAGAAAGTAATTCAGTCAAAGATAACATTTACCATGGAAGAGAATTGTAGCTGCATCAAAAAGGAAATTCAGTGCGACTACAATGCAACTCAGACATGGAAATGTTCAGTTAGTTAGTTGCTCTTGAGTCGCTCTAGAGTACTTTTGCGATCGTTGTCTGGACACAAAAGCTATTAGATTGTTTCAGTTTGATAATTCATGAGGTGTAGACTGAAGTATTTCTCAGTCATTTGACTGATGAAAGTTAACCTTTACCGTTCTCAACTCGATGGTATAGTAAGACGAGTGTTAGATTTCAATTGAGTGATACTGGTTTTTCGGACCTAGCCTTCGTACTCATGAACAGTTACAAACCTTGAGAGCAATGGATCAATGACAGAAAAACAATTCGTAGTCTTGAGTAGGACACAATAAAACGAAACGTGAAGAAAGACAAGTATGCCAATTAGTCAAAAGTTGTCGTCAACATCATGGTTACTGAACTGTAGAGAAGTTAATCGTGAATGACATATTAGTATGCGTGTGTTGTAGGGACAAACAATTAATCACAGAAAGAACAATAAAATCTGAGTCAAAAGGTAAATCTCATGTGTCGCCTAACTCATTAAACGGACAAAGCAATGTGTATTAATGCACATTGATTGACTCTTTAAATATTTTAAGTGACTAACTGAGTACATGAATAATGGACAGTGAAGAGTGATTAGTTTAAACCAGTCTTATGGTGTAAAAAAAAAAAATTTACTCCAACATAAGTTATCTCTGGAGTTACGTCAGACTGTTGTTAATAACTGGACATAGCGACGGAATAGTAGACAGCAAATTTTCATCCTTGCTATGTATGGTGTGAAAAATGACCGTAATGATGAAATCAAGAATCAAGATTTATTTCACCACGGAACTAAACGGGCATAAAAATAAACGATTGCAGTTTACCAGTTCGCACAAACTGAGAAGACTGTTGTGGACAGATAACAGAATATTTCTAAACCACGCAAGGAGTTGTGTTCTTACGAGAGTTACAGGTTCTGTTCCACGTCACACCGACAGGGATGAACATTGTTACGAGTCGCGTATCCTCCCGGCGAGTGAAGAAGGAGGGAAGGGATGTCACAAAACTCAGTTCCAAATTTCAGGTTTCTGAATATTTGGTACAACAAGCAAAAGCTCTTTTAATGAAGAAGGGTATTTTATCAATGACTGAGCAGGAAAGAGGAAAGACATTGCCACATGATACAGTAACAGTGCAAAAAGTAAAGAGTTTTTATTTGTATGATGATAACACAAGAATAATGCCTGGGAAAAAAGACAAAGTGAGCATCAGCAAAAATACCTATGAACAAAAGCGTCTTGTTTTAAGTAATATAACTGTACTGTATTCTCTCTATAAAAAAAGGTATCCTGAAGACAAATTAGGATTCTCAAAATTTGCTTCTCTTCGACCAAAACAGTGTATACTTGCACGATCATCAGCAACACGTATGTGTATGCATTTACCACCAAAACATTAAATTGCTTCTAAATTCCATTTCTATTAAAGAAACAATCCAAGATCTAATTAAAATAATAACATGTGATATAAATAACCGAGCTCGTATGCTTCGTCTCTGTGAACAACACCCAACCAGTGAAAAATGCCCCACCAGTTCATTGCTTCAAGCTCACTTAGAAAACGAAATAGAAGACTACGAACCTGATGAGATGGTTCAGTACAATTACTGGGCATCAACTGATAGAATGACTTTAAGTGTTCAAATCGCTTCTCTTATAAGAATTCTGTGACACACTAATTAAGAAATTAGAAAAACTTACTCCACACACTTTTATTTCTTAATCACAATCTGATTATATGAAAATGAAGAAGGAAACACTTGATGAGGGATCAGTGTTAATTTTAATGGATTTCAGTGAAAATCTCAATTTTGTTGTTCAAGATGAAGTACAGGGGTATCATTGGAAGAATGGCAGCTGCACTCTTCACACTGTCCATATGTTGTTGTTGTTGTCTTCAGTCCTGAGACTGGTTTGATGCAGCTCTCCATGCTACTCTACCCTGTGCAAGCTTCTTCATCTCCCAGTACCTACTGCAACCTACATCCTTCTGAATCTGCTTAGTGTATTCATCTCTTGGTCTCCCCCTACGATTTTTACCCTCCACGCTGCCCTCCAATACTAAATTGGTGATCCCTTGATGCCTCAGAATATGTCCTACCAACCAATCCCTTCTTCTGGTCAAGTTGTGCCACAAACTTCTCTTCTCCCCAATCCTCTTCAGTACTTCCTCATTAGTTATGTGATCTACCCATCTAATCTTCAGCATTCTTCTGTAGAATTACTATCTATGCATCACATTGTACCAATATTACTGTCCATATATATTACAAAAAGGACAAACAGTTGCATCCAAAAAGTATTTGTATTGCTCCTGATAATCTAGAACATGATGTTGCCTTGGTGTACCAGACTCAGAAGACTGTATTGAATTTTTTAAAGTGTGAACTTCCAGAAATTCACCTTGTGTATGTTGAATATTTCACTGATGATTGTGTTGCACAATATAAAAATTGTAAGAATTTCAGAAATATCTGCTACCATGAACACAACTTCAACATATTGTGCAGCTGGTCCTTTTTTGCTACCAGCCTTGGCAAATCTCCGTGTGATTGTATTGGTGGCACTGTTAAGAGACTTGTCACAAAAACAAGTTTGCAAAGAGTTTATAAAGATCCAATACTTACAGCTTCACAGGTATTTGAATTCTGTCACGAAAACATGCAAGGCATTTCAGTTCTCTTTGTTTCAAAAGATGAAATGGTACAAGTCAGACATTATCTTTCTCATCACTTCACAAGTGCAAAATCAATTCCTGGAACACTATCTATGCATCACATTGTACCAATATCACCAAGCAAGATTTGAGCAAAAAGGCTGAGATGTGATACGGATTTTAGTATCATGCGTGATTTATCAGGTGCATTTCCACCACTAATGCCAGAATGCACTGTGCAGCCCAACTGCTATTTTGCATGTGCGTAAGACTAGTCTTGGTATTTGTGAATTGTTGAGAAGGTGAATTGTGAAGAAGTAGATGTTACAGTGAGGTTCATGCATCATCATGGACCATCGCCATCTTACTATTGGCCTGATAATGATGTTTGTGTTGTTTCTTTCACTCATATTCTGTGCGAAGTTATTATCACCACAGCAACTTATTCCCTGAGCAAAGAGTCCTCAAACTTGCTGGAAGAAAAGTGGTTCTCATACAAAAAAAAAAATATCATCTAAGCATCAAAGTGTCTCGTCACATGTGTAGTTCCAAATCAACTTGAATGCAGAATGATATTTTCACTCTGCAGAGGAGTATGCGCTGATATGAAATTTCCTGGCAGATTAAAATTGTGTGCCAGACCGAGACTCAAACTCAGGACCTTTGCCTTTTGCGGGCAAGTGCTCTACCAACTGAGCTACCCAAACACGACTCACGCCCCATCCTCACAGCTTTACTTCTGCCAGTATCTCGTCTCCTACCTTCCAAACTTTACAGAAGCTCTCCTGCGAACCCTGCGAACCTCATTCTGGAAACATCCCCCAGGCTGTGGCTAAGCCATGTCTCTGCAATATCCTTTCTTTCAGGAGTGCTAGTTCTGCTCTCATTCTGGAAACATCCCCCAGGCTGTGGCTAAGCCATGTCTCCACAATATCCTTTCTTTCAGGAGTGCTAGTTCTGCAGGGTTCGCAGGAGAGCTTCTGTAAAGTTTGGAAGGTAGAAGACGAGATACTGGCAGAAGTAAAGCTGTGAGGACGGGGCGTGAGTCATGTTTGGGTAGCTCAGTTAGTAGAGCACTTGCCCGCGAAAGGCAAAGGTCCCGAGTTCAAGTCTCGGTCTGGCACACAGTTTTAATCTGCCAGGAAGATTCAACTTGAATGCAGATTGCAGCAACAGCATTTTGTGCAGGGTTGACAATATTGGCTTTTGACAGACTGCTTAAATATTATAAACAAAATGCTGTGTATTTTTATATTGAGTTAATTTTGGTATGGCAGAGGTCAGAAAATGTTCATTTGTCATGTAATGTACAAGTTACCTCATATTTTATAATGTTTAATTTTGTTTCATATGTTGCAATTTTAGTTCAGTATGGATATTGTTATGTGTACTTACGTTGTTAATGTCTCTTGGGTCTACATCTACATCTACATGGATACTCTGCAAATCACATTTAAGTGCCTGGCAGAGGGTTCATCGAACCACCTTCACAATTCTCTATTATTCCAATCTCGTATAGCGCGCAGGAAGAATGAACGCCTATATCTTTCTGTACAAACTCTGATTTCCCGTATTTTATCTTGGTGATCATTTCTCCCTATGTAAGTCGGTGTCAACAAAATATTTTTGCATTCGGAGGAGAAAGTTGGTGATTGGAATTTTGTGAGAAGATTCCATTGCAACGAAAAATGTCTTTCTTTTAATGATGTCCATTCCAAATCCTGTATCATTTCTGTGAAACTCTCTCCCATATTTTGTGATAATACAAAACGTGCTGCCTTTCTTTGAACTTTTTCAATGTACTCAGTCAGTCCTATCTGGTAAGGATCCCACACCGAGCAACAGTATTCTAAAAGTGGACGAACAAACGTAGTGTAGGCAGTTTCCTTAGTAGGTCTGTTATATTTTCTAAGTGTCCTGCCAATAAAATGCTGTCTTTGGTTAGCCTGCCCCACAACATTTTCTGTGTGTTCCTTCCAATTTAAATTGTTCGTAATTGTAATACCTAGGTATTTAATTGAATTTACGGCTTTTAGATTAGACTGATTTATCGTGTAACTGAAGTTAAACGCGTTCCTTTTAGCACTCATGTGGATGACCTCACACTTTTCATTATTTAAGGTCAACTGCCACTTTTTGTACCCCTCCGATATTTCTTCTAAATTTTTTTCCACTTTGTTTTGATCATCTGATGACTTTATTAGTCAATAAGTGACAGCATGGGTAGTAATTGTATTTCTCTCCAGTGCCATGTGTTTCTCAAAACTGATATTTTGTGTGTTGAAACTTCATTATTTGTAGATCACTTTCTAATTTTTTCAGTGTTTTCCAGAGGGGGGGCAATTGTCCAAAATATGTTTTCTAATTTAACAATGAAATTAAATAAAATTAATTTACAAAAATTTAATTCGACAGTTCTAACATGTTTTTAGAAACTATGTGTCCAAAAGGATAATCAGGGAAAAAACTGTCGGCATACCATTTTTGTTTAAAAACTGATAATACTAGTTCTGTTGTAGTTATTCCTTATCTTTCAAGTTCCTTGATTGAAAAGTTACGCGAGACAGTGTCACAAACCGTGGTTAGTTCTACATGAGTGGCATAAGTGTTCTGCCTATTTACAAAATTGTGTAATACTGATAATACAACTCACTGAATTGCCGTAACTGTTGATACCGTATTTACTCGAATCTAAGCCACACTTTTTTTCCGGTTTTTGTAATCCAAAAAAGGTGCCGCCACACCTAACTTCTGCAGTCGAATATATGTAGTGCTACACAGGCATGCTTTGCAGGCACAAAGATAAATACTGGCACCAAAACCTCTGCGTCAGTAAAAAAAATTTTAAAAAAAAGGTGGAAGACGAGCTTTTTTTCTCCACCCCGAGTTTCGACCACTTCATTTTCATACATTATCCAATGAAGTAAATACAAGTTCCGTATTGTTCATCTTCGAATGTAGCAGCATTTCAATGTACTACGAAAATCCGACTGGCGAGATTGTTTGGGATCTTTGTCAATATGGCCAACTCTGCGTTCTGAATTTTTTCCTACCTGTGAGAAAAGATGGATGCTAATAGGAACTTTTATGAATTGTGAATCACACACATTATTATCTTCACCATAAGAATAATACGAATATAAACATTTTGCCATGAATTCTTTCGTGTTTGCTGCTATCTCATTTAAATCCTGTCTGCCTAATAAACTACGAAACTAGACTGAGACAACAGCAAACGTTGAAGAATATACATATCATGTCATGTTTATATTCGTATTATTCTTATGCCTAATAGTGATACAGTCAGAATTGAAGCACGGAAATTGACTAGATTTTTAAATCTAAGATGACTAATTTCTGTGCAGAATATAATGCACTAAAGAGGCATCTGCAAAGATTTTCAAACAGAGAAAAATTTTCGTTAAACTCTTGTTCAGAACATCTAACATACGCAGCCTATCAGTTGGTTCTTGTTGATCATTATCAAAGAAAGCAGTAGTGTAAGTAACAACAAACAGCAGTCTCTTGCCATTGTTTCGACAATGAGACCATTCCTCTCTCTCTCTCTCTTTTAAATTGTAAGCGGCGGTAGCGCGAACAAAAGGAAGCCATGCCGCGAGCGGCGACAGGCCGTAAACGCTCATTATCAGAATGCGACAAACAATGCATGACACAGTACAGTAATGCATTTTCAGCTTAGAGTGACGTAAACACCTATAACAAAGAGAACGGCACTTATCAGATCAAAGAAAAATAAGCAATCAATTCAAACCAGACGAAGCACGTGAAAAAGGAAGGGTACCCCAACAAATACGGATGGAGCGCCTGACGCATAGCAATGGCTACCTGGTAAAGCTTAACTGCTAAGCTTACGACTCGAACCAAACTACTGTAGCTGTATCGTCATTTATTCGACCTAAGTTGTCTCTCATATTACAATAAACCAACTTTGTTTCGATTTGGAGGTATGGCGTAAAACTTTTCCCTCCACTTGAATTTCGAGTCTCAAACTTCAGGTGCAGCTTAGGTTCGGGAAAATTTTTTTCCTTGTTTTTGAGTCTCATTTTTCAGGTGCGGCTTAGATTCAAGTGTGACTTAGATTCGAGTAAATATGGTAACCAACTTTGGAACTTATACTGGCATTTACTAAGTAGATTGTTACACCAAGGAAAAAACCAAGTAAATGATCTTTCATGGGAGTTTCAATAATTTTGGTATTATTGCTATAGGTTTGTGAATTTGGCATGAAGTTTTGTATCCTTTTTTTGTAGAAGAGTAAGACAGCTGTCACTTTCAGGCAGTTTGAAAATGTCTCCTTTCTAGACATCCTATCTATAAGGTAAGAAAGTGGAATGAATACAGTACCTACAACTTTTTGGGAGGATAAAACTAGGGAAACCATTTTATCTTCAGTTGTGGGGTGAAAAGGGTTAAACACCTGACATCTTGGCTGCCCTGTAGGATTGGTGTACTGTGCGGGTAATATCAGAATGTGATTCAGATGGTATATTTGGGGATGGTACAGCTGAGAGGAGAGAGGGAGAGACGGGAGGAGGAATAGATGGATATTGAGAGTGGGGGAAGAGGGGATGGGCAGAGAGAGGGAGGAGGAGGTGATGGCCAGAGAGTAGGAAGAAGAGGAGATGGGTAGAGAGGGAGAAGGAGCAGTTGGGCAGAGAGAAGAGGGGTGAGGAAGAGAAAAAGTTGTAGAAGGCAAGTGGAAGGTGGAGATAAGTAGTGGGCAGGTGAAAATCAGAAGTCAGAGTGACAAGGCAGGTGGAAATACTGTGACTGTATGACATCACTACTATCCCTTGCATTGGGGATGTGGACAGGAAGGGGATGTTCTGAAACTAGCTTTTGGTATTTCTTACCTATATTGAGTTGACTTGGAATACTTTAAACATATAAAGTGCAATTTACCTATTATTTTTATTGCTCAGTGTTGTAGTGAGAATGAGCCAATACTTGTGACAGTGTGTTTAGGGACCAAAGATCATGCCACACAGCTTGATATCACATATGAATTTATCATTCTATGTGGAGTTTCACAGTCTAATACTGCAGAGAATTAGACTTTTATGTGTGAGATACATGTAACATATCATATGCAGATGAATCTGTGGGTAAAAGCCCAGTACTAAATAACAAATAATTGCTGGTGTTTAGATCTGAACTGTCTACTTGCAGTACATCAGCCAGCAATGCTAACCACTACATGACGTTGCATGTGACACAGCTCGCAGCTTTGCTCTCTCTGTAGGAGAAACAATGTCTCACTGTTTCAGAACTTCTCATTGGAGCTGACTACAACAATCTGGATCGAGGTCCAGTGCTGGCAGTGCTGGTGGATCCTTGTGTTCTAGTTGTGTATTTACATCCTCTTCACTATGATGAGGATAAAAGGTAGTCATTTCCATCAAAGCTCATTGTGTGGGTCTTCAGTTTCTTTGAACCTCTTATCATTGATCTGTGCCTCTGAACTGTAGTAGGACTTCATAAACAGAACAAGGACAATGTCTTCTCATTTTTGTCTCCTTGATGAAGGGTCATAATCCTCAGCTTTATATGTGATATTCAACAAGCAATGAAGGATAAGATATGGCCCAAAATAGAGCTTTACTAATTTTTCTGATAATCCCACTTTTTGCACAGATGTAAAAATTCATACCAAGTCTCCTGAGCTGCATCTCACTGGCCAGTGCTTGGCATTACAGCATTCTTCATCTACCTCCTGGGTGTCCAGGGTTTGTAAGTGAGATAGCTGCCTTGCTTCTTCAGTCCAGGTTATAAGATGTTTCACACTGTCAGATTAGATTAGATTAGATTAGATTAATACTAGTTCCATGGATCATGAATACGATATTTCGTAATGATGTGGAACGAGTCAAATTTTCCAATACATGATATAATTAAGTTAATTTAATAACATACTTAAGTTAATATAACAACTCTTTCATTTTTTTGTGTTTTTTATTTTTATTTTTTTATTTATTTTTTATTTTTTTTATTTTTTTAAATTTATATCTAAAAATTCCTCTATGGAGTAGAAGGAGTTGTCATTCAGAAATTCTTTTAATTTCTTCTTAAATACTTGTTGGTTATCTGTCAGACTTTTGATACTATTTGGTAAGTGACCAAAGACTTTAGTGCCAGTATAATTCACCCCTTTCTGTGCCAAAGTTAGATTTAATCTTGAATAGTGAAGATCATCCTTTCTCCTAGTATTGTAGTTATGCACACTGCTATTACTTTTGAATTGGGTTTGGTTGTTAATAACAAATTTCATAAGAGAGTATATATACTGAGAAGCTACTGTGAATATCCCTAGATCCTTAAATAAATGTCTGCAGGATGATCTTGGGTGGACTCCAGCTATTATTCTGATTACACGCTTTTGTGCAATAAATACTTTATTCCTCAGTGATGAATTACCCCAAAATATGATGCCATATGAAAGCAACGAGTGAAAATAGGCGTAGTAAGCTAATTTACTAAGATGTTTATTACCAAAATTAGCAATGACCCTTATTGCATAAGTAGCTGAACTCAAACGTTTCAGCAGATCATCAATGTGTTTCTTCCAATTTAATCTCTCATCAATGGACACACCTAAAAATTTGGAATATTCTACCTTAGCTATATGCTTCTGATTAAGGTCTATATTTATTAATAGCATCATACCATTCACTGTATGGAACTGTATGTACTGTGTCTTATCAAAATTCAGTGAGAGTCCATTTACAAGGAACCACTTAGTAATTTTCTGAAAGACGGTATTGACAATTTCATCAGTTAATTCTTGTTTGTCAGGTGTGATTACTATACTTGTATCATCAGCAAAGAGAACTAACTTTGCCTCTTCATGAATATAGAATGGCAAGTCATTAATATATATTAAGAACAACAAAGGACCCAAGACTGACCCTTGTGGAACCCCATTCTTGATAGTTCCCCAGTTTGAGGAATGTGCTGATCTTTGCATATTATGAGAACTACTTATTTCAACTTTCTGCACTCTTCCAGTTAGGTACGAATTAAACCATTTGTGCACTGTCCCACTCATGCCACAATACTTGAGCTTGTCTAGCAGAATTTCATGATTTACACAATCAAAAGCCTTTGAGAGATCACAAAAAATCCCAATGGGTGGTGTTCGGTTATTCAGATCATTCAAAATTTGATTGGTGAAAGCATATATGGCATTTTCTGTTGAAAAACCTTTCTGGAAACCAAACTGACATTTTGTTAGTACTTCATTGTTACAGATATGTGAAGCTACTCTTGAATACATTACTTTCTCAAAAATTTTGGATAAAGCTGTTAGAAGGGAGATTGGACGGTAATTGTTGACATCAGATCTATCCCCCTTTTTATGCAAAGGTATAACAATAGCATATTTCAGTCTATCAGGGAAAATGCCCTGTTCCAGAGAGCTATTACACAGGTGGCTGAGAATCTTACTTATCTGTTGAGAACAAGCTTTTAGTATTTTGCTGGAAATGCCATCAATTCCATGTGAGTTTTTGCTTTTAAGCAAGTTTATTATTTTCCTAATTTCAGAGGGAGAAGTGGGTGAGATTTCAATTGTATCAAATTGCATAGGTATGGCCTCTTCCATTAACAGCCTCGCATATTCTAATGAACACCTGGATCCTACTATATCCACAACATTTAGAAAATGATTATTAAAAATATTTTCAACTTCTGACTTTTTGTTCGTAAAGTTTTCATTCAATTTGATGGTAATACTGTCTTCCTGTGCTCCTGGTTGACCTGTTTCTCTTTTAATAATATTCCAAATTGTTTTAATTTTATTATCAGAGTTGCTGATTTCAGACATGATACACATACTTCTGGATTTTTTAATAACTTTTCTTAATATAACACAGTAGTTTTTATAATGTTTGATAGTTTCTGGGTCACTACTCTTTCTTGCTGTCAGATACATTTCCCTTTTCCGGTTACAAGATATTTTTATACCCTTGTAAGCCATGGTTTGTTACAAGGTTTCTTACAAGTATATTTAACTATTTTCTTGGGGAAGCAGTTTTCAAATGCATTTACAAAAAGTCATGAAATAAATTATATTTTAAATTGGCATCAGGTTCACGGTACACCTCATCCCAGTCTAACTGCTGTAGGCTTTCCCTGAAATTTGCAATTGTTAAATCGTTGACTGAACGTACTACTTTGGAGGACTGTTTCGTATTGCTGAATGGAGCTATGTCATATATTGTAACTAGCTGTGCACCATGATCAGAAAGACCATTCTCAACAGGCTGAGCATTTATCTGGTTAAACTTATCTTGGTCTATAAAGAAGTTATCTATCAGTGAGCTGCTATCCTTTACCACCCGAGTAGGAAAATCAATAACGGGTGTCAAATTGAAAGAACCGAGTAATACTTCAAGGTCATTTTTCCTATTACCCTCTTTCATAGAATCTACATTGAAGTCCCCACAAATAATAATTTGCTCCCCCCTGTCTGACAGATAGCACAACAAGGAGTCCAAAATTTTCAGAAATAGATGAAAATTTCCTGATGGGGACCTATATACAGTTACAATTATAAATGTGCCTTTATTTAAATTAAGCTCACAGGCACATGCTTCTATATGTTTCTCTACACAAAACTTTTTTGTTTCTATACTTTTTGCACAATGATAACTTTTGACATATATGGCAACTCCTCCTTTCTCCATATTTTCTCTCATTACATGTGCAGAGAGCTTATATCACTTACATTTACCTTATCCATATCAGTAACAATGTGATGCTCAGACAGGCATAGTATATCTATTTCATCCTCAGCTTCTAAATCTTCTAAGCAAACCAGAAGCTCATCTATTTTATTCTTTAAACTCCCAATATTTTGATGAAATATACTTACATTATTTTTAATTATACTTTTATGAGAACCTTTCCTTATTCTAACATTTGCAGTACTCTCCTGTCTGAGTTTCTCATTGTGCTTAGGCCTAGTTGCTATACCAGTGGTCACATGGTGTTCAGAGAGGCAGATTATGTCAACTGGGTTGGGTGACTTTAATTCATCAATGCAATTACCTAGGACTGAGATACAACTTGGTGGAGATAAAATTTCTGGTGATTGGTGAAAATTTATAATTGACAGCTGTGATTGGTGATCCAATGTGCTAGAATTGTGCTGTTTTTCTTTCCTAAACTGAAGATTTGTTTCAATCCTGACCTCTCATAGAACTTGACATCTTTCGGTCTTACCTATCCTAAAAAAGGTGCTGCTCCAACACCTGTAACCACTGGTATTTTACCATTCATGGCAGTGCCTCCCCCCCTTAAATTTCCTGCTATTACCCCAGCCAGTTTCCCCTTCCCTTTCTTGTTGAGATATAGGCCGTGCCTGGTATAGTCCCACCTACTGAGAGAATCAACAGGAACCACACCAATATGAGACCCCGCACCCGACCCAAGCAGCCGTTCCAACTCCAAATTAACTCTCCCAACAGAAGAGTTCAAATGAGGCCGGCCTTGGTGTCTCAGGACAGATACAAATTCAACATTGGTGTGTGTCGATGCCGACGCAATCTTTACCAGGTCACACTCTATACTGTACCCAGGATCTCTGTCGATGCTGTTCCCTGGCCCTCCCACAATAACCACGGTGTCTTCCCTGGTAAATCCTTTACAGAGTGAACCTAAATCCTCTGTCACCTGATCCAGACTAGCACTTGGTTTGAAAACATTTGTGACCTGGTATTCTGGTCCTAATTCCTCCTGCAGAAGTTGGCCTACACCTCTGGCATGAGAACTACCTAACAACAAAACTTTCTTCCTTTTTGATGGCTTTCCTACATTCTTTTTCAATTTCCTATTGAAAGTTTGTCTACATCTACCTCTGCTTGAGGCTCATCAGTTTCTAACTGAAGCAACAGGTCAAACTTATTTTTGACATTCACCACAAAACTGTCAGACTTAGTTCTAGGCCTGTTCCTTCTACTACCTGTTGCCACTTCCCACCTCTCTTTGCCCTTCTCCCTCCTTAACCTGTCCAGATCTTCCCTAGCCTGATCTAGCTCAGCCTGAAGGGCAGCAATTTACCCCTCCTGTTCCACTATCTTCCTATCTCTGCTGCAAATTCTACATAACCACTGATGAGCCTGATCCACTTTCCCAACACCCACGCCACTGCAGTCCCCCCAGTGAAAAAAACTACTGCATCCATCACACCAAATCCCGGAACTAACAATTCTACGGCAAGTCAGGCACTTCTCACTCATGGCAAAAATAATACTTTAGCTAGAATAAATCAATTACATTACCGAAAATCAAAAAAGAAGTTACAAGAATTAAGCCTATTCACAAATGTATATAAGCAAGTTTCTGATTTAAAATTCCGCTGTTTTTCTGAGATCTGTATTAAAACAATGAAGATATACGCTATTTATTTTATATTTCACTTGATGGAATGAAAAAAAGGACAATTAAACGAGATACTTTAACTTTGATTCTCCAAAAACGTTACGAGAATTAGGCCTATAAACAAATGTACACTCCTGGAAATTGAAATAAGAACACCGTGAATTCATTGTCCCAGGAAGGGGAAACTTTATTGACACATTCCTGGGGTCAGATACATCACATGATCACACTGACAGAACCACAGGCACATAGACACAGGCAACAGAGCATGCACAATGTCGGCACTAGTACAGTGTATATCCACCTTTCGCAGCAATGCAGGCTGCTATTCTCCCATGGAGACGATCGTAGAGATGCTGGATGTAGTCCTGTGGAACGGCTTGCCATGCCATTTCCACCTGGCGCCTCAGTTGGACCAGTGTTCGTGCTGGACGTGCAGACCGCGTGAGACGACGCTTCATCCAGTCCCAAACATGCTCAATGGGGGACAGATCCGGAGATCTTGCTGGCCAGGGTAGTTGACTTACACCTTCTAGAGCACGTTGAGTGGCACGGGATACATGCGGACGTGCATTGTCCTGTTGGAACAGCAAGTTCCCTTGCCGGTCTAGGAATGGTAGAACGATGGGTTTGATGACGGTTTGGATGTACCGTGCACTATTCAGTGTCCCCTCGACGATCACCTGTGGTGTACGGCCAGTGTAGGAGATCGCTCCCCACACCATGATGCCAGGTGTTGGCCCTGTGTGCCTCGGTCATATGCAGTCCTGATTGTGGCACTCACTGCACGGCGCCAAACACGCATACGACCATCATTGGCACCAAGGCAGAAGCGACTCTCATCGCTGAAGACGACACGTCTCCATTCGTCCCTCCATTCACGCCTGTCGCGACACCACTGGAGGCGGGCTGCACGATGTTGGGGCGTGAGCGGAAGACGGCCTAACGGTGTGCGGGACCGTAGCCCAGCTTCATGGAGACGGTTGCGAATGGTCCTCGCCGATACCCCAGGAGCAACAGTGTCCCTAATTTGCTGGGAAGTGGCGGTGCGGTCCCCTACGGCACTGCGTAGGATCCTACGGTCTTGGCGTGCATCCGTGCGTCGCTGCGGTCCGGTCCCAGGTCGACGGGCACGTGCACCTTCCGCCGACCACTGGCGACAACATCGATGTACTGTGGAGACCTCACGCCCCACGTGTTGAGCAATTCGGCGGTACGTCCACCCGGCCTCCCGCATGCCCACTATACGCCCTCGCTCAAAGTCCGTCAACTGCACATACGGTTCACGTCCATGCTGTTGCGGCATGCTACCAGTGTTAAAGACTGCGATGGAGCTCCGTATGCCACGGCAAACTGGCTGACACTGACGGCGGCGGTGCACAAATGCTGCGCAGCTAGCGCCATTCGACGGCCAACACCGCGGTTCCTGGTGTGTCCGCTGTGCCGTGCGTGTGATCATTGCTTGTACAGCCCTCTCGCAGTGTCCGGAGCAAGTATGGTGGGTCTGACACACCGGTGTCAATGTGTTCTTTTTTCCATTTCCAGGAGAGTATATAAGCAAGTTTCTGATATAGAGTTACGCTGTTTTTCTGAAATCTGTATTAAAACAATGAAGTTATACGCTATTTACGGTAGTTTACTTATTTGTACCGAGAAATTAGTTAAATTACTGTGAAACAAGAAACAAACACGTTTACAAAATTTAAGCCTAAGCGCGACTTCGTGTTTTCTGAAAAAATACGCAAAGAAAAGTCGAACCTTTAACGGCAAGACTAAATGATACACTGATGCATGTATTTAATTTGTTGTCAGCGTTAAACTAAATTATATTCCTGTCTAAATCACTTAACTTTCTGGAAATGGTTTCTGGCGTCACTTACTCGGCGGCCATCTTGGAACTATCGTGTATCGTGTGGTTGAAACATGAATAGTGTATCCATTGTTGTTTCAGCATCACAACACGGAGGAGAAAGAACAGTGTGAAGATTGTAGTGTTTGCTGTGTTTTTTTGCAAATTTCGTTACTGGCAGTATTATACCTTGGTCTCTGTATTCAACATAAATGTAATATCGTGTGTGGATGATAGGCAGTTGTCATCCTGTGTGTAGTGATGCAATGTAAAATTACCTCTGATACAAATCTCAAATGGAAAACATTTCCTTGATCAGAGGTCATTACATGGAGTACTCTGTTCTTCTGAATGATGAATTATATAATGAAATATGCAATTTCCAGAATCCAGGTAGTTGGCACAGCTTCGGTGACAGCAGAGCAGGTGCTTGTCAGTGCACACTATTATCCATCAATTCCATTTGCCAATTTTGGGAATATCCCCAAGAGTTCAATTCAAATTCGGTGGAATGGCACTGCTGCAGGGAGGATTGGCACCAGATGCTCCAGATGTAACTGCGGCATGTTCTTCTGTCATTATTATTCCTTACAGTGGGTCACATGAGACTCGGCCAGTGATACCTGTGTCAGACTCTGTCTAGGGTCTTCATGAATCCCAGGTGAACAGATGTTGAAGTGTTGTGGAAATACTTCAGTATAGCTGACCATAGATGAGCTCAGATGATGAGCAACCATTTTCAACACATTGGATCGCTCTGTTTATTACCTGGAATTCTCCTTTAGTCAGTTCTAACTTCTTCAAGGCTACTATGGTTTTCAGCAGTACTAGGCCTTATTTTTATTCAGCAGCAATGTCATTTAATGCAATGATAGCTGAGATTTCATCCACATAGCTGTATTCCACCAAGGGATTCTTTGAAAGGCAATTGACGTCTGCTTTTGTATACTGCTATGACTTTGTACTCATGAAGCCCATGTCCATCTCATCAGTCGACTTGACAGATCCTTCAGGCTGGTCTGCCAGCAAAGAGAATGGTGATCCACCACAGTCGTGAGTGATTTGCCAGATATGTAGGCATGACAACCAAGCATAAGCTATACTCCTGAATTTGCACTAGAATTACACTTATCCCATAACTACTAGCATCATTGTAAAGTTCTGTCCTGGGATTCTTGTCACAGAATGTTGGAACTGGAGATGATGTTAGCACCTCCTTAAGGACAAGGAAAGATCATTTTTGTACCTCATTCCAGGGAAACTTACTAGCAAGGCAGCTCAGTGGTTGGCACACTGGACGCACATTCAGCAGGGTGATGGTTCAAACCCATGTCTGGCCATCCTGATGTAGGTTTTCCACGATTTCCCTAAATCACTTCAGGCAAATGCAAGGATGTTCCCTTTTAAAGGGCACGGCCAACTTCCTTCCCCATCCTTCCTTCCTAATCCGATGGGTCTGATGACCTAGACGTTTGCCCCCCCCCCCCCCCCCCCCCCCCCGTCCCCCTCGAATCAACCAAGCAATCAACCAGGAATATTTGGCATTTCCCTGCAGTGGTAACTGCAAGGGACATATATTAGTTCAGAAATCCGTCATGAATCATCAGAAGTATGGGCACATTACATGAAAACTTCTAACATCACAAATGTGCCCAGAAGCCAGAAGGTCTCTGACTCCTCTTACTTCCTCTGTATTGGGATGGGGCAATGAATAGGCAATTATTTGGATTTAAAGGAAAGCCTATGGTCAAACACACATCAACAAAGTTGTTAGGTGGTCTGCATGTTCTTCAAATCATCTTTTTCTTATCCTTTTATCCTTTATTCCATATGTTTATGGATTTGGTAATGTTGGTGACAGAGAATGGCTGCACGTTATCCCTGTCTCCATACCTTCCACGCTGGACAGAAATTGTGTCCTCATCTGCTTGTGTTTAGTGTTATACATGTGAAAGTGGCAAATGTTTGTTTTTTACTCATGTAACTGAGGTGGGATGTGGTTACCAGCTTGGTGTTCACTGAGATGGATGTGAGAAACTGCCTAAAAACCCACAATATGTTGGCAGATACACTGCCCCTTGGGTTAATCTGTCAGGCAGAATCACTCCAGGGCTTGAATGCCTCCCGAAATCTGAGAAGTGGCACACTTACATGTGCAGTTGTCTGGGTGGGTTTGAGATGCTACTCAAGCATCTTAAAAATGACAATGTCATCCAGATACCAGAAATATGTCATCTATTTAAAGTGTCAAAGCAGATTGTCCATCATACTTTCACTGGTGACTGACACATTGCACAGTCCAAGAAGCGTAAATTTAAACTCATATAGGCTGTCATAAATTATGAAGGCTGTCTTTTCCTGGTCAGTCTTGTCAACCTTGATTTTCCAGTTTTCCTGACACCTTTGTAGCTGTTGTTCATGGAGGATTAGCATCTATTGCAGCCTCACCTTGACAGATGGTTGCCTTGCTTAGTTTCCCTGAAGTTGGTGGTTAGCTGAGTGGCTAGTACCTCTGCAGTGTAACAGGGAATGGCTGTTGCATGTTTGGAAGTGGCCTTGTCTAGGGTTTGGCAATGGACTTCATCCCATGGGTAGTCCTTGAAAACCTGCCTTCTTTCTCTGTAGTAACTTCTAGGTGTACTTAGTGGAAATATACCAGTGTGTTTGTCCTCTGTTCTCCCGACACCTCTTTATCTGCAGACTGTTATACTTGATATAGGAGTTACTTGTACCTTTGTTGCTCAGGTGCTGGGCTGTTTTTGATGGCTGTGTTTGTCCTTCCTGGTGTGTTTGGCTGGTGGTGGAGATTGGTGCTAAATATTGATACTCATTTTCATTAACATTGTCTGTTACCACATGATGTACTCGTGTGAGCATTCGAGGCTGCCATCTCTTGTACACTCAGTCGAACATTTCTGGCTGCCATATAGTGCTGTATCTCATCTCTCACTACCTGACATATGGGAGAGGTGACATTATGGTGTTCTTTCACAACAGCCGTAGAGACCACAGTCAGGAGTAGGTTACACTGCTTTCATCCGAGTTTTTCTGTTGCATTTTCTTGATACACTGGCACCACTTGATGAATTACTCAGTTGTTGTAACATCCTTTACCAAAACAGCTTGAGATATCAATCATAGAGTTAGTCAGCTTCTGTCATATTTGGATTCACTCTGTGCCATGGAGCCAAAATATTCTGCATATAGGAATGTATCATTTCCTCATGACATTGGGCCCTGTTCTTCAACTGTTCTTCCACTAAGCAGACTTGTTGCTTTCATTGTTGCCAAACATTTTCTTTGGTTCAGCCTGGAATTAATTCCAGCTATTGAGCTTCTCACATTGTTCTTGAACCACTGTTGGACTGTGCTGTCCAAGTAAGAGCAGACATTTGCCAAACACATCAAGTCATCTCACCAGTCATATTTCATAACTCAGTCAGATCCTTTCAGCCAATTCATTGGGTCCTGATCAGCATCTCCAGAAAACACTGATCTATGCCTGGTGTGTGCTGACTTACAGTCGGCTTGGAATCTATTGGTCTCCTGAACATATGGGCCATGGGAATGATGTACTGATTGTACTCTGATTCTTGTCTGTTTAGGTTATGGCTTTTATGGTGCGTAATTGGAGCCATGGTAATAGATGTTTTGAAGTATCTGTGGTCTCCCACAAACAATGTCAAGCTGTAACCACACTGAAATCCAAATCTGAAAAAAGAATCATCAATAAATTACAATATTTAGCACTGAAAGCATGTTTATTATGAGCACCAACATACAGCCAGAACAGAACTTCTGGATGGAGAGTGCAGCTACTTTACAAACATTGAATATTCCAGAAATGCTGGTATTTATAAAAACAACAAATATTGTAGAATACACAACTATTACATACATAAGATATTTCAACAACCTTCCAGAAATGATAAATACCAAATAATAAACAGTTACTTGAGGTTTGTGTTTGAACTGGTGACCCACAGCCTGCCAGCCAGCAGAGTACCCACTACACCACATTGCATGCACTACAGCTCACAATAGTATTCCGTAAGTCAGTGCTCATTCAGACACAGTATATCACCCTGCAGTACATCTAACAATGTGTATATAATTCCAACATTTTGTTAAGAAAGGACCAGCAACTTAAATTTAATAACTCTTTACTCAAAATTTCTGTCACAGTTGCATATATTTCATATTAGTGACTAGTTTCGAATATAGCCATTCATTTTCAAACCAGACCTGCACTGAAGTGTTTATTGAAGCAAAACCTCACTGACATACTTGGCTCTCATAACACAGTCGTATGACAGATATGGTGGTACCATACTAAAGTGTGATACTTTCAACAGATCAAACAGTACTTTAACAATAGTTAATGTTCAGGAAGTTTATTATTTACTGGTTGTATATTTTTGTGGGAGAAAAGATAGAGATTCAAAATTGGTAGTTTGTAATCATAACACAAATTTATACTGTTCAGCATAATGTCTATATACATGTAGCCCTTCCAATTTTGTGTTTTATTGCGGCATATGGCACAAAAGAATCATTACTTGAATTTTCATTCAAGTCAAGACTGTAAAGTTAATGATAATGCTTTGACTTTCTTGTTGTAGGCAAAGGAAATCATTATTTTTCTGTGGCATTTTCTTGAGCCTGTTTGACACATAGATGGCAGGCTGATTTGTTTCATTTGAAGCAAAATTTGTAGTCAGAGTGATTTGTGGCACTAGACAGCACTTTATCCTAGGATGAAGATTTTTTTCGATTAGATTAGATTTACTTTCATTCAAATTGATCCATAGTGAGGAGGTCCTTCAGGATGTAGAACATGTCAGAAAAACAACAATACATGACAAATATTTACAACTCAAACAAATAAGCTAATGTACTATTCCACAGGTCCCAAGTGGAATGATCGTCATTTTTAATGAACACTATATGAAAGAATCATTTTACAAATACTAATGCATTGAATTAAAATAAAAAAAGTTTATTTATTTATTTATAAGGTAATAAACGTGTAATACAACTACTATAATACTTACTTACAATGAACACATTGCTGCACTGAAATGGTGCAGAAGTTAGATTGTACTTACACACACACACACACACACACACACACACACACACACACACACACACACTTGTTTACAATGAACACATTACTGCATTGAAATTGTGCTGAAGATATATTGTACTTATATATATATACACATATACACACACAAATCAGTTGGTTCTACTGAGGAATTCATCAATGGAGTAGAAGGATTTGGCCACCAGTAAATCCTTTAGGCTTCTCTTAAACTGAATTTCATTGGTTGTTAAGCTTTTTATGGCTGCTGACAAGTTATTGAAAATGTGTGTTCCTGAATAATGCACACCTTTTTGTACAAGACTAAGTGACTTTAAATTCTTGTGAAGATTATTCTTATTTCTAGTATTGATTTTATGAATTGAGCTGTTGGTTTGAAAAAGTGATATATTTTTAATGACAAATTTCATTAAAGAATAAATATATTGGGAAGCAGTAGTTAGTATCCCCAGTTCCCTAAACAGGCTTTTGCAGGATGTTCTTGAGTTCACACTACATATAACTCTTACTGCACTCTTTTGTGCCCAGAAAACTTTAGCTTGGCTTGATGAATTACCCCAAAAAATAATCCCATATGACATTATGGAATGAAAGTAAGCATAGTATGCCAGCTTTTTCATTTTTATATCCCCTATGTCTGACACAATTCGCATTGCAAATAGATATTTGTTAAGACGCTTCAGCAGTTCTGTGGTGTGCTTTTCCCAGTTGAATTTATTATCAAGCTGTAATCCCAAGAATTTAACACTGTCCACTTCTTCTATCTGCTTGTCATCATATGTTAGGCATATACTTGTGGGACACCCCTTACAAGTTCTGAACTGCATGTAGTGTGTGTGTTTTTTTTTTCTTCAAAGTTTAGTGACAAGGAATTGGCTAGGAACCAGTGATGAATGTCCACAAATATTTCATTACCTGATCTTTCTAAGATTACAATTGATTTGCTATTTATTGCAATGTTTGTATCATTGGCAAACAAAACGAACTTGGCATCTGGTAATGTTACTGATGAAAGGTCATTGATATACACAAATGAAAGTAAGGGCCCTAAAATGGAGCCTTGTGGGACCCCACATGTAATTAGTTCCCAGTTGTATGATGCCTGATAGCTTGATACATGTCTCTTTCCTAATAACACCCTTTCTTCCTGCCAGAGATATAAGATTTGAACCATTTTGCAGCATTTCCTGTTACACTATAATATTCTAATTTACTTGAAAGGGTATTGTGATTTACACAGTCAAATGCCTTTGATAGATCACAAAATATACCAGTTGCCTGAAATTTTTTTTTCTAATGAATTAAGCATATTTTCACTGTAAGTGTAGATAGCCTTCTCAATATCGGAACCCTTTAGAAATTCGAACTGTAAAGCTGATTGTACATTACTTTTTCTAAAATTTTTGAGAATGCTGGCAAAAGTGAAATTGGACAGAAATTTGGTGCTATTTGTTTATCTCCCTTCTTAAACAGTGGCTTAACTTCAGCATATTTTAACCATTCAGGAAATATTCCACTGATAAATGACTGGTTACACAGATAGCTTAATATGTTACTTAACTCAGAATCACATTCTTTAATTAGCTTTGATGATATTTCATCATACCCACTAGATGTTTTTGATTTAAAGATTTTATGATGGACATTACTTCTGCTGGGGTAGTGAGGATCAAATTAATATTATGGAAGTTACTTGAAATGTCTGGTCTGAGGTATTCAAAAAAATGTTCAAATGTGTGTGAAATCTTACGGGACTTAACTGCTAAGGTCATCAGTCCCTAAGCTTACACACTACTTAACTTAAATTATCCTAACGACAAACACACACACCCATGCCCGAGGGAGGACTCGAACCTCCACCGGGACCAGCTGCACAGTCCATGACTGCAGCGCCTTAGACCACTCGGCTAATCCCACGTGGCTCTGAGGTATTCCATAGCAGCATCTACAGAACCTGACAACGCTATCTTTTCAGTAACAGTTATGAAATGTTCGTTAAAAAATTCTGCAACACTATCCACATCTGTAAATGTATCATTTACTCTTAATGCTATTTGTCCCTCTGCATGTCTGGTTCTACAGGTCTCCTCCTTCACTACATTCCATATTGTCTTTATTTTGTTATCTGATATGACTATCTTTTCCTTGTTATATATTTGCTTTGATGTCCATATTACACTCTTTAATATTTTGCAGTATTTCTTGTAATGTGTTATAGCATTAACATCGGAACTGTTTCAGATTGACAGATACAGTTTTCTTTTTGTTTTACAAGATACCCCTATTCCTTGAGTATTCCATGGCTTCTTTGTTGACTTTGCTCTAACCTTGGTAAGTTTTTGGGGAAAACAGTGGTCGAATAAGGTAAGCACTTTATTAGCAAAAGTGTTATATTTTTCATTCATGCCATGAGCACTGTAAACATCAGTCCAGTGAATGTCTCTGAGGAGTGTCCTAAAATGGCTCAGTACTTACTGTGGTTACTTGCTTCATTTCTGCAATTCATAATTTTTTTGAGACACTGCTTGTGGCTTCATTCCTGCTGCTGGTGATGTTGTTGGTTTTGCTAAAGTGTCTGTTGGCTGTATTGCAGCCGTCTGAACTCTCTTTGTTTTTTAACTTTCACTTTACTTTTATATGACACAACTTTCACTTTACTTTTATATGACACTAAATTAGTTTGTTTCACTAATCAGACTTTTTACCATATTTATCAGTTTCATGTAAAGAATGGTCTAATTAGACCTCAGATGACAGTTCACACTGTACATTAAATATGTTTACGTAACATTTTCCATGTTTTCTTAGTCACTGCTTATTTTCTTTCATCATATTTTGTGTTTGTTATAAAATTCTGTTTCACTGTATCACTGCCAGATCTACAAATGAATATAAATGAATGGAAGGGTTACTGGTGCCCCTTTAATTCCAGTCCAAAAGTCATGTACTAGCTGATGTTACTCACTTTCAGTGGTCCCCTTGAGGGGCATGATGTGCACTTTGCAGCTACACTTTGTACAGTCCATATAATGTCTGCCCATGATGACCTACCAGTTTTAAATTTGACTGCTGGCCAAGATGATAGTATCTGACAGTCAGTACATACATTAATATCATTTTACTTTTCTGTTCAACTTGGGCTGGACTTCTTTCGAGTGATCCTTTTTCTCAATGCAGCCGTAATGGTTTTGTACCATGTTACCAATCCACACACAGTAGGCCTAATGCACCCACTGATCATGACTGTATTTATTTAATGTATGCAGAATTCTTGGAGTGTATGTGTTACATATTTCCAGAATGAAATTTTCACTCTGCAGTGGTGTATTCACTGATATGGCACTTCCTGGTGGATTAATGCTGTGCGTCAGACAGAGACTCAAATTCAGGCGCCTTGCCTTTCATGGGCAAGTGCTGTACTAACTGATCTACCCAAACATGACTCATGCCCTGTTCTCACAACTTTATTTCACACATAAATGGAATTATACTGCAGTCATTAGCAAGCCAGGGTATGAATTGGACACTCAAAGAAGCTATGATTTCACTTGAAAATGTCCTCCATAGATGGGGGTGAAACATTGAGTTTAAATGTGAAATCCAATCAACCAAAGCAAAATAACCTGAACATTTTATTAATTGTGAGCTTTACATCATCTCCTACCTTCCAAACTTCACAGAGGTTCTCCTGCAAAACTTGCTGCACCTGCACTACTGGAAGAAAGGACATACTGGAGACATGGCTTAGCCACAGTCTGGGGAATATTTTCAGAATGAAATTTTTCCTCTGTAGTGAGGAGCACTTGCTTGCAGAAGGCAAAGGTCTTGAGTTTGAATCTCAGTCTGATACACAATTTGAGTACACTAGGAAGTTTAATGTTATATACTGTTAATCTGAGCATGTTAAATGCTGATTTTGATAACTTCCATCTTGTATGCACATTCCTTAGTAAATTTTTGAGGTGCTCTTGCAAATGTTTTAACAGCAAAGCTGAGTTAGCAGTAGTTATTGCTATGTAAGAGATTTCATAAATAGTTTTGATGGCACTTGCATTAGTGAAACTTTCAGAATTATCCTGAAAAAAATTGCTGGTGCTGGTGTTTCATTCTCAGGACAGCCATTAAACTTTTGTAAAATCACAATTTTTGTGTACCATTTTAAAAATGAATTCTAATTTTTGGAGACCAGATTTATAGATTTATGATTTGCAAGGTGTCACTGTCAAACTACATTTAACCTACATCAGTTTAGTGTTACCCAATTAAAGAATCCATGTGTTCTTTTGCCATAATCGGTATTACACAGCAAGCCTGCAACAAACATTTTCCGTTAATTTAGAAAACTTCTCTTGTACACAATTTTGATGGCATAACATAAAAAGTACATGTTCAATGAACCCCAAAATTATATCTATTTTCATACATTTTACTCTCATTTAAATTCTCAGAATTATGTACTCTAAATTTAATACAGGCAATTAGTGACTGTTGAGGGAATAGAACTGAAATGTTGGAAGTTTTCCTCAGTCAAAGTTTCTGCCACACTGTACTAAAGTAGCTTCTAAATAAATTATTAACTCCGGGTAATTTGCTTTTCACAAAGTGTTAAACACAAAATGGCTATGATTGAGCACTATTTGATAGTAACTAGACCCTTTACATCGCCTTAATTTACTTCCATGGTGAGGATACTGTCATGCTCCATTATGGCAAATAGACTGAAGATATTCTTGAAACAGCTGAAAATTGTAACAAAGGAATACCTCACAGGTGAGAACAGTCCATAATATAAAAAAAATAAATAGACATTTTAATTTAATAAGTTTTATTAAATTGTGCTAGAAAATAATCATATTAGCAATTACAAAAGTTTATATTAGAGTGTGAAGAAAAGTTGTCGTCATTCTAAAGAAGGTACTAACAAATTCACATTACAAATACCAAGATCATAGCTTACAAAGTGTGTAGAAAATAAAAACAAAAAGTGTGTTGCTTACAACAGTTAGCTATAAACAAGGTCAGAGAAACTTATTACACTCTAATTGGTGACCTCAACAGCTACATCAAGACAACTACCAGCAGTATTTCAAAAACTTGTTGTAGTAACAAAGGCATTGGATAATGGAAAACAGAATGAATTTAATAAAAATCAAAAAGTAAGTAGTGTTGTTCTTCAGGTTATGTGCATTTTTATAGCACAGACAGACTTATGATTTATCTAGAAGAAGGTATGAAGTAATAATATAATATGCAGGATAAAAGAATGGCAAAACGAAATTTCTGGCCCCAACTAACATCTAGAAATGGTTTTATGGACACTGGAAATATATGTTCATTCAGCAGGCAGGGTATATCTACCAAGAATTCACCCAAATCATTTCTATCAACCTTACTGAACATGAGGTGCCAAACTTATCTTACATGAGATTGTCTATAGGTTGTTAATTGTGTTACACATGTGCTGAAAGTGTCTAAGATCAAAAAATCTGTTGGTAGTTGATGTGCCATGCGTGCATACAAGATTAAAATACTGCATCAATCTAAAACAGGGAATGATCTGCAGCTACTGTTTTGTCTGCAGGTGCTACAGAAAATGGACAGAGGCAACAGATCTCTTAAACAATGTAACTTCCCCAGTTAAATGAGATTTCATGTTAATGGTTAGTTACTCAGGCATTATATTCAAATTTTGGAATTTGAGAAGATGCTCACTATAATGGAACACAAGCACAAGAAAGATTGTGGATCCTTCCAAATCTACACAAAGGGTGTCATTAGACAAAGCCCTGTATTTCAGTAGCAGTCATCATCCATGTGGAAGCTAAATGTGTCTAACATGCCTCAGAGCTCTATGTTTGCCCTTGAACCTTTTCTTAGATGTACTAATTACCTTTCACCACTAGCATTACCAGATACTATGTTTGTTTTGTTTGCAGATGATATAAAAATGGCAATAAGTAAGAAAAATATATAATCTCAGAAAGAACTATTAACAAATATTCCATGTACATAAACGCTTTCTAGAACATTCATTGAAAAGAAATTCTGTATGCAGTTCAGAATTTATAAGATGTTTCCACCCCGCATATGTCTGGAATATGATGACAGACGGATAGAAGAGAGATTGACAGCACTAAATTCCTAGAATTACAGTTTGGTATGAAATTCAGTTGGGAAGAGCATAGCATGGTCTCACTGAAACATCAAAGCTGATCTTTATTTATACTACAGGCATTGTTAGCCATAGGTGATACAAAAATGAAAGTTTTGACATACTTCACATCCTTCTGTCCCATTATGTTGTGTGGGATAAAGTTTGGGATAACTCATCAAGCCACTAAATTTGTTTTTGGGTGGGATCTTATAACATAACAAATCTAGTGAGAAACCTTTGGCTGGAACTGAACATAACATGTAGGTAATATTTTTGAGAGGTTGAGGAATACGGTATTTACTCGAACCTAAGCCACACTTTTTTTCCGGTTTTTGTAATCCAAAAAACCGCCTGCGGCTTAGAATCGAGAGCAAAGCAAGCGGAAGTTCTGAAAAATGTTGGTAGGTGCCGCCACAATTAACTTCTGCTGTCGAATATATGTAGCACTACACAGGCAAGCTATGTAAGCACGAAGATAAATACTGGCGCCAAAACCTATGCGTCAGTAAATAATTTTTTTTTAAAAAAAAAAGGTGGAAGACGAGCTTTTTTTCTCCGCCCCGAGTTTCGACCACTGCATTTTCATACATTATCCAACGAAGTAAGTACAAATTCCGTATTGTTCATCTTCGAATGTAGCAGAATTTCAATGTACTACGAAAATCTGACTGGCAAGACTGGATGTTTGTCAATATGGCCAACTCTACATTCTGAATTTTTTCCTACCTTTGAGAAGAGATGGTTGCTAATAGGAACCTGAGGAAATGTGAATCACATGCAGTATTCTCTTCACCATAAGAATAATACGAATATAAACATTTTGCCATGTATTCTTTCGTGTTTGCTGCTATCTCATTTAAATCCTGTCTGCGTAATAAATTACGAAACTAGAGTGAAACAGCAGACGCGGAAGAATATACGTATCATGTCATGTTTGTATTCAAAAATGGTTCAAATGGCTCTGAGCACTATGGGACTCAACATCTTAGGTCATAAGTCCCCTAGAACTACTTAAACCTAACTAACCTAAGGACATCACACACACCCATGCCCGAGGCAGGATTCGAACCTGCGACCGTAGCAGTCCCACGGTTCCGGACTGCAGCGCCAGAACTGCTAGATCCCCGCGGCCGGCCATGTTTATATTCGTATTATTCTTATGCCTAATAGTGATACAGTCAGAAATGAAGCACGGCAACTGACTAGATTTGTAAATCTATGGTGACTCTAATTTCTGTGCAGAATTTGATGTACTAAAGAAACGGCCGCAAAGATTTTCAAACGGAGAAAAATTTTCGCCTAACTCTCGTTCAGAACATGTTCTATCATATGCAGTCTGTTATTTGGTTCTTGTTGATCATTATCATAGTAAGCAGCAGTGTAAGTAACAGCAAATAGCAGTCTCTTGCCATTGTTTCGCTAATGAGATGATTCCTCCCTTTTTTAAATTGTAAGCGGCGGTAGCGCGCACAAAAGCAAGCCATGCCGCGAGCGGCAACAGGCCGTAAACACACACTATCAGAATGCGACAAACAATGCATGACACAGTACAGTAATGCATTTTCAGCTTAGAGTGACGTAAACACCTATAACAAAGAAAACGGCACCTATCAGATCAAAGCAAAATAAGCAATCAATTCAAACCAGACGAAGCACGCGAAAAAGGTAGGATACCCGTATAAATACGGACGGAGCGCCTGACGCATAGCAATGGCTACCTGGTAAGGCTTAACTGCTAAGCTAACGACTCGAACCAAACTACTATCGGTATCGTCATTCATTCGACCTAAATTGTGTCTCATATTACAATGGACCAACTTTGTTTCGATTTGGAGGTGCGGCCTAAAACTTTTCTCTCCCCTTGAATTACGAGTCTCAAATTTCAGGTGCGGCTTAGATTCGGGAATTTTTTTTCCCCTTTATTTCGAGTCTCATTTTTCAGGTGCGGCTTAGATTCGAGTAAATACGGTAGCACTTGTTGAACAAGAATGAACAGAACGCACTTCAAGTAGAAGAATGTAGCTCAATGAGTCTTAGGAGAAGTCTAGAGCTGCAGGAGAATGTAACAGATAGTGAAGTGGGTTTTGAGTCTGACTAAATATGAACAGAAAACTAGAATGTTGGAAATGATTTCCATTGAGCAGGCACTGAGAGGACCTGTGGACAGTGAGAGGATCAGTGCAAAAAGTGAGCCACTAGATTTTGCTAGTGTGGCATTTACGGGTGGCTGCATGTCTGCCATGCTCTATCATAGGTAGTTGGATCCTAAATAGTGTATGTGGGTAGCTGATGACAGACACAGGACACACTTTAATATTCTGAAATGAGGGCAGGAAGACTTCTGCACAAGTCAAATGCAAGAGCACTAAGTCAATAATGGAATTCATCATATAAAAAAAATTACCATCTGCAATCATACCCACATTTATAATAAACCTACTCCTTCCACCACAAATTTTTACGCTTACTACTGTGTGATAACTAATTTTATGAATAATTTTATAATACACAATAAAACACATGGACAATAATGACCTTGCACGTAGTCGTCATCAGAACAGAAAATGAAATTATATTGTTGTTTTATTAAATATTATGTAATGTCAAGTTTATGTATGTAATGGTGTTGAACCAGACCATTTTCTGTACTTACACTGATAAAATGAAGCATTATGTAGTTATTAATGAATAGATTTATTAATCCATGGTCAATGCTGTTTATTATATAAATGAAGGTGCACTATAAGTGCAGATATGTCAGTGTTAAGGAGATACATGATTAAAAATGCTAAGAACTGGCATCAACAGACACATCATGACATAACCTATTAATTGGAATATGTGTTTTAATTATAGTATCATTAGGGGCCCATTTGCATGCATGTAAAAATTTACTTAGTGGGGAGCTGCTTGAACTCTCATTGGTTGAAGTATCACGACATTCATGGACAGTGGTGATAGGAGAAGTGCTCTTAGGAGCAGGAGGGACAGATAGGGGAAGAAAAGTTTGGGGCATCTAGTGAGGAGGGGAGATTCCAGTTTTCTGCCTTTAGAGAGTGCAGTGGAGTGGTGTGATTTATTTATGTTGAGATACTTTGGATCGCTTACCAGATCTTAGTTACAAGCATCTAAGAAAGTGGGTGAAGGAACTTATGTATTGAGTGCATGTTGCAGCTTAATTTTAGTGGGAATTTTGTCATCTTTCATGTCACATTAGATGTTTCAAGGGATGTTGATATATTTCAATAATTAATTTTACTTGTCTGTCGAACTGCTTATAGCATTCAGTGGGAGTTTGGATCTTACTGAATAAACCATCTGTTCTTAAAAGTTAATTCTGAAATGTTGCCCGTGTTTATTACAAATGTTTCCCTGTTCATTTATTTTCATTAAATTATAATTCACATTCCTTGTCTATCCTCAATTATTCAACCACAGATGAACTTTTGGAAAATTATTTTGCTAACACAGCAACAGAACATAAAGCAAACAGTGTACATCTCATTGTTAGGACTTTTATGAGCCAAGATTTATTCAGAGCTGTACATTTGCTCCCCTGTCACATTAAATACAGAGCACTAACATTGTAAATGGAGGTCATCTGTGATTGGACTTAAATTCATTCCATCATGAAGTATAAGTAGAAATCCATGATCCATATCCTGAGAGGTATAAGCAGCTTGCATGGGTGCCCTGAATTTAAAATTTATCAGCAATGGAAAATATACAAAGGTGATAGAAATTTGGCACAGGAAATTAAGTACGGAGCAGTGTTCAGGAGGAAAGAAGACAGCAATGCGTAGGTGTACTGAGTATGAGATGTCGGTTTCAGCAGTGGAGACAAATATTGGCACAGGCTATGGCAATGGATACAGCTGTGACATAGAAGTCTTCACTGTTGGCATTGGCAGTAACTTTAACGGTGGCAGGATCTATTAACTTTTGGTGTAAGCAGCTCAACAGAGGCAGTCATTGGATAAAATCTAAGCACTGGTGAAGAAAATGTGATCATGTGGCCGAGTGGTTCTAGGTGCTTCAGTCCAGAACTGTGCTGCTGCTGCTACAGTCACAGGTTCGAATCCTGCCTCGAGCATGGATGTGTGTGATGTCCTTAGGTTATATATCTAAAAACAAAGATGATGTGACTTACCAAACGAAAGTGCTGGCACGTTGATAGACACACAAACATACACACAAAATTCTAGCTTTCGCAACCAACGGTTGCTTCGTCAAGAAAGAGGGAAGGAGAGGAAAAGACGAAAGGATGTGGGTTTTAAGGGAGAGGGTAAGGAATCATTCCAATCCCGGGAGCGGAAAGACTTACCTTAGGGGGAAAAAAGGACGGGTATACACTCACACACACACACACACACACACATATCCATCCACACATATACAGACATAAGCAGACATATTCAAAGGCCTTTGAATATGTCTGCTTATGTCTGTATATGTGTGGATGGATATGTGTGTGTGTGTGTGTGTGTGTGTGTGTGTGTGTGTGTGTGTGTGTGTGTGTGTGTGTGTGTGTGTGTGTGCGCGCGCGAGTGTATACCCGTCCTTTTTTCCCCCTAAGGTAAGTCTTCCCGCTCCCGGGATTGGAATGACTCCTTACCCTCTCCCTTAAAACCCACATCCTTTCGTCTTTCCCTCTCCTTCCCTCTTTCCTGATGAAGCAACCGTTGGTTGTGAAAGCTAGAATTTTGTGTGTATGTTTGTGTTTGTTTGTGTGTCTATCAACGTGCCAGCGCTTTCGTTTGGTAAGTCATATCATCTTTGTTTTTAGATATATTTTTCCCATGTGGAATGTTTCCCTCTATTATATTCATGTCCTTAGGTTAGTTAGGTTGAAGTAGTTCTAAAGTCTAGGGGGCTGATAACCTCAGATGTTAAGTCCCATAGTGCTCAGAGCCATTTTAGTTTTGAAATAGTGTGACTTTACAGGTTCAACATTGAAAATGGAGATTGTCCTGATTAAACAGTCACCAATCACTTGTGGATCAGAAAATGATCATTTACCAGATAACTCGAAATGATAGTGGGAAAGTTTAGTTATGGAAGATCCAGTTACAAAGATGTTGCAAATTAAATAAAAACTGTTATTTCAAATGTCAGTTCTGGATTGAGGACTGACGATGGGAGTTTGAAAACAGACTTTAAAAACAGAGGTTGAGAAAATCAAAATGGATGCAGACAGAGTGACTGAGGGAAAGCTAACAGAGATTCAGACTGAAATGGGCAAAATTTCTAAGGAAGTCAACTGTGTTGATGGTAAAATAGGTCATGTCAAAAAATCAATGGATATAAAAGTGGAGAAGCTGCATTATGAGTTGTGGTGGTGGGGCAGGAGTGATGTAAATGACTGTACACTAAGGCAGAATGCACTGGTGAGAAAGAAACAAACTGCACTCCACAAAGTGTCTGAAAAAAATCTCTGAATGCAAATGCCATTGTGCAGAATCAGGGAGGTTTAAAGAAAGCAATTAATGTGAAGTGAGGTCAATGCGAACAGCAAAGTAAAGATATGAGAATAAAATTGGATGCTCCAGCAACATGTCAGGCACTAACTGTTATGAGATGAACTGGGAATAGCAAAATGTTTGGTCAGTGCTGGAAAGTACTGTCTAATAAATTTTCATGCTGTGTTGAGAGACAGTTTTGCACCAGGAATGTCTGATGAAACTAAGATCAAATTTGTTAAAAAGCAGTTAGATAGTGCTCTACAGCCATAGACAAATATGAAGAATACATTTGGGCAAAAGGATATCTAATTTGAGACTAAAGTAAGTGCAAACTCAACAGAAATAGAATGTAATCTAAACTTAACTGGACTACAATCTAACTGCACAATCCCTGTGAGGCGGTTAATGAGTCAGAAAAGAAAGTTTAATATGTTGGTGGACCCTGAAGAAAATAGCTATAGCGATACATGTGTTGTATTATTGGATGAGAAACTGAGTGTGTATTGACAGAAGTAATATATTTATTGTGAAGGAAAAGTAAGGGGGAGATTTAAGGAAATAAAGTTGTGGATGAGGATAGTGTTGCCACTGGACTGGGCATTTCAGAAGAGGGAATCAGTGCTTTCATTTCTGTAGTGGTGAGATGACAATGAAGCATCAGCGAGTGTTTTTGAAGCTGACCAGGAGATAATATAAGATACTATGAGGAACTGCTAAGTTACATTCAGAAATTAATACTAAGTGGTATGTAAAGGATGAAGCAAGTTACAGTATTAATCATTGGAGATCTTAAGGGAGAATTTTAAAACACTTGTTAGCAAAATTGTGGGTGAAAGAAACATGTAAAGTGGCAAGGGAGATTGAGAGAAGGATGTGGGTACAAGGGAAGTGTGTGATAATTTGTTTAACAGAGATAATGAAACTAAAAAGGTATCTATAGATAATGTCTGTGATGTAAATATTGGGGAAGAGTGGTCATCTATTAGAGCAAGGGAAAAAGTCAATCTGAAATAGATAGACATTAAAGGTTCCATGAATTCTGAAGAAGTGCTTTGTAGTAGCAAGGAAGATTTGGGTGTAAGAGAAGATATAATGTTAAGTAATCCCAGTGGAGCTAATGTAGCTATAGTCTCGTCAGCTGGAGATAATAAATTTGATAAAGTCAGTGGAAGCAAGTGAACTACTGCTACAGGAAGACAGAAAAAGTGACATAAATCATGTGGTGGTGTGTTTTGTGGTTAGAGCTACTGAGAGAAATGTGATGGAGGAGGGCATAGGTACTTTTAATCATGTTGAAGGAGATGTGGTACAGGTGTTAAATGATGAAATTGAATTAGAAAGGAGTACAAAGGACCTAGATGATTACACAAGAGATGACTGGAGGTTGCATGATTGAAATTACAGCTCTTGTACAGTTTTGTGGCGATATGAAAAAATCAAGATAGGTAGAGAACTTGAAAAGAGAATAAGCAAACCAGGGCTAAATTAATTGCTCTATTAATTATTTAAAGGAGATGAAGATGTTGAAGGTTATTCAACAGATGAGATGAGTGCATTGGAAGTAGAAGAAATAGGGGTATCAAAAATCATCTACTAGGGAAAGATGTTTAGAAGGGAAGAAGCTGAAATTGTATATCCAGTTACAGAAATCGAGATGTATGATGAAAAGGTATGTGCACTTCTCAATTCAGGGAGCAGTGTGTCTGCAGTTTTGAAAGAGCTTGTCAGTAGTCACAGAAATAAGAATTAGTGATCTTTCCACTAACAGCTGTCAAGATCAAAACTGCTACTGGTGGACTAAGTAGGTCAGTAAAAAATTGAAATGATGTTAGATTTTAATTGTGGAGAACATAATTTAGCATAAGGTATCTTGTAGTGAATGAGCTATTTAAAAATGTTGTCCTGAGTACTGATTTTTCTTTTATATAAAATACAAGTCTTTATTTAATTGTGAAGACAGATATTTTGAATTCGAGCTAGAAAATAGAAAACATAAGGTAAAATTCAAAGACATTTTAACAGGGAAACAGCATGTCACCCACAAAAGGCATTAGTTCTGTACCATGGGCACACTCCAGGCGTACAGAAGTTGGAAAATTATGAGAAATTATTTAAAGTAGGGGCTAAAGGGGATAGGAATTAAATGGTTGTTTATGAGTAATTAACTATAAACAACTTTAAGCATTGTTTACATATGGTTTGAAATTATTATAGCACATAAATGCTTAATTAAAATAAAATTTGGTATGAATTCCATATGGGGACACTAGAATTAAAATTTAAATCAGATTAAGAAATTTATTGCTGTTGCTTACTGGACAAACTACTATTAACATTAAGTTCTTGTGGATAAATACAGGGGTTATTGGGAAAATTTCACTCAATGAAGCATTTTTGCCAGATAATTATGTCATTTGTATTATCACTTCATATGTGTGTGTTGATTCCACTGTGGTGGGCATTCAGGGCCTGGACTATGGGGTTCATTAGAATATAAATTATTGGTAGCTACACCATAGATCTTTTTGACAGAGCTCACATCTTCATTTCCGGTAGTGACTGCAAAGTAACGTATGCTTGGTTGCAGTACTTGGCGTCTGGTGACAGGCTCAACACTGAGAGATTCTGCAACTTGGAAGTGTAGGTAGTCCTACACCAGAACATGATTAAAAGCTGTGAAATAATTAACAAAGTGAAGTGAAATGTTCAAATCAATTGTGTGAAGTAATACTGTGTGATGTTTCAGTAGATGTAAATTTCATTTCAAATGAATTAATTTCTTAAAACAAGCAATAATCTCCACTTAAATGAAAGGAAATTCATAAAAGACATCTAAAAATGGGAAACCTAAAGCTGATATTATTCTAATTCAAATGTTCAAGTCAATTTAATAATATGTAAAGATGTTAGTTCATTTGTCAATCCATGTAATTTCTTTAGATAAATCATCCCCCCCCCTCCCCCCCATGAACCATGGACCTTGCCGTTGGTGGGGAGGCTTGCGTGCCTCAGGGATACAGATAGCCGTACTGTAGGTGCAACCACAACGTAGGGGTATCTGTTGAGAGGCCAGACAAACGCGTGGCTCCTGAAGAGGGGCAGCAGCCTTTTCAGTAGTTGCAGGGGCAACAGTCTGGATGATTGACTTTTTTATTTATTTATTTATTTATTTATTATTTGTCCCGTGGATCAAATCAGTACAATGGCTTGTACAACTGATATGGGATAAGTCAATACAAATATACAGTTTACAGGAGTCTAAAATAGTAAACATGAATACAGAGGAAAGATTATTTTACATTACCTACAAAATTATGTTACTTAAAGTTACAGCTTTACAGAGAATTGTTACATGATGTGACAAAACTGACTTAACAATATTCAGCTTTGATACTTTATCATGCACTAAGACAATTTTGATTCCAAATATTCCTGGATGGTATAAAAGCATTCTTTTAATAATTAGTTTCTTAAATAATGGTTTACTAGTGTCTCTTTGTTTTTTGAACATAATTGTTCTGACTACCTTCTTTTGCAGTTTGAATATCTTAATTGATTCAGAATTTTGGCCCCAGAAGATGATTCCGTAGTTAAGTACGGAGTGAAAGAGTGCATGGTACATTGTGGTTAGGGTACTTGTGTTAGTGACGTTCCTTATTGATCTAATCATGAAGCATACTTTACTAAGTTTTGTGCTGGTAACGTCAATGTGCCTTTTCCATGTGAGCGTATCAATAATAGTGACCCCCAAAAATTTTATTTCATTTTCAAGTTTAACATTATTTTTTTCCAGTGATATAGTTGGTTGTAATGGATTTCTGTTTTGGGCAGTGTGAAAGGTTATTCCAATTGTCTTTTTTGCATTAATCAGCAGCCTATTACTTTGGAGCCATCGACTTATTGGATCTGTGGTTCTATCTATATTGGATTGGAGAATTTGTTCGGGCGCAGATATGAGTATAGAGGTGTCGTCAGCAAATAAAAGGGTTTTTGTGTTTGGTAGGCTGTGAGGAAGGTCATTTATGTAAAGTAAGAACAGCAAAGGGCCCAGGACGGAGCCTTGGGGAACGCCTTGCTTTATGGTATGTATGGAGGAACGTACTGTGCTAGCTGTACCTGAGAGCTTAGTTTCATTTAATTCGACATACTGCTGTCGATCTTCCAGATAGCTTTTAAACCAGTCATAGGCATTTCCTCTTATTCCATAGGAATGTATCTTTTGCAGAAGTATACTATGGTTAACCATGTCGAATGCCTTTGTTAGATCTAGGAATATACCTATGGCTGGGAGTTTTTTGTCCACAAGCTCCAGTGCATGATCTAGAAATTCTTGTATTGCATCTGTTGTAGCTTTCTTACTTTGGAAGCTGAACTGAGCAGGTGACAGGATATTTTCTTTGTCTAGAAAGGACATGATTCTGGTGGCCATTATCTATTCAAATACTTTACTAAAAGTTGAAAGCAGTGCAATGGGTCGATAATTACTGGGATCCTCTTTGCTTCCTTTTTTGTGGACAGGTATAATTTTTGCAATTTTGAGCATGCCAGGAAATGTACCATTCAGGAATGAGAAGTTTATTATGTGAGCGAGGGGTTTACTGATAGAGTTACTGCAATTATGAAGGAGGAAGCATGGGATTTGATCTTGTCCAGCAGATGATTTTTTTTTTAAATTTTGCTATGCAGTGTCTTTTCTATTTCAATTTCAGATGTAGGCCTTAGAAATAGAGTCTCAGAGCATAAGTTTGGTTCTAGTTGTAAGGGACAGCTATTTTTAAGATGGTTAGCCAGGTTTTCTACTGTTTCTGTAAAGTAGTTATTGAATTCCTCTGCTGTTTCTTTCCCACAGGAGACTAGTTTTCCATTTATTTTTAGGCTAATATCACTTTGTAACTGTTTTCCTCTATTAGTATTCATATTAATGAGTTGCCACATGCTTTTGCTCTTATTTGATGACAATTTGAGGTATTTATCATTCTGTAGCTTTTTGGCTGCATTTACTACGTTCTTTAATATCTTTTTATATAGAGTAAAGTATGACTTAAATGCTTCACTACTGCCTAGTTTGGATTTGCTCATGTAAAAAAGTTCTCTTTTTCTTTGTGATGATCTAATGATTCCTGGGGTGATCCAGCTGGAGAGTTTTCTATCTTTGGTGATACATTTTGTTTGTAAGGGAAAGTGGCAATTAAAATAATAACAGAAAATATCCAAGAATGCTTCATATTTGCTGTCTACTGTTTGAGCCTCGTATACATTTTGCCAGTTTTCATTTTGTATATCAAAGAGGAAAGTATGCATGTGGGTTTTATTGAAGTTTCTCCTCTGTACAGTGATTTTATTGTGTTCGTGACTGTTATTTTGCAACCAGACCTGCATAATTAATGCATTGTGGTCTGAAATCCTAGTTTGACGGAGGATACAGTACAATTTATATTGCTTGCTACTTGATCCAGACAAGTGGTACTGTGATTTGTTATCCTGGTTGGAGTGTTAACCATTAGGTCTAGGTTGTAGCTGTTCATAAAATTTTTAATGCTTAGATGGCTGGGGTTTTCTGAGAGAAAATCTATATTATAGTCACCACATATTAGAACACTATATGATTTTCTTTTACTTAGATTTTCTATTACTGGTGCTAGATTTTTGTAGAAAGTCCCTATGTTACCAGAGGGTGACCTGTAAAGTGCTATTATATAAACATTTAGATCTGTAAGCTCTACACCTGACATTTCTATATCTTTTTCAATACTATACGAATTGCAAATATCAAGAGGTGTAGCAGTAATGTTGTCTTTTACAAATATGCAACTGCCTCCACCTTTGTAAGATGTTCTTGAGAAGTAACCCACGAGTTTAAAATTTGGTATCACAACACTTTCTATTTCAAAAGACCTCAAGAAATGTTCATTAATACATAATATCTGAGTATCTGACAGTTCACTTGCACTTGATAACAAAATTTCTAATTCACTAAGTTTGCTTTTGAGCCCTTGTACATTATGGATGTATACTTTTAGATCAAGAATTTTTTTGTTTAATTTTTTTACACATTGGTGAGGAGGTTCAGACTTTACCTTATTTACTACAATTTGCTGATGGAGTCCTTTGCCAGTTTTATGGTGTATCTTTAACTTGTTTGATGATGCTAAGTTTTTTCTTTTCTCAGAGGGGGATAGAAAAAATCCTCCTTCTTGGGTATATTCCGTCTTGATCTTAAATTTACTGGCCTTGTAACAATAACCAAAACGGGCTTGTTGTGCTGGTACAGCGAACGGTTGAAAGCAAGGGGAAACTACAGCCGTAATTTTTCCCGAGGGCATGCAGCTTTACTGTATGATTAATGATGATGGAGTCCTCTTGGGTAAAATATTCCGGAGGTAAAATAGTCCCCCATTCGGATCTACGGGCGGGGACTACTCAAGAGGATGTCGTTATCAGGAGAAAGAAAACTGACTTTCTACGGATCGGAGCGTGGAGTGTCAGATCCCTTAATCGGGCAGGTAGGTTAGAAAATTTAAAAAGGGAAATGGATAGGTTAAAGTGAGATATAGTGGGAATTAGTGAAGTTCGGTGGCAGGAGGAACAAGACATTTGGTCAGGCGAATACAGGGTTATAAATACAAAGTCAAATAGGGGTAATGCAGGAGTAGGTTTAATAATGAATAAATAAAATAGGAATGCGGGTAAGCTACTACAAACAGCATAGTGAACGCATTATTGTGGCCAAGATAGACACGAAGCCCACGCCTACTACAGTAGTACAAGTTTATATGCCAACTAGCTCTGCAGATGACGAAGAAATTGAAGAAATGTATGATGAAATAAAAGAAATTATTCAGATAGTGAAGGGAGACAAAAATTCAATAGTCATGGGTGACTGGAATTCAGTAGTATGAAAAGGGAGAGAGGGAAACGTAATAGGTGAATATGGATTAGGGGCAAGAAATGAAAGAGGAAGCCGCCTGGTAGAATTTTGCACAGAGCACAACTTAATCATAGCTAACACTTGGTTTAAGAATCATGATAGAAGGTTGTATACATGGAAGAAGCCTGGAGATACTGACAGATTTCAGATAGATTATATCATGGTAAGACAGAGATTTAGGAACCAGGTTTTAAATTGTAAGACATTTCCAGGGGCAGATGTAGACTCTGACCACAATCTATTGATTATGAACTGTAGATTAAAACTGAAGAAACTGCAAAAAGGTGGGAATTTAAGGAGATGGGACCTGGATAAACTGACTAAACCAGAGGTTGTACAGAGTTTCAGGGAGAGCGTAAGGGAACAAATGGCAGGAATGGGGGAAAGAAATACAGTAGAAGAAGAATGGGTAGCTTTGAGGGATGAAAAATGAAGGCAGCAGAGGATCAAGTAGGTAAAAAGATGAGGGCTAGTAGAAATCCTTGGGTAACAGAAGAAATATTGAATTTAATTGATGAAAGGAGAAAATATAAAAATGCAGTAAATGAAGCAGGAAAAAAGGAATACAAACGTCTCAAAAATGAGAGCGACAGGAAGTGCAGAATGGCTAAGCAGGGATGGCTAGAGGATAAATGTAAGGATGTAGAGGCTTATCTCACTAGGGGTAAGATAGATACTGCCTACAGGAAAATTAAAGAGAACTTTGGAGACAAGAGAACCATTTGTATGAATATCAAGAGCTCAGATGGAAACCCAGTTCTAAGCAAAGAAGGGAAAGCAGAAAGATGGAAGGAGTATATAGAGGGTCTATACAAGGGCGATGTACTGGAGGACAATATTATGGAAATGGAAGAGGATGTAGATGAAGATGAAATGGGAAATATGATACTGCGTGAAGAGTTTGACAGAGCACTGAAAGACCTGAGTCGAAACAAGGCCCCGGGAGTAGACAACATTCCATTAGAACTACTGACGGCCTTGGGAGAGCCAGTCCTGACAAAACTGTACCATCTGGTGAGCAAGATGTATGAGACAGGTAAAATACCCTCAGACTTCAAGAAGAATATAATAATTCCAATCCCAAAGTAAGCAGGTGTTGACAGATGTGAAAATTACCGAACTATCAGTTTAATAAGTCATGGCTGCAAAATACTAATGCGGATTCTTTACAGACGAATGGAAAAACTAGTTGAAGCCGACCTCGGGGAAGATCAGTTTGGATTCAGTAGAAATGTTGGAACACGTGAGGTAATACTAACCCTACGACTTATCTTAGAAGCTAGATTAAGGAAAGGCAAACCTACGTTTCTAGCATTTGTAGACTTAGAGAAAGCATTTGAGAATGTTTACTGGAACACTGTCTTTCAAATTCTGAAGGTGGCAGGGGTAAAATATAGGGAGCGAAAGGCTATTTACAATTTGTATAGAAACCAAATGGCAGTTATAAGAGTTGAGGGGCATGAAAGGGAAGTAGTGGTTGGGAAGGGAGTGAGACAGGGTTGTAGCCTCTCCCCGATGTTATTCAATCTGTATATTGAGCAAGCAGTGAAGGAAACAAAAGAAAAATTCGGAGTAGGTATTAAAATCCATGGAGAAGAAATAAAAACTTTGAGGTTTGCCGATGACATTGTAATTCTGTCAGAGACAGCAAAGGACTTGGAAGAGCAGTTGAACGGAATTGATAGTGTCTTGAAAGGAGGATATAAGATGAACATCAACAAAAGCAAAATGAGGATAATGGAATGTAGTCAAATTAAGTCGGGTGATGCTGAGGGAATTAGATTAGGAAATGAGACATTTGAAGTAGTAAAGGAGTTCTGCTATTTGGGGAGCACAATAACTGATGATGGTCGAAGTAGAGAGGATATAAAATGTAGACTGGCAATGGCAAGGAAAGCATTTCTGAAGAAGAGAAATTTGTTAACATCGAGTGTTGATTTAAGTGTCAGGAAGTCATTTTTGAAAGTATTTGTATGGAGTGTAGCCATGTACGGAAGTGAAACATGGACGATAAATAGTTTAGACAAAAAGAGAATAGAAGGTTTCGAAACATGGTACTACAGAAGATTGCTGAAGATTAGATGGGTAGATCACATAACTAATGAGGAGGTGTTGAATAGGATTGGGGAGAAGAGAAGTTTGGGGCACAACTTGACTGGGATTGGTTGGTAGGACATGTTCTGAGGCATCAAGGGATCACCAATTTAGTATTGGAGGGCAGCATGGAGGGTAAAAATCGTAGAGGGAGACAAAGAAATGAATACACCAAGCAGATTCAGAAAGATGTAGGTTGCAGTAGGTACTGGGAGATGAAGAAGCTTGCACAGGATAAAGTAGCATGGAGAGCTGCATCAAACCAGTCTCAGGACTGAAGACCACAACAACAACAACAAATCATCCTGCTTCCTGAACCTCATCATGTTGTTTACACTACTGGTTAGAAACCAATAGAGTAGGTTTGCTGTCACTTGTTATGCTAGGTGCTGCTTAATGTGTCATCCAGGAATCACAATGTTGTGTTAAGTGATGGTATTATAACATAATGACTGTAGCAACAAACACTTGGCTGGAACTGAACATAACAAGTAGTTAATATTTGTTGAGCAGTTGATGTATAGTTTCCATTCAGCAAGTACAGACAGGACACAATTACAATAGAAGGCAGTAACTTAATGAGCCTTTGGAGAATCCCGAGGCTGCAGTGCAGATAGCAAATAGTTAACTGGGTTTTGAGTTTGAGTAAATATGAACAGGGAACTAAAAGGTTGGAAATTGTTTCCACTGAGCAGGTGTTGAGAGGGTTTAAAGACAATGAGAGATTAGTGCGAGCAGTGACTGGGTTTTGCTGGCATGGCGATTACATGCAGCCATAGGTCAGCAGCATTGGATTGCAGTTATTTGGATGCTAATTGGTATATATGGCTGGCTAATGACAGACATAGCACACACTTTAATAACCTGAAATGAAGTCTTGTACAGTAAATGCAAGAGCACCAAGTCAATCACTAAAATTTAATACATCATCTAAAAAATGTATCAACTGCAATCACAAACATGTTTACAATCAAATCATCCATTCCACGACAAATGTTTTACACTTACAAAGTGATAAATAATTTTATGATACACAGTAAGCCATATGACTGGTAATTGCATTACACAGTAGCTGTCATCACAACAAATAATGAATATGACATCATTGTTATATTACATATTATATAATATTAAGTTTATATACCTAAGGTTGTTGAATCAAACCATTCTCCACAGTTATACTGATAAAATGAAGCAGTATGTAGTTGACATCTTGGGTTGTCGGGTGTTCTGCCGGATATCAGCATCATACTTGCACGATATTTCGGTCACGTAGCTCGTGACCTTCATCAGGTGCGACCTGAGACTGCTCCTCGAGTGGACCTGGTCCAGTATTTATGCCTATGGCCTTCCACCTCCACCAATGGCTGCAGGCGCTTCCTCTGTGGTCCGCGCCCATTCCCTGCGACCTGCTGGAACGTTGCTGCTCTGTTTTCCATCCTCTGCGGTTCTAGGTGTTCCCTCTGCAGTCTGCGCCCACCAAACCCGCTCCTGGGGGTTTCATCTATGGTCTGGGGTACCAAGCGTTCCCCCCGCAGTCCACGCCCGCTCACCACGATCTGTTGGAGCGTTGCTGCTCCGTTTTTCGTCCGCTGCGGCTCTGGATGTTCCCTCTGCGGTCCACGCCCACCAGTCCCACTTCTGGGTGTTCCATCTTTGGTCTGGTGCACCTGGCAGTCCGTCAGGGGCTCGGTTTCCATCTCCATGTCTCTGGTTCTTCTGTTTGTGTAGTGTTGCAACTGGCCCCGTTGCTCCTTTAACAATTCCAGAGCTGGATCCCAGGCTCTGCTTAGCTGGTACCCTGTGTCACGGTTCATAAGATCGTCAGCCATTTTAATTTCTATTGATTCTCTTACAACACTGTCCCAAAATCTGGGTGTTTGTGCTAGAATCTTGGTATCCTCATACTTCATGGCATGATCTAGTTCTAGACAGTGTTCAGCAATGGCTGACTTAGTCACCTGTCTTAATCTAGTGTGCCTCTGATGTTCTTTGCACCTGATCTCCACAGTTCTTGTCATCTGACCAATGTAGGACATGCCACATTGACAAGGTATATTGTAAATCCCTGGTTTTCGTAACCCCAGGTCGTCTTTGACACTCCCCAGCAGTCCCCCGATCTTGTTGGATGGACAGAAAACACACTTGATATTGTGTTTACGGAGGATCCTACTGATTCTGGCAGAAATAGAGCCAGCATAGGGCAGATATGCCACCTTCTTTGCTTCATCTTGGTCTTCTTCAAGAACCTGTGGTATAGTGGCTGGTTGGAGTGCCCTCTCAATTTGTCTGTCCGTGTATCCATTCTTGGAGAAAACTGTTTTGAGACGTTCTCTTGGTCTGACAGGGCACATGCTCTGTGGACCAAAGTCTTCAGAACCCCATTCTTCTGTGCAGGGTGGTGACAGCTGCTGGCTTGCAGATATAAATCAGTGTGTGTTGGTTTTTGGTACACACTGTGGCCAATTGATCCATCTGCTCTCCTCTGGACTAGTACATCCAGAAATGGCAGCTGGCCATTCTTCTCCAGTTCCATGGTGAACTTGATATTAGGGTGGCATGAGTTAAGATGTTCAAGAAACTCATTGAGCTTGTCCATCCCATGTGGCCAGATCACGAAGGTGTCATCCACATACCTAAAGAAGCATGTGGGCTTAAATGTGGCTGTCTCCAATGCCCTCTCCTCAAAACTCTCCATAAACATGTTGGCAACCACAGGGGACAGTGGGCTGCCCATAGCTACACCTTCAGTTTGCTCATAATATTGGTTTCTGTACAGGAAATACGTGGATGTCAGTGTATGACTGAACATATCCAACAGAGCACCGTCAAATTTCTCTGCAATCAGTTCTAGTGAGTCCTTCAGTGGGACCCTGGTGAACAGCAATACCACATCAAAACTAACCATGATGTCCGAATCTGTGATGTGCAGTTGCTTGAGGCGTTGCAGGAAATCTTCTGAGTTGCGGATGTGGTGAATACATTTCCCCACATATGGAGACAGGAGATCTTTCAAGTACTTGGCTGTTGTGTATGTAGGTGCCCCAATATTACTGACAATAGGACGTAGGGGCACGCCCTCCTTGTGTATTTTAGGCAGACCATACAGTCTAGGTGGCACTGGCACTTTTTCCCGTAGTTGTCTGATGATCTTATCGGGCATCCCTGTTTCCTTCAAGAGAGCACTAGTCTTCTTGACCACCTTGTCCGTGGGGTCTCACTCCAGAATTCTGTATGCAGGGTCCTCCAGAAGTTGGCGTACTTTCTCATCATAATCCACCCGCTGCAAGATGACAGTGGAGTTCCCTTTGTCTGCTGGCAGTACCACAATGCTGTTTTCATCCCATAGTTTCTTGAGTGCAAGCCTCTCCTCAGTTGTGATGTTCGATTTTGGTGGCCTGGCCTTGGTGAGGGACCTGCAGGTCTCTCGGCGGACTTCCTCTGCCACATTAGGTGGAAGTGTGGCTGCAACTTGCTCTACTGCACTGACGAAACCTGAAATGGGTACGTTTCTAGGGGTCATAGCAAAGTTGAGACCCTTGCTGAGTACCTTCAAGGTTGTATCATCAAACTGTATGCTACTCAGATTCGTCACAGTGCATGTCTCTTCCATCTGCTGTGCTTTCTTACTCGTGCGGTCAAACTTTGCAGATTGACAAGATGAGGCATTCCTTCTAGCACACTCAGGAGGCACGGTCTACCCAATCCCAATCTTCTCTTGTTAAGGAGGCTGCCATGTACAGATGAATGTGTAACAGCTCCCTGGCCACAACATCTAACCTGTGGCGCATATCTCGAATCCTCTCTCTCACCAGTGCCATGCTGGCTCTGCGTGTTATCTTGTTCGCCGCTCTGGAGTTGATGCGATGTTTAATTCTGGCAAATACTGGTACCACTTCTCCATCTCGACACCTCAGCAAAAAACTGAGAGAACTCAGCATCTTCCCTTTCTTCTGCCGTAGCTTGTCCAGCTTCTTGATATTCTGATACATCTCCTCCCCGTAGAGACTTTTGATGTAACTCTTCAGGCTTTCCCGGCGATCTAATGACATCTTGGATTGTCAGGTGTTCTGCCGGATATCAGCGTCGTACTTGCACGATATTTCGGTCACGTAGCTCGTGACCTTCATCAGGTGCGACCTGAGACTGCTCCTCGAGTGGACCTGGTCCAGTATATAGTTGTTAGTGAATGATTTATTAAATTATGATCAATGCTGACTATAATGTAAATGAGGGTGCACTAGAAGTGTAAATAAGTCATTGTTAATGAGGTATAAAATGAAACTTATAAAGTGGGCTGAGGTGTGACTAGGACTTTATGTTGAGGAGGGAGACATGCCAGGGTAGTCCTTGTAGTTTTGCAAAGCCACTGTGACAGTGAAGTGTAGTGCTTAGTGCACCTGCTTAGTGAGCAGAAGACCTGGGTTCAAATACAGGCCTTGGTATAAATTTTCATTTGTTGCATCACTCTGGATACATTCACAATTAATGAGATTTGTAATTAAAAATGATAAGAATTAGTGTCAGCAAACATGTCATGACATTACCTGTAATTAGAATATTTAATGTATTTGTAGAATCACTGAGGAATGGTGGTCGACTTGCATATATGTCAAAATGTATGAAGTGTGTAACTTGGTGGAGAGTTGTTTGAGATCTCCTTGGCTGAAGTGTCATGACATTGGTGGATGTTGGTGGTGGGAAAGATGCTCTTGGGAGCAGGAGGGACAGAGAAAGGGGAAGAAAAGTTCAGGACAGTGACTGAAAAGGAGAGACCCTAGTTTTCTGTCATCAGAGAATACAGCAGAGTGGTGTGATTTATTTATGTAGAGATGTTCCGTATTGCCTGTTGAGTTTTTGTTATGAGCCTCTAAGAAAATGTGGGTGAAGGAACTTACGTGTTTAGTACATGTTGCAGCTTAATTTTAGTGGGGATTATTGCATCTTTTGTATTGCGCTAAGTAAATCAAGTGTTATTGATATATTTCAATAATTAAGTTTATTTACATACAGAACTGCTTGTCAGACCATCATTCAGTAGGAGAATGGATTTTATTGAGTAAACCATTTGTTCTTAAAAGTTAAATCTGCAGTGTTGCTTGTATTTATTACAAATGTTTTTCTGTATCCAGAATGAGATTTTCACTCTGCAGCGGAGTGTGCGCTGATATGAAACTTCCTGGCAGATTAAAACTGTGTGCCCGACCGAGACTCGAACTCGGGACCTTTGCCTTTCGCGGGCAAGTGCTCTACCAACTGAGCTACCGAAGCACGACTCACGCCCGGTACCTACAGCTTTACTTCTGCCAGTATCTCGTCTTTGTTTGTTTGGAAGGTAGGAGACGAGATACTGGCAGACAGGTACCGGGCGTGAGTCGTGCTTCGGTAGCTCAGTTGGTAGAGCATTTGCCCGCGAAAGGTAAAGGTCCCGAGTTCGAGTCTCGGTCGGGCACACAGTTTTAATCTGCCAGGAAGTTTTGTTTTTCTGTATGTTTATTCCGCATTACTTTGTAATTCACATAACTTATGTACCCTTGATTATCTGAGCGCTTCTCCTTCTACCTTCAATTATTTGACTACAGGATCGCCTTTTGGTAAATTATTTTACTCTAATGCTGCAAAAGGTCACAAAACAAATGTAGTACAGTGCAACCCCAGGTCTTTTACAAGCGCAGCTTTATTCAGAGCCATACATTTTCCCCTTCTCTCACATTACATGCAGAGCAGTAACACCACTATGTTCATTGAGTGAACACAATTTTAAAAAGTTATCTTTCCTCAAGTCAGATACCATCCAAAAAAAATTATTTGCCTTATAAATTATAGAGTGCAGCAATCAGTCGTCCTTTTTTACGTCACATAACAGTCACTGAGTGCACCCACTTTCCAAATGGAAGGTAACCTGATGAAATTTATTTGTAGTATGAATTCAGGAACATCCTGCAAAGACTGTTCAAGGAATTACCTCACAGAAATAAAAAAAAGTTTCCAGAACTAGTTGATTTACGTGCATTCAAAATGTGATTATTTTGAGAACCAGTAAAATGATTTGTGTCAAAAATTTTATTTCTTTCACTGTTTTGAAAAATCTTAATATGTGGCCAGCATACTTTGCTAGTCATGAGTATTAGTGACTCTCATATTCTATCAACCATTTCAGTATCTAATAGATGCCGTAGCACTGAAGATAAACAAACAATGATAAAATGTATTAACAATTTTCACAGAATCATTTACTATCCAATATTAAAACATTTTTACTGCACATAACACAGCTTGTATCTTATGGGAAAAGGACCAGTTTTGTCTCCTGAGTCAAATAAAATGGTAGATTATTAATGTAGAGAAGAAGCAGTAGTAGATATACGACTGAACTCTGTAGAATGAGTGTTGTAATTTCACACCATGCAGATGATAACTCTGTAGAATGAGTGTTGTAATTTCACACCATGCAAATGGTGTAGTGTCTCTCTGTCTAGCACTTACTTCAATAGCCTAGTGTAATAACTTATATCCTGTTTATTAAACAGCAACCAAACTATGCATGTGGTGAACTATGTATTTGATAAAATATGACTTCTTTCATAGAACGTAATGGCTGATAGCATCTTTGATAAGTCACAGGAGATTAGAATTCATTATATGTCCTCATTTAAGATTTTTATTACATCCTAATGGGGTGTATAAATGTGTTACTTTTGGGATCCAAACAGTGCTTGGATAAGTAAGCTATTATTGCATAAGCAGCTTACACCTCTTACATTTACACCTTTACTCCATAAGCTACTTTAAAGTGTGTGGCAGAGGGTACTTTGTGTACCACTCTCACTTCCCCTCTTTCCTGTCCCAACTGCGAATCATTCTTGGTAAGAATGATGGTTGGTAAGTCTCCATGTGAATTTGAATCTCTATAACAGGCTTTTCACAAGACAAAAAGGAATCAATGGAATGGTTGACTCTTCTAGGAGTTGGCTGATATTTTCATGATGCTTTCAAGTTTACTGACTGAAACTGTAAGAAAACACAGCACACTCTATTGAGTCTTATCTATTTCCTCTACAAGAATTGGTTGAATGATGTTTTTGAAAACTGCCTCCATTGTGGGTGGACTACACTTCCTGAGGTTTATTCCAATGAATCTGTCTAGCATCTGCCTTTATTGTGACATGTTTTATGTGGTCATTCCACTTTAGATCACTCTGTATACATACTCCTAGATGTTTTGTGGCTGTTAACTGTTTCCAGCAATTAGTCTGCAATTGTTTAATCATATAGTTTTGGACCTTTCTGCCTATTTATGACCAGTACACTACATTTGTTTATGTTGAGGGTCAGTTATGAGGCCCTGTATCAAGTGTTGATTCTCTGCAAGTCTTCTTACATTTTAGTACAATTTCCTAACATTGTGACTTCACTTTATACAACAGTGTCATCTCTGGAAAGGAACCTATCTCTGAAAAGGAAACTATGACATTTTCCACCAGGTCAGTTATATCAAGAATTAAGAATTTTATTCACCATAGATCATTTTACAATGATATTGGCTTCATCATACAGGATGTACTGGTACACACAGAATAATAAAATAAACAAGTATCTACATTATAGAATGCATTTCAAGCATGGCATTGTACCAAATTACACCAAGATAGCTTCTAAAAGTTAATGCAATAAGATATACTATAATCTAATGTAATATACTATTGTATTGTTTATTGTATCCACTATGTAATTACACACAATTAACCACAGCACACTATAGTATGTTTAACTACAGACAACATTTAAATGCTAATATCCTCCTCAGGCATCTCAAAGAATTCTTTAATGTCGTAGAATGGATGATCTGACAGCCAGCTGTACCACTTAATTTTAAAAAGAAATTATAGCCGTAGACTGAACATGAATTGGCAGTTTATTGAACATTTTGAGGGGGTTTACTTTGTGGGAATTTCTTGTTCTTGCTAATCTGTGGAATGGTATGTCTAAATTACCCTTAGCCCTGGTGTTTTGTTCATGTATTTCCCTTCTGGCAAAAAATTCTGAAATGTTATTTTTAATAATATTATTACATGTTTTAATAATGTTATTTTCAATAACATAAAGGAGAAAATATAAAAATGCAGTAAATGAAGCAGGCAAAAAGGAATACAAACGTCTCAAAAATGAGATCGACAGGAAGTGCAAAATGGCTAAGCAGGGATGGCTAGAGGACAAATGTAAGGATGAAGAGGCTTATCTCACTAGGGATAAGATAGATACTACCTACAGGAAAATTAAAGAGACCTTTGGAGATAAGAGAACCACTTGTATGAACATCAAGAGCTCAGATGGAAACCCAGTTCTAAGCAAAGAAGGGAAATCAGAAAGGTGGAAGGAGTATATAGAGGGTCTATACAAGGGTGATGTACTTGAGGACAATATTATGGAAATGGAAGAGGATGTAGATGAAGATGAAAAGGGAGATACGATACTGCGTGAAGAGTTTGACAGAGCACTGAAAGACCTGAGTCGAAACAAGGTCCCTGGAGTAGACAACATTCCATTGGAACTACTGACGGCCTTGGGAGAGCCAGTCCTGACAAAACTGTACCATCTGGTGAGCAAGATGTATGAAACAGGCGAAATACCTTCAGACTTCAAGAAGAATATAATAATTCCAATCCCAAAGTAAGCAGGTGTTGACAGATGTGAAAATTACCAAACAATCAGTATAATAAGCCACAGCTGCAAAATACTAACATGAATTCTTTACAGACGAATGGAAAAACTAGTTGAAGCCGACCTCGGGGAAGATCAGTTTGGATTCCGTAGAAATACTGGAACACGTGAGGCAATACTGACCTTACGACTTATCTTAGAAGAAAGATTAAGGAAAGGCAAACCTACGTTTCTAGCATGTGTAGACTTAAAGAAAGCTTTTGACAATGTTGAATGGAATACTCTCTTTCAAATTCTAAAGGTGGCAGGGGTAAAATACAGGGAGCGAAAGGCTATTTACAATTTGTACAGAAACCAGATGGCAGTTATAAGAATTGAGAGACATGAAAGAGAAGCAGTGGTTGGGAAGGGAGTGAGATAGGGTTGTAGCCTCTCCCCGATGTTATTCAATCTGTATATTGAGCAAGCAGTAAAGGAAACAAAAGAAAAATTCGGAGTAGGTATTAAAATCCATGGAGAAGAAATAAAAACTTTGAGGTTCGCCGATGACAGTGTAATTCTGTCAGAGACAGCAAAGGACTTGGAAGAGCAGTTGAACGGAATGGATAGTGTCTTGAAAGGAGAATATAAGATGAACATCAACAAAAGCAAAATGAGGATAATGGAATGTAGTCAAATTAAGTCGGGTGATGCTGAGGGAATTAGATTAGGAAATGAGACATTTGAAGTAGTAAAGGAGTTCTGCTATTTGGGGAGCACAATAACTGATGATGGTCAAAGTAGAGAGGATATAAAATGTAGACTGGCAATGGCAAGGAAAGCATTTCTGAAGAAGAGAAATTTGTTAACATCGAGTGTTGATTTAAGTGTCAGGAAGTCATTTTTGAAAGTATTTGTATGGAGTGTAGCCATGTACGGAAGTGAAACATGGACGATAAATAGTTTAGACAAAAAGAGAATAGAAGGTTTCGAAACGTGGTACTACAGAAGATTGCTGAAGATTAGATGGGTAGATCACATAACTAATGAGGAGGTGTTGAATAGGATTGGGGAGAAGAGAAGTTTGGGGCACAACTTGACTAGGAGAAGGGATTGGTTGGTAGGACATGTTCTGAGGCATCAAGGGATCACCAATTTAGTATTGGAGGGCAGCATGGAGGGTAAAAATCGTAGAGGGAGACAAAGAAATGAATACACCAAGCAGATTCAGAAAGATGTAGGTTGCAGTAGGTACTGGGAGATGAAGAAGCTTGCACAGGATAAAGTAGCATGGAGAGCTGCATCAAACCAGTCTCAGGACTGAAGACCACAACAACAACAACAACATATTTTTAATATAGAGTACATACACATAGATGTATAAATTTATAATGATGAGTATTCTGAGTCTGGAAAAAAGAGGATGACAGTGTTCCCTATGACCTCTTTTACATATTATGCGTAAGACTTTTTTTGTAATTTCAAGATGTTCTTGATGTGAGCAGAGTGCCCCCATATAATCAGACCGTATGAAATATGTGACTGGAATAGCCCAAAGTATGTCACCCTAAGGTACTCAAAGTTCACTACCTCCCTCAGTTTCAAGATAAGGTATGCCGCCCGAGATATTTTTTCACATACGTGATTGACATGCTCCTCCCAATAGAGTTTAGAGTCAATATGAATAAATAAGAGTTTTACCTACTTGTTGCCTGCTTCATTTGATGTTCCCATTAAAAGTATGATTTTATCAGGATTGCACAGGAGCTTCTTGGCTGCAAACCAGTCCAGGGCTTTATCAACTGTTTCTTTTGTTAATTTATTCAGATCTGAAATGTTCTGATGTGTGGTAAGTAGTGTTGTATCATCAGCATAACACATGACAGGGTGGGCTATGTTTTTAGGTAAATCATTAATACCTACAATGAAGAAGAAGGGTCCAAGGATAGACCCTTGTGGTACACCTGTGCTGATTTCCATTGCGCAAGAATTTACATTTCTGTTGTTTTCAGTTACTTAAATAAAAATTTATCACAGCTAAAGTGTTCCTTCTCACCCCATAAAACTCTCCTCAGTAGTACGTCAACAGGAATGCAATCAAAAGCTTTGCTTAGGTCACATAATACCAGTGATACCGTGTTATTGTTTTCAAAAGCTGTTAAGGTTTGGTCAACGATTTCCAAGATGGGCCCTGATGTGTTTTTCCCTTTGTGAAAACCAAACTAATTGCTACATAGGATATTGTGTTTTTCAAAGAAGCTGCTTATTTGTGTGTGTATCAGTGCCTCATATATCTTTGAGAATATTGGAACAATGGAGACTGGTCTGTAGCTTTGGGGAAGATGTTTGTCCCCTTTTTTAAAAACTGGGACAACTTTTGATACCTTAAGTGCATCTGGAAAAACTTCAGTTTCTACACATTTATTAAAAATAAAATATATTGTGAACAGTAATGATTCTATAACACCCCCTTAGGGTATGCCTAAAGTTTCTTTTATGTCTGAAGAGTTCTCTTCTTTTTAGAACCTTATACAAGGGCCTCAGATAGGACTGATCTCTACAGTATGACCTAAGTGCGAATGTGGACTATGAAATGAAATACAACTAGGAACCTGAAATGTCAGAAGCCCATATCAGCCTCGGGCAGCAAAATGTGTTGTAGAGAAGTGGATAAATATGGAGAAGACCTGTTGGCTCTAGAAGAGATAAGGTGGACACAAACCAGATCTATAGAAATGGAAAACTGCCATGTTCCATGGAGCCTTGGAAGCAAACCATTCACAAGTTACTGGTTTTGTGGTAAAGAAATCTGTGTAGCACTCTTGTAGATTTTAAATCAGTCAACCACCAAATCTTACTCATAACCAAGAAACAGTAACGCATAAATTGTCATGTCTCCAGCAGAGTGATAAAATTGAAAAAAATATATATTCTAGAAGTAACTAGAGATAGTCTTGAACAATATATCAAGTGTATAAAGTCATCTTAGGAGTTCTTAGTGCAAAAGTAGGGAAAGAAGCAGCCTTCAAGGAACCGTTGGAAAACACAACTTACACAGTGTGAGCAATAACAATGGCATTATGTTGGCCAGTTTTTCCACTGCAAAATGCATGTTCATAAGTAGCACTGACTTCAGCCAGAAAAGAATATAGAGAGGAATATGGATGTCTAAGGATAGGAAAACTGTGAACCAAACTGACCATGTATTAATAGAGATAATAATAAAGGAGTGGGCGCAGAATGTCAAGACAGCAAGAGGTGCTGAATGTGGATTGGATCACTTTCTTGTCAGACTAGTGATGGAGGCAATCAAGAGAGCCAGAAAGTGCGAGGAATGAAAAAAATCACTTCATATGATAAGGAAAGCCTGGGCACATTCAAGATCAAACTGACCAACCTTCTCAAAGTACTTTAGAATGAGGAGGACAGGAATACTAAGATAGATCACAGTTCGAAGGAAATTGCTGATGCAATTAAAGAAACAGCCCACAAAATAATTCCAAAGCAAATTAAGGGAAAATGAAGGTGGTTTGGTGAGGTTTATGAGGAAGCTGTCATAGAGAAACAGTGGGCCAAATTACTATGTGAATGAAGTAATATGCAGGTGGAATTAAAAGCAAAGTTCAAAGAAAGGCAAGGTGAATACTGGAACTACTAAGAAAAGCAAAGAGAAGATATGTAAGAAACATTTTGGAGGAAGCTCAGTAACATTGTCATGGAAATAGTTATAAATATCTATAAAGAAAGTGAAGAGGTTTGAAGGAGGGCCAACACAAATTCATAAAAAGTGCCATTGGAAGAATGCTAACAGGAGGTCTGAGGACTGAGAATGGATGGGTGAAATACTTCACAGACCTCCTAAATTGAAAAGAAGGAAGTGAATTACTTGAGTTTATTTATCTAGTAACAGTTGATCGAGAAAATCTTCCGCTTGCCCTTGAGGAGATAACAAAAGTTTCAATCCTTAAAAATAGCAAGAGTCCACAAGAGGATGGAGTTCCTGTTGAATGTCTCAAGGCTGGAGATAATAACCTCTATTCCAAAATCCACAAACAGAGGTAATCTGGACAGAACAGGGAATATCAGAGGACTGGAAGGTAACTGTGATATGCCTCTGACATAACAAGAAAGATAAATCAGTATGTGACAACTACACAGGTATAACGCTATTCAAAATCAGCTACAAAATCTCCTCCAGCTCCTTATCACAACAAATCATACCCCTGGCAACAGAAACAAATGGAGATTACCAAGGTGGTTTCCACACAGCATGATTAACCACTGATGGGATTTTCATATTAAAACAGGTCTGCACGACTGAGATTTACATCTTCTCTTAACAGACTCCGAGAAGACTTACAACAGTATCCAGAAATTGAATCTAATTTAAACCATCATATCTGGGATATGAAAAAAATTGAGACATTTAGAGATATGCTTAAATGATACAAAAGTTAAGGATAAGACAGGCAATAAAATGACAGAAAAGTGTACAAGTGGATAAAGGATTAAGACAAGAGAATGAATGATCACCTGTCCTTTCCAATTTGATATTACTAAAAGTAATGAGTTGACAAAGAGAACTTCCAGGATGTTCAAATCAACAATGAAATTGTTACCTACCTGGCCTATGCAGATGACATGACCCTAATACCAGGAACATGAGGACAACGGGAAAGGAAGTATTTTATCCTGGAATCAATGACATAATGGTTCAGGCTAAAAATTAGTACCAAAAAGACTGAGTACATGACAATAGAAAGAAATCTGCATAACTCACAACATCTAAAGTGACCTGTACCTGGTATAAGCATATCTTGTATCAGTATCCCCTGAAGCAACAACAACTGAAGCAGAGATTAAGGCAAGACAGCAGGTGAGAAACAAATGCTGTTACTTGCCAAACTTTGTATTAAAATCTAGAAACATATCACAACTACTATAACTAAGACTATACTCATATAAAACATTAGTAATGTTAAACCTAGAGCACATGAAAACAAGACCTTAACCCATTAGTGCAGTTGACTTCTGCAGTGAACAGTCGTTAACGTAATTTTTTGGCATTTTTAATCAGTCCTGAGGCTGCAAATACACTCTCTATATCTACATCTACATGGATACTCTGCAAATCACATTTAAGTGCCTGGCAGAGGGTTCACTGAACCACCTTCACAATTCTCTATTATTCCAATCTCGTATAGCGCGCGGAAAGAATGAACACCCATTTCTTTCCGTACAAGCTCTGATTTCCCTTATTTTATCGTGGTGATCATTTCTCCCTATGTAGTTCAGTGTCAACAAAATATTTTCACATTCGGAGGAGAAATTTGGTGATTGGAATTTCGTGAGAAGATTCCATCGCAACGAAAAATGTCTTTCTTTTAATGATGTCCATTCCAAATCCTGTATCATTTCTGTGACACTCTCTCCCATATTTCGTGATAATACAAAACGTGCTGCCTTTGTTTGAACTTTTTCGATGTACTCAGTCAGTCCTATCTGGTAAGGATCCCACACCGAGCAACAGTATTCTAAAAGTGGACGAACAAGCGTAGTGTAGGTAGTTTCCTTAGTAGGTCTGCTATATTTTCTATGTGTTCTTTCCAGTTTAAGTTGTTTGCAATTGTAATGCCTAGGTATTTATTTGAATTTACAGCTTTTAGATTAGACTGATTTATCATGTAACCAAAGGTTAATGAGTTCCTTTTAGCACTCATATGGATGACCTCACACTTTTTGTTATTTAGGGTCAACTGCCACTTTTTGCACCATTCAGATATTTTTCTAAATTGGTGCTATGCCCTGTGTGCATTTACAGACTCAGGACTGACTAAAAATGCCAAATAAATGAGATTAGGAGCTGTCCACTGCAGTGGACAACTACACCACAGGGTTAACGCTTTGGGTCCTGAACCATTGCCCGCTGGTGTCTACCATAAAGACTGGCTGATTTTAACATATTTTAAACTACAACTCATGAAAGGTTTCAGTTATAGCAATAACATTACTCTTATTGAAAAACCAAGACTTTCTTGTTTAAAACAATATATAATACCTTTCTCTTAATACATACTTTTGACAAGCGTTATTATTATAACATTGTTTTTGAAAAAAGGAAAAATTGGTCAAAAGTATATTCACTGTAAATTTTTTTTAATTTTACACAAAAATTGTAATTATGATGGATACAGTATGTCTTATCTACAGTAACCTCCTGTAACTATTTTAGGATGCAATTTTGCTCTTTGTGTGGTAAATTTTGAAGCACGGCATTTTGCACAATGCTACTTTACATTCACTACACTGGTAGCTTGTGTCTTTTCGCCACACTTTTCCAGTCCATTTTTTTCCTCTCAGAGAACACACTACACACTGTTTTTGTTTTTGTTTCTTACCTACTTCTGTCTCAATCTTTTCCAGGCAATGATTTCCAGTTGATAGTCTTGAGAGTCCAGATGGACCAGGTCGGGGTTCAAGATCTTTGCTTTGTGGAAGATCTGCACAGATAACTGTCATGAAGTGAGATGTTGTGAGGCGTTTTCCAGTAACCTTATTGTATATTATGCAGGTATTTACAATCGCCATTAGTATAACATGGAATGCCAACTTTCTCCACCACTTCACAGTTCGATGTTCAAATGCGCCATATGACAATCGCTGATCTGATAAGTCAACATCAAACTTGTTTTTATTGTAGTCCACTACACAGGCTGGCTTTGACTTCTCTCTTCCTCTCTGATCAGTGAAAGTGACCATCTCAGCAGTGTGCCTTGTACTTATCATATGCACATTTCTTTTGTCCTTCCAACACAGTGCTAATGTATTTCCTTTATGCCTGAAAATAAGTTCACCTCGCTGAAGGTTCGGATCTTTTATAACACGAGGCAATCCCTGCCGAGATTTTCTGGTTGTTCCCACAAGAGCAGTTTTTGCAGCTTCCAGTTCTGAAGCAAGTATTGGACTTGTGTAGAATCTGTCCATAAACAAAGTGTAGCGTTTTCCTGACAGATTTGCAAGCTATGTCTTTACCAGAGTCACTGTGTCAGACCTTTCACCCATGTAAACAGAGAAATTCCAGATGTAACCTGTGTCAGATTCGTATAACATGTACAGTTTCATACCATATTTATTTGGTTTTTGTGGCATGTACTGTTTGAAATACACACGACCTCGAAATTTACACATGCCTTCATCTATCGTAATTTTTTGAGATGGTGTATTCGCACACTGGAAATTAGCACACACATTATCTAAGAGGGGTCTCACCGTGTGCAGTGGGTCATAGCCAGTTTCTCCTTTTCTCTTAGCTAAGGAATTATCACTAATGTGGAAGTTTCTCAAAATAGAAAGAAATCTGTCACGGCTCAAAATGTTTGGACAGAAATTACATGATACAACAGGGTTCTTGGACCAGTGCTCTTGTATATGGGATGGCCTCACACTTACTCACATATGGACTACAATTGACAGAAACTTCCTTATTTCCATAAGTGTAACTATTTTCCACTTTTTATAATTAGCAGGTGGGTGAAAGGGAATTTGTGCTTCGTAATTTCCTGATGCATTGTTGAGCATGCAGATTAGTTTGTTCCTTTATATGTTTCATCATACTGTCTGTCAGGAAATATGAAAAAAATTCTAGAGGTGCACTGTTCTGGTCTAAACTGACAACATTGCATATTCCGGATTTTCCTGAGAATAGATTGATACCTGGTGCATGATCAGTAGTTGTCCAACCTTCCTCAGAATTGGTACGGCGCGCAGGTCTCAGCTTCCCCCTCGCCGTCAGTCTCACTTGTTCTTCAGGCACAATATCGACGGGATTACTTGCTGCTGAAGTGCTTGGACACCTGCTCTCCTCTTCTGAATCTATCAGAAGAGTAATATTAGTAAATAAAATCATAATTACGTACTGAGAGTTTTATCAGTGAAGATCTGAACAAAAATTATACATGTTTTGTTGTCAGAATTCTTTACCTGAACTGCCAGAAACTTCTTCTTGAACATAGTCCACATCATCATCAGAGTCATCTGCAATATCTTCCTCTGACAAATCAATGTCGCTTTCTTCTAAATCACGATTTAACTCATGAGCAATTTCTTCATCCGTCAACCCACACTTCGCCATGTCGACGCTACTGAGACCAAGCGGGAAAAAATCGCTGCTCGCAAAACCCGAAAAATAAAAAGGGAAGCACACCCTTCCACAGCATGCCCGCACCATCTAGTGACCAATACATGAGCTACAGTCCATGCAGTGCCTCCCAGACAAGCAGGAGCCATAAGAACACACAAAGGAAGGAAGGGGAAGAACGAGAACACGCGCCTATTAAATTACGGGCGCCGGACTTTCGGGCAGGCCACGCACACCTGTATTTTTACGGGCGTCGGTGCCTAAGTGTTAACTTATTGATTACATTTGAGAGAAAGATCCTCAGGAAAATATATATGAATCAGTCTAGGACCCAGTTGCTGGAGAAGAGAGAAAGCACCACAATACAAAACTTGAAGAACCATACAAGAAGCCTAACATCACTGAAATGATGGAAAGCCAAAGGCTGCAATAGGCTGGGCACACGGTGAGAAGGGGAGAAACGAGATGGCCCAAAATTGCAATGGACCAATAGGAGGTAGCAGACCAGTGGGAAGATGTAGGAAGGGATGGGTCATTGGGCTAAGACAAGATTTGCTGCAATAGGGAGTCTTGGAGAACTGGAGACAGAAAGTGTAAAAAAGAAGCAGATGAAGAGGATTAACTGTGACGTCACACATCCTCTGGGTTTGACTGTAAAAAGGAGAGTAAGAGAGAATGACGTGCTGTGTTCTGTTTGCTAGAAACTCTTCATTACATAACACAGCTGATTTGATATTCTGCCTGCTGACATTTGGTTCATTAGACAGCTGTGTGGATCTGTAACTAATGCCATGGGACTGACCTTCACTTTTTCCCAATCACCGGGAATACTTTGTCCTCCAGCAAACTACAGTACACAGCTATAGAAGAGTAACAAGTTATTTTGTTTTCAGGTCTATTGACCTTTCCCTCTGTTGAGTGATTTCAGTGACTTATTAAAGCAGCTAAGGTTGGAGAGGGAGGGAGGTCGTACAATTCTCCACCTGATAGAGGAGATGGAGAAATCTGCATTCAAGCTCACCACACAATCATCTCAGCCTCTGGTTTATGCTTTCCACTTGGCTCCAGACCAGAGGACTGCAGTTGACTCTGGGAACACTGATGCAAAATGCTAGCTCTGCTTCCATGCTCAACGCACTCTCTTCATTAAAGTGGCCAGCCACCTGTAGAAATCAAGGATGACCTCTGAACACAGGCAACAGGCACCATTCATGCTGACATGAAACGTGATTTGTAAACAGGTGCATGCAGTACCCTCAGTTGCTGCTGGCAGAGCCTGATCCGTATCATCAGTGTGACTCCCCTCCCATCCGACAGGGCTATTAAATGGTGGGGATGGAGAGATTTTTGTGATCACCAATCAGTTAATTCATAGATTCCTCAAAATGGAATAAAACTGCAGAAGTTCCAATGGCCTTTGCTTTCAAAAATCCAAGCCAAGGAGACCACTGCATGGAGGGATTCTAGTCTCCCCCATAGCCACATGCCTGGTGCTGCACGGGTGAAATGGATGACCCATGAGCTGAAAGCCTAGGTGACTGTCATCATTGCTGCCCACACTCATGTTAGCAGCAGGGACCTTGTGCTCTCAAAGGAAGATTACAGTGCACTTGGGTCCAATATTACAACACTGCTGAGAGATACTCTCTTGGCCTCAGTCCTTGACAGTACTTGGTATACTTTATTTTGTGACATGGTAGTAACCACCATTTTGTGATTCATGTGATCATTTCCACCACCTTGGAAGCCTCCATTAGCAGTTATGCTCAGTTTCTATCAAAACAGTCATGGTAGAATGTTCATAACATTTATAAGATCGAAATATTTGATTTTAATTACAAGAGATCAGCTTCATATTTTATCAGTGTTAAATTGGTAAGTTCTGTCATGGAACGCTTGTCCATGTACTGACAAAATGTTTCTGATCATGGCTCTTTACCTTCAATTGCAATTCAGATCCTTGAGTATGTCTTTATTATATTGCATCAGAATACTCTATAGGGACCTGTATAGTTATTGTTATCTATAGTCTCATTTCACAGCTTTTCATGAGTTAATGTTTCGCCCTCAGTATGACTGTGTATCACCTATGTATTCCAGAATTGTGAACTGGCTAGTTCCCATCTATTCATACCAAGATTGCCTCTAATTTCCATGTGTTTCCTCTTCTCTTTCAGCTGTCTGGCAGTTACTGCTCTGTAGTCTTCTCTTGATTAATCAGTTAATTTCAATCAGCAATCAAGATCCCTGTAGCATATGAAGAAGAACTCAACACCGTATCTGTCCAGAGAGCAGCAACAATCAGGCGAAGTCCTTTTAACTTCACAGTAGGGAAAAAGATGACTGACAGAACTCATTTATTTCTTTCATTTAAATCACTCTAAACAAAAACAAAGAAACAAAATCTTTACATACATTAAGCGATGTTGGGCATAAACTGAAGGAATCTTACAGGACCATTACTGGTAACAGTTTACAAAAATGGCCAGATGAATGATGTTGGCAACTGTGTCAAGCTGTTTGTGGAAGATACTGCTGTATAAAACTGTAGGAATCACAATTGTAAGAATTCTCAGGAAGTTAGACCATACTTGATGGAGGCAATTTACAAAAACCTTATTCAACTAATACTTCAATGTGGACCATTTAATAGGTATGAGTGATACAGGAAATAGAGAAGATACAATGAAGAGCAGTGTGTTTCATTGTAGTTTTTTTTTATAGTATGTATTGAAACATCATGGAGATGCTCGTCTACAAGCACCACCCTCAATTCCAGAGGCAGACACTATAAGGCTTTGTGTCTCACAGTGTAGTTTACAGTCAAAATTCTGATGTTTTCCTGGCACAGCTAGCACATAAATTGCTTACTCCAATGTATATCTTGCAAAAAGTCTAAAAGTAATAAAACTAGACTCATTCTTCCTTTGTACCAGCCATGACTAACTGTAACTGGAGCAAATGAGAGTGACACACAAAGTATCCTGTGTCACACACTGAGAGGTGTAGGTGTAGATGAAGGTATAGACTAACAATGTCTACACCAAATAATAGAAAAGTTTTTTCAGACAAACAAACACTCACAGCAAATCAGGTGACAGGAGCAAAGCTTTTGTAAAGGCACTGAAACTCTCACCAGGTTTCTCCTTTCAATCATCAAATAAACTCTGCTATGACAGATATTGAATTATGTGTTTGTGGAATAAAAAATCAACTAAAACTGGTCAAGAGAGCAAAAGCAAGTGGACGTTATGGTACATTGTACAGTTAATTACAGATCATGTGAAAGGTTCCTTTCCTTTATAGTAAGAAACATATAAACTAAGTTTTCAGTCACGTGTTATCCCACTAATTAATCAATTCCCCTAACACCAGTTTATCATAGATTGCAGTATTCTAGGAGATTATAAAAATGTGCAGGTCTGTCTCGCTTTCAAGAAACGTTGTCAGACAGACGCACATAACTGTAGCCCTTTACCATAGCATTATGGAACAAATTTTATGTTAAGGTTTTATGACCTTTCTGGAGAAAAACAAATCTCCTCTGTCTGAACTGACATGGATTCTGTAAAAAGCAGTCTTGTGGAACTTGGACTGCTCTGTTCATCCATCATATCCAGAGAGAAACTGATAATGATGTACAGATTGAAGCCATGTTGCTTAACTTCCAGGAGGCACTCAGTACAGACCTAAAAAGTTTGAGGTGGATGTTCGGGTTGGTTACACCAAACAACACCAATTTAACAGTAGTTCGTTTATTCATCTAAACACATCAAAGGCATACAAAGAACTGACATGGCGGAACTGCTCAAAGATAATGCTTAGCTTAGTTCAAAGACGATACTCAGATCAATGCTGGTATCAACCTCATCGGTGCCACATAGCCCCCCACAGTACCGAGTACTCTTGAGAGGCCGGGGGGGGGGGGGGGGGGGGGGGTGTGACTTTGGCAACAGCAGGGGTGGTCTGCGGGAGCTGGACCATGGTCAGCTCAACAGCATCGTTGGGGAACTGTGTGGGTAGATGTCATGAAGGAAGGTTCGGCCACCGTACCTGGAAGTCGTTGAAGCGAGCCAGGCTTCGTACTGGGCATGCAGGTCGTGCGGCGACAGGTAGGCTGGCAGTTTGCCGGTGGAACAGAGTGACGATGATGATGTCTCTAGTGGGCGTGGCAAACACACGAAGCACGTCCAGGTCAACATCGGGTGAGAGGGGAACACATTTCACCAGGTGGCAGGGAATGGCGGAGGTTGTGTTATGAGCATTGGATGAAGGGAAACACACAGTGAACAGTGTATAATCACATAGTATTATTGAGATGTTGTGAATTATGTCCGGGGGGATGGGCACAAACACCTCGAGCGAGGGCACGTGAGAAACCTCGACAGAGCGAGGCAGGCGATGGGGGAGAGGTCGAAGGGACCGGCGAAGGGGCCGGCGGCGAGGGCATGATCGTAGGTAAGCTCAACATGGGGAGCATGTGGTCACTCAACGGAGTGCGTGAGACCGGAGTAGGGGGTGAGGTCGGAGGAGAGCTCGACGATTGGAGCTGGAAATCACAGGATTGAGTGTGTAAGTCCGACAAAGAGGGAGTGGTCGGAGTGTCATGAGCCACGACAGGTAGAAGAAGGCTCGACATGAGAAACCTTAAGTCTGTTGAGAGAGACTGTGACAGCTGAATCTTTCATCTGGATGTCGTAAGTGTTGGCTGAGCGCTGGAGAACTCAGTACGGGCCAATACATGGAGGTTGGAGGGGAGCACAGACAGTGTCATCTCGGAGCATGATGTACTTGCAGTTGTCCAGAGATTACAGGACGTGAACCTTAGGGCGGGAATGGCTGGAAGGCAGAGGTATGTGGAGGTTGATGAAGTGGTGTCTGATGCGGTCCATGGAGGAAGGTAAGTCAGACTGAGGGAGAGAAGCAGGAGGGCTCATGAGTTCGCCAGGGAGAACAATGTTCTGGCTGTAAACGAACTCAGCTATTGTGCCTTTGAGGTCTTCCTTATAGATCACACGAATGCCGAGTAGCACAAGGGGAAGGGCCTCAGTCCGTAGAGAGTTGTGGCATCGAAGAGCCGCCTTGAAAGAGCAGTGCCAACACTCAACTACCCCGTTACTTTGCGGGTGATATGCTGTGGTATGGATGCGCCGGATGCCGCAAATGTTACAAATCTCGTTGAACAGGGCTGACTCAAATTGCCTGGTCAGTCGTGATAATAGCTGGACATCCGAAACGCGATACCCATGACTCGACGAAAGCTCGAGCAAAAGTTTCTGCCGTAATATTGGGGAGAGGGACAGCCTCGACCCAGCGAGTTGTTCAGTCGATAGACAAGAGAAAATAACGAAAGCCGTTAGAGGGGGGGGAGAGGGCCGACAATGTCAATATGAATATACTGGAAATGCCCAGGAGCAATCAAAAAGGCGCTGAGGGGTGGTGAAGTGTGCAGTGTTGGCACGTGACGCAGGAGCGTGCACATTGCTGGCGGTCCTAGTTGACATTTCTCCACGCAAGTCGCTCCGCTACGAGACGGGCGGACGCATGAACACTGGGGTGGGCCAAATTATGGAATGCATTGAAGACAGCTCGACGGAGTGTGGTTAGGATGAGGGGGCATAACGTGCCCGTACTGTCGTCGCACCAGATCTCACCAGAAATGCCATGGAAGGTGGTGCGGATGAAGTGTAGTGAAGAGGTAGAGTCTGAAATCAGGTTTTGTGTCTCCTCGTCAGCGGGTTGGAGGTTAGGCAGTTCAGAGAGGTCTAACAGCGAATGGACGGCGTCAACTCGTGAAAGGCAATCAGCAACTATATTGTCAGCACCCTTTATGTGTCTGACATTGGTGGTGAACTGAGATATGAAGTCCATATATCTGAAGCAGCGAGGAGGCGAATCAGCTGGCGGGTTTGTAATGGCCACAGCCAGGGGTTTGTGGTCCGTTAACACATAGAAACGGCGTCCCTCAACGTCAGTCTTAAAATGCTTGATTGCTTCGTAGACTGCGAGCAACTCCCTGTCAAACGCGGAATATTTCCATTGTGCGTTGGTGAGCTTGCACGAGAAGAACTGCAGAGGCAAAGTTTGGCTGTCGATTGTCTGGCTAAGGACAGCGTCGATGGCAGTATCACTCACATCTGTGGTGATAAAAAGCTGCGCATTGGGATGAGGATGCACGATGGTGCAGGCCTCGGCAAGAAGATTTTTGAGGGCAGTGAAAGAGTCAGTCATAGCAGGGGTCCATGGAACGGGCTAAGATCCAGAAGTTTTGGTGCCTGCCAAGGCGTCAGTCAGTGGAGCCTGAATCTCTGCAGCCCAAGATAGAAGTCGGCGATAATAATTAGCCGTCCCCAGAAAGTGTCGGAGCTCTTTGAATGATGAAGGTTTGGGTAGGTTTAGTATTGTTTGTACTTTCTCAGGGGGCGATGAAATGCCATTGGCAGAGGCCCAAAAACCAATTAAAGTGACAGCGGCTAGATGTAGCTGCAATTTGTCCTGGTTGGTCTCGATGCCTGCTGCCACGAGAGTGTTCATAATAGTTTGCACATGTCGAATGTTGTCCTCGATGGAGGAGCTGAACACAAGAATGTCATCAAGATATGCAAAGCAGAATTTTAGTTCGAATAGCACTTCGTTGATGAAGCGTTGCCAGGTCTAGGTTGCGTTTTACAGACCGAAGGGCATGAATTGAAACTGAAATGACCCAACTAGGGTGGTGATTGCTGTCTTCTTGATGTCTTAAGATGTGTCATGGGGATCTGGTGGTAGGCCCGTTTGCAATTAATGGCAGAGAACATGGTCGCACCTGCGAGGGAACTAATAAAGTTGGCAATGTTGGGTATGGGGTAGGTGTCCATAATTGTTCGTGCGTTTAGACGACGATAGTCTCCGCACAAGCGCCAGGACCCGTCTTTCTTGGGTGTCATATGTATGGGCGTGGACCACCTACTGGCAGAGGGTTCAATGACGCCGGAGCTTAGTAGTTCAGAAATCTGATTTTTAAGGTCTGAGAGGCACTCGGGACAAAGTCGACGTGGTTTACTGGAGATCGTGGCACCTGGCGTGAGGCAAAGCTTGTGAACCGTGCCGTTGGTGACGACGGAAATGTTGCCAGTAGCGCAGGAGGCGGTTTGTTTACAATGTGTGGCGGGCGGAGCAGGCGAGGTGTGGTCTTGGTGTTCGGAGCCACTCGGAGGATCCGACGGGAGCCGAGGTGGCAAAGTGTCCCAGGAGTCAACGTGACAATATGGCCTCCGGCCTGAAGCAATGGCACCATGGTCAGGTGAGCTCGGTAGATCTCATGAGCCATTGTGAGTCCATTGTCCGAGGGTGCGGCCTGTGGCAGCACGGTCGCAGGCGAAGTGCTTGGCGTAGGTGCACTGTTCGTGTTGTCAGTGGCGGTCGCACGGCAGCACGCAGGAGCCGAAGTTGCATAGTTTGAGGTGCTGTCCACGAGGGGAGGGGTAGGAGCTGTTAGTTCAGGAACATGTGACACTCGTTGTGCATGCGCACTTGTGTCCAGCTGAGTGTCCAACGCTGCATTGTTAGGGGGTGTGGCCCTGTGGAATTGTCAGTACCCCTTATGGCAGACTTGAAAGAATAGTTGTGAGGGGTAGCGGGAGGTAAGCACACGGAGGCCCAATTGCTGGGACTACAAGCAGATTCGGTGCATTTACTGACTTTGCTTTGTCCTTGATGCAGTGTCTGTAATTCCTTTGCTGCATCCGAGAGCTGGAGCTGAATATCACTGAGCCGGAGGGAGAGCTCGAAGTTTTCCTTGCGCAGGTGAGCGACGTTTTCAAGCTCGATAAGCCACTTGTGCGTTGTTTCTTGTAACGTCATTGACAGAGACAAGCATGTACGGATGAGATGAGCCCGGACCAATGTGTCATGGAGGGGGGGGGGGGGGGGGGGGGGTTTGCTCAAAGGAGCACAGGGGAAGTGAGTCTTGGGTGGGTGATGAAACATGGTGTTTTGCACTAGGTCTGGTGAAAGTTTGTGGTGTTGCAAGAAGTCAGTGCCTAGTATAGGTTCGTCAATTTCTCACACTAAAAATGTCCACTCGAGTTCGCAGTTTGCAGAGAGTGAGATGACGTGGGAAGTTGAACCCGAGCATTGTAGTATAGTTGAATTCACGGCTTGCAGTGAAGTATGATGAGGGCAGATGTTCAACGACACTAAGGACGAAGGCAGCAGCGAAACATCGGCACCTGTGTCCACTAGGAAAAAGTATCCCGACGAAATGTCTTTAATATAAAGTCGTCCGCAATAATCTGGTCGTTCCCAGACAGAATGGAGCACTGGGGGGTGCCTGTCATGTTGTGCGCAGGGGGCGGCACCCGGACCTTCCTGAGATTGGCGTTTGGGAAGCAGCAGGGTGGTCTGCAGTTCCGTGCCGCCTCCCCAAACCATGTGTGGAAGTAACAGTATGACTAGTGCGGTTGCATTTCCTGCGGAAAGTTCGTTGCCAAAGACGGTGGCCGAGGTTCGGCGGCCACAGCAGGTTCGGTTGCAGGAGGGGGCGTGACTGTGGGCAGAGCCGGTGACGTCCCGGCTGCTTGTTTACTGCTTACCTGAGTGAGCAGAACGGTCGGTACAGTGGGGCCCCAGCCGCGTCTGGCCACGGGACGATGAGCCTGAACCTGAGACTTGCCAGGTAGGCAGTGGCTGGTGAAATAGAGCAGTGATGCATCGTGTAGCTTGTCAGCAATTGTCATTCATTGCTCGACAGGTTTGGGAGACCTCTGAGCCAGAGCAAAGCGAATGTGAGGAGATAGTTTATCTGACCAGATGGCTAGGAGAGCTGTGTCAGAGAGTAGATCATCACTGACCAGGGCACGTAGCCGTCTCCAGAGCTGGGAAGGTTTGTCGTTGCCTAGTTGCTCGATGTGGAGCACTTGCCATATTGCTGCCTCAGTTGAGCGCGCAAGCCGACGTAGAACTGTCTTTTTGGCTAGAGTGTACCTGGTAGCTGAGTCCGGGGCATCGACCAGGTGAGCAATCAAGCCCTCCTGGTCGTGCAGGTGGGTGATGAGGCACAGAAATCTGGTTGACTCGTCGAGTTTGTAATGGTCGAACACTTCGTCCACAATTTTGAACCAGGTTGTTGCCCTGTCGGGATTAAACAGCGGCAGCGTCGGTAAGCATTGTAGAATGTTCAGAAGAACAGGTTGAGTTGGATTCGTCAGGGCATTGCCTGAAACGATCTGTTGTTGCTGTAGTATTCCAGGAGAGTGAGCCTCCAGGGGATGTGGCGACGACGGCTGGTCGGGTGGCAGAGTGAAGGTGGCATGTTGTGGTTGAGTGCGATCTGTCGCAACGCGGAAGGCCAATGTGGATGAGGCACCGTAATGTGTCGATTGCGGCTGCGGAAGCTCAACATGTTGCGGGTGTGCTCGAATTGACGCATCGCAGAAGACCGATGCAGATGAGGCACCGAGAAGTGCTGAGAACGGTAGTGGAAGCTCGACTGGAGCCGGCGCGGGGGCAACAGGTGAGAAGTTCAAAGTTTGAAAATGCGTGTTAGTCTGTGGAAAGCTCAATGTATGATCAGAGCTGGGGCCACCTGTGTTAAAGGGAGGCTGTGGAGGTGTGGGCTGTCCAGAAGCACAGTGTGGAAAATGATGTCGAACGTGGGACGTGTAATGGTCGCCTGGTCGTAGATATTGCTAATTGCTATAACCGCACTATTTCACTCCCATTTACGGAGCTTGTTAGCACTTGATGTTAGGTTGGCATCATTAAAATGCATTGTGTTGTGGAAATTGCTGCTACTTGCTGGATCGCTGCTGTCTCTCGATGCTGATGCTGGCTCTAAATCTGGTTGTCTAGGGTTAAAAACATGAGGTCCCGTGTTTTCTATATGCTTTTGATGATAAAGAACGAGCGAAACCAACAAATATGTAAACTTCAAATATTTATTACTCTGGTGGCCATCTTAATTCCACTGTCCACCAAAGACCATGACACAACACAAAGTAGTACTTTCTTTACATGGTCTTTGCATTGTTTATCCACCTCAAACAATAACACACAAACACACTTTACCAAAGTGACATTCCGACTGCCTCCCGACTGTTCTTGCTGCTTGTATTTATAACATTGTCAAAGAACTACTAAAAAGAGATATAGTTTACAAGTCACATCTACATCTGTTATAATTTGTGCAGAAAAGTTATTAATTTGCATCGAGTGACATAATTTAACATGTTATTAAAATGACAGACAGATTTGTTGACTTGACAGAATAATTCTTTGTTACAAAAAGGCCGTTTTTTAGAAGTTTGTCAATTGACTTCTCTAATTTGCATAAATAAGTAAATAACATGAATTATTAAGAATTACATTGGTTTTTGTCTAAAATAGGATTGATTTCGTGAATACTGAGTGAAAACACTCCTAGTGAACAAATAGGTTTCACTGGGTGATTTTTATTTAAGGAGATCCAAAATACCTAAGTTGGCCACTATTTTTCGTACCTCATATTAATTATTTAAGATGAAGTTAGTGTTTTTACATGATGACATTTGCTGTATCAGTGATCAAGTGATATTAACTTTTATGTGGGTCAGTTACTCAGTATAATTTAATGGGTTGACTGTTTATGGAGACATGTTATGCAATCATTGTTAACATACACAATACCTTTGCTATAATCATAAATACTCGTTAAACTGGTTGAATTTGGAGGGTATCGCATACTTCGGTACAGTAAAGCCTTTAATATGTTCCGTTACAGACGGAATGTGTGAATGTTAACTGTTCATAGTCACTCCACTCAAAACGATGTGCAGATAAGGTAAATGTCATGGCACAAAACACTGAGGCGTAGCAGTGGGGAAGAGATGGATATCAGGCACAGATAACAAGTTATTGTTCCTGTTGCAGGCCGAGGTATCGAAGCAGGAAGGCATGTGCTGATGCTGAATCGAGGGAGGTGCGGGTGTGGTCAGATGCTGAGGAGGTTGACCTGTGAACGAAGCAGTTCCAGCCACGTGGCAGGAATCAGTGTGGTACTGCACGGATTGCGGCATGGCAAATCATTGTCCTGGTGGTGGTAGGTTGTCCAACGAAGCATTTGCAGAAATCGGCATTGGTCCCGCACTGAATGGAGATCAGTAAGAGGTAACTGCGCCGTCGATGAGGGAGGGCACATGCGGTGGGAACAAAGGCGTCTGGTAGCTGGAGTCATGCACACTTCTAACCTCACTTATTGTTGCAGGCTTGAAAACGTCCGGCGAAATCGGTGTAATCGTCGAATGAGAGACGTCGTGTTGCAGTCCTGGTGGGTGTACATCACCTGCAACACGATGCATGTCAATCACAAAATCCGTCGTTAGGCGCTGGGCCAAAGTCTTTGTTTGAATGCTGTGTCAATGTTATACATGCAAAAATAACCGACACGTTGGTCGCGGATACAGTGAAACGGGGAAAACGGAAGACGTTACAACACAGCGTCACCAGTGAGGTGGACATTCGGGTTGGTTATACCAAACAACACCAATTTAACCGTAGTTCATTTATTCACCTAAACACATCAAAGGCTTGCAAAGAACTGACATGGCAGAACTGCTCAGAGATAATGTTTAGCTTAGTTCAAAGTCGATACTCAGATCGATGCTGGTGTCGACCTCATCGGTGCCACAAGTTACTTAGTGAACAAACCCTAAATGACTCTGAGCACTATGGGACTTAACTGCTGTGGTCACCAGTCCCCTAGAACTTAGAACTACTTAAACCTAACTAACCTAAGGACATCACACACATCCATGCCCGAGGCAGGAATCGAACCTGCGACCGTAGCGGTCACGCGGTTCCAGACTGTAGCGCCTAGAACCGCTCGGCCACTCCGGCCAGCAACTAACCCTAAGCTTATGGAATATTTCACCAGCTTTCTCACTGGATTCAGAACTTTCAGAATACTCAACATGTTACCTTTTACAGAACAAAAGCATCAGATGTAAAAATAGCATCAGATGTACCCCAAAGGGACAATACTTTTCAGGATACAAATATATGATCTAGTGAATAACACAGAAACCTCCATAAGTCTATTTGTAGATGATGACATTAGTTATACAGAATTGTTGCAACACCATAAAACTGTAGCAAAATACAGGATAACCTACAAAGGATCAACACTTGTTGCAAGGGCTCACAGTTACCCCCATTGTTAATAAAAGTAACATATAGCACATTAATTGATGGATAGACTCAGTACTGTCTGATTACACTATTGATGATAAATACCTGGAACCTGTAACAACCCAAATATCTTGCGGAACTCATCCAGATCAATGTAAAGAGAAATGACAACTCAAAACTACTTTCAGAAAAATTAGATGCTAATCTGAGGTTGAGTTGAAGAGTCTTAAGGAAATGTAATTCATCCATGAAAGATGTGTCTTATAACACACTTTTTCAATAAGTTCTTGAGTACTGGTGGCCAGTCTGAGACCTATAACAGATAGGATCAATAAAAGTGATAGACAACAACTAATGAACATTTGAATTATTTATCATAGGTTTCTTCAGTAATTTCATAAGACTCCAGCAGTAAACAATATAAACAATGCATATGTTCAAAGGAGAGTCAATCAACATTTACTTCTTCACAATTAGGTCTCAGAAAATGAACACTACAGGAAAGTGAATAGAAATTAAAGCTCTTATCTAGCTCATGGTTGTCATTCCTTCCACACACCATTCATGACCTGCATAGGAACCAGTATGGAATAACGGTTTACAATATGGTTTCTCTGGACAAAAAAGCATTATGTTAGTACCTCACAGTAGTTGAAGATAAGCTCCCACACTCACCAATGTTTCTACAAGGTTTGTATAAAAAATAATGAGACTGAGCTTGTGAATCAAAATTTATTGTTGATATCACTCCAACCACTTAGTACTCTTCGATGTATGACCCTTGAGAATCAACAACCTGCTGCATGTGAGATTTCCATACTTCAAGCACTGCTGTGAATGCCTTTAAAGCCCTCATCATGATGGTTTGGACCTCCTCCAGGGTCCCATGATGGTGTCCTTTCAGGGAAGTTTTTAGTTTGGGGAACAAAAAAAGTCTGGCAGGGCCACATCGGGACTGCAGGGGGGCTGGGGAATTGTTGGAATCCCTTTCTTGACCAGATAGCTGGCCACCATGAAGCAGATGTGACTCGGCACATTGTCATGTTGCAGCTTCCAATCATCAGCAGTGGCTGGCCTCATGCGATTGACCCTGGCTTTCAGTCTCATGAGCACTTTGTAATAAAAAGCACCATTGACAGTTTGGCCTTGGGGCACAAACTCATGATGAATCACGCTGCTGGTGTCAAAAAAGCCAATCAGCATGGCTTTCACATTTGATTTGCCCATGCGAGCCTCTTTTTGGGTGTCGTGATGCTGCGATGTGCCATTCGGTGCTCATGCGCTTTTTCTCCAGGTTGTACTGAAACACCCAGGTTTCGTCTCTGATGATAACGTTAACTAAAAGTTCCGGATCAGCTTCAAGCCTCTGGAGATTGTTTTGGCAGGCATCCCCATGTGCTCCATTTGAACATGTGACAAAATCTTTGGGACCATCTTGGTGCAGATCTTCCTCATCAACAATTCTGTGGTGATGATGCTGTGCACTGTCATTTTATGAAGTCTGAGGTCGTCTGCTATCATCCTGACACTCATCGAATGGTCAATCTTCAATAAAATGCACACACAGTCGATGTTTACATCAGTTTTGCTGGTTGATGGGCATCTGGAGCAGTCCTCGTCCTCAATGCTGTCCCGGCCCTCTTTAAAGCTCTTCACCCATCTGAAAACTGGAGTTACTGATGCAGTGCCAGGCACATGGCTGTGGGGGAGACTGGCATTCCTCCATGCAGTGGTCTCCTTGGCTTAGATTTTGAAGCCAAAGTCCATTGGAACTTCTGCAGTTTTATTTCATTTTGAGGAATCTATGAATTAAGTGTCTTGTGATCACAGAAATTCCTCTAACCCCACCATCTAACAGACCTCTGCTCAGGCAAGCTACCTGTGATTACACATGGATTGGAAAATTGCTTTCAATTCATATCCAAGCAAATTAAATTGATTGTCTTTTTAATGAAAGGATGTGCAGCCCCATGCATACTACCACTGAACTCATAATTGTATAAGCAGTCCATATCTGTGATTGGCATAGTAGTTTTAATTATATTTTACTCTCCCTCTTTGTAAAGGGGTTGGGCTACAGAAACTTTGACACATCTCTGGGAAGTCTCTGTGTTGCAGTGGTTCTCCATTAAGAACAACATGCATGTTTTATTTGCTCTGGGTTCTTCTGTCATATTACAAGCTATTCTTCTTCAGTCATATCACAAGCTATTCTGGTTTCCGGTACGCTATATTTGGTACATTATACGACAGTACATAAATGAGTGGAATACTGCCTGGAGGACAAGGAACATGGTATCAGTCAGGGTACCAGTTTCTACTGCCTTCTTTTTTTTATGCATGAACAGAATGAGCTTGGTTCCATATATTTGTGTCTTGAAGAAGTCATGTTGATTCCTACACAGGAATTTTTTTGTCTTCAGAATGGTCACAATAAAATGTACTCCAAACTTCAGAAATAGATTGACATTAGTGATATAGTCCTACAGTTCGATGAGCCTTCTTGAATATAAAAATTACCTATGTATTTTTGCAATAATTTATAATGCTTTCTTCCTCCAGTGACCTATAATAGGCTGCTGTTAAAAGAGGGGCAAGTTCTTTTGCATATTTTATATTGGGTCACTTATGCATCCCACTACATTCAGTGGTCTCCTAAGCAATTTCATTTGATTTTCTATCCCAGTGCCTGCTCCCCAATTATCAGTACCTGATCCTTTTTATTCAGATCTCTAGTTAATTCCGTAATATCCGGTTTACTTGGCCAAAGACAACACAAGCTTTTTCTTAGTGCCTGGAGCTTAGGTTTTCCTGCAGCTATTTGCCTACACCTCTCCTACAGCTGTCAACTAGCAGCAAGACTTTTGTTTTTCCATGTGTCTCAGGTTCTTTCCTGCCTCAAAAGTGCTTAACAATGATCTCTTGCATTTTACTTTTTTTATAGCTGAATGATATAGCATAGCCTCCAGAAAAGGAAGGAGTACAAAATTAACTTATTGATATTCAACAATAAAGAAGCACTATATGCGCACTTAGAATCATATTAATTGTAATCTTTGTCTCGTGATATAAAAGAAACGCTCATTTTCTGTTTCATTGGCTTCTTGGTTCTGATGTCCTAGCTGACAAACAAATGTAAATCACGGTCTGTAATTAATACAATTATCTGTAGCATTATTATAATTTTTGTTAAATATATATCCAAATAATTACTGTAGAGTGGAAAAAGAAGTAGTACAAAATTAACTTATCAATATTCAACAATAAAGAAGTGCTAAATGCACTCTTGGAATCATATTAATTGTAATCTTTGTCTCATGGTATAAAAGAAAAGCATGTTTTTTGTTTCATTGTCTTCTGTGTCTTCTTGGTTGTGATGTCCTAGCTGATAGACTCATGTAAATCATGGTCTGTAATTAATACAATTATCTGTAGCGTTATTATAATTTTTGTTAAACATATATCCAAATAATTACTGTAGAGTGTGTTTTTGTTAGTCGGAAGAAAGTACCTTCCCTAGCCATGATTTTGTTACGTAATAATTAAATATTGCCCTTGCCATTTTGTGTAAATGCACTGTTGAAGCGACACCATTAACGATAAAAATCTTTTTAATAGTCATTTAATTCTGAAACTATTGAAGTGATTAATCTCAATAAATACAAAACGGCGTCTTGTAATATTTTCCAATTCCATTTTTAGGCCAGAGGTACAGTTTTATTAAAAAATATTTTCTATAAATGTATACGCTGCTATTGCACATGGACAGCTATACTGGAGCATCAAGACTCAGAAAGAAGGAAATAATTACCATTGTGTTTAACTGGGTTATTGCATAACATTAAAGACATATTTTCTTCATCCATCGTAAGATGGATGTCTTCACGTTGGAATACATATGATATTTCTGGCAATAATGCCCTGAGAAAAATTAGTCATGGCTTTTAACAAACATAAAAGAGAATTTTTAACAAAACAGAAATTTAACAGAATAACTTATTTCATTCACTTTTCAAAAAGTTACACAATAATCAGACTCTTCCCTTTCAACATGTAACCAGTTTTATCTGTATTTGATCTCAGTGGCAACAGAACTATACAAACTACTCCCTTTTCTCGTCTTTTCTGTTTCCTTCCTCCACATCTCAGATTCATTTTTTTCCCATCAGCTGACACAATATTGCTCTGTGATCACCCAGTCTTTTAAACATACTCTGCACATTCATGGGGGAGGCTTATTGGGAATCCTCTCTTCTGTCCCACTGCAGCTGCCCCAGTGAAGCTGCAATCCAGTCTACACACATTGACTGGAAACTATTATCTAATCTGTAGCAGCATGAAAATTTGTCACCCACGATCCTAGTATCATAAATAATTCTGCTGTGTATGAACACAATATAGATGAAATTAACTGTTTGTACAGTTAATAATTTAACTTTACAGCAGCCTAAATGATAGCATCTTGTCTAGTAGAAGCCTCGTACTTCATATTATCTCTGTCAACTTTTGTCTTTGATTCTAAATTTAATACATTTTTCTTATCTGCATTGCAAAATAAATAGAAGCAAAATTCATTTCACGGATCAATGCAAAAACATTGCAGATGAAGTTATAACTTCACAGATGTGTCACACCAATTAAAATAAATTTGGGAATAACATATACAAGGAGCAAAGTAAGTAATGTATTTTGAATATTTATGAACACTGTAGTGACAATATGAGGACAAATTGCTACTCATCACATAGAAGAGGTGTTGAGTTATAGAGAGGCTCAATGAAAAAGAATGCTAAAATATTTATTTTCTACTCTGGAAGAACAATTTCTTCTGAATTTCCATTGTTTGGGCATTATATTGATCGGTTTCTGACTGTGCATATGACTGTATGGTATATAATCTTTTAACCTTCCAGCAGGAACACTCGGTATTGTCACATGAGCAGGCACTTGTAAAATTTACAACATCCACATTTTTAGATAAACACAAACCTGTACTAGACAAACTATAAAATATATTGAAGGAAACAGTTCACATCTGCTTTCATCACCTATTATAACAAAAACTTCAGCTCACTTAGATCTTTTGATAACAATTTTAGACAGTTATTATGACATATTTCCAGTGTCATAATAATATTAGAGAAGGAAAGTTGCTACTCACCATGTAGTGGAGATGCTGAGTTGCAGATAGGCACAACAGAAAGATTATCACAATTATAACTTCGGCTATTAAGACCTTTGTCAACACACCACACACACACACACACACACACACACACACACACACACACACACACACACACGACTGCAGTCTCAGGCAACTGAAACCACATTGCGAGCAGCAGCACCAGTGCATGATGGGAGTGGTGACTCAGTGGGGGTAAGGAGGAGGCTGGGGCGGGGAGGGGGAGATATATATGGTGGGGGTGGCAGACAGTGAAGTGCTGCAGTTTAAACAGAGGGCTGGGGAGAGGTGGGGATGATGGGGGGAGCAGTGGAAAAGGAGAGAAAAAGAGTGGTTGTGATGGTGAAATGATGGCTGTGTAGTAATGGAATGGGAACAGGGAGGGGGTTGGATGGGTGAGGACAGTGACTAATGAAGGTTGAGGCCAGGAGGACTATGGGAACATAGGATGTACTGCAGGGAAAGTTCCCACTTGCACAGTTCAGAAAACCTGGTGTTGTTGTGAAGGATCCATATGGCACAGGCTGTGAAGCAGTCATTGAAATGAAAGATATCATGTTTGGCAGCATGTTCAGCAACAGGGTGGTCCACTTGTTTCTTGGCCACTGTTTGTCGGTTGTTCATGCGTACAGACACTTGTTGATTATCATGTCTACGTAGAATGCAGCACTGTGGTTGCAGCTTAGCTTGTAAATCACATGACTGGCTTCACAGGTAGCCCTGCCTTTGATAGGATAGATGATGTTAGTGACTGGGCTGGAGTAGTTGGTGGTAGGAGAATGTATGGGACAAGTCTTGCATTTAGGTCTCTCACAGGGGTATGAGTCACGAGGTAACGGGTGAAGAGCAGGGTCTTCCCACCCCTCCTACAGTGGTATTCTGCTGTCCAATGAACCTACACAATATACTCGTCCATCTTTACACAACCCCTTTATTTTGTATCACAAAGTGCAGACATTTGTATCCCATATTTAGCTGGTTGGCTGGGCATGCACTGAATCCATCCTTAATGGCATTTCATCTACTGTGTTGAATCCACTCAGGCTGTAAGAATTTTAACAGTCAACAATAAAAGGTTTCAATATTGTAGGAATTTCAGCCAACTTATCAGTATTACTCCTGTCATTCCTTGTTTTTGTGTCATCAGACCACATACATTCTAGAGGAAACAGAAACCTTTTGTAACTCATTGTAGGGCTACACAGTTACATTCCTGTTTCTTGTGCTGTCCAGAGTTCCACTGCATTAGTACAATGGCCTTACTTGTTCCAGCCAAAAAAAGAATTTTCAATACAGCCATTATTTCATGTCTTGATGTCCCATTATTGTCATTTCTTTTGCGTAAGAATTGGTGTGTGTCTCACATCTATTTATAAACATATTTATGTTGTTTACAGTTTCATCAGTACTGTCAACAACAGCTGTTTTCAGAATAGCATTAACTTCATCAATTGTACTGTACATTGACTGCTAGAACAAAGCTTGAAAATGTCACAACAGCAGGCATGTGCTATACATTTTACAATATCCAACATCTTGTAGAGTACAATTCAGAAAACTAATGGAGAAAGCTAAACTAAGAAACTAGAACCATTTTAATATTGTCTAGTTAAATTAAACAATGGAATCCTGTACAACAGTGGCACAATAACTCAAGGTTAGGGCATTGATAAGGCATGAAAACTGCTGCTGTTGTGCTTTTTTACAACAGCGCAGCCACTAGAGTGATAACAGCAGTTACAAGATGCCCTGACATTTTATTATTAATCAAGCAATGATACCTCCAGTGTCCATTTCTAAATAATAGTGTTTGTGTTGTTATTTTTTGTGTTTATTTATTTGCAGCATGCTCCATTACAATAGTTATAATACTACATGTGTGTGAGTGTGTGTGTGTGTACTGTAGTGTAATGTTTGTGTTGTATGTTGTTGATGAGAGAAGGGAGAGGGCAAAACCTGTGCTGGCGCATAGCTTGTTCCTTGCGAATAGCTGCAAGGGAGCTGCCAAGCTTAACATTCCCATCCAGTCGACAGATCACTATCAATGGTCTCACATACTCTCACTTCATCTGAGACTGCAGAGATGTTTGGTATTTAAACCAGGATGTTAGTGCAAGGTCTGATCGTCAGGAACTTCAAACCACCATCTCTCCTCCCCTCAACCTCTGACAGTGAAAATTTTTTCCAGTACCAGGATTCGAAATGGCTTACTCCTGGAGCAAATGCCACTGCACAAGCATGCATTAGCAACCTCAGCCACAGAGGTGGGTTGTTTGTGTTACTGATTCATGTATTTTTCTTGTTTATTGTAATGAAGTTTCCAAGAAGCATAGACAAAAAAATTATCAAATGAAGTTTTTTGGTCCTAAAGATAGCAATGTAAATGTCACTAAATGGTCTGTCAAATCCTGTGAAAGACAAACTAACATATTCAATTTGCCTATGTCATCTAATAAAGAAAATAACTTTTTTGCAGTGAACGTGAGCCTAGTGGTATTATTTTGATGTTGTTACTCAGTCTGATGCAAGAGCAGTAGGAGGAAGTGTACGAAAAATCAGATAATAAAAAAATAATTATTTCTTTTCAAATCAATTCCCTCCTTCACCCTGATACTAATTTGCACAAAGAAAATTTTCTTTCGGACGAAAGCAGGAAAAAATTGTCATCTGATGTCAGAATATTAAGTGTTACGAAGTGTAAGCTTTAGTTAGCTTATTTGACACGCTCTACATCCTGGAGGATCTCCTCACTATGGATCAATTGGAACGAAAGTAAATCTAATCTAATCTAAGGTATAGAAGAACTTTTCATTTGTTTATTCATTCATTTAAACCTCATGTTCAGGAAACTTCACTGTAAAGATCAAATATAAGTGATGATATATAATAAACTTTATCAAAATTGTGAGGCAACAATTATCTACAACTCCACGTGGCACTAATGACAAACTTTGTGTGTTTATCTGGCTATACTTTTAATGACGAACATTCTTTCTACTGTCAATATGCCTTAAACATCAGTAAATAAAGATATGAATTATTCTAAAAATTATTTTCTTAAATGCTGCATTTCCTTTTTTTAACCTGTTCATCCACCAGTGCACAGATTATGTTTACTGATGCCTAGCCTGTATGGATAACACTGTTACTGATGCACTGTAAGCCAAGAATGTATCTGATCACTTATCATATCGCACAGATTTGCAGTCTGTGAATCAAAACATTTTTTAAGATAATATGTAATACAATAAGCTTCCCACTAATTAAAAATTTTCTGGGAATTTCCATTTTATTAAAGTTTTACTTTAACATAAAAATACAAGTTCAAAATCTATGTCAAAATCAATGTGATTTACACTTATTGGATTCTTTGTATCAGTCAGGACATGAGGTGCTACTCATTCAGATTGGCAATCCCACAATGTTAGCACCTTTACCATTTTCTTGAAGTCAGTATCAGTACCTAGCCAATATATTGTGTGTCACCAAGCTACAGTTTTCATGATTATCATCTCCCAGTGATTGTGATGAAGTGCATTTAAGATGTGAGGCTGCATGGAGCTGGGGAAGGAATGTCTGTCTTCCATCTTCATCCACGTCCGACCCTGATAGCTGAATGGTCAGCGTGATGGATTGTCAATCCTCTGGGCCTGGGTTCGATTCCCGGCTAGGTCGGGAAATTTTCTCCGCCCAGGGGCTGTGTGTTGTGCTGTCCTCATCATCATTCTATCATCCCCAACGACTGCAGGTCACTGAAGTGGCGTTAAATTGAAAGACTGACACCCAGCGAACAGCCTGCGTGACGGGGGGCCCTAGCCATACAATTAAATGAATTAAACAAATCTTCATCCATGAGATGAATCCTCAGATTAATGAGAGCTGATGACAAAAAAGGAGTACATGCAGTCTATAATTAGCTGAAGATGGAGGATAAGGAAGACACCCACTGAGTAGATAATGCAGCAGTGAATGTAATTTGACAGACAAGAAGTGTACCACTTTTTATGCACCAATTGTAAAATTGGCTACACTTACCTCAGTTAAGATATAAGGAGGTTAGGTCAGCTGAGTACACAGTTATCAACACAAAATAATGCAAGAGTAGTGCAGGAATAGGACCAATAGTAAATAAGAAAGAAAGTGTGCAAAATGCTATGAGCAGCATGGTGAAGGCATTATCATACCTGAGATGGACTCTAAGCCAAGACCCACAACAAGACTGCAAGTATACATGCTGCTATCCCCACCGTGGATGAAGACATTGAAAAAATGTATGATGAGTTGAAAGAAATTATTCATTCTATTCAGAGAGATGAAAATCTGTTTGTGACGGGGAAGTGAAATTCGATACTAGGTAAAAGAAGAGAGGGAAACATATCAGAAGAATATAGATTTGGGGGAAAGGACTAATAGGGGTAGTGGCCTGTAGAATATTGTGCAAACTACAATCTAATCACAGTAAACACATGGTTTAAGAATTGTGAAAGAATGTTGTGTACATGGATAAGAGTAGGTGTCACTGGAAGGTATTAGAGAGATTATATAATGATGACGCAGGTTTGAAACCCACATTTTAAACTACAAAACATTTCCAGTGGGAGATGTGAGCTTTGACCGTAATATATTGGTTATGAACTACAGATGAAAATTGGAGAAAAGTGGCAAATTGAGAAGATGAGACCTGGATAAGTTGAAAGAACCAAAGATTGTTGAGGGCTTCAAAAGGAGCATTAAGCAAAGACTGACTGAAACTGGGGGGACTGACTGAAACAGGGCAATGGAATACAGTGTAACACAAATGGGCAGCTTTGAGAGATGGGAGATGAAATACTGGAGGTAATAGATGATCAAATAGGTAATAGGACAAGGCCTAGTAGAAATCCTCAGGTAACATAGAAGATATTAAATGTAACTGATGAAAGGAGAGAATATAAGAAAGCAGCATGTGAAGCAGACAAAATGAAATACAAATGTCAAAAAATAAATAAAGCATGAATGGCATACTGCAGAAGCATGTACGACAATAGGAAACACACAGACAGAAAAATTAAATAAGCCTTGGGATAAAAGAGAAGCTGCTGTCTAAATATTTCGAGCCCAGGTGGTTTAGTCAGTACTAAGCAAAGAAAGGAAGACTGAAAGGTGGAAGGAATGTACAGAAGTGCTATACCACAGGCAACAAACTTGAATACAATAATAAGAAAAGAGAGGAAGAAGTGGATAAAGATGATATGAGGGATGCAATACCAAGAGAAGTGTTTGATGGAGCACTGAAAGATCTAAGCTGAAAGAAGGCATCTCAAGTAGCATACACATATTTGCATCATAAATATTGAGATCAATGGGAGACCAACCTTCCCACAATTCTCCACCTGTTATGCACAATGTATGGTACAGATGAAATACCATCAGACTTAGGGGAGAATGTAATAATCCCCATTCCAAAGAAGGCACAGATTGACATATGTGAATATTATCCAACGATGACTTTATAAAATACTAACACATTATGTATGGTATTCATTTTGAGAATTTTCTATTAGAAACAAAAGCAGAAAATGAACTATTTTCATAGTGTAATACTGAAAAACATTTCATTTCCATGAAATCATTTCATGAAAACGTTTTTGAAATTATGCAGTAGACTCAGTGTGAGCTGATTGCTGACAATTTATGTGCACTGGGTATAGCTGCTACATGTGTCTAGAAGGCAATGCTTCTGCATAGCTCTGTAGATGGTTATTGTTTTCACCTTCAGCCATTTGTGCTTCACAGTTGAAATATATGAACATTAGGTGTTGGTGATTTCCTTAGCTGAATCAATTGTAGGAGTGTCTTAGTAGTAAAGAATAAATGTGTTAAAACTTAATACATGATATGGCATTTTTTTCACAAATCTCAGTGTTTATGGTGTCATGTCTCTTGAACCGTGTGTTGTACAACGATATATTTGTTTAAATTAATGATATGAATATAATAGAGGGAAACATTCCGTGTGGGAAAAATATATTTAAAAAGAAAGATGATGAGACTTACCAAACAAAAGCGCTGGCAGGTCGATAGACACACAAACAAACACAAACATACACACAAAATTCTAGCTTTCGCAACCAACGGTTGCCTCGTCAGGAAAGAGGGAAGGAGAAGGAAAGACAAAAGGATTTGGGTTTTAAGGGAGAGGGTAAGGAGTCATTCCAATCCCAGGAGCGGAAAGACTTACCTTAGGGGGAAAAAAGGACAGGTATACACTCGCACACACACACATATCCATCCGCATATACACAGACACAAGCAGACATTTGTAAAGGCCTTTACAAATGTCTGCTTGTGTCTGTGTATATGCGGATGGATATGTGTGTGTGTGCGAGTGTATACCTGTCCTTTTTTCCCCCTAAGGTAAGTCTTTCCGCTCCTGGGATTGGAATGACTCCTTACCCTCTCCCTTAAAACCCATATCCTTTTGTCTTTCCTTCTCGTTCCCTCTTTCCTGACGAGGCAACCGTTGGTTGCGAAAGCTAGAATTTTGTGTGTATGTTTGTGTTTGTTTGTGTGTCTATCGACCTGCCAGCGCTTTTGATATATTTGTTTAGTTACATTCAGTGGCATATGTGGATATTTTGTGTAAAATATATTGCTAGTAGAGTTAGTAGCAAAGAAATAATAAATTTAATATCACGTGTAATGTGGCAGTTTTTCATGAAACTCATCGTTTATGATGTCATATCTCTTGAACTATGATAGGTAGGTGGTTCTTATCCCAGCAGTGGTTGTTGCCTGACAGTAAAGGATCTGTGTACCAAGTTGGTTGAAAGTGGCCCAGTGGTGTAGAAACATACACACTTGTTATATACTAAACAGCTTGTCCCCGTCGCACTTTGCAAATGCCTGGCTCCATAAAGGGACCCATGGGTAATCATTATTTAATTCAAAAGATACTCACTAAAGGTTTGAATTTGGTCATGTGCTATCGAGAACTTGCATGCATTTAAACATGCAGCCAAGAATAATTAAACTTTTTCTGAAATAGTTACTTGCTCCCTGCTGGAGACAGCTGCTAGTGCTCATAATACCTTCAGTGTCACATGCTGTGATGTGTGCACCACAGCCTGTCTTTCTTGTGGGCCTTGATGCATTTTTGTAATATGTAGGACAAAATGACTTATAGAAGCCAAACTCAGGAAAGATCAGTTTGGGCCCCACAGAAATTAGGAAGACATGAAGCAATACTGACACTATGATTTACGGTGGAAGACAGATTGGAGAAGAAACAAACCTACTTTTAAACCATTTGTAGATTCAGAGAATTCTTTTAAAACTGTTTACTGGAAAACCTTCTTTGAATTTTTGATAGTTGCAATAATGAAGTACAGTGCACAGAATGCCATGTGTAAATTATACAGAAACTATACTGTAGTCATAAGAGTAAAAAGGTAATGACAGGGAGGCAATAGTTGAAGAGAGTGAGACAGTGTTGCAGCTTATATACGTACCACATGTTATTCTAACTGTATATAGAGCAAGCACTAAAGAAAAACTAAGGAGAAATTCTGAATATGAAAGTTCATGGAAGAAAAGTAAAAATTTAAAGTCTGACAATGACAGTGTAATTGTACCAGAAATAACAAAGGATCTGGAAGAACAGTGTTACTGAGGGAATTTGATTAGGAGATGAGATTCGGGAAGCAGAAGATATATTTTTCTGTTTGGGGAGCTAAATAACTAGTGATGATTAGAAGTAAAAAAAATAAAAATGTAGATTTGCAATAACAAAAATAAATTTTCTGATGTGGATATGTATTTTATCATCAAATATAAATTTAAGAGCTATGAAGTCTTTTGTAAAATTTTTTGTCTGGAGTATAATCTTTTCTTGAAGTGAAATGAATATGATAAAAAAGAGCAGATAAGAAGAAAATATAATCATTTGAAATGTGGTGTTACAAAAGACCACTGATGATTAGATGGGCAGATCAGACATGTAATGAAGAGGTACTGAACTGATTTGAGGTACAAAGAAATACAGGATACAACTTGCTTAAAAGAAGGGATCAGTTGATGGAACACATTCTGAGTCTCTGAGAGAGAGAGAGAGGGGGAGAGGGAGAGAGAGAGAGAATATGTGTGTGTGTGTGTGTATGTGTGTGCGTGTGTGGAGGGGAGGGGGAAGAAAGGTATAAAATGTGTAGAGAGAGAACAAGATATGACTATAGCAAACAAATTCAAGTGAATGTAGTGTGCAGTAATTATGCAGATATGAACAGACTTGCACAGATCTGTATCAAATCTGTCTTCAGGTTGAACAACAAAGTCAGTTTCAAAGTTAAATTATCCATAATGAATGAAATTTGCTTCTGGATCCATTGGTAGACAAGAAAGCCGCTGCATGCCCATTAGTGGCGTGGAAGTGGAAATCATCACTATGAAGCCACAACTAATGTGTCATCAAATAAAACTTAGTATCTACAATTGCCAGATGATGTCACGCAGGTAGCAAAGTACCTGATAATCTTCTGCTATTTGAACTCAGAAAAGATAGTCGTATGACCACACTAGGGAATATGCATAGAATACCTGGAGGTTGGAGTGTGATGGGACAGCACATTATAATGAGTACAGCAAAAACATTGTGCCTGGAGGGCAGATATGAGTGTGAGAGCACCAGAGCAGTAATAATTTTGCACTTGGAAGGACTTGTAGAGTGTGGGAGAACTTTATAAATAGAGATGTTGCACCTATATGATATTTATGAATGGTGGAGCTGTTGAGTTGTTTACTTTGATGCCCAGAAGGTGTATAGAAAGAAGGGAGGACTGGCAGGGAGTCTGCAGGAGAGTACAAAGGCACCATGTAGACATTCAGGCACCCGGAAGATGTATAGGTGTGCAGAAGCACCTAGTATGGAGAATGTGACCAGGAGGGGGAGTAGTAAGGAGTTGTGGCACATTGATAGTGATGCTTTCAGTGACTGACTGTGTCACAGCACAGGAAAGTGAAGGAAAAAGAGGTATAGGGTGAACCAATGAAAGAAGAGGTTTGATTGCTGAGTTTACACAATGATATTTGCAAGGAATGTTGGGTTTGACAGCATTGATGACAATAGCCCACTGGTGAGTGTTACTGGAAGTACAGGTTCAGAGTGAAGGTACTATGGAGTTGGTGCTGATCCAGAAAAGACAGGTTGCAGTGGAGCCATCAAAAGCCCATGGATGAAGGAGGCACTCTGGATAAGGTGGATGGGTCCCTTTGAAGCTGCAGTGATGCCAGAAATCATCTCCAACCACAGTGCTTATTGTACGAGGGTTGTACCAAAAGTAAAGTCCTTACATTTTTATACAAATAGAAGACATTGTTTATTGTATTAATTAATACGTGATTGAAAACATTACACTTTTGTCTATTTTTCAACTTTGTCTCCATTTTTTTCGACACCCTTTTGAAAATGGTGCTCCAGCTTTTGTATTCCTAAGTCAAATAAGTCTCCTGCCAACCTGTTGAGAAAGCATGTGACCTCTGATCAAACTTCATCATCGCTCTTGAAGCGTTTGCCACCTAAGTGTTTCTTTAGCTTGGAGAAGAGGTGATAATCACTGGGGGATAAGTCTGGGCTGTACGGGGGATGAGGCATAACAGTTCACCCAAATTTCTTCAAAAGCTCCTGTGTTTGATGAGCGACATGGGGTTGAGTGTTGTCGTGAAGAAGGACTACTCCCTCCATCAGTTGCCCTCTCTGGCGATTCTGGATTGCTTGCCGGAGTTTGGTCAATGTTTCACAATATATGTCTGAGCTTATTGTCGTCCCGGGTTGCATGAAATTGATGAGGAGTACCCCCTTGCGACCCCAAAACACAGTCACCATAACCTTCCCCGGCGATTGCATTTTTTTTTTTAAATTTCTTTGAGGGCGGTGAACCGGAGTGACGCCACTGATGAGACTGTTGTTTTTTTCTAGGGTGTAATGAAACACCCATGTTTCATCTCCTGTGATGGTAGAGTCCAACAACTTCTCCTTGTTGCCTTCCCCCTCACATTGTCGAAGAAACTTGCGAGCACAGTCAAGGCGTTGCTTTGTTGTCCGTAAGTCAGCATCTGGGGGACCCAGCGAGCACACACCTTGCGATAACCTAATGTTTCTGTTAAAGTTCTTTCAACTGTGCCATGGGAAGCTTCAGAAATGCGTTCAACAGGTTCACGGACAGTGACCCTCTGATCTTTGAGCAGCTCACTGTTGATCTTCTGGACAATCACATCCAAAACTGGTGGTCTTCCACTTCGTTATTCATTGTGAACTTCCTTGCAATCCTCAGCAAAAGCCCTGCACCATTTGTGGGCATGCTGAATGGATATGCACTCTTCACCATAAACGTCAGTCAACTGCCAATGGATCTCCACGGGTGGTAACTTCCTTGTGTGGAGAAACCGGAGTACTGCTCAAACCTCACACTTGCATCTCTGACAGCTGCCAAGCCAATACTTAGCGACATAGCAAATCACAGCCAGGCCAGCTTGAGAGTGGGGGAACCACTGTGCATGGAACTGTTGTCGGATTTAACCTAGCACCTTCCCTCGAGGCTGTAATCATTGGGAACCTTACTTTTTGTAAAACCCTTGTATGTGGCACTGCATGTTGTGCAAGAGGGATAGAACCTGGGGAGCTATGTCAGAGTCAATGATGAACATACTGCAAAGAAATTGTAAATTAGAACACCAAATTGTGGAAAAATTAGCTGACAGGCGCTTTCCACATGGGGAGTAGCAGACAAGTGAAAAGCAAATTTCCAAAAAAACCTCATTGCTAACTGAAGTGGGATCAGATACAGGGAAACTGTGATGTTTAAAGCTTTCCCAGCGTACTGATTGTTCCATAAAAACACGGGAGAACTGCCAGATGCCAGTAACGTCCTGCCACGATGTTTCGTTGCAGAGTTGCCACCTATGACCTAGAAAAATTCTTGCGATCTTTGCTCAAACCAGTCACAGGCAAGCGTGCACATCACATAAAGAACTCTAGTGATTTTATCAGCCGACTTCAGTCACTACAGCTGCAAAGTAATGACTTATTGGTCAGTCTTGATGTGGTTTCTCTTTTCACAAAGGTGCCTCTTGTGGACTTACTACACCTCATTGGCAATATGTCTGGTGCATCCATTACAGCGTTGTTTGAGCACACTCTCTCCTCTACCTATTTTATATATAACAATGAGTTTTTCGAACAATTTGATGGTGTCGCCATGGGGACTCCTTTGTCTCTCCTGGTGGCCAATCTTTTTATGGAAGATTTTGAGGAGAGAGCACTCAACTCTGCCACTTTTAAACCGACAGTATTTAGGCGATACGTTGACGACACTTATATAGTGTGGCCTCATGGTCTGGACCGTCTCCAAGAATTTTTACGTCACATGAACTCCATACATGAAAACATAAAGTTAACTGTGGAGATAGAAAAAGATGGTTGTTTGCCATTTTTAGGCATCTTGGTGCGACGTAAGAGTGATGGCACACTTGGTCACTCAGTGTACAGAAAGCCCACTCGTAGAGACTTGTATCTACAAGCTACTAGTTGCCACCATCCAGAACAAACAATGGGATTTCTCAAAACCTTGATCCACTGTGCCCATACCATCTCTGATGGCGACAGTCTTCAAGTGGAACTGGAACACCTGCAAAAAGTATTTCTGAAGAATGGCTTTTCAGCTAGGCAAGTGAACAAAGTGATGCGGACCTGCAAACAATGGAACAAGGAAGAGGGCTTCAGGTCGACTGCTTATCTACCATTTATTGGGAATATTTCTCACAGATAGGCAGAATACTGAGAAAGTTTCAAGTGAGAGTCATCTTTCACCTTCCTTCCAAAATTTCATCACTGGTGGGATCCGTTAAAGATGACCTGGGCCTGCGTAAATCAGGTGTTTACAAAATTCCTTGTGAATGTGGCAAATCATATATACGGCAAACAACACGAACTGTGCAGGAACGCATTGTGGAGCACCAATGGCATACTCGCCTTCTCCAACCCACCAAGTCCGCAATCACCGAACATTGTATTTCCACAGAAACTTTTCGAGCTCGATTATCAATGAATCTGTGGAAATAAGATTGTCTGACAATGAGACTCTCATCAATTGAGATAACGGTTATCAGCTAAACTCTGCTTGGAATCCTGTTATAGAGAAGTTTCAAAGTCGACATAGTTATCTGCATATCGATACACCAAGCTTTCACCATGGAGTGCGCAAGGCACAGCACACAGAGTTGTTATGAACGCGCGAGCTGAGCAGTGCATGCGCAGTGTCACCTCAGTATGACTTTAAATGGCAGAGCTCAGTGTGCACTCACCAGTACTACTACAGTGCTACTCACCTGATGATGGCCAGAAGACTCTGTGCCGAAATATCATGGCAGAACGTTTGGCAATTGGCAGTTCTCCCATGTTTTATAAAACTACATGGAAGCTGTTGCAAAAGTAAATCTGTGAAACTGTCAGCGATGGTAGGACAAATCTTGTTAGCCTCAAAGCCATGACCAACAGTGGGACTGATTTCAAAAGCCATCACCAATTGATGTGGAATGAAATTGGAAGCCATTACCAACAGTGGGACAAGAAATGTTCAAGCCATCACCAGAAACTGGGCCACTGCCAATGACAGCACAAAATGTAAAAACTTTGAAGCTGTCGCCAATGGTGGGATGAATCTTGAGAGCCATTACCATTTTTGGGAAGCAACAGAGATGTTGTCAACGGTGGTAGGATGAAAAATGGACCAGTGTTACCACTCGTTGCCAGTTGATGTAGTAGTAGTAGTAGTAGTAGTAGTAGCTTTATTTATCCATAGATCTCTTTTTACAAGGATATAGGACATGTTAAACTATTTACAAGATTAGACCAATTTAAAATAAGCAAATTCATGTACACATGCATAGAACCTGGGGAGTCAATGATGAACATACTGCAAAGAAATTGTAAGAGACAATCATTAGATTTACTCCTTGTATACAATACTTTTTATTACAAATAACTTATTAAATAATGTAATGCCACACTGTTCACTCATATGGCACTATCAGTCACTGCACACATTGTTTCACAACACTTCACTCACTACACACACACACACACACACACACACACACACACACACACACACTGGTGATCTCTGAGCCATTTCGGAAGAGGTGTTAGTATTGTGCAATGCATAGCTTGGGTGTAAGTTTTCCTAGAAAAGGAAAAAAGAAGGAAAGAAACATAGTGCGAAGGTGTTACGTGGAACGTTGGATGTTTTATAATCATTATTATTATTTATTTGTACAACATTTTTTGCCAAACCCCTACTCTGTTTTATCTAAGTAATCCTTCAGTGTATAAAATGTATTGCATAACAGGTACTTTTTAGCTGCCTTTTTAAATAAGTGTATTTTTGCAATTTATTTTATCTGTTTTGGTAATTTATTGTAGTTTTATTCCTTGGTAGAAAATGCTGTTTTGAGTTTTTATGTTCATTTTTTCTTGGCAAATGTAAGTTGAGTCTAACAGTTACATGGCCATGGACAGAACTGTTTGTGCAGTAATTGCCAATGTTATTTTTTATGTGTACAACTGACTGGTCAATGTATTCACATGGAGCAGTTAAAATCCACAGTGTTTTGAACATATCTTTACAATGAGCTTGACTCTTATGGCTCTTATCTGGAGTTTGAAAATTGTATTCATATTTTGTGCATTTGTTCCCCAAAAAAGAATGCCATAGCTAAGAATTGAGTGTACATATGAGTAGTATGTAACTAAAAGACACTGCATGCTACTCACTGATGACAGGACTCTAAGGGCATAACACGCTGACGAAATTCAGTTTGCAAGTACCTTCGTGTGTTCACACCACTTCAACTGAGGATCAGTATTCATTCCTAGAAATTTTGCATTTGTTACACAGTTCATAGTGGTACCATCTACATTTAATTTAACATTGTCATCTTCCCTCTTCAAACTGACATTCATGGCATTAGTTTTATTCACTGCTTATTGACCAATCATAAACTTCCTTGAGAGCTTCATTTGCTTTCTCTGCTAAGAGTTCTCTTGCTTTCTCAGTGGCTACAATATTTCTGTCATCAGCAAAAAGAGAATGTTTTTACAATAACACTGCTGGAAAAGTTATTTATGTATCTCAGGAATAGTACTGGTCCTCATATGCTATCTTGCAGAACCCCTATATTAATGTATTTTGGTTCTGATAAGTGTTCTGCTAAATGTTTAGTTAGATCTATTTGAAGTATGTGTTATCTCTAATATTTGTACCCTATCTGCTAGGTATGATCGAAACCAGTAATTACCTATTCCTCTTATTCCTAATGCTTCTAATTTATTGAACGGAATCTTCTGGCCAACTGTATCAAAGGCCTTAGAAAGTTCCAAAAATATGCCTGTGACACACGTATCTTTTTCAGGAGCATCAAGTTCAACCTTTGTGAATTCTACTATGGCTGACTCCGTATTTTTGCCACTTCAGAAACCAAACTGTGATTTGCTTAAAAGATTGTATTTATTCAGGTAATTCATTGATCTGTCTATCATAATTGCTTCTATTATTTTTGAGAATGGTGGATCAGGAGAATGGGCCTGTAATTTTCTAAGTCTTCTGCATTACCTTTCTTAAGCAAAGGTACAACTCTTTCCAGTTTTAACTGCTCTGGAAATGTTCCTGATGCAAAGGATTCATTTATTATATTCGTTAAGGAGCCTTGTATAATCTCTATGCATTGTTTCAGTACACACATTGATACTTCATCTAAGCCGACTCACTTTTTATTTTTTAGCTTTTGAACAGTTTTATTGACTTCATTCTCTCTGGTTGCAAGTAACATAGTTGCATTTAGTGCAACATTATTTACAGGTGTTATATTTGTTTTGAGGTATTTTTGCTGTAAATTCTCTGCAATACTTGAAAAATGCTCATTTACATAGTTTGCTAAGTGTTGTGGATCATTTATTACCTTATGTTATTCTGCATTTCTTTGCCTTTTCTCATTTCCTTTTTTATAACATCCCAGACTGCTTTGGTTTTATTCTCTGCATTATACATTATTTTGTCATTAAATGACTTTTTTGCAGCAATTAGCACCTTCCTACAGATCTTTTTGTATCTATGATATAAATTTAAGAATTCTGAAAAATTGCAGCTCTTTTTCATGGAACTGAGGTAGTTAAGTGTTTCGGAGGACTTTTTAATACCTGCTGTTATCCATCTGTTTTTGTGAGATGTTGATACAGACATGCATACTTTTGGATATGCTTTTCAAGGTTCAGTTTAAATAATGTGGAGAATGTAGAGAATTTCATATTCACATTGGTTTCCTTATACACTTCAGCCCAGCTTTGGTTTGCTAGTTCCTTTGAAAAATCTTTTATTTTGATTTCTGATAGGTGTCATTTGTAAACTTGTAGTTTAGGGAATGTTTCGATGCCTGATTTTACAGTTTTTACTGTTGTTATGTGACAGAGATGGTCTGATAGAGATCTTTTACAGCTACATCACATTTATCCCTGTCCATATTAGTGATCACATGGTAACTTACTGGTGCAGTCATTGTAGTAACCCTTGTTGCACTGTTGACCAATAGGGACATTCCAAAACTTTCAAGGATATTTATGAGAGTGCTACTGGATTCATTTATGTTGTTAGTGTTGATGTCAATGTCCCCACACAGAATTATGATGACCTTTGTACTTGAGACTTTATCTAGAACTTCCGTTAATTTATTGAAAAAAGTGTGCATACTACCACTGGGAGATCTATACACATATAAAATGATTAATTTCTTCGTGATATCAAGCCCTGTCAAGATATTGAGTATCTTTGGTTGGAATTTAAAGGTATTCTCCACCATGTGATAGAGAAGTATGTGGTTCAAATGGCTCTGAGCACTATGGGACTTAACTTATGAGGTCATCAGTCCCCTAGAACTTAGAAATACTTAAACCTAACTAACCTAAGGACATCACACACATCCATGCCCGAGGCAGGATATGAACCTGCGACCATAGAGGTCGCGCGGTTGCAGACTGTAACGCCTAGAACCGCTCGGCCTCTCCGGCCAGCTAGAGAAGTATGTGCCTAGCAAAATTATAGGGGAGGGAAAGGATCCACCTTGGTCCAACAAACATATTAGGAAGTTGCTGAGAAAGCAGAGAATTTTGCACAGTCATTTTAAATGTAGTCAGTGCCCCGCTGACAAACAGGAATTATACTAAATGAAAGCATCTGTCAAAAGGTCAATGAGAGATTCTGTTAACGAATTTAAAAGCAATATTTTGTCTGCAGATTCTAAAAATAACCCCAAAAAATTTTGGTCGTACGTAAGACGCTACAAATAATTCAATACCTTCTCTCCCAGACAGTATGGGTAACGTAACGGATGATGATAAACAGAAGGCGAAAATTCTAAACCTAGCTTTCAAAAACTCGTTTACGATAGAGGACTGCAGCACCATTCCCCCTTTCATTTCTCGAACAAACACAAGGATAGCTGACATTGTGTTTAATGTATGTGGGATTGTAAAACAGTTAAGATCCTTAGACGCCAGGAAGGCATCTGGCCTAGACGGTTAATCCTGTAAGATTGTATGTTGACTATGCTACAAATATAGCAGCATTCTTATCCATCATCTATCAGAAATCAGTGGAACAGCGGAAAGTTCCACGGGACTGGAACAAGGCCCAGGTCATAGCAATCTATAAAAGGGGTAGAAAATCAGTTGCACATAATTACCGGCCAATTTCACTGACATCGATTTGTTGTAGAATCATGGAACATATTTTGTGTTCAGACATAATGACCTTTCTACGCTCTGAGAAACTCATCTGCAGAAACCAGCACGGTTTTTGCAAATAGCGGTCATGCGAGACACAGGTGGCCCTCTTTGTGCATGATACACAATAGGCTCTAGATACTGGCTCCCAGGTTGATGCCATATCCCTCGTCTTTCGAAAGGCGTTTGATTCAGTTCTGCACTGTCGCTTGCTCCAAAAAGTGCGCGCTTATGGTCTGTCCGGTGACATATGCGGTTGGACAGAAAGTTTTCTAACAGACAGTTAGCAGTATGTCATCCGGAATGAGGAGACTTCAACAGAAACAGGCGTAACATCTGGTGTGCCGCAGGGCAGCGTAATAGGTCCGCTGCTTTTTACGATTTACATAAACGCTCTGGTTGGTGGTATTGACAGCGGCATGACTGTTCGCCGATGGTGATATAGGCTACAGGAAAGTAGTATTAAGCGAAAATTGTGAACAAATCAACAAGGATTTGGAAATGTGTGGTAAGGACTTATGGGACCAAACTGATTAAGGTCATCGGTCCCTAAGCTTACGCATTACTTAATTTCACTTTAACGTACTTACCCTAAGGACAACTCACACACCCATGCCCGAGGGAGGACTCGAAGCTCCGACAGGTGCAGCCGCGCGGACTGTGACAAGACGCCTCAGACTGAATGAGGATTTTTAGAAAATAAATGCGTGGTACAATGACTGGCAGTTATCTATCAATATTAGTAAGTGTAACCTACTGCGTATAACAAAGCGAAGATCCCCATTAATGTACGAGTACAAAATAAATGCTCAGTCTTTGGAAGCGGTATCTGGGTGTGACTCTTCGAAATGATCTCAAATGGAACGATCAGATTACACAAGTGACGGGTAAGGCAAACTCTAGATTGTGGTTTATTGGTAGAATCCTGAAGCGATGCAGTCCTTCAACAATGGAAATTGCTTGCAATACTTTAGTTCGTCCAGTCTTAGAGTATTGTTCGTCTGTATGGGACCCTTACCAGTTGGGTCTGATTCAAGAGATTGAGAAGGTCCAAAGAAGAGCGGCAAGATTCGTGACTGGTACATTTAGCCATCGTGAGAGCGTTACAAATCTCATAGAAAGTTTGAAGTGGGACACACTTGCAGATAGATGACGCGCTAAACGGAAGGGTCTGCTCACTAAATTCCGAAATCCGATTTTCGCCGAGGATGTAGAGCATATATTATTACCACCAACATTAAAGCCGCGTAATGATCAGCATTCAAAGATAAGGGAAATTAAAGCTTGTACTGAGGCGTTCAGACAGTCGTTTTTCCCTCACGCGATCCGCGAGTGGAACAGAGGGAGGATATGACTTTGGCGCGAATTGTGCCCTCCGCCACACACCGCTTGGTGGCTAGCGGAGTATATATGTAGATATGTAGAAGCGAGAACGCTACTACCGTAGGTACAACCACAACGGAGGGGTATCTGTTGAGAGGCCAGACAAACGTGTAGTTCCTGAAGAGGGGCAACAGTCTGGATGATTGACTGATCTGGCCTTGTAACAATAACCAAAACGGCCTTGCTGTGCTGGTACTGCGAACGGCTGAAAGCAAGGGGAAACTACGGCCGTAATTTTTCCCGAGGGCATGCAGCTTTACTGTAGGATTAAATGATGATGGCGTCCTCTTGGGTAAAATATTCCGGAGGTAAAATAGTCCCCCATTCGGATCTCCGGGCGGGGACTACTCAAGAGGATGTCGTTATCAGGAGAAAGAAAACTGGTGTTCTACGGATCGGAGCGTGGAATGTCAGATCCCTTAATCTGGCAGGTAGGTTAGAAAATTTAAAAAGGGAAATGGATAGGTTAAAGTTAGATATAGTGGGAATTAGTGAAGTTCGGTGGCAGGAGGAACAAGACTTCTGGTCAGGTGACTACAGGGTTATAAACACAAAGTCAAATAGGGGGAATGCAGGAGTAGGTTTAATAATGAATAGGAAAATAGGAATGCGGGTAAGCTACTACAAACAGCATAGTGAACGCATTATTGTGGCCAAGACAGATACGAAGCCCACACCTACTACAGTAGTACAAGTTTATATGCCAACTAGCTCTGCAGATGACGAAGAGATTGAAGAAATGTATGATGAAATAAAAGAAATTATTCAGATAGTGAAGGGAGACGAAAATTTAATAGTCATGGGTGACTGGAATTCGAGTGTAGGAAAAGGGAGAGAAGGAAACGTAGTAGGTGAATATGGATTGGGGCTAAGAAATGAAAGAGGAAGCCGCCTGATAGAATTTTGCACAGAGCACAACTTAATCATAGCTAACACTTGGTTTAAGAATCATGATAGAAGGTTGTATACATGGAAGAACCCTGGAGATACTAAAAGGTATCAGATAGATTATATAATGGTAAGACAGAGATTTAGGAACCAGGTTTTAAATTGTAAGACATTTCCAGGGGCAGATGTGGACTCTGACCACAATCTATTGGTTATGACCTGTAGATTAAAACTGAAGAAACTGCAAAAAGGTGGGAATTTAAGGAGATGGGACCTGGATAAACTGAAAGAACCAGAGGTTGTACAGAGTTTCAGGGAGAGCATAAGGGAACAATTGAAAGGAATGGGGGAAAGAAATACAGTAGAAGAAGAATGGGTAGCTCTGAGGGATGAAGTAGTAAAGGCAGCAGAGGATCAAGTAGGTAAAAAGAAGAGGGTTAATAGAAATCCTTGGGTAACAGAAGAAATATTGAATTTAATTGATGAAAGGAGAAAATATAAAAATGCAGTAAATGAAGCAGGCAGAAAGGAATACAAACGTCTCAAAAATGAGATCGACAGGAAGTGCAAAATGGCTAAGCAGATATGGCTAGAGGACAAATGTAAGGATGTAGAGGCTTATCTCACTAGGGGTAAGATAGATACTGCCTACAGGAAAATTAAAGAGACCTTTGGAGATAAGAGAACCACATGTATGAGCATCAAGAGCTCAGATGGAAACCCAGTTCTAAGCAAAGAAGGGAAAGCAGAAAGGTGGAAGGAGTATATAGAGGGTCTATACAAGAGCGATGCACTTGAGGACAATATTATGGAAATGGAAGAGGATGTAGATGAAGATGAAATGGGAGATACGATACTGCGTGAAGAGTTTGACAGAGCACTGAAAGACCTGAGTCGAAACAAGGCCCCCGGAGTAGACAACATTCCATTGGAACTACTGACGGCCTTGGGAGAGCCAGTCCTGACAAAACTCTACCACCTGGTGAGCAAGATGTATGAAACAGGCGAAATACCCTCAGACTTCAAGAAGAATATAATAATTCCAATCCCAAAGAAAGCAGGTGTTGACAGATGTGAAAATTACCGAACAATCAGTTTAATAAGCCACAGCTGCAAAGTACTAACACGAATTCTTTACAGACGAATGGAAAAACTAGTAGAAGCCGGCCTCGGGGAAGGATTGGATTCCGTAGAAATACTGGAACACGTGAGGCAATACTGACCTTACGACTTATCTTAGAAGAAAGATTAAGGAAAGGCAAACCTACGTTTCTAGCATTTGTAGACTTAGAGAAAGCTTTTGATAATGTTGACTGGAATACTCTCTTTCAAATTCTAAAGGTGGCAGGGGTAAAATACAGGTAGCGAAAGGCTATTTACAACTTGTACAGAAACCAGATGGCAGTTATAAGAGTCGAGGGACATGAAAGGGAAGCAGTGGTTGGGAAGGGAGTAAGACAGGGTTGTAACCTCTCCCCGATGTTATTCAATCTCTATATTGAGCAAGCAGTAAAGAAAACAAAAGAAAAATTTGGAGTAGGTATTAAAATCCATGGAGAAGACATAAAAACTTTGAGGTTCGTCGATGACATTGTAATTCTGTCAGAGACAGCAAAGGACTTGGAAGAGCAGTTGAACGGAATGGATGGTGTCTTGAAGGGAGGATATAAGATGAACATCAACAAAAGCAAAACGAGGATAATGGAATGTAGTCGAATTGAATCGGGTGATGCTGAGGGTATTAGATTAGGAAATGAGACACTTAAAGTAGTAAAGGAGTTTTGCTATTTGGGGAGCAAAATAACTGATGATGGATGAAGTAGAGAGGATATAAAATGTAGACTGGCAATGGCTAGGAAAACGTTTCTGAAGAAGAGAAATTTGTTAACATCGAGTATAGATTTAAGTGTCAGGAAGTCATTTCTGAAAGTATTTGTATGGAGTGTAGCCATGTATGGAAGTGAAACATGGATGGTAAATAGTTTGGACAAGAAGAGAATAGAAGCTTTTGAAATGTGGTGCTACAGAAGAATGCTGAAGATTAGATGGGTAGATCACATAACTAATGAGGAAGTATTGAATAGGATTGGGGAGAAGAGAAGTTTGTTCCGAGGCTCGTCTGTGTTTTGAAGGCACAACTTGACCAGAAGAAGGGATCGGTTGGTAGGACATGTTCTGAGGCATCAAGAAATCACCAATTTAGTATTGGAGGGCAGCGTGGAGGGTAAAAATCATAGGGGGAGACCAAGAGATGAATACACTAAGCAGATTCAGAAGGATGTAGGTTGCAGTAGGTACTGGGAGATGAAGAATTTTGCACAGGATAGAGTAGCATGGAGAGCTGCATCAAACCAGTCTCAGGACTGAAGACCACAACAACATATATATATATATATATATATATATATATATATATATATATATATATATATATATATATATATATATAAGGCAGTCGTGTTAATCAAATTTGTATTACTTCTGCTGGCTCATAAGGAATGCCTAAGAATTGATTTCTGTCAACCATCTCCTTGAAATACTGTATTTGGTCCCACTACCTTGAATCTTCATAATATCCCTTCATCAGCATCCCTGGTTTAACTTGATCTTGTTTTGCTTCCAACCAGTACTCATGAAGGACAGTGCATTTGAGTTCTTAATATGCCTTACATTCTCCTGCAATCATTCTCATTCTCACTGGTGCCTGTTCTCTAAATGCAAGCAAATGAAATTAATCTTCAAAAAATGTGGCCACAATCTCGGTAAAGCTTCTTGGAACTGCTCAATCCAAATTTTTGTGTGCAAGCAGTTTGATGCATCCCGAAACATGGGTAGTTTTTGACTGATACAAACGGTCTTTTGATTTCTTCTTAGTCCATAGCACCCAACCAGGTATCGACAGTTTCACTGGTGACTACTGGTGGAGTTGAATATGTCAGTACACCCTTAATGCAACATAACCTGTCTGTCGGCTCTCTTAGTTCCTGTTCCTACCAGTCTTTCTCTCCTTTGCTTTGGTTTGTCATATTTTCTCTTTCACTACTGCTCTCCTTCTCTTTCATTAGTGGAGCCAATGATTCTCTACTCCTTCGATTAATGTTAACCTGCATCTACTTGAACTGTACCCAATCCCCAATATGTTCATGCTTTTGTAGGCTTACTGGTCTTAGCGGGATCTGAACACAGAGTCGGTGCCTCACGATCTTAAGAGAAGCCCTAAACTTTTTCTTCGCATTCCACTTTCTAAGGTGTTATCTTAACATTATCTTAGCAGCCCACATTTTTGTGGTGAATTTTGCCAATCTGCAGTTTTTCCAACAATAGCAGTACTTCCATGACTCTGCCAAAAGAGGCACGCATCCCCCGACCAGACACAGCTTTCTAAAACAGTGTTTGACGTATCAGCACAACCGTGGGGTACAATCTGTACTGCGTGACTTCGGGGGTCCGGTGCCAAGGCGGCTTCCCTTCATGCACTGTCTGGACTGACTGTCTGGCATGGTCCTTCGCACGTGTGCAGGTGGCAGCTCTGCGAATACAGCTGGGGGCTGGTTCTCTGTCGATTTTATTGCTCTACAGCGGAGACCCATTGTCCATAGCCATGTGCAACATGCGTTAACAGTGGCTTCTTATTTAGGCGTACGTGTATTTCAACATAGGAAATTGTAATTTAAGTAGTTAAGTAGTGGAAATCACTGCTACAGGTTCATATCTCATTTTCTGGTTTTACACTTATGCGCCAAATAATCTGGTATAGGCAATCGTATTCAGATACAGAGATATACAGGGTGGTCGGAAACTCCCGTTACAGACTTCTAGGACTTGTAGAGGGGAGTGAGTACATCGTATTTTGAATAGGAACCCACGTCCGGAAACGCCATCCAACGAGACTACAGAGTGTGGAAGTAATAGGCGCGGGTATCTGTAAATGTACGTACACACGGGGTGATTCCGTGATGATGTTACATACTTTCTAGGATGATGGAGAACGACAAATGTATTAATTTGAAGTAAGGAGCCCTGTACCGGAAACGAACGAGTCGAAAGTCATAAACGAAAACCGTTCTGATACCTCTGACAGTTGAATACATGTACCGGTTCTTGTGTTGCGAAGAGTGTAGGGTTGGTAACTTTCCGTGGTGGTAGTGCAGACAAAAACGAAAAAAAAGTCCAATAAACGTGGGCTCTAAAGTGCGTACCTTAACCGCTAGAACACTTGCTCAGTAGAGGAGATGTGTTTCACATTAGCGAAGATGAACGAATGGTCATAGCTCCTCAGATATGCAACTTAGAGCCCACGTTTCTTCGACATTTGTTTCTCGTTTTTGTCCACACTACCACCACTGAAAGTTACCAACCCTACACTCTTCGCAACACAAGAGCCGGTGCATGTATTCAACTGTCAGAGGTATCAGAACGGTTTTCGTTTATAACTTTCGACTCGTTCGTTTCCGGTACAGGGATCCTTACTTTAGATCAATACATTTATCGTCCTTCATCATCCTAGAAAGTCTGTAACATCATCACGGAATCACCCCGTTTGCACGTACAGTCGTACTCAAAAGTATTCGAACGACCTGAACTGCATTTCGCCTGATTCGCATGCAACCGGCATAACGCGGCTGTCTAGCAGGTACTATAATCGCTCCTTGGTACAGTCGTTTGACTATTGAAAATGCTTCCAACATGTCACTACTAGAAAACACTGCTCTGTATCGCAGTAACTCAAGGTGTAAAGTAATACCACGATGCTTCAAATATCAGGGAACACTTTATCACAGATAAGATTGTCCTTAAGGCTTGTAAGCTCACATTTATTACAATAAATGACATACCTGAAATGTTACCACTCTCATTATTACGTCAGATAGGTAATGCACGTAGTAAGTTCGTCGTATTCATGATTTCCTCTTCAAAGTAACATACAGTACTTATTATTTAACACAAAATGAAATTAAAAATATAAGTTATCCACGAGCAGCTAGTTGAAAATATGTATGAACTTCAAATGACACGACGAACGGTCTCGTTCTGCATACGGATTCAAACCCAGGTCAGGCAGACTAAGCAAAGATTTCGTGACTGACGCAAACTAACAGTCATTCCTGATTAGGGATACAGAGAGTGATATACCTCGATTTTAGACAGTATCAGTTAGCAAATATCAACTTTAAATTACATAACACAAACATTTTTAACGGACGCGAATTCCTACCCAGCATCTATTGTCCCTTTTAACGAACTACGAGAGATGTTAAATATTGCTTCTTCACAAGTAACTTACTCGATGGGCCGTGAGAGGCAAAGCTTTGTGTTGGACAGGGATTAGAACCCAGAACTTAATCGGATTGATATCGAAGCACAACCAACTGTGGCATATCGGATTTTCTCGGCAGTAGCTAGATGTTTTAACTGAAATGACGAGACAAAACATTAATTTTTTTAGATGTTTTAACTGAAATGACGAGACGAAACATTAATTTTTTTCCTTTGCAGGACTCCAACCCGGCACCTATCGCTGTTATATTCTAGAGAAAACGAACGTTAAATATGGGTTTGTTGCACCAGCAGCGACATGTGAGCATGTTTGAACTAGAAATAATGTGACGATGAGTACAGTGCTCACTGGGAATAGAGCCCCACACATATCGTCGTTGACTACACACAAAGAGACGTCAGCTACCGAATTTTTCTCCACCAGCAGCTCGGAATAACATCTTGAACTTACAGGGATCTTGCAAATAGTTCTGTGTCCCACTGGGAGTCAAAAACGTCAGATATCGTTAGTGTTGACAACGAATGAAAAAACATTAAAAATCAAAATTATTATCCACCAGCAGATAGCTGTTCTCATGTTAGAGCTAGATAATACATAATGAAATTTTTAGTGCCGGGCCAGGATTCGAACCCATTCACGCGTAATATGTGGAGATGTTGAGGAATCTGCAGTTTTGAACAAACAACAAATTGTAGCCGAGCTGTATTGTCACGAAGAGATCAAATTCCGCGTTAAGGGCGATGTGAGTTGCATTCTCAGTTCAGAACCAATTTTATCGACATACAGAAGCTCAGATAAAAGATGGAATAAGTATCCTGTGACCCTACATAGCGTTTGTTTCGTCACTAGAAATAAATAACTAGTATAAGAAAGGTTACTGGTGATAGAGTTTCTACTACGGTCGCAGGTTCGAATCCTGCCTCGGGCATGGGTGTGTGTGATGTCCTTAGGTTAGTTAGGTTTAAGTAGTTCTAAGTTCTAGGGGACTTATGACCTAAGATGTTGAGTGCCATAGTGCTCAGAGCCATTTGAACCATTTTTGATAGAGTTTCTACATGTCGCCACTCCAGACTTTATTGTGGTTCAACCTGACGTCTACTTGGCAGAGAAGGAATATCATCTTTAATGTGAATTTCAAACCACACTGCCATTATATCTTCTTCACTCGGTGTAGACAGAAGAGAATGGAATCTTTCTCTACCTATTTAAAATTATTGACAGAAGTGTGAATCTAACCCAAACCATAGGTATAAGAACCTATCATCAGTCCAACGGACCACCAAATCCTCTTTTCTGTGCCTCATTTTTCTATAGTAAATTGCAGCATGTTCAGTAAATTCATTTACTTGGTTGACCGAATCACTATGAACTAGCTTCTTCGGCTACCCAGTGCATACATTCGACTCTATTATGTAATCACCGAAATAAAATCACGTAACTGCCACCTACACAGAATGGCCAACAGTGTATGATGCAGAAATTTAAATATGAAGTGTTCCTTTCCACTTCAGCCATTCTATGTGTTTGTAAGAAAAGTCGTGCAGTGCAAAAGAAAAACTGTAACTGTTTCTCTCAGAAGTCTATACCCAACCAATTTGCGTTATATCGCAGCGCTGTGGTATGCAGTGTGCACCATGGATGAGATGTCGCGAGTTCGAGTACATTTACTGCTAAATTCTCTTAAAACTCAATTCTGCTGTCTGCTGAAGTTACCTATCTAATGGAACTTTGAACATAATTCCCTTCACTTCTCAACCCAAAATAGTCGCATGTGGAAAAAGGGCTAACTTCTGTGACATTTTGTTCTTTTCAGGTTTAATAGACAGCCAGGCAGCAGATCCATCTCGAAGCTTTTGTATTATGTATGGGGAGAGCGCATCGTGCCCAAATACGTCAGAAAAGTATTTTCTACATTAGCTGTCGTGTGGTAGTGGCATTTTATTCTTCTTCAAACATTGTTTGACAGCTTTAACTCAGAACAAGTTTTCTGCATGCATGTAATCAATAAACGCATGTGCATTGTCAGACTGTTATAGATAACATCAGAGAATTCGCATATATCGTTGATGATTAATTTTGCTCTCATGTTTACTATTGTTTCAACAGCACTAAAGGAAACCTTACGAAAATTGTGCACTGTATTATAAGAAATGAAATAAAACTATCCACGATAACCTTACGACGAAAGTGTGTTTTAATAAAACTGAGTATCTGTACACAAGCATGCCTCTATCGACACGAATTAGTAAAATACTACTCACTTAGATTTTGATTGGGTCTGTGTTTAATTGATATGTTGTGTCATACTCAAGAGGTATGCAAATGTGGCATTTCATAAATATAGTTATGTATTTCTAGAAACCCAAAATATGCTTTTCAGCAGCGGAAAGAGGCGTTACCTCTTGTGCAGCATTGTAAGTTTTTCACCATTGCACTATGAGCCGAAAGTATTTTCTTGCGATTTCCTTATTGATGTTTGATCTGACTGCTTGTAGCTCTTTCACAGAAGGGATAATAACGTTGAAGTCAGTGAGACTAGAACTGCGAACCAAAACAGACGTTTTTTCATAGGTGAGCACATTACCACAGAGCTGGCGAAGAGGTATGTGTCTTAGCTTCCTCTTATGAGGTCAATAGTACTAGAACTCATCAACCGCTATTTAAAGCACGAGATTAGTTGCAATTTCCACCAGCAACGACTTTCCTGGGCTGGAAACCGTAAGTTTACAATCTTTTGTTACACCTCAAGCGATAATAACTGAGATTACTCAATGGAAATGACAGGTAAAATCAAGTGAACTTTGAGGCTTAATTCCGTGCACACAAGGAAGTAACAAATCGATCACAGAGTTGCCAAACATACGTTGCCTTGTTGCCAAATCTCAGTTACAGTACCAGCAGGAAGAAGACGAACCGGTGTGATCCTACACTTCCCAAGTGGCCATAGCTAGTGTCTCTTAAGTCGCAGCTGCTATGGCCTGGAATACGTAATGCGTCTGATTCGCATTTCTGTAACTAGGTTTAGGGACTGGAGCGTAGTTACTAATAATACTCAGAATTGACTGCAAACTAAGCATAATAAATCAGTAACTCTCATAGTTGTTTTTATATTTCTTTCGTAAATGTACTCAAAATTAAGAAACTCATTCACGGGCGTTTTCGTGCCTCGCCGATAGTCGAGCACAACAAACAAATAAAAATAAAAAAGAATGTGTGCGTGTGTGTGTGTGTGTGACAGAGAGAGAGAGAAATAAAAAAGAATGAGAGAGAGAGTGTGTGTAAAACATTGTTGCAAAGAAATTGAATCATGGTATGTAAAGAAATCTATCATTTAAAATGACATGTTCCACATCATTACAAAATGTCGTATTCATGATCTATGGAACAAGAATTAATGTAATCTAATCTAATAACATCATATTGATGACTAGCCATGAAGAGTCATGAATTACCGAAACTTTTGCCAATACCAGTAACCAAATCTAAACTTGAAAATAAAAGACGACAATTTTTGTAATAAACCGGGACTCCTATCAAGACCCTTTCGTCCCTGTTAGCTAACCACGAAAGACGCCTGATATACCTCCATTCTGAAGTAACAATGTGTGCATGCATTTAAAGATGAAGTGCATGATGTTAAGTTCTGTGACGGAGACACGAACCCAACACGTAATCGGATTGTTAACTAAGAAAAATCAAATGTTATGTATCGGTTTTTCTTACGAGCTGCTAGGTGTTTGAATCTAAAATAAGGATACAAGCTTTTGTGCCTAAGCGACAATCTAACTGCACACCTACCGTGCATCCTCGAATATAGCTTAAGTATCAATTGCTTACTCACCAGCAGTAAGATGTGTGCGTGTTTGACCACAAATAACGACACCTATTGCGATTGTTGGCAACACATGAACAGACATTTAAAATGCACGTTAATTTTCACTAGCAGGTGGGTGTGCACTTGATAGGGCTTGAAATGAAATTATGAATATTTTTGTACTGGATCCTTTGGAGGAGACCTAGAGAAGATTGCAGTCTTGGGAAAAGGAACGAAATGATTGAACTATACTGTTCTGAGAGATTCAGATCCTCGAAAGAGGAGATACGAATTCGAATCACAGTCCAGCACCAAATATTTCAACGTCTCTAGTTCAATCAAGTACAAGTAAAACAAGAGACCTGTTCCTTTAAATGGCTATCGGTTCATCAAATAAAATAAAATTTTCTAATGTACGTAAGTTTACTGGCGACTGTATTTCTGTTTGCCATGACTATATCATTTCCCAACATAAACCGTCTCTGCCCAGTTGGTAATGAAGGAACGTGATGGTTAATGCGGATTATGGATTATAACGTCTTTCTCTTGAGGTTACCAGAGGTAAAATACATATGTTTCTGCCTCTTAAAAGTAAATTCCCGAACCCAGGCAGTGCACCTTGTAGTGCTACAACGATGAAAATTAATATTACGACGATGTCAAACCTTGTTTTTATGATTTAAAGATGTATTCATGATATTAAAAATGTAATTATAATTTTATTATTTTCATTTTTGTGCTCAGTGTATCAAAGACTTTCTAGTGCACGGAATAAATTAGCATTGGTTGTACTACGTAACTATATATGATTGTTAAGGGTTAAGCATGTAATAATTCGATGTAAGACATTTTGTTGAGTCTGAATGTTGTTCTCGTACTGGTCAGTGTTGTTGTTGTTGTGGTCTTCAGTCCTAAGACTGGTTTGATGCAGCTCTCCATGCTACTCTGTCTTGCGCAAGCTTCATCATCTCCCAGTACCTACTGCAACCTACATCCATCTGAATCTGGTTGGTGTATTCATCTCTTTGTCTCCCTCTACGATTTTTTACCCTCCATGCTGCCCTCCAATACTAAATTGGTGATCCCTTGGTGCCTCAGAACATGTCCTACCAACCGATCCCTTCTTCTAGTCAAGTTGTGCCACAAGCTCCTCTTCTCCCCAATTCTATTCAATAGCTCCTGATCAGTTATGTGATCTACCCATCTAATCTTCAGCATTCTTCTGTAGCACCACATTTCGAAAGCTTCTATTCTCTTCTTGTCAAAACTATTTATCGTCCATGTTTCACTTCCATACATGGCTACACTCCATACAAATACTTTCAGAAACGACTTCCTGACACTTAAATCTATACTCGATGTTAACAAATTTAGCTTCTTCAGAAACGCTTTCCTTGCCACTGCCAGTCTACATTTTATATCCTCTCTACTTCGACCATCATCAGTTATTTTGCTCCCCAAATAGCAAAACTCCTTTACTACTTTAAGTGTCTCGTTTCCTAATCTAATACCGTCAACATCACCAGACTTAATTCGACTTCATTCCATTATCCTCGTTTTGCTTTTGTTGATGTTCATCTTATATCCTTCCTTCAAGACACTATCCATTCCGTTCAACTGCTCTTCCAAGTCCTTTGCTGTCTCTGACAGAATTACAATGTCATCGGCGAACCTCAAAGTTTTTATTTCTTCTCCATGGATTTTAATACCTACTCCGAATTTTTCTTTTGTTTCCTTCACTGCTTGCTCAATATACAGATTGAATAACATCAGGGAGAGGCTACAACCCTGTCTCAGTCCCTTCCCAACCACTGCTTCCCTTTCATGCCCCTCAATTCTTATAACTGCCATTTGGTTTCTGTACAAATTGTAAATAGCCTTTCGCTCCCTGTATTTTACACCTGCCACCTTCAGAATTTGAAAGAGAGTATTCCAGTCAACATTGTCAAAAGCTTTCTCTAAGTGTACAAATGCTAGAAACGTACGTTTGCCTTTCCTTAATCTTTCTTCTAAGGTAAGCCGTAGGGTCAGTATTGCCTCACGTGTTCCAATATTTCTACGGAATCCAAACTGATCTTCCCGAAGGCCGCGTTAGTATTTTGCAGCCGTGACTTATTAAACTGATAGTTCGGTAATTTTCACAACTGTTAACACCTGCTTTCTTTGGGATTGGAATTATTATATTCTTCTTGAAGTCTGAGGGTATTTCGCCTGTCTCATACAACTTGTTCACCAGATGGTACAGTTTTGTCAGGACTGGCTCTCCCAAGGCTGTCAGTAGTTCTAATGGAATGTTGTCTACTCCAGGGGCCTTGTTTCGACTCAGGTCTTTCAGTGCTCTGTCAAACTCTTCACGCAGTATCATATCTCCCATTTCATCTTCATCTACATCCTCTTCCATTTCCATAATATTGTCCTCAAGTACATCGCCCTTGTATAGACCCTCTATATACTCCTTCCACCTTTCTGATTTCCCTTCTTTGCTTAGAACTGGGTTTCCATCTGAGCTCTTGATGTTCATACAAGTGGTTCTCTTATCTCCAAAGGTCTCTTTAATTTTCCTGTAGGTAGTATCTATCTTATCCCTAGTGAGATAAGCGTCTTCATCCTTACATTTGTCCTCTAGCCATCCATGCTTAGCCGTTTTGCACTTCCTGTCGATCTCATTTTTGAGACGTTTGTATTCCTTTTTGCCTGCTTCATTTACTGCATTTTTATATTTTCTCCTTTCATCAATTAAATTCAATATTTCTTCTGTTACCAAAGGATTTCTACTAGCCCTCGTCTTTTTACCTACTTGATCCTCTGCTGCCTTCACTACTTCATCCCTCAAAGCTACCCATTCTTCTTCTACTTTATTTCTTTCCCCCATTCCTGCCATTTGTTCCCTTACGCTCTTCCTGAAACTCTGTACAACCTCTGGTTTAGTCAGTTTATCCAGGTCCCATCTCCTTAAATTCCCACCTTTTTGCAGTTTCTTCAGTTTTAATCTAGGAAAAGTTCCTTAATCGATGTGAAGGTATAAAGGCTGTTAAAAGGAGAAAGAGAGAGAGAGAAGGAAAATACAAGTTATTCAAAACAAATATCTCTAAAGTGTAACGTCTTGTGATTTCCTATAACTAAAAATTGCAAGGTCTAATCTGAGCCAGTCCTGAATAACAGCGAAGAACATTTATGTTCTCATATATTTTCTTCGTCTGATCACGGTTGTGATTCGCATGTTTCGTTTTGCTACGCGACGTGTTATGAATATTTTCATTATACGTGCAAAAGTGCACACAGCTTTAATCGAACCTGCGTCTTTCGGAAACGATAACTTTTAATCAGTACAATTACGCGAATACCGTCTAAATCGCAACCGAGATCGCAAAAGTGTTTCCTGGACAAAATAATTCTTATAAAATGTGTATTCTCCAAAGCGAGCAGCATTGCACTATCGCTGACTCGCAACAATTGAAAGAGTAAAAACAGTACTTAAATAAAATTGCCACCTTTTAATAATAATTATTATTATCCCATTAAATAAACAAATAGCAATTCAGTGGTTATCCAATCAATAAACAGAGAGGGCGTAGTGTCACGGTCGCCACAGAATTGCCCTCTCTGTTTATTGATTGGATAGCCACTGCCACTGAATTGCTGTTTATTTATTTAATGGGATAATAATAATTATTAAAAGGTGGCAATTTTATTTAAGCACTGTTTTTACTCTTTCGATTGTTACGAGTCAGCGATAGTGCAATGCTGCTCGCTTTGGAGAATACACATTTTATAAGAATTATTTGGTCCAGGAAACACTTTTGCGATCACGGTTGCGATTTAGACGGTATTCGCGTAATTGTACTGACTAAAAGTTATCGATTCCGAAAGATGCAGGTTCGATTAAAGCTGTGTGCACTTTTGCACGTATAATGAAAATATTCATAACACGTCGCGTAGCAAAAAGAAACATGCGAATCACAACCGTGATCAAACGAAGAAAATATATGAGAACATAAATTTTCTTCGCTGTTATTCAGGACAGGCTCAGATTAGACCTTGCAATTTTTAGTTATAGGAAATCACAAGACGTTACACTTTACAGATATTTGTTTTGAATAACTTGTATTTACCTCCTCTCTCTCTCTCTCTCTCTCTCCTTTTTACAGCCTTTATACCTTCACATCGATTAAGGAACTTTTCCTTCTCTACCGACCATTACGAGAACAAAATTCAGCCTCAACAAAATGTCTTACATCGAATTATTACATGCTTAACCCTTAACAATCATATATAGTTTCGTAGCCAAACAATGCTAATTTATTCCGTGCACTAGAAAGTCTTTGATACACCGAGCACAAAAATGAAAATACTAAAATTATAATTACATTTTTAATATCATGAATACTTCTTTAAATTATGAAAATAAGGTTTGACATAGTCGTAATATTAATTTTCATCGTTGTCGCACTACAGCCTGTGATAATTCGTTCCACCAGACAATTGTAGCCACATTTCCCAGCCTCAAGAGTGTGCTGAAACGGATGATGTGCTTAGCTTACAAAATCAGTCACGATGGAAAAAACGCAAGTCTATTAAATGGTTAAGTAGAAGCAAGCTCATGACGCGGAGATCATGCTATTCTCATGTCAGCAGGATGTAAAGACTCTTCTGGGCATCATAGGCTCGAAGTAAAGCCATTTTGAATTTTCACAAATTGAGCAAATTTCTTAGTTCGAGAAAATCCACTGTTAAGTGTGAAGTTACCGGATAATTCTATTATTACCGTCATTATTACTATCATTTTATTCATACCGCTGCTGTAAAACACGTGCTTGAAGACCATTTAATGCCTTTTGGTCACTGTAGTAGTAGTTTCCCAAGAACAGGTTCTTTCCCTGTCTACGGAATCGTTTTCATGTTAATATCAAACATCAGCAGTTACTCGTAGATTCCATTAAAACTAAAGTAATTGATGAAGACGTTACTTGATAACAAAAACGCGCTGTCTTTCTTCATGTAGTTGCGCCTAGAAATGGCTATCGAGTACTGCCAAACCAAAAGGTAAGAGATCTTACTGCCTTCCGATATACGTCGCTGTCAGTTCTTCCATATGATTTGGTCGACATGACCTGTTTCAAGTTGTGTATGACAGACAATGTTACAGAAAATCAATTGTTTCCCTTTGAAATAAACAGAAAGATTTTCATTCTAAGCTATCCAAGTACAAAATTTTCGCAGTATTAGTTCAAATTTAATATTCACTTCTATAATTTAGGAAAGTATTTCACAGTTGCAGAACTCGCATCCGACTCATTGACCTTACACTTAGTGGCTGACATAAACTCTAGCTCAGAGTGACACCAGTTTAAGTAACCTAATGTAGCGAAGACTTTTTGCCAGTGCTCTTTCTCACCCGAAAACACGCAATTCACTCATTTGGTTCCGTAAGTACGCTGTAACAGTAACATACGACATTTTGTAATGATGTGGAACGTGTCATTTTAAATGAAAGATTTCTTTACATACAATGATTCAATTTCTTTGCAACAATGTTTTACACACACACTCTCTCTTTCATTCTTTTTTATTTCTCTCTCTCTCTCTCTCTCTCTCTCTCTCTCTCTCTCTCTCTCTCTCTCACACACACACACACACACACATTCTTTTTTTATTTTTATTTGTTTGTTGTGCTCGACTATCGGCGAGGCACGAAAACGCCCGTGAATGAGTTTCTTAATTTTGAGTACATTTACGAAAGAAATATAAAAACAACTATGAGAGTTACTAATTTATGATGCTTAGTTTGCAGTCAATTCTGAGTATTATTAGTAACTACGCTCCAGTCCCTAAACCTAGATACAGAAACGCGAATCAGACGCATTACGTATTCCAGGCCATAGTAGCTGCGACTTAAGAGACACCAGCTATGGCCACTTCCCAGCCCGCTGTAGGATCACACCGGTTCGTCTTCTTCCTGCTGGTACTGTAACTGATATTTGGCAACAAGGCAACGTATGTTTGGCAACTCTGTGATCGATTTGTTACTTCCTTGTGTGCACGGAATTAAGCCTCAAAGTTCACTTGATTTTACCTGTCCTTTCCAGTGAGTAATCTCAGTTAATATCGCTTGAGGTGTAACAAAAGATTGTAAACTTACGGTTTTCAGCCCAGGAAAGTCGTTGCTGGTGGAAATTGCAACTACTCTCGTCCTTTAAATAGCGGTTGATGAGTTCTAGCCACTATTGACCTCATAAGAGGAAGCTAAGACACATACCTCTTCGCCAGCTCTGTGGTAATGTGCTCACCTATGAAAAAGCGTCTGTTTTGGTTCGCAGTTCCAGTCTCACTGACTTCAACGTTTTTACCCCTTCTGTGAAAGAGCTACAAGCAGTCAGATCAAACATCAATAAGGAAATCGCAAGAAAATACTTTCGGCTCATAGTGCAATGGTGAAAAACTTACAATGCTGCACAAGAGGTAACGCAAATTTTGGGTTTCTAGAAATACATAACTATATTTATGAAATGCCACATTTGCATACCTCTTGAGTATGACACAGCATATCAATTAAACACAGACCCAATCAAAATCTAAGTGAGTAGTATTTTACTAATTCGTGTCGATAGAGGCATGCTTGTGTACAGATACTCAGTTTTATTAAAACACACTTTCGTCGTAAGGTTATCGTGGATAGTTTTATTTCATTTCTTATAATACAGTGCACAATTTTCGTAAGGTTTCCTTTAGTGCTGTTGAAACAATAGTAAACATGAGAGCAAAATTAATCATCAACGATATATGCGAATTCTCTGATGTTATCTATAACAGTCTGACAATGCACATGCGTTTATTGATTACATGCATGCAGAAAACTTGTTCTGAGTTAAAGCTGTCAAACAATGTTTGAAGAAGAATAAAATGCCACTACCACACGACAGCTAATGTAGAAAATACTTTTCTGACGTATTTGGGCACGATGCGCTCTCCCCATACATAATACAAAAGCTTCGAGATGGATCTGCTGCCTGGCTGTCTATTAAACCTGAAAAGAACAAAATGTCACAGAAGTTAGCCCTTTTTCCACATGCGACTATTTTGGCTTGAGAAGTGAAGGGAACTATGTTTAAAGTTCCATTAGATAGGTAACTTCAGCAGACAGCAGAATTGAGTTTCAAAAAAATTTAGCAGTAAATGTATTTGAACTTACGACATCTCATCTATGGTGCACGACACTTACCATTACGCTACTAGCTGTCACATAGGTACAATTGCTCCAGATCTGAACAACAAGTCCTCCAGAACTTCTGCACACCACAGCGTTGCGAGGAGATAATGCAAATGGCCGGGTCTAGACTTCTGAGAGAAACAGTTACAGATTTTCTTTTGCGCTGCACGACGGTTTTTACAAACAGATAGAATAACTCAAGTGGAAAGAAACACTTCATATTTAAATTTCTGCATCCTACACTGTTGGCAGTTCATGTAGGTTGCAGTTACGTGATTTTATTTGGGTGATTACAAAATAGAGTCGAATGTATGCACTGGGTAGCCGAAGCAGCTAGTTCATAGTGATTCGGTCAACCAAGTAAATGAATTTACTGAACATGCTGCAATTTACTATAGAAAAATGAGGCACGGAAAAGAGGATTTGGTGGTCCGTTGGACTGATGATATGTTCTTATACCTATGGTTTGGGTTAGATTCACACTTCTGTCAATAATTTTAAATAGGTAGAGAAAGATTCCATTCTCTTCTGTCTACACCGAGTGAAGAAGATATAATGGCAGTGTGGTTTGAAATTCACATTAAAGACGATATTCCTTCTCTGCCAAGTAGACGTCAGGTTGAACCACAATAAAGTCTGGAGTGGCGACATGTAGAAACTCTATCAAAAATGGTTCAAATGGCTCTGAGCACTATGGCACTCAACATCTTAGGTCATAAGTCCCCTAGAACTTAGAACTACTTAAACCTAACTAACCTAAGGACATCACACACACCCATGCCCGAGGCAGGATTCGAACCTGCGACCGTAGTAGAAACTCTATCACCAGTAACCTTTCTTATACTAGTTATTTATTTCTAGTGACGAAACAAACGCTATGTAGGGTCACAGGATACTTATTCCATCTTTTATCTGAGCTTCTGTATGTCGATAAAATTGGTTCTGAACTGAGAATGCAACTCACATCGCCCTTAACGCGGAATTTGATCCCTTCGTGACAATACAGCTCGGCTACAATTTGTTGTTTGTTCAAAACTGCAGATTCCTCAACATCTCCACATACTACGCGTGAATGGGTTCGAATCCTGTCCCGGCACTAAAGATTTCATTATGTATTATCTAGCTCTAACATGAGAACAGCTATCTGCTGGTGGATAATAATTTTGATTTTTAATGTTTTTTCGTTCGTTGTCAACACTAACGATATCTGACGTTTTTGACTCCCAGTGGGACACAGAACTATTTGCGAGATCACTGTAAGTTCAAGATGTTATTCCGAGCTGCTGGTGGAGAAAAATTCGGTAGCTGACGTCTCTTTGTGTGTAGTCAACAACGATATGTGTGGGGCTCTATTCCCAGTGAGCACTGTACATCGCGTCACATTATTTCTAGTTCAAACATGCTCACATGTCGCTGCTGGTGCAACAATCCCCTATTCAACGTTCGTTTTCTCTAGAATATAACAGCGATAGGTGCCGGGTTGGAGTCCTGGGAAGGAAAAAAATTAATGTTTCGTCTCGTCATTTCAGTTAAAACATTTAGCTACTGCCGAGAAAATCCGATATGCCACAGTTGGTTGTGCTTCGATATCAATCCGATTAGGTTCTGGGTTCTAATCCCTGTCCAACACAAAGCTTTGCCTCACGGCTCTTCGCGTAAGTTACTTGTGAAGAAGTAATATTTAACATCTTTCGTAGTTCGTTAACAGGGACAATAGATGCTGGGTAGGAATTCGCGTCCGTTTAAAATGTTTGCGTTATGTAATTTAAAGTTGACATTTGCTAACTGATACTGCCTAAAATCGAGGTATATCACTCTCTGTATGCCTGATCAGGAATGACTGTTAGTTTGCGGCAGTTACGAAATCTTTGCTTAGTCTGCCTGACCTGGGTTTGAATCCGTATGCAGAACGACACCATTCGTCGTGTCATTTGAAGTTGATACACATTCTCAACTAGCTGCTCGTGGATAACTTAAATTTTTAATTTCATATTATGTTAAATAATAAGTGCTGTATGTTACTTTGAAGAGGAAATCATGAATACGACGAACTCACTACGTGCCTTACCTATCTGACGTAATAATGATAGTGGTAACATTTCAGGTATGTCATTTATTGTAATAAATGTGAGCTTACAAGCCTTAAGGACAGTCTTACCTGTGATAATGTGTTCCCTGATATTTATAGTATCGTGGTATTACTTTACATCTTGAGTTACTGCGATACAGAGCAGTGTTTTCTAGTGGTGACTTGTTGGAACCATTTTCAATAGTCAAACGACTGTACCAAGGAGCGATTATAGTACCTGCTAGACAGCTAGGTTATGCCGGTTGCATGCGAATCAGGCGAAATGCAATTCAGGTCGTTCGAATACTTTTGAGTATGACTGTACATTTACAGACACCCGCGCCTATTACTCCGACGCACTGTAGTCTCGTTGAATGACGTTTCCGGACATGGGTTTCTATTCAAAATACGATGTACTTACTCCCCTCTACAAGTCCTAGAAGTCTGTACCGGAATTTCCGACCACCCTGTATAAACAGACAGAATACAGCGCTACGGTCGGCAACTCCTATACGTATCTGGAAATTTGTGGTAAGTACTACGGGACCAAACTGCTGAGGTCATTGGTCCCTAGGCTTACGCACTACTTAATCTAACTTACACGAAGGACAACACTCACATCGACGCCTATATAAGACAAGTATCTGGCGTAGGTTGTTAGATCGGTTACTGCTGTCACAATGGCACGTTGTCCAGATTTAAGTGAATCTGAACGTAGTGTTATAGTCGGCGCACGAACGAAGGGACACAGCATCTCTGAGGTAGTGATGAAGTTGGGATTTTCCCGTTCGACCATTTCATGAGTGTATCGTGAATATTAGGTATCCGGTAAAACATGAAATCACCAACATCGGTGGGGCCAGAAAAAGATCCTGGAAGAACGGGACTAACGACAACTGAAAAGAATCGTTCAACGTGACAGAAGTGCAACCCTTCAGGAAATTGCTGCAGATTTCAATGCTGTCAGCACGCGAACCGTTCAATTGAACATCATCGATATGGCCTTTCGGAGCCTAAGGCCCACTCGTGTACCCTTGATGACTGCATGACACTAAGCTTTACGCCTCTCCTGGATCGTCAACACCGACAAGGGGCTGGTGATGACTGGAGACATGTTGCCTGGTCGGACGAGTCTCTTTTCAAATTGTGTCGAGTGAATGGACGTGTATGGGTATGGAGACAACCTCATGAATCCATGGACCCTGCATGTCAGCAAGGGACTGTTCAAGCTGGTGGAGGCTCTGTAATGGTGTGGGGCGTGTGCAGTTGTCGTGATATGGGACCTCTGATACGTCTAGATACGGTTCTGACAGGTAAGCATCATGTTTAATCACCTGCATCCATTCATGTCCATTGTGCATTCCGACGGACTTGGGCAATTCCGGCAGGACAACGCGACACCCCACACGTCCAGAATTGTTATAGAGTGGCTCCAGGAACACTCCTCTGAGTTTAAACACTTCCGCTGGCCACCAAACTCCCCACGCTTGAACATTATTGAGCATATGTGGAATGCCTTCCAACGTGTTGTTCAAAAGAGATCTACACCCCCTCGTACCCTTAAGAATTTATGAACAGCCCTATAGCATTCATGGTGTCATTTCCCTCCAGAACTACTTCAAACATTATTCGAGTCCATGCCAGGTCGTGTTGCGGCACTTCTGCGTGTTCGCGGCGGCCCTACACGATATTACGCAGGTGTACCAGTTTCTTTGGCTCTTCAGTGTACATCAGTTACGGGACAGTTTGGAAAAGATGGTTGTGTAACTGTCGTGCACTTTGGAGACTGGGGAGAGTGGTCGTTCCGACATTTGACAGGTGGTATTGAAAATAGTGAGTTTTTGTGTAGTGGACTTCTCTGGAAGCGAACCACCCCTTAACAGCGAGGATGATTGCTATGGTGTCAACCTTGTTGTCCGCCTGGGACTCGATGTACACAGTGGATTCCTCATTTCTCCAAGTGTTCACGTAGTTCTTCATTCGTCTGCAGCGTTATATGATAACTGGAATACATCTTTGAGATTCTGCAGGTTTCACGGCTAAAACACTTGCCGTAAAATGCTATCTACAACTTCTGCATACACCAGACTGCGTTTTTAATTGTGTGATAGGTAAGCGGTCATTGATAAGCGACTGCGACAGGGTTGCATCCTATCCCCAATGCTGTTCAGTCTGTACGTTGAGCAAGCAATGAGGGAAACGGAGGAGGAATTTGAATACATTATTAAAGTTAATGAAGAAAAAATAAAATCTTCGAAGTTTGCCGATGACATTGTAATTCTGTCAGAGACTGGAAACGACTAAAAAGAGCAGTTGAATGGAATGAACATAATCTTGAAAAGAATAAAATGTTTTTTTTTTTCCAGCCATGTCTAGTGGTTAAATCTCCACGGACTTTCGACCAATCACTCCCTGGCCACGTTTGAGTGAGTGACTGCTGACGGGCTGCTGGCACACCCTAATTGACGCTAGCTGCCGGCTGTTACGTTTCTGGTGCTCACGGTATTGGGATATAGGGGCATCTGTTGACTCGCCGTTCGCTGCGCCTGCCTCAAACACGCGATTGTTGGATCCCACACCGTGTTGAGTTCTAGGTCGCCGTCTCTACTAAGGCTGTTGTCAGTGATTTTTATTTTGATGGCGTCTGTAATTACACAGTCACAGAAGCTGCCAGTACGAGACAATAGCGATTTCGCCAAATTTGACCTGGTGGCCGTTTTTTCAGAGCATTCTCAGCTAAAGTAGTAGCTCCTTCCCCTCAGTGATCGCGAGTTTGAAACGTGTGCAGCGTACGATGAGTCATATGCGGTATATGGCAATCTCTTGAGTACCAGTGACGTCACTGTGGGCAGCTGGAATATGTGACGGCGTACCAGCAGCCCACTGGCAGTCATTTACTTGACAATGGTCGGGCGGTGTTTGGTTGTAAACTCATGGAATTTTAAAGACCTTATACGGCGGGAAACCTGAGAACATTTTATTCAATGTTATCTCCGCTGATCTCTACATTATTACATTATCCTGGAAGGAGGTTATAAGATGAGCATCAACAAAAGTAAAATGAGGGTTACGGACTGCGGTCGACTTACGTTAGGTGGTGCTAAGGGAAGAGGCTCTAAAGTAGTAGACGAATGTTGTTATTTGACCAGCTAAATGCCTAACGATGGCAGAAGTGAATAGGGTAATAAAGCCGACTAACACTAACAAGAAAAAATTTGCTGAAAAGGAGAAATATGTTACATCTACTATACATTTCAGTGTCTTGAGATCGTTTCTGAACGTAATTATCTGGAATGTATCGTTGTATCGAAGTGAGACGTGGAATAAGAAATTCAGACAAGCAGAGAATAGAAGCTTTTAAAGTATAGTGCTGCAGAAGAATGCTAAACATTAGATCGGCAGATCGTGTAACCAGTGAGGAGGTACTGAATCGACTTGCAGTGAGTTGCGAAAAGTACAGATATGTTGTAGGACGTACGATGTGGCATGTAGTAACTATAAATTTGCGAATGAAGGTAAGCGTGGATAGTAAAAAAATTTAGAGGAAGACCACAGCTATCTACAGTAAGCAGGTTTAAGTGGATGTGGGTTGTTACGCCGATTCAAAAAGACGTACAAGTCGGATTAGCTAGGAGAGCTGCCCCGAATCGGTTTTCGGCCACAACAACATAATGGTGCAATGTTGAAGGGTACTAATGTAATGTTAACAGTATTAAATAATGAACAGATGGAAGAACTACAGAGCATAGTCAAAGGTTATTAGTTGATAAACCACAGAGCAACAGCTTACGTTGCACAACCGTGACGGGGCAAATAGGACAACAGCTCGACGTAACTATGAACAGGTCACTCTCACGTTTGGGTAAGCCCATCAGCTGCTACTTGTACAACCGAATGAATCGATCAATTAATGAATTAAGTAATAGACAAATCATAGATGGTAACGCACATGAGATTACCTATCGATCACATTTGACGTTCGCAGTGAAAGGCGGATGATGATGATGGATTGGGGCGGGGGGCTCAACATCGTGGTCATCAGCGCCCGTGCAAGTTCCCAATCCTTCCATTTCCAGTCTCGCCACTTCCTGAATGATGATGAGATGATGAAGTCAACACAAACACCCAGACCCCTGGCGGAGAAAATCCCCGAAACGGCCGGGAATCGAACCCGGGACCCCGTGATCCAGAGGCAGCAACGCTGTGAAAGGCTGATGTTAAGGTTTCAGGTGTGGGGAATGGTAGTATGGCAAGACCTAGGGCGTATTCCATGAGGACTGGATCATTGATTTTTCTGTTTGCGAATTGGAAGTATTGGACACTGTCGTAGATTTCCCCTCAAAAGTCCCTGAGGATGACAAGTAGACAGTCTGTGGATACGTCGTTTCAAGTCACAGAAACCCAGTGATTTTCAACAGTGAAGTACGTCGAAAATGTCTGCATTCTCATTCTGGGTATGTTAATTTTGAGCACAAATTTTCATTAGTTCGAATTCGATTGTCGTGTCCCGTTGTCACACTGAAACACTCTAGGATCTTTGAATCCCATATATGATATTAAGTATGTGTTCAGTGTGTTGTAGTGCTGTGTTTGTTACATAATTACTGGAATGAAAGGAATGGGCGTGATGAAATCAGATGCCGTCACAAACCTTATTCCTCTAAAATAGCACCAAGACATAGGTCGAGCTTAGAGTCTCCTTCCGACGGATGGATTGCAATCAACGCCGCACGAGGTAGCCGCGCGGTTCGAGTCCTCCCTCGGGCATGGGTATGTGTGTTGTCCTTGGCGTAAGTTAGTTTAAGTTAGATTAAGTAGTGTGTAAGCCTAGGGACCGATGACCTCAGCAGTTTGGTCCCTTAGGAACTTACCACAAATTGCCATCAACAGTGTCAATGTTTTAATTTAAAGAGTTGCTTGCGAGACTTTCTGGAATTAACAGTTGATAGTGGCATAACGTGGTGATCAGAAACTGCACCGCTCCCACCCAACCCACCACGTCGACGAAACAGTAATGATGAAAATTACTTCCATCACTAGGAAATGAACGTACTCTTTATACGCATGCCTTAGCATGCGAAATCGATGTCGGCTGTGTAGCCAGGTTACAGGATAACAGTAAAAATTCAAACTTGACGTTTACGTTATTTCTGTGTCTGGTAGGTAACTGAGTACGTAACTAATGACTCGTTTCTGGATGCCTCGACTTACTCGCTGAACTGTAGGTTTCTCAGCATCGTGCTGGCTAATTCATTTTCGGGCTGCATGAAGGCAAGAGCATATCATATATAATACAGTAACGCTATCCTTAGCAAGACATCCAGTAGTCCAATAAATCGTAATCGTAGTCTTACGCAGGCAACTACTCTACCGACTGAGCTACCTGGGCGCGACGCACTCATTGTTACTTCTGCCAGCACCTCTTCTTTTACCATTCAGATTTTACGGATGTTCGCCTCCCATTGACTGTGCTTAAGCCATGTCTCCGCAATATCTTCCAGGAACGCTAGCCCTGAAAGGAATGCAAGATGACTTCAGTGCAGTGTGGAAGTTTAGAGAGAGTTACTGGCAGAAGTAAACCAGCGAAGGTAGGTCGTGAGTTATGCCTGGATAGCTCAGTCGATAGACGGGTTGCTCGCGCAAAGCAAAGGTTCCAAGATCAAGTCTCTGTCCGTCAAGCAGTTTTAAGCTGCCAGCTGGTTTCAAATCAACGCACAGTCAGCAGCATAGTAAACATTCATTCTGGAAAACTTAGTGTTGATAACTACAACATCTTCTCCTGAGAAAGATGCTTTATAGGTATCCGGAATTTACTGAATTATAAGAACTGATTTTCGACCAGGAATGTAGACACACCGCATTCGACCGTTATATAGCTCAGGAGATAGCAATCGTAAAATGAAATTCAATAAATGAGACTTGGTCGAATAGCACAGTAAGGTTGCGAGTCAGGAATATTACATAGTCCCAGATAGATTTCGCGCACAATATTAACTTTTGGTCTGGTATTCTAGAACAATTGAAAGTTGTATTATGATGGTCTTTCACATCCATTCCGGCAAATTATGGGCTTCTCGTCGATGTGCAGATCAGAATTATTAGCTGTAGATGTAGGGAACATGCAGCAGTCCTCGGCAGTTAGGAGGCCTAAGTCAGTTGCAAAGTCTAACTGAAAGAAGAAGATTCTGTTGCTAGGTAGTTCGCACGGTAGAGGTGTGGGCCAGCAGTTGCAAGAAGTGTTGGGGAGTGAGTACCAGGTCACCGGCATTGTGAAGCCTAGTGAATGGTTGGCTCAGGTGACTGACTGTATAGGAGAGTTATGTAGAAATTTTACGGAGGAGGATCAAGTAGGGATAGAGGGTGGAGCAGGGAACAGTTTGATAGGGACGGGGAATATAATGTAGTTGGTGACCTGGTAAAGATAGCTATTCAAACTGGTGGCACTAATGTGCATTTCGCGCAACTGTTTCAGCGTCATGATCGACCTCACCTTAATGTGGCTGCTAGGCGCGTTAACATGCGGCTGGAGAGGGCGCTGATGGCAGAGGGCATGGGTCACATTTCAGTGGTGCCAGTTGGGTCTATCAGTAGATCGGGTTTCACTAGGCATGGCCTGCACCTCAATAGGTATGTGAAGGGGAGGCTGGCAAAGTTTAAACGTGACAGTGTAGTGGGTGGTGGTGGGATCACTCATGGAAAAATTCCTGTAGCAGTTGGTGTTAGAGCTGCACCTTTTTTCGATTGAAGTCAGCTGATACGAATACCTGCTTAAAGAAAGTCCCTCCAACTAAGGGCTCACCTTCAGAGGACGTCATGTTTCCAAGTAGAGAAGGAATTAGGATATCTCATCAAAATATAAGAGGTATTACTGATAAAGTTAGTGAACCGCTTATAGAGGTTGACTCTGAAATTACTGGTATATCGGAGCACCACTTAAATAATTTGACAATCCAGAGGCTTCCTTTACCAGGATACAGGTTAGGTGGCTGTTTTTCAAGGAGTTCCTTGCGGGATGGGGGAGTGGCTATGTACGTAAAAAACAGTATTCCATTTGAGTCCATAGACGTATCACGACACTGCACTGAACAGATATTTGAATGTTGGGGCAGTTGAATTTAGTGAAACTAAACTTCTAATTGTTGCTGTTTATAGGTCCCCTAACTCTGGCTTCAGAGCATTTCTACTCAAGCTAGAGAGGGTTCTTGATTCACTTTGTAGGTAGTACCAGAAATTAGTTATATGTGGTGACATCGATATAAATTTTGTATATGATGATGCAAGAAAAAGGATGTTGATAGATTTCTAAAATTAATATGATCCGACGCAGACTGTTTATTCCAACTAGGGTAGGGTGCAGGGGAACAGTAGTACGGCCATAGACAATATTTTTATTCATTCTTCGTTACTAGATGGACGTTCTGTTAGTAAAAGGGTGAATGGCCTTTCAGACGATGATGCACAAATTTTAACACCAAAAGGCTTTTGTATTCAAACAAATGTCACATATAATTACAAACTACGTAGGAAAGTTAATCCAACGGCGATAGCGAGTTTTTTAAACCTCGTCAAGGAACAAGAGTGGCAGGATGTTTATAGTGTCAATAACATAGATGTCAAATATAATGCTTTCCTTAACAAACTTCTCATGCTCTTTGCGCGTTGCTTTCCATTAGAACGTTCTAAACGGGTACTAGCAGTAATAGGCAGCCCAGGTGGCTGACTAGTGGGATAAGGATATCATGTAGAACAAAGCGGAAATTATATCAAAATCTTAGAAGTAGTCGCAATCGAGCTGCAGTAGCCCATTACAAATAGTATTGTAAGGTGCTTAAAAATGTTATTAGGAAGGTAAAGAGTATGTGGCATGCAAACAGAACAGCTAATTCACAGGATAAAGTTAAAACCATATGGTCAGTTGTGAAGGAAGTATCTGGTCAGCAGCACAAGATCGTTGATATAAAGTCAGTTCGTAGTAAAAATATTTCTGTTATTGATAAATCAGATATATGTACAGTATTTCACAATCATTTTCTGAGCATTGCAAGTGAATTAAATAAAAATTTAGTTTTTACTGGGAATTACATAACTCTTGGCAAATGCCTTTCCGAGATTGATGTCTGAAATACTCCTCTGTGATACAGACAAGGGGGAGATTGAGTCAATAATTAGATCACTGAAGACTAAGGACTCTCATGGATATGAAGGAGTGCCTAGCAGAATATTAAAGTACTATGCTACACATGTTAGCCCTGTATTTAACCATATTTGTAATTTTTCCTTTAGGAATGGTAAGTTTCCTGAACGATTAAATTACTCAGTAGTAAAGCCGCTTTATAAAAAGGGAGAAAATGATAATGTAGACAATTTTGGACCTATTTCTATGCCATCAGTGTTTGCTAAAGTTATTGAAAAGGCTGTGTTGTAAGGATAACTGATCATTGTATATCACACGATTTGCTGTCAAATATAAAGTTTGGCTTTAGATGTCGTTTAACAACTGAAAATGCTATATTCTCTTTTCTCTGTGAGGTACTGGATGAGTTAAACAAAAGATTGCTAACGCTAGGCATATTGTTTGATTTAACTAAGGCGTTTGATTGTGGTGATCACAAAATATTGCTTCAGAAGTTTGGCTATTACCGAATACGGGGAGTAGCGCACAATTGGTTCATCTTTTACTTTAGCAAGAGGTCATTATTCATGATGTTGAGAATGGCTGTGATGTGGGGTCTGAGTGGGGTACAGTGAAGTGCGTGGTGCCCCAGGGATCAGTGTTGGGGCCACTCCTGTTCCTTATTTATATAAACGTATGCCCTTTAGTATTAAGGGTAACTCTAAAATATTTCTGTCGTGTGACTGGGGCCTCCCGCCGGGTAGACCGTACGGCGAGTGCAAGTCTTTCGATTTGCCGCCACTTCGGTGACTTGCTCGTCGATGAGGATGAAATGATGATGATTAGGACAACACAACACCTAGTCCCTGAGCGGAGAAAATATCCGACCCAGCCGGGAGTCGAAGCCTGGCCCTTAGGAATAGACATTCTGTTGCACTGACCACTCATCTACCAGGGGCAGACAATATTTCTCTTTGCCGATGACACTAGCTAGGATGTTGTGTGCAACATTGGCCCGGTTTCAAACAGTGCAGTTCATGACCTAAGTTAAAGGCTTGTAGAAAATAAACTAACGCTAAATCACAATCACACTCAGTTTTTACAGTTTCTAACATACAATTCAACAAAACCTGACGTTTTTTATTTCACTGAATGGGCATATGTTTAATCAAACTGAACAGTTCAAATTTCTAGGTATTCAGATAGATAATAATCTGTCATGGAAAGCCCTCGTTCAGGTTCTTGTTCAATGACATAATGCTGCCATTTTGACTATTCGAACGGCATCTCAAGTGAGTGATCGTTCGACACGAAAATTAGTCTACTTTGCTTATTTTCATTCGCTTATGTCGTCTGGTATTACATTTTGCGGTAACTCTTCCCATTCTGAAAGGATATTTTTGGCTCAGAAACGGGCAGTTCGGATAATAAATGTGTAAGTTCACTAACCTCTTGTCGACCCATGTTTCACGAGTCTGGGTATTTTGACATTAGCCTCTTTAATGTATATATTCCTTACTGTCATTTCTTGTTAACAATATTAGCTTATTCCCAAGAAAAAGCAGCTTTCACTCGGTCAATACTCGGCAGAAATCAAACCTGCATTCATTTTGGACTTCCTCAACTCCTGTGCAGAAAGGTGTGCAGTATACTGCTGCATCCATTTTCAATAAGCTACCGCTCGAATTCAAAAATCTTAGCAGTAATCCACGTGCCTTCAAATCGAAACTGAAGAGTTTCCTCATGAGTCACTCCTTCTATTCTGTCCAAGAGTCCCTTGAAAAATTAAGCTGATTCTCATTGTATTGTTGATTGCGTTTACTTAAACTTATGGATTGACTTTTTTTCGGGTTCATAAACATTTCACTTTTAACTGTATTACTTTTATGTTGTAATTTCACGTACTGCCGTGTTCGATAACCTTGGAGCTCTGCTCCTCAATTTGGTCCTACGGAACTTGACGTGTAAATAAAAAATAAATAAATAAACATTAATCAGACACAAATTTAAAAACTATGAAAAAGAATGTGTACTATTTTCAAAGTGCTGTATGTGTACTATTTTCAAACTGCTGGCGATCATGAAATTTCGTTATTTATGTTACGGTATCACTATAGCTTCAGGAATGGCATCTAATAACTCAGAAATGCCGTTCTGGGCAAAACTACGTAACGCTGAAAACGCGAAGAAAAAGCAGCAAGCGACAGGTAGTTATATAAGTATAATAACGCATTCTATCGTGTGCTGTATACTGTTGCAGTTTCCTTCTAGTCCGCATTTATGAATAAATATTTGAAATACCTGCAGTGCTTTCTTCTTAAGCAGGGTGTCAGACGGAGAAGGAAAGCACCCACGTGTTACTGTGAATAATGCATCAACATACATTTTACCCCTTTTTTCTCTAGCAGTCTCTAGTGCGCAGGCAAGAAACTCAGGAAGGGACCATTTGGTTGCAGTGAACGGAATATTCGCCAGATGAAAGATATTCCATGGATGAAGATCTTCTACAATAATTAACTTATTTCTCATGCTCCGAGAGTGGTATTGAAAACTCGCGATGATGTGGAACATGTGAGTAGGTTCACAATTAATATACACTTTCTCTGTGAAAACATGGGTTGTACGCTGCCTTGTGGCGCTGAGGGCACTTGACGCGGCAAGAGAAGTATATGAGCGGAGCAGAGGCGAATGGGGAATCATTCTAGCGACGATAAGTGCCGGAAATGCCGAAATCCGCCTACTTAAGTGACTTTGACAAAAGCCAGGTTGTTGTGGCTCAGTGCCTGGTAGTGAACGTATCGGAAACAGCGAAGATGGTCTGCTGTTCTCGTATTACTAACGTGAGCGTCTGTGGAAAGTAGTTGACGAATGCTGAAATCACGAGTAGGCGACAAGAAGTTGTACGTCCGTACCTCATAACAGAACATAGGGATAGGAGGTTGCCCGCTCTCTAAAGCAGGATAGGCGGCGTTCTGTGACGGAACTGACGACAGAGTACAGCGCTGGCGCAGGCACAAGTGTTTTGGGGCACAGTGTTCAGCGAACAGTGCTGAACATGGTGTTCTGCAGTGGAGTACCCCTACGTGTTCCCATGTTGACCCAACAACATCGCCAATTATGATTATAGTGGGCACAGGATCATTGAGATTGAACCAAGGATCAATAGAATCGTGTCGCCTGGTCGGATAAATCCCGTTTATTGTTAAACCAGGTGGATGGTCGAGTCCAGGTACGTGTCATCCAGGCGAATGGCTGCTCGAAAGGTGCAGCGCGACACAGACGCAGGCCCGTGGGAGCAGTGTCCTATGTGATAAGGGACATTCACCTGGGCTTCCATGGGACCTGAGGTAGTAATCGACAGCACCATGACAGCTGTGGACTACGTGAACTTTATTAGGGACCAGCAGTAACCCCTTATGCTTAATGTCTTCCTCAACAGTTATGGCATCTTCCAGCAGGATAACTGTCCATCTCTCAAGGCCAAAATCCTGATGCAGTGTTGTGAGGATAGCGAACTCACGCTGAGTTCTTGGCCATCGTATTCGGCGTATCTGAATCCGGAGGAAGGAAGGAAGGTCAGGTTTAACTCCAGTCGACACCGAGGTCATTAAACGTGGAGCACGAAGTCGGATTGTGGCAAGGATGGGGAAGGAAATCGACCGTGTCCTTTCCAAGGAACCGTCCCGACATTTGCCTGGAGAGGTTTAGGGAAATCACATAAAAACTAATCTGGATGGCCGGACGCAGGTTTGAGCCGTTGTTCTCCCGAATGCGAGTCCAGTGTGCTAACCACTGTGCCACCTCGCTTGGTATATGAATCTGATGAAACCCAACTGGCAGCTATCGGGAGCCAGTTTCGCCCCCACGAAGCAGCCGCCCATAAATTACGGGAAGTGTGTGACCTGTGCGTAGGCATCTGGTGCCACAAACCTCTGGAAACGTATCAAGTACTTGTCAAATCCACGGTACGCAGAATCATTACTGAGTTGCGTTCCAGAAGTGGTCCAGCACGCTCTTAAGTAGGTAGTCGTAATGTTTTGGCTCATCAGTTTACATACTATCTACTTATTAGGAGTTTTCAAGTTAAAATGATATTGGTTATTTTTTAAAATTTCATTATTTTCCAGCATCCTTAATTCACAAGTTAGATGGTCAAATAATTTTGTGGCTGCATACATTGCTTCTTTCTGTTCAAGAGCAACGATGAGTTGTGGACGGTGTTGGCTATTCTGGATCCCGGTGCTATATTCACCGCTTTTATTATCATCAAATGGTGCCTGATTCTTCGCAACAGATTTCATAAGAGAATAAATTGCTTTGAGGCTGTTGTTAGTAACACAAATTTTGTAAACGGTTGCTTACATTAAGGTGGAAGATGGACACCAGATATCATCCTCACAGAACATTTCTGTACATGAATACTTAATGTATGGAATTGATTCAGAAAATTATTCCATATGAGGAAATGAATGTAAGTATACAAAGGAAGCTAATTTTCTGATGATTTCATCAGAGCAAATGTTGCTCCACTCAGGCGTTTGACACCATCTATAATATGTGAGATACAAGTTAAACTCTTATCAGTAAGCACACCCACGAATTTTGAACAACCACTTTCACATATTTCAATTCCCTAGACAGTACCGTTATTCATAAATATATCTTGCTTAACTGTTTATTTCTTTCGACAATGCATTCTGTACAAGTAGGAGAGCCATAACTAGGTGGAGACTTCCGTGTACTAATGCTCGAGTGTTGCTGTTGAATCAACAGATATCTTACGGAAACGTTAAGGAGAGATGGATGGTTATATTGTAGGCTTTGGACGATTCTGTCTGTTATCCTTTGTCTTTGGTTCTGGAACAGAGGTTCACTCTTTAGGGTGAAAAAGTTGCGAGACATGGCAGAGCCTGTGCAGGTCCATCGTCGTTATTAACAGCAACGAGTGGCAGGTGTGGAGGCCTTAAAGTTGGCCAGTTTACGGGCTGGCAGAATATTCATGTGCCACGCCGCGCCTTGGGCTCTCCGCAGCCTCCCCCTGCCGGCGAGGGGTTGCGGCAGTTTATCTTGCCGCGCGTGCAGGGAGGGTGGCTTTTTTTTTACCGTCGTTTTACCTGCGGCGCCGTGAGATGCAGGAAGCCGAAGAAGCGCGGACTGGCCTCCCCGGCGGGGATGAGCGAGGGCAACGACCGCTCTGCCGCTGCCATAGCAACCCTGCGCGGCGCTCAACATCCGATCTGCTGTGCTTTCCGCTCCGCTTCCTCCCACGCCAAAACCTGGCGGTCGGGTCCCTGGCCTTCTCGGCAACACGCGAGCAATTTGTATGTATTGCGTCTGAAAATAAAATCATGAAATAATCTAAGTAATACATGGGGGGGGGGGTATCAAACGAAACGTCTCGTACTGTCAACTAATAGTAGAGATACGGATATGCTGAGTCTCAACGAAAAATAAGTCATTTTCTCAATATGGTTTTTGGTCATACTATACATCACATCATTAAACTTCTCAAAATCAGTCTTTGCAACTGCTAAAAAAGCATATTTATATTACTGTATGTGTTTCGTTTAACTGATTTAAAACATGATCAGTGGTGGTATTTTTGTCTAATTTCCTTGTACATCTGGAAGTGTCATCTGTTACACAGTTTGCAGGTATTCCTACGTTTGGCACTGATGACTGGCTTAATTTAGAGTTTATCTGCAGCACTAAACTTTTCTTTACGTGAAATTCGGTGAAATACAGCACTACAAGTGTTTATTTACGAGGAGAACGTAAACGTGCAGTAATGGCGCCACCACTGACGACGTTTCAAATTCAATAAAACGAAACATATATGGTAATGTAAACACGGTTTGTAGTAGTCGCAAAGAGGAGTTTTAAATACCATTAATAGATGTAAAGTAACTACAATAGTGAAGAATTCAATGAAATTATTAAACTGCTATCTTAAAATAATAACAAATAGACATGTGAAACAATAACCAGAATAAATTATTGATTACTCCCGCCCTCTCCCTTCCTCCTTTCCACCCTCCCTACCCCCCCCTCTCTCTCTCTCTCTCTTTCACACACACACACACACACACACACACACACACACACCACACACACACGCAAACACACATAGAGAGTAGCACATTCATGTACAACAAAACACACACGCACACAAAATACATCCTCACAAAGAATAACACATTCATATACAACAAAACACATACAGACACACACAAAGACAAAATAAATCAAACTATATCAAACCACATATACAACACAAACAAAATAGGAAAGGTAAATAAACACACAGCGACATTTGGCAACACTACATTCTGTAAACACACACACGTTCAACACACTATGAAAAGAATAAATTAAATGATGTAATAAATATGGGTGAAAAAACGCCTGAATTCGGACAATTGGAGTATGGGGCTCATGTAAACACATCTCCAAGACCACACACGAGGACTAGCAACACTGAAAATCGTAGCGATAATTTAACCTCACAAAACTTGTGCTGCAAAAGTTGTTTCTATCCTAAAAACAAGAAAATAACATGATAAAACAGTAGTATACTTGTAACTATTACATAATGCATTTCATACCGTATATATTTCAGGCCACTGAAGATACTTCACAAATAATAGATGCGAAATACGTGTGGTAAAAAGCAAGCTGCCTTTCATTTAGTTGCAAAGACGGAGATGGAACATACCTCCATGAATTTTGAAGCAACTAAGGGACGACGGGAAACGGAAAAAAAGACTTTTATTGCTCATCAGAAACATGGGTAATGTTGGAACGAACCATGAAACTGCTTCGAGTATACATTCTGAGGGTTGTCAGGTACCGTCTCTAACAAGATTGTGTTTTTTTTTTTGTGTAGGCAGAGTTAGTCGAAACAAAAACTGCTTGTCAGGTGCAGCATACAGCGTACAGCGTTCAGTGTCGTTGGAAACAGTCTGTTCTCACAATAAACAAAACGTCATATGGAGTGTAATTTAACATCCTAGTCAATTGAGCAATGTCAAATTAGTCTGAGCTGTGTTAGGACTTCGAGATAGCGGCAAGCAAAACAATAGCTGTACCTAATCACTGGTGAAGAAAAAAGGATAATTCTTTGTGTTTTGCTTTCAGCATCAACAGACATCTCTGAATCATCACAACAGCCTAGTATGAAAATGCTTTGTCGATTGAGTACTTCTGCATCCAGTATTAGAGGCCTCCCCTAACATCGATAAAATACTTAACCGCAACGTTCCGAAGCCCTCTGGAACAGGATAAACATACAATTATTGAGTACTACTGAACTGTATGGGATCTTCATCAGTTTATGCTATAGGGGATAATCGAATGAATTCAGGCTCGTACTGCTAGATTTGCCAATAGCCAGTTTAATCAGTAAAGACATTCGTTTCGTGAGTCCTGTTAGCAAATTGATTGGATAACTAGTGCTTGGGAAATACTGTGAAACTATTCCTTTGACTTCATTATTCGTAACAAGAAGAAGATAATGGTGATTATGGGGTGGTCAGCGGCTTACAACAGTACTTTTTCCAGACTTTCCATTCACGAGTGCAACGAGACAAAAGAGAGGCAAACGGAGTTCGGAAGAACCGTTTTCGAAGAAGAAGATTAGAGTCCAATTACCCGTCGACGATAATGTCGTTAGAGATGGCGCACAAGCTCCGAGGAAAGATAGGGAAGGGCACCTGAGGGTACTCTTAGTACAGATGGATCACCGTTTTAAAGACATAGCGGAGAAGTTTGGAATTTAATCTAGTCTATTGATACACAGTGTTACTGTCGGGGGACCAATGTGGCGATGTCATTCTTCTGTTGCTAACCAAATCTTGGAGACACAAGTCATGCCAAGCTTCCCGCCAGAAGACTGTAAAAGTTTCTGTTTGCTATGTTCTCTGTGCAGTTATCTGAGCCGCTATTAATTGCCCAAACTGTTTTTACAAACACAAGCAGGGAACGTCAGTATTAATGATCTGTTCTCAAGGTAAAAACTGGCCGAGGAAAAACTATTAAAAATGCGTTTCCCGTTATGTTTCCACGTGTAGTTGAAGCTTTGCTTCTTTCCTTCGATAGTGAAAGTGTAGCATCATTTCATCGATTGTCACTTTCTGTTTGGTGTTTGAGGAGCAACAGAACTTGTGTCGCTGGTCAGAGCGGAGTCCAGATAAATTATCTCCTTGTGCAATACAGCACGAATTCTACTCTTAGTGAGATTTAGTATCGACAATGTGATTTTGCAACGTCTTCCGAGAGAGCTAAAGGTGCAACTGAATTCTATTGAAATGTCGCATGTTCTGTAGATCATACAAGTAACGGTAGCACCATGAAATGTGATGAAAATAACTAAGTAACTTTTTAATAGACCATCTACTCAGAACATCTCTAGTATTATCTTTATGTGATTTTCTTGGTGACGTGTTTTACAAGGAGACGAATAAAGAAAGCGTGCGTTATTTTAACGTTATTAGCTGTTATAATATTGCTTCTGGAATTTGCTGCTTCACTTCTCAGATGTGTTTGGTGTGCAACTGAACGTACACTCTGATTTAAGCCTGTAATTGTCTCACTGTTTACTTGTTTGAGAATGATTGCCAACGACAAAGTGTTTTCAGACTCAAAATATCTTGGATTTTGCCTCACTGATTGCCCCTTTGAAATAATTTGTTGCAGCATTTATTTCTACTGTCGAAATTGCTCAGTAATATCTGAATATTTTAAATGAATTTCAGTTTTAAGTACGCTGTTGTAGTCTCAGGAAATGCTGTACTTAAACAGCAGTATTCGAACCATGGACGTATCTATTTAGTTCCTGCAGAATTTTACTGTCTCTCCATAGTTTGAGAAAGAGACCGCAAAACACAAAACGCACAATTGAAAGCTAGCCGCGTAAACAGAGAGTCAATAATATAAAACGTAGTGATATTGTTAACTGAAGTAGTTGTCAATTCTAATGCTGATTTCATAAAGTTGGTGTCACCATATTGTGAGTGTTAAAGCACGTTATAGCTAAATATACACCTGGAAGAACGTCGATGCTTTTTGAAGTGTAATATACTTTGACGTCATTGTCCTTATTGATTTGAATTATTCCTCTAGGGTGAAGAAAATGGATACCATAAAGCTTTAGGCTACTATGTTTCATTTGTCCTTGGCACATGGACAACACATTTCATCTCCAGCCGAAACATAAAACGACAGAGTGCTACCCTCACAGGAGGTATCCACTTCGCTCGCCTTATTATACGGCTTTGCCTTCCTCAGACGTACAAGGCGGCTGATGTAAATAGTTATGGTTCAACTGCTATCGAACTAGAAAATGAAAGAAGCTGCAACTCTTCAATATTTACATGTACATTGTCAAAGGAAAAAGCCAGAAGAAAGCTTCAGAAAAATGCATGATAAAGGGAAGGCAGTTTGAAGGTTAACGTCCGTCGGCAACGAGGGCAATAGAGAACGAACACTAGCTCGTTTGAACAAGGATAGTAGACGATTTAGCCCATTTAAAGGAATTATTGCGATATTTACGTGAAGTGATCTGAGGAAACCTAAATCCGAGCGGTTGAACTATCGCTCGTTCAAAGAGAGTTGAAAAAGGATGATGCTTTCACTTACTAAACCATCAAGAGCGGAAATATTAAAGTGGGAGATGTAAAGCACTAGAAGTACTGTATTGAAGATCTAGACTCCATTGTCAAGGTCACTGCGTCACACTTGGCAGGTGGCACTTTACCTACAGACAGCCGGTTAGAAACGTTGTCGAGAACTTGCATCATCAGCACAAGAAAGGCAATGGTGTGAAATTTTCGACTTTCATTTTAAGAGCCAGTATTCTGGATTACATTCCCATATTTCGTATTCTCTAATGGAGTGAGCTGCCTGTTGGAGGGCACAAGATCGGAACGTTTGTATATCCATCCTTTTAATGGGATCTTGAAAATCTTTTCGGGTTTGCTGCCGGATCCTAAAATCAACTTGACTCGATATTTCGGCGATCCAACTGTTCGCCATCTTCAGGAATGCTGCTTCTGCTGATGAGTCCCGCTGAGAACTGACGCAAGATTGCAATTCAACGTCCTATATAGGCCACCGTTCAGTACACGGCGCATGCGCCGCCCATCACGGTTTCTACCTTTCAAAACAGGGAGGTGGCGCCGCCCTTGGTGAAACATTGCTGGCAGCGATATATCGCAATCCATGCCGAACCGAAGAACGTTCAGTTTTGATGCGAGATAATACGGGATTCCACGTTTTGCTAAGAGGAAACCCATTGTCTCTGTTGATTAAATTATCAGCTAACCTAATTTCAATCGCCTCTTTATAGACACTATCCCAAAATCCGGAAATGTTGGCAATCACAACAGTTTCCTCAAATTTCATTTTGTGTCCCTCATTTAGGCAGTGTTCTGCTACGGCCGATTTTTCCGGCTGTTGTAGCCTCGTGTGACGGCGATGTTCCACACACCTGTCATGCACTGTGCGAATAGAACGGCCAACGTAAGCTTTCCCACATTGACACGGGATTTTATACACTCCGCGTTTCCTAAGTCCCAAATCATCCTTCACAGAGCCGAGAAGAGCCCTAATCTTAGAAGGTGGACGAAACACACTCTTAATGTTAAAATTCCTTAAAATTCGTCCAATCTTAAACGATAAGCCTCCAGCATAAGGAAGAAAGGCCACAGACCTATGTTCCTCTTCGTACGCCTCCGGAGAAGGTCCAAATTCCATAGCCCGACGAATCTGTTTCTCTGTATATCCATTTTCCTTAAAAACAGTCATCAAATGCTCAAGTTCTTGGGTTAAGCTGTCTGCGTCGGAAATGGCATAGGCTCTCCGTACCAAAGTCCTAAGGACGACGCCACTACGTTGATGTGGTGGATGAAAACTCTTAGGGTGCAGATACCAATCTGTATGTGTCGGCTTTCGGTGAACACTGTGTCCCAAAGTTCCATCTGGTTTTTTATAAACCATTACGTCTAAAAATGGAAGCATCCCATCATTTTCAACCTCCATAGTAAATTTGATATGGGGATGAAGACAATTGAAGTGGTCCAAAAATCTGTTAAGAGCATCACGTCCATGCGGCCAGACGAAGAATGTATCGTCCACGTATCTCCAAAAGCACGTTGGTTGCAAAGCTGAAGTCCTCAGTGCCATGGCCTCGAAGTCCTCCATAAATAAATTGGCGACTATGGGTGACAAAGGACTACCCATAGCCACTCCGTCATTCTGTTCAAAAATGTTACCGTTAAATAAAAAATACGTGGAGGTCAGCACATGACGACAAAGCTTCACCAGCTCTTCATCCAGTCTTTCACTGATCAAGCTAAGGGACTCTTCCAGAGGAACTCGTGTAAATAGAGAGACCACATCGAAACTCACTAACAGATCTGAAGGACTCAACTTCAAAGATCCCAATCGTCGAATAAAATCCACGGAACTAGATATATGGTGCTCACACTTGCCAACAAATGGACTGAGGACAGATGATAAGTACTTTGCCAGGTTATAAGTTGGTGCACCCAAATTACTAACAATAGGGCGTAAAGGAACCCCTTCCTTATGCAACTTAGGCAGGCCATACAACCTAGGTGGAACGGCAGCACCAGGATGAAGTTTTTTACGTAAATCATCTGACAACGAACTCTTTTTCAACAGTGAAAGTGTCTTACGTTTGATCCTTTCTGTGGGGTCATTAGATAGTCTTCTGTACGCCGTGTCGTTGAGAAGTGAATCCATTTTTAGGACATAATCATCCCGCGTCATTACGACTGTGGCATTCCCCTTGTCAGCTGGTAAAACTACTACTTCGTCATCATTCTTAAGGGAACGAATGGCTGCCCTCTCTGCGGAAGAGATGTTATCCCGCGGTGGTCGAGCCCGACGTAATGTATGCGACACTTCTTGCCTTATTTCCTCTGCTTGATCTTCGGGTAGGCTGTGTACTGCTTGTTCTACAGAGCATATGAACTCTGTGATAGGAAGTCTCTTGGGAGTGGGCGAAAAATTTAAACCTTTCTCCAATATCGACACTGTGGGCCCATCCAACGCCTTGTTAGAAAGATTAATCACAGTACGCCGACGTTTGTCCACTTGTGATGTTGCAGAACGAGAAAGAAGCCGTTCAAATTTCGAGGATTGTCTGGTAACGGCGCTCCTATGTGCCCAATCTGATAGCGCCCACGTGGAATCATCAACCCACTGCCAAACATCCCTTGAAAACTGCGAGGACAAGTTCAAATGTAAATAAAATAAATCTTTGGAAACAATATCCAGCTGTCTACGGGTAAAACGAATGCGTTCTCTTAAAAGTGCTTGGCTTGCACGTTCCTTAATCCTATTGGCTCTCTTACTATTAATAAAATGAATAAATCTGGCGAAATTAGGAATAATACCTTCGTCATGGCATCTCAGCAAGAAGGCGAGTGTACTCAACAGCTTTCCTTTCTTCCTCCGAAGTTTATCTAACTTCTGTATAAGTTTCACCATCTCCTCCCCGTAGAGGTACTTGATGTGATTACGTAAGCTTTCCCGGCGTAATAAGTCTTGAAAATCTTTTCGGGTTTGCTGCCGGATCTCAGCGGGACTCATCAGCAGAAGCAGCATTCCTGAAGATGGCGAACAGTTGGATCGCCGAAATATCGAGTTAAGTTGATTTTAGGATCCGGCAGCAAACCCGAAAAGATTTACAAGACTTATTACGCCGGGAAAGCTTACGTAATCACATCAAGTACCTCTACGGGGAGGAGATGGTGAAACTTATACAGAAGTTAGATAAACTTCGGAGGAAGAAAGGAAAGCTGTTGAGTACACTCGCCTTCTTGCTGAGATGCCATGACGAAGGTATTATTCCTAATTTCGCCAGATTTATTCATTTTATTAATAGTAAGAGAGCCAATAGGATTAAGGAACGTGCAAGCCAAGCACTTTTAAGAGAACGCATTCGTTTTACCCGTAGACAGCTGGATATTGTTTCCAAAGATTTATTTTTTTACATTTGAACTTGTCCTCGCAGTTTTCAAGGGATGTTTGGCAGTGGGTTGATGTTTCCACGTGGGCGCTATCAGATTGGGCACATAGGAGCGCCGTTACCAGACAATCCTCGAAATTTGAACGGCTTCTTTCTCGTTCTGCAACATCACAAGTGGACAAACGTCGGCGTACTGTGATTAATCTTTCTAACAAGGCGTTGGATGGGCCCACAGTGTCGATATTGGAGAAAGGTTTAAATTTTTCGCCCACTCCCAAGAGACTTCCTATCACAGAGTTCATATGCTCTGTAGAACAAGCAGTACACAGCCTACCCGAAGATCAAGCAGAGGAAATAAGGCAAGAAGTGTCGCATACATTACGTCGGGCTCGACCACCGCGGGATAACATCTCTTCCGCAGAGAGGGCAGCCATTCGTTCCCTTAAGAATGATGACGAAGTAGTAGTTTTACCAGCTGACAAGGGGAATGCCACAGTCGTAATGACGCGGGATGATTATGTCCTAAAAATGGATTCACTTCTCAACGACACGGCGTACAGAAGACTATCTAATGACCCCACAGAAAGGATCAAACGTAAGACACTTTCACTGTTGAAAAAGAGTTCGTTGTCAGATGATTTACGTAAAAAACTTCATCCTGGTGCTGCCGTTCCACCTAGGTTGTATGGCCTGCCTAAGTTGCATAAGGAAGGGGTTCCTTTACGCCCTATTGTTAGTAATTTGGGTGCACCAACTTATAACCTGGCAAAGTACTTATCATCTGTCCTCAGTCCATTTGTTGGCAAGTGTGAGCACCATATATCTAGTTCCGTGGATTTTATTCGACGATTGGGATCTTTGAAGTTGAGTCCTTCAGATCTGTTAGTGAGTTTCGATGTGGTCTCTCTATTTACACGAGTTCCTCTGGAAGAGTCCCTTAGCTTGATCAGTGAAAGACTGGATGAAGAGCTGGTGAAGCTTTGTCGTCATGTGCTGACCTCCACGTATTTTTTATTTAACGGTAACATTTTTGAACAGAATGACGGAGTGGCTATGGGTAGTCCTTTGTCACCCATAGTCGCCAATTTATTTATGGAGGACTTCGAGGCCATGGCACTGAGGACTTCAGCTTTGCAACCAACGTGCTTTTGGAGATACGTGGACGATACATTCTTCGTCTGGCCGCATGGACGTGATGCTCTTAACAGATTTTTGGACCACTTCAATTGTCTTCATCCCCATATCAAATTTACTATGGAGGTTGAAAATGATGGGATGCTTCCATTTTTAGACGTAATGGTTTATAAAAAACCAGATGGAACTTTGGGACACAGTGTTCACCGAAAGCCGACACATACAGATTGGTATCTGCACCCTAAGAGTTTTCATCCACCACATCAACGTAGTGGCGTCCTTAGGACTTTGGTACGGAGAGCCTATGCCATTTCCGACGCAGACAGCTTAACCCAAGAACTTGAGCATTTGATGACTGTTTTTAAGGAAAATGGATATACAGAGAAACAGATTCGTCGGGCTATGGAATTTGGACCTTCTCCGGAGGCGTACGAAGAGGAACATAGGTCTGTGGCCTTTCTTCCTTATGCTGGAGGCTTATCGTTTAAGATTGGACGAATTTTAAGGAATTTTAACATTAAGAGTGTGTTTCGTCCACCTTCTAAGATTAGGGCTCTTCTCGGCTCTGTGAAGGATGATTTGGGACTTAGGAAACGCGGAGTGTATAAAATCCCGTGTCAATGTGGGAAAGCTTACGTTGGCCGTTCTATTCGCACAGTGCATGACAGGTGTGTGGAACATCGCCGTCACACGAGGCTACAACAGCCGGAAAAATCGGCCGTAGCAGAACACTGCCTAAATGAGGGACACAAAATGAAATTTGAGGAAACTGTTGTGATTGCCAACATTTCCGGATTTTGGGATAGTGTCTATAAAGAGGCGATTGAAATTAGGTTAGCTGATAATTTAATCAACAGAGACAATGGGTTTCCTCTTAGCAAAACGTGGAATCCCGTATTATCTCGCATCAAAACTGAACGTTCTTCGGTTCGGCATGGATTGCGATATATCGCTGCCAGCAATGTTTCACCAAGAGCGGCGCCACCTCCCTGTTTTGAAAGGTAGAAACCGTGATGGGCGGCGCATGCGCCGTGTACTGAACGGTGGCCTATATAGGACGTTGAATTGCAATCTTGCGTCAGTTCTCAGCGGGACTCATCAGCAGAAGCAGCATTCCTGAAGATGGCGAACAGTTGGATCGCCGAAATATCGAGTCAAGTTGATTTTAGGATCCGGCAGCAAACCCGAAAAGATTTTCAAGACTTATTACGCCGGGAAAGCTTTTAATGGGATGTTACAAGGACTTCGGCTGTATAGTATTAAATGAAAATTAAAACACTTGCAGCCGTCACTTTTGCATTTAATTTATTTACGCAACCAGTTACGGGTTCCATTACACCCCCTTCATGCCCCTTGACCAACGTAAATTGGGAGGAATTTAATCTCGTGTCCAGTCATAACAGTAGTGAATAATGTACATCCAGTGCCTGTAGATTTCTGGTTTACATGCCACTAGCCCTTTATTCACCAACCGACGATTGTCCTGAGGACTGCAGCTGTTTTAATTTTCGTTTGAAAATCAGAAGCATCCTTGGTGCTATTCAAGAGGATTAGACTGTGTCTCATCTTCTGCTCTCTCTCTCTCTCTCTCTCTCTCTCTCTCTCATCCTCATCGCGAGCTAAAAAGTTAAAAACTAAAAACTGCTCTCTACAATCATTTAGTGTATCCAACACACGAAAAAGTTACGCATCAGATACTGTCCTAACACTTCCCAGAACGAAGGAGTACAGTGGGGATGATGAAGAAAAGCTCTGATTGACAGCATATACGATGCGACATTTCCGATTACTAACTGCTTACTACAAACTGATTGAAATTTTCAGGAAAGAAGAAATCAGAATGATTGAAGTGGGAAAATAGAACGTTAGTTCAGTATCACATGAAGGGTGACAGTTATTGAACTATACGAAATAAAATAGTTATAACTTCTGAACAATTTGCGTTAGGACGTGCAAACTGCACGGCGGCAGCGGGCATGGTGGGAATTAGTATGTGCATGCATGGTTTGGCCTAACGACGAAGTTCACTTTCACTTGTATGTGTTCGTCAATAAGCGAGATTGGCGCATTTGGGGGACTGAGAATCCGCATTTCGCAATCGAGAATTCTCTTTACCCTCAACGAGTGACTGTGTTGTGTGCGATGTCCAGTCACGGATATTCCTTGATGTCACGGTGACTACCGAACGATACGTGGAGGTTTTGGAAGATGATTTCATCCCCATTATCCAAAGTGACCCTGACTTCGACGAGATATGGTTCACGCAAGACGGAGCTCGACCCCATCGAAGCAGGAGAGTGTTTGATGTCCTGGAGGAGCACTTTGGGACCACATCCTGGCTCTGGGGTACACAGAGACCACTTGCATGGTCCTCGATTGGCCGCCATATTCCCCGGATCTAAACACATGCGTCATCTATTTGTGGGGCTATATTAAAGACAAGGTGTACAATAATAATTCCAAAACCATTGTGGAGCTTAAGGGGGATAGGACGTCAAACGGGACGACTTGGAGCAGGAGAGGCATCACAGGACATTTTAATTTCCCGTGTCTATACTTTTACAAATAAATGCGTAAGACTTTGTCAGCGTCACCAGGAAGGATTCAGGATTCACACTCATTGCAGTGGAAGTTCGAAAACATAACAAAATAAATTTTTTTACGTGCGAAATTTCATCATTTTTTCACTTACTAATAGCTGCATTTGTTGCTATAGGTACACTTTTCTTCTAAAGTTAGAGAGATTCTTCGATGAATTTTGCACAGCATACGTACCATACTTACAGGTGTATGAAACTCTAGAATTTATTTAATTTATGAAAAAACGAATGAGCTGTTGTATTTTAAACTTCATGTTTAGAAAAAACACAAATTTTGTAATTAATTACCTCAATTTTTACCACAGTTTTTAATAGATTTGAAAAATTCTAGATTTTCATACACCTTTAAGTATGGTTTGTATGCTGTGCACAATTCATCGAAGAACCTCTCTTACTTACGAAGAAAAGTGTGCCTATAGCAACAAATACTGCCATTAGTAAGTTAAAAAAATGATGAAATTTCGTATGTAAAAAAAATTATTTCGTTATGTTTTCGAACTTCCACTGCTATGAGTGTGAATTTTGAATCCTTCTTGGTCATGCTGACAAAGTTTTATGAATTTTTTTGTAAAAGTATAGACAGTGGAAATTAAAATGTCCTGTGGTGCCTCTCCTGCTCCAAATCGGCCCGTTTGACGTCCTACCCCCTTAAGACGCAGAATTTCGCTATTCGTTTGCGCCACATCATCGTCAATGATGGCCGGCATATCGCACATGTCATAACCTAAATCCAAATATCTGCTAGTGGTGTTTACAGGCTGAATGAAGTGTGTGCACGCCGTAGGTCTTCACTAATTTACGTTTTTTTTTTTCATTTAGTTCAATAACTGTCGCCCTGTAAGGCTGATAATGAAATGAAGAAAAATGTCTTCGAGATTACTTCGATATCATTCGAACAAAGCACCTGACCCTGGTGTGGGCAGCTGGGGAACTGCTGTGTTCTGTTTCGGAAGTGATGGCCGGCCCGGAATTTATCGTCGGTAATCAGCGCGGCGCAGGGCAGAGCTGCGTTGCAGACTTTAGGGGCGGCCTTATCTCCCAGAGTGACGACTGCTGAGAGAGAAGTGCCGGCCGGAACCCTCGCGCCCTCATCTATCCATCCCGAGCAAACCCTTCCCCCACACTTCGCAGCTCCACTCGGCTGGAGGACCCCATCCTATTTTTTCGAAAGAGGGAAAAGTGGTCTCGCGCTTGTCAAAATGTTTATCTTGGTAGCTCTCCGGACATAAATCCACGTCAGGCAAACAGGCGGTGCCTCGCCAGCCGCTCTCTCTGACCCGCCTTCTTGCCGAAGACTCCATCGTACGTGACGGCGAGGGTATGTTGAAGAAGTAGACAAAACATAGCACTTTTTCATTCCTGGCTCCACAGCTGGACGACTTAACTATAACTTCCTGATTTAACTAATGAAACACTTGACCACTTACGTATTTTTTCAAGCGTAGCGTGACGTATTTTAAGAATTTATTCTCACTGTCAAGTGCTCTTGTTTATTTAAGTATTTTACGTGATGTTTGAAAGTGTGTTTTTCTGCCTCTCTTCCACAGTAGATAACAAGGACTGTGCCTCCCCCATTAGGCAAAATACCATACACGCGTATCTGTAAGATACTTTGATTTCAAACACAAACAGTGTGAGTTACGGTTTGCATGTGTGTGGTATTCTGCTTAATGGAGGAGGCGCAGTACCTTATACTCTACACTGCAAGAGAACCAGAAAAACATACATTCAGACATCAAGCAAAACTTACGTACACAAATGCACCTAACAATGAGAATCAATTCTCGAAACGCGTCGCGCTAAGCATAAAAAAATACGTAACTGGTGTAGTGTACCATTATTTAAATCACAGATGACATAGTTGCGCGCTTTCGAAAAACATCGATTATGATGACTGAAACTAAGTATCTGTAATTGCCACAGTTGCTACTGAAATCTTTCTTCATTTCAGTGAGTAGCTTGGACCATCAGGCGGAACAAGTGTACATCAGATGTGTACTTTTACCCCTGAGGATGATCCAAGATAGCAACCACTCCCGTGTGACGATTATAATTACGTCATTTACGCAAGAATCAAACCACTCATACATTTGATAACAATGAGACATTGTGATTATTGTTATCTTACCGAATTAGACTAGCTTTTTTCGTCTACGTGTGAATGTATCGTCCTCAAACTATTGTATAGTACTTAGCTGGGGGTTTGGCTCGCTTGTTTCCTATTTTGTTCGTTCCCCTGAATTGTAGTATTTAATATTTGAAAGTGTTCAAGAGCAGATCTCACGAGACTGACACGTGTTCTACTTTACAGGTGAGGCACACTTTCCCAGGTTTCTCTCAAGATCTCGAATTCACCCAGTCGTCGTGATGCCTACAACAGATGTTCTTTCCACTGCATATCGCTTGATACTATTAGCATACTAGCATGTGCGTGTCACTAGCAGTTGCTACATTATATCAACACAAATCATTATTACGGCTGTTTATCTAGCAAATAAGAATAACTACCTGTTTTTAAAGCAATTTTTATTATTGTTTTTAACTGAACATGTTTCACCTAACTGTTAGACGTATTCAGTGGATTTCATGTCTCCTATGCTGAAGACGCCTAATACGCTTAGGTGATACGTACTTGGTTAAAAGGAATAATAAGTCAATTGCAAAAGATGATTAGGTATTCTCATCCACAAGAGTGACAGCAATGTAGCAGCAATTGAAAAATGATGTCGGCAAGTATTAATAATATGCTCTTATTGTGTGGAACGGGTTTTACTTTTAGGGATGCCATACATTCAATTTATAACCGTTTTGTGAGCTGAGCACATGGTATGAGACTTCACCGACTGACTATGCACCTACAAACAATATATGGACTTAAAAATGTGATTTTGTATATAGTACATTTATTGGAACGAATCACAAAAGAAACAGACCTAAACTGTTTCGTGGAGCGAAGTTACTTCTTCGGAATAACACAAAATTACATTTGGCTTTCCACACTAGGGACGCTCTGAAGCAATGTCGTGTGTATGACGCTTTGGTTATGACACTGGAAGGAATGGAATCCAGATCCCCATCCGGCCCTTTATTTATTCCTTCCATTGTTTCCTTTAATCATTTAAGAGGACGTGGTGATGATCTTTTCAAAAGGACCCAGGTTGATATGCGTCTACATCATTTACAGACTGAGTTAATGTAATATTTTAATTATAATGACCCCCATGCTGAAGGGATGTTAAATACTAGCCCTCTTTCTGTGTTATTCAGTCCTTGTACCTTAATGTTTTAGCATCTTTATGGAGGCGAGAGAGAATAGGAGCACTCTGGAAACGGAGAGCGATACGACGGTATCATACAACATTGATCTTCAAAAAGTATCAAAAATACGTCTGCGAAACTAGTGCTAGTGCTACGGCTAGTGAAACTGAAGGCTTACAAACTAAACTTAGCAAACGCTCTGAAGCACTTTTATTCTAAATGGTGATTTCCGTCAGGACATCATTTAAATCAATACTGAACTGTAGGAACTGTGTACCTCTATCGATAGGCAGTCAGTACAGTTTTACAGTGGTGGCTTAAAATTATACTCGAGAGCGTCATTTGAATCCCGATGCAACATTCATTCTACTTGAGAAAACTCAGTATGATGCGAATTTTGTTACCTTTTATTACAAAAAAAGGTATGGCCAAAAATATTTCACAGCTTTTCATTGAAGGAATAGTTCTTGTTGTTAACATCGGTATGAAAAATGTACATGGTTGCAGTTTTCCTGTACTGGAATTACGTGATCTATAACGCATGGCTTGAAAACCTACTTTCGAATGTTTGAATTCATAATTTTGATTGCTGTCGTACCTTTTAAGGGAAATGAAATAAAAAGTACTCATTTATGTAATCGTTAAACGATGTAATACAGGCACCGACACCAGAAAGAATGACTAATAAAATTCTAGTGATTTTCAGTATGCTATTCCTTAAACTGAGATTATTATTCCAAGAAAAAGTCCCTAACAGCAGCAGTGAATAACTATGATAACATTTTTTAAATTTACTTCTTATGATAGAAAAATTTTGATTCTGTTTACAAGTTTCTAAACTTTTATCCGGAGTATTCACTCTTAACTCATAAGGTGTGAACTCACAGGCCGATCGAAAACTTTCGAACTGGCTCTCCAAGATCAAGTGTGGCGGAATGTTGCCACATCCCCGCTACTCTCTTTAAATCGCCAACTCTCGAATGATTTGCTGTCAGCTGCATTATCGCCTTTTTGTGTGTTGTTGGCACTTGTTATTGACATACATTGTGGTCTCCTAGAACGCGCCTCGAGAACTGTGTACCTGTTTTCTTCTGTACGTGCTAGCAGAGACGTGTCAGTTTTAACGATCCTAGGTTTGCTGAAATTGTTTGTCAGTGGATGGAGGATGGTGTCAGCGCTATACATCAAGAAAATTCCACAAAGGACGGCGATTTTACAATAGCCAGTGATCACAGTTCTGCTAGCGGAGGGTCATTCCGAGGAAGAGGTTCAGGACATCTGTGATGTAGTTCTTTGTTTCTCCAGTAAAATATTGAAAGTGTTAGTTAAAATCAAATGTGTCGTCTGTGATGAAAAAGAAAACCGAGGAGCCCAGCATTAAATCTCACTTTCGCAGACTTTCTTTTCGTACTTATCGAGAGAACATTTTATGTGCTAGTTTAAACCTTGAATTTTGTTTTATATGAAAATTTACTTTCTATAGTGATCCTACAATTTTTCAGGATGTAGAGTTCAGTTCCGTAACAGTTCGTTTGCGTATACAATTTAAAATACCGCACAAAATGTGTTATTTTCTGTTATAAAAGGTTAATTCCTACAGGCTTAATGTGTCGCAATAAGATCGACAACAAGTATTGAAACAACACTTAAGTAATACTGAAACTAAATTTTGTTTATTCATAACATGTAAGCTTTCACGGCCGGCGTCTTCATTAATTAAAACTATAGAAGCCGGACCTCCAGCGCCTAGCAGCCTGTCGCCGACTCACCTCGGAAGATGTTGCCCGCAGTAGGCAACGAAACGTCAGGAAGGAGAAGAAGTTTTATATATGGACTACGGCAATTCAGTCCGGAAGTTTAATTAATATATTTTATTTAATTGAAATTAAAGATTTCAAATGATTTGCGCCTTAAATCTCGTTTTAAACATCGGGGTCCCAGAGACCTCACCTTATCGTATAAGTTAGAGAAAAGTCACCTCCTGAGTTAAGGGAATTTTCCCACACGTTGCTGTTCCGTCAGTTCACGTAATGTAGCAAAAATATATTCCTAGTATAGGGCTGGGATCGATTTCTGAACCACTGCTGAAACATTAAGCATACATTTTGTGAAGGTTGCACCCGACACCCCGAAAATATCTAAAAAAAAAAAAGCCATATTTCAAATACTTACGAACTGTTGTATTAACGCTTGCCAGACAAGATCTAGTAATCTAAAGAAAACTTTCACTATCTAAAATACAAGGTAGAACCTACTTACGTCTTTCTCAGAAGCAGTATCTGCAGCAGTATTGTTTTCTCCAGCATTGAGAAAATTATCGGCGTAGAGGCTTGTATGATCACTTCGTACACTAACAAATGTTTCTTATTCTTTAAAGGAGGCAACGCTTGTTTTCACACAGCTTTTATCTCTCTCTTATGAACCTTCTCTTAAATACATTATTTGGTACAGATGATCCGCTTAACATTTCCAGGAGTTTCATAGTGATCAAACTCGGCATGGGGTGCACTGGATTTATTTTGAAACATTATTATTGTGCTGCTACGGCATCGGGCCTCAGACTCGTCTTCAGCGGCACATTACACATTGGAGAGGTAAGAGTGTTGTAACATGAACTCCGTAGCGTCTCCAGACACATCTTCGCCGGTCGTCGGCGCTCAGTTCTAAGCAGGACGCATCACTGGATACAATTTTACACCAGTCAGTGAGATTCCGCCCCAGTTATGCAAATTGGTCACCAGTTGATATTCACGCAGGTAACGGTGAAAAATGCAAAATTGTAAGCTTTGGTGGCCGATGGATGAATGTGGAACGCTGCAGCGCAATTCCAGGTAGCAGCTGACAAGAGTACTAAACAGGTGACACGAGGATACCGGGGCATAAAGGCTTCGCGTTTTTCATTCCGTGTCCTCAACTGGACAGTAACTATGCCACGCAGATCGTGCGTGAATAATATACGCAGATGTCAGCATTTGAGAGAGAACATGTAGTTGGGCTGAAAGAATCCGGTTGGAGTAATCGGCGAATCGCTCGAAGTTTGAATAGGAGCGATGCCACTATTCGACGATGTTGGCAGGAATGGGTGAACCATGGCCGAAGACATCGTCAAGAAGGGAGCAGTCGCACTTGAGAGACAACAGTTCGAGAAGACCGAACAATCGACTGAGAGGCACTCAGAACCGCGGATTCATAATTGTCATCGATTATTCGTACAACTGGTGCTTCAGTGACCACAAGAATCATTAATAGGTGGCTCGCAGAAACGGACTGAGCTCATGGCGCCCCTTGCGACGACTACCAGTGACCTCTGTACACGACAAGCCCCTTTGCTGGAATCTCATTGACTGGATTAGAATTGTCTTCAGTGATGAGTCTCGCTTCGAACTGAGCCCCGATGCCATATAAGCAGGAGATCGCGGGTTCGAGTCCCCGTCGGGGCACACATTTTCACCCGTCCCCGTTGATATGTATCCACGCCCGTCAGCTGCTGAAGGTATTAATATAATTCTAATTTAGTTGAAAGATGGTCAACAACAGAGCGGAGCTAAAGTCACTGCTTGAAAAAAAGAAAAAAACGATTACAAGAGCAAGTTTGTTTTATTAACAAGTGATGTGACTGATAGTTGATCATTTCAGGTGTAAATGACAAATTCAGACCAAATGCACCCAAACAGTCACAAGCATGCCGAATTACATCGTGCAATAGATTGTTGCAAGCGTCTTGCATCCTTTGTTGCAGTTCGGCAATGGCTCTTGCAGGATCTATAGGGAGAGAAATTTCCTACTTCAGCATGTCAGTGGGCGAGAGATCTGGTAGTTATGCAGGCCAGGGCATTTGTGAATCACGCTCAGTACGATGCACAGCGGAAGCAGCCAAATATAGACGTGCAATGTCCTGATAAAAAGGCACGTCGCCTTCCTGTCGAAGTCGTAATAGCATGGAGATACCAACCTGTGCAATGTAGGGGGCACTGGTTACTTTACCGTGGAGAAACATCAAATGTGACTTGGAGCTGTAACACCATGAGGCCTGGCGTAGGAATTGGGTGTCGTGGGCGAATGCACTCACCATGGCTGCGCTGCACACGTGTACGTCCATTACTTGCATACAGACAGAACCTGCTCTCATCACTAAAACTATAGAGCACCATTCCTCCCGCCAGTCAACTCTTTCAGGACACCAAAGCAGCCGTACTTGGCGGTGTCGTGGAGTCGAAGGCTATGTGGCCAGAGGTATATGTGATCTTAATCCCGATGCAAGGATACGGTTCCCATTGGTCGCGGATGTGGTAATGTTACATAGACCGTTGATGAAAGAAGTGACACACCATCGATTCAGTGTGCTCAACATGTGAAGCTGTTGGTTGTATCCTGTAATGAATGTTGCAGACACTGTTCACCTATAAACTCAACCCACATCAAGCCTGCTGATGTATTATATCCTGACTCCAGTCATTGAGGGGTTGCATTTTTTTCTGGCAGTGCATTAGAAAACATGTACAGGGTGGTCAGAGAGCGTCAAAGTTAGCCAATCAGGCCGTTGCGAGCGCAAATTTAAGTTTCTTGTCAGACGCGGTGTCGCCAAACGTGTGCTTCGTTTAGTTTCAAAAATTTGACATTGGACGGTAGTGTGGATCGAAACGAGCCAAAGGTCGAGCAGTTTCGTGCGCTAACATCTCCTCTATGAGAACAATTGGCAGTAATTACATCTGGCGGACCTCTTGAATTAGCCTGATCGGCTAACTTCAGTCCTAATTAACTGGGGCTCGCGCAACGAGTCGAAATTTTTTCTTAAAAATTATTTCTTAGCATAACCTAACCTGCAACATCCTTACAAGCTTTTCAGACTATTTCTGACTACTCTGACTATATGTAAACACAGCTAGGCAAATTGTACACACTAAGCATTTACGCCGGAGCTGGCCTTCTATATGGTCTAAGGAGCATCCATCCCAACACAGTATTGTGTGTAGTAACTCATACTTTAAAAATAAATCATAGGCAACAGATGTCAACTTTTAGTCACCTAGAAGTTCCTGAGATCCGTACGAGGTACAGAGCTCGTCTGTAGAACCTAAAGTTTCCACTTGTGTGAGTCACAAAACGGTATAGCAGATGCCGTGCTCCCTCAGAAGAGTGAAAGCTGCGGTCACTGTTTAATACAACATCGGTGAACATGTAATCCTTGAGTAGATATGTTTTCTGCTTAGTTAAATTCTTTTTTTGCTTTAATCTCATGAAGTATATCCTTTATCTAAGGTGAACTGTAATACTGTTAACGCCTGTTTCGTTGCTTTATTGTAGTAAATTATTCGTTACACCTTAAGCTGAGTTCACACTTGCAACTAATACGACGCCACATCTTGCGGTTTTCTGGTGTTGCACCGTACTAGTTACCGTTCATGAAAGACGCCACATATTCTACATAGTTGCACAGATTTCAACATGGCGTCAACTGGAGTTATATGGCCGGATATTAATGTTATGCAGGTAGTGCAAATTACGGCATTACATCTGTGACAGGAATTAAATACAAGGAAGAAAAAACCTATATGTTAGACCCGAAAACTGATTTCGCGCAGGAATAAATCGGGAGCTACAACGTTGCTGTAAAAGAAAAACACTCGAAAGACGAAAATGCTGTCTGCTATGGCAAACGAACCAAGAGCTGGCACGATATTTGTATGCCAGCTCTTGGTTAGCTTGCCATGGCATGTAAATATCATCTGCAGACACGCCACTCTGCCAAGTTTTTAGAAACTTATTTTATTCGTTGGTGTAGGCATTTCGAATAACTAATGTTAGTTTAAAAACTGCAACATCAAACTCGGGGGCTATTTTCCACATATAGTCCACAATTTATACTGTTCTTGGTCTCACGATTCATGAAGTTTACATGGCTTGCTTTTCTGGTTATGTATTAACTATATTTATTCATTCATCCAAATTTTTTTCAAGATTGTGGGATAGGCCTGCATCATTGGTTTGTAAATATTGCACGCACGCACACACACACACACACAAACACACACACACACACACACACACACACACACACTGCTACAGAAAATTATGTTGTTGTTGTTCCAGAAGCTGCGAAAATGCACTTGCCTACCACTGTTTTCACTTTTTTCAGAAATAAAATGAAAACACACTAAAATCCAATCAAGTAAAGCAAATAACAACTGTGTCAGAATGCTCGTGTTTCGACATACAGCGACCAGAAAGCAGAGGTGGAAGGAAAGTGGCGCAACAAGGTACAACCAAGTTGAACTTTTTGTGGTATGAGATAAGTAGTGTCTCTTAAACTTGCGACACTGAAAACTGGGAGTTCACACGTGCAACTGCAGAATGTCACTAACTGTGGCGACTCTTTTGTTGCGCGTGTGAACCCGGCTTTATAGTTTTATTTCTCGGCGCAGGGTTTTTTATCCACTCATAGGAAAAAAAACTACGGTAGAGTACACTGGCTGTGTGTGTGAAGCAGAAAATAGGTGGGGTAGACAGACCGGACGAGATGAAGATACTTCCGCGTGCTAGTCCGCTGCTATGGCATAAGTGGCGTAACGGGAACACGGTCCGGGACAGAAGAACCACTAGGGTGAGGGGCAGGGAAGCTGGCCGCAGAGTTTTTCTGGCCGGCCTTATTTTGACGTGGTCTCTTTTTTGAGCGACTGGGCGCGGTAAGCAGAGCATCTGCGATGGCCGGCCGGCACCTGCGCCCATCTCCCACAGGAACTGTGCAGCGCCGTGCGCGCGCTTCCGGGCCGCGGCGTTCCCACCGGCGGCTCCTGCAGAAACCGGCCGACGCAGTCGCCGAGCCCGCGCCACCAGCAGCCGCCCCTGACGATACGCTTTTTTTACGCCGCCAGGCCCTCCCCCCCCAGAAACAAGAAGGAATAAATAAAGCCGCGAGTATAAAAAAGCGAGCTTCAACCCCACGCCGCAGCATCCCCTTCCCGTGTGATCCGCGCCCGCGATAGAAAAAACTACCCTCCCGGGCTGTGGCGGAGGGCGGGAGGGGGTGCGGCGAGCGGGGGACCAGAAAAGAAGCACCGAGGGGCGGCGGTGAGGGAGAAAAAAGTACCTAAATCTATCAAAGAATATCTCGTGTACCTGAGCGCTTGATTAACATCGGGTCAACGTCCTCTCGGAGCGCTCGAGGAACAGCGGAACTTCGTGGAGCAGAGACCTCGTCATGCTGCTCTGTCTTCGTAACGAATACTGCGTCACTGACTGGTGATCGATGATCATTATCACAATCTTTCGTACCCATCAAATCTAAGAGTTGTCTTTACTTTATACGTCTTCTGTATCCACTATACTCCCACGTCGCGCTGCAGAGTGGAAATACACTACTGGCCATTAACACTGCTACATAAAGAGGAAATGCAGATGATAAACGGATATTCAGGGGACAAATATATTATACTAGAACTGACATGTTATTACATTTTCACGCAATTTGGGTGCATAGATCCTGAGAAATCAGTACCCTGAACAACCACCTCTAGCCGTAATAACGGCCTTGGTACGCCTGGGCATTGAGTCAAACAGAGCTTGTATGGCGTGTACAGGTACAGCTGCCCATGCAGCTTCAACACGATACCACAGTTCATCAAGAGTAGTGACTGGACTATTGTGACGAGCCAGTTGCTCGGCCACCATTGTCCAGACGTCTTCAATTGGTGAGAGATCTGGAGAATGTGCTGGCCTGGGCAGCAGTTGAACATTTTCTGCATCCAGAAAGGCCCGTACAGGACCTGCAACATGCGGTCGTGCATTTTCCTGCTGAAATGTAGGGTTTCGCAGGGATCGAATGAAGGGTACAGCCACAGGTCGTAACAAATCTGAAATGTAACGTCCACTGTTCCAAGTGCCGTCAATGCGAACAAGAGGTGACCGAGACGTGTAACCAATGGTACCCCATACCATCACGCCGGGTGATACGCCAGTATGGCGATGACGAATACACGCTTCCAATGTACATTCAACGCGATGTCGCCAAATACGGATGCGACCATCATGATGCTGTAAACAGAACATGGTTTCATCCCGAAAAAGGAAGTTTTGCCATTCGTGCACCCGGTTCGTCGTTGAGTACACCATCACAGGTGCTCCTGTCTGTGATGCAGCGTCAAGGGTAACCGCAGCCATGGTCTCCGAGCTGATAGTCCATGCTGCTGCAAACGTCGTCGAACTGTTCGTGCAGATGGTTGTTGTTGCAAACGTCCCCATCTGTTGACTCAGGGATCGAGACGTGTCTGCACGATCCGTTACAGCCATGCTGATAAGATGCCTGTCATCTCGACTGCTAGTGATACGAGGTTGTTGGGATACAGCACGGCGTTCCGTGTTACCCTCCTGAACCCGCCGATTCCATATTCAGCTAACAGTCATTGGATCCCGACCAACGCGAGCAGCAATGTCGCGATACGATAAACAGCAATTGCGATAGCCTACAATCTGACTTTTATCAAAGTCGGAAACCTGATAATACGCAATTCTCCTCCTTCCACGAGGCATCACAACAACGTTTCACCAGGGAACGCCGGTCAACTGCTGTTTGTGTATGAGAAATCGGTTGGAAACTTTCCTCATGTCAGCACGTTGTAGGTGTCGTCACTGGCGCCAACCTTGTGTGAATGCTCTGAAAAGCTAATCATTTGCATATCACAGAATCTTCTTCCTGTCCGTTAAATTTCGCTTCTGTAGCACGTCACCTTCGTGGTGTAGCAATTTTAATGGCCAGTAGTGTAAACACAAGTATACAGAGTGAACCAGACCTCCACCGTCAATATTCTGGAGGTTATTTCGGAACACTTCCGAATGTTTTGGTATAAGGAACCTGTGATCTCCAATTAACCGCCTCCTTTTGATTTCCCTACCGCCCCACCTCCCCTTCCCTCTTACTCTGTGTCTGCACATACACAACTCTTGTTTTAACTCGTGACTATATCGAAAACGATGCAACGTACCAAAAAAAGTTCTGGGTGAAAAGTTCATATTAGCAGAGGGGACATCAGTCTGTGCTACAGTTTCCCTCCTCCTAAACACCCCTCCTTCGTGGTCGGGGTCAATTGTGTATTTTCAAATGCGAATCCTCCATCCTGTGTTGGATATTCGGATTCTACACGATAAAGCACGTACGATTTTCCATTCTTGGTAGACGGCGCTGTAATTGAAAAATGTCAATTTTGCCTATTTTTGCAATTCAGAACCGATGCATTTGTCTCTACACTTCATTTACGACTTAAATATAAACCTTTGTCTTCTAACGGTTGATATTTATGTTCGAAATTTACCGTACTGATGCGAATTTGATAGTATAGTACTGTATGGTTAGCCGTTTCAGCGTCTGATTAGGAACTACGTTTAGCGTGATCGAGGAACAACTACGAGGATGCAGTAGTATTCAGCTTGATTTCGGTGAGCCACTCGAATCTCACCATTGGGGTGCTTGATTTCGGTGAATATCCACGGCAGGTGCGCCTGCCACTATTACTTCGCGGACATTTTACCTTACTGCAACGGTTCGTGGGCTGCCACCGAGCCGCGCGGTTTGAGGCGCCATGTCACTGATTGCGCGGCGTCTCCCGCCGGAGGTTCGAGCCCTCCCTCGGGCATGGGTATGTGTGTTGTTCTTAGCGTAAGTTAGTTTAAGTAGTGTCTAAGTCGTTTCTGACTTGTGAAAACAGACACACTTGATACTTGTCGATTAGAGCACCATCCTCAACGAATGGGCAACATTTGTTTGAGTAGCCCTTAAGTATTTTTTGGTGCAGAAACCGAATATGCAATAAGAATGGGGAGAGGGTTCCCATTTGAACTAGTTGACCCCGCCTACGCGGGAGAGGTGGCCAGTTGTAGCTCAAACACATGTCCCCTTTATTAATAAGAACTTTTCACCTAGAACATTTTTTTCGCACGATACATCTTTTTTGAGATATCTAGTTGTATCACGTTAAAACAAATACTCCATACAATGCAATGAAAACAACTGCCCGGGGGTGCAGATGTCGACGCTGTGTCTCTTGGAAACAAACTTTGTTCAAATGTGTGTGAATTCCTGAGGGAACAAACTGCAGAGGTCATCGGTCCCTAGACTTACGCACTACTTAAACTAACTTATGCTAAGAACAACACACACACCCATGCCCGAGGGAGGACTCGAACCTCCGGCGGGATGGGTCGCGTAATCCGTGACACGGCGCCTCAAAACGCGCGGCCACTACGTGCGGCTTTGTTTCTTTTAATCGTTTTCTGTTTACATGTGACCGCAGTCCTGCAAATTTTAGAAAGCACGTTTTCCGCCTTCTACTTCCACTTCAAGGAGTGAGTGTTGAGCCGTTCGGAAACCAAAGGAATTTAACAGAGCTATTGTCTACATCTTTTCCTTAACCGTCCTACATCGCGACTTACAGTTTAGTAGAACATGCTTTCCATGGCAGGCGTATAGGCTGAATCCTTTTCATGTGGTCATACAGGTTTTTTGGTGGTGCGTAATCTCTTCTGTCGCTGTGTTTCCACGTCTAGTGGCTGTGTTACGTCTTCATTACGCACTCGGCCTCTTAATGTTACTTCAAGAACTGACCTCAGAAACCTCACTCCAGCTGCTTCAGTTCTTTGTTCTTCTTCTTTTTTAAATACAGTTTTCACCGTCGTACATAAGAGCAGGCTTAGGTATCGCGTTGTTCATTCTTAGTGGTATCACTTTCATCGTAGTTCTGACAAGGCGTTTTAGTCCTGAAAATTTTGTGTTAGGTCCCTTGCTGTTTGTGTTGTATATTGGCCTTGCGGACTATATTAACAGTAACCTCAGACTTTTCACAGGTCATGCAGTTATCTACAACGAAGTACAGTCTGAACGAAGCTGCACAAATATTCAGTCAGACCTTGATAAAATTTCAAAGTGGTGTAAAGATTGGCAACTTACTTTAAAGTCTCAAAAATGTAAAGCTGTGCACTTCACAAATCGAAAAAACGTAGTGTACTATGAACAAAATGTCAATGAGACACATGTGGAATCTGTATACTCATACAAATACCTTGGTGTAACATTTAGTAGGGACATAAATGGAACGATCACATTGGTTTAGTCGTTGGTAAAGCATGTAACAAACTTCGATTTATTGATGGAATCTTAGGGAAACTAAATGAGTCTACAAAGGAGATTGCTTACACACTCGTAAGACCCGTCCTAGGATACTGCTCAAGTGTGTGGGATCCGGGCTAAAGAGGACCGATACGGGATATTAAAGGTAAACAGGGAGGGGCAGCAGGAATGGTCACAAGTTTGTTTGACCCGTGGGAGAGTGTTACAGGGATGCTGAAGAAACTGAGTTGATAGGCTGTTCAAGATAGATGGAAATTATCCCGAGAATGTCTACTAAAAAAGTTTCAAGAACCAGATTTAAATGATAACTATAGCAATATATTACAGCCCTCTACATGTCACTCCGATAGGCATCGCGAAGACAATATTAGGTTAATTATAGCACGCATGGAGGCAATTAAAGAGTCATTGTTCCCGCGCTCCGTACGTGAATGGAAAGGAAAAAGATACTAATAACTGGTACAATGGTACGCACCCTCTTCATTGCATTTCACAATGGTTCGCAGAGTTTAGCTGTAGATGTAGATGTATAATTAGTTTTGTATATTAATGTATCTGTCCTGAGATATGTAAACGAATTTATCATTTCTGTTATCTTATTATTATCACTATTTTTGCTCTTCTTATATATTTCACTTCCATTGTCATTATTTTTGTTCTATTTACAGATGTAGCCATTCGATGAATTAGTAAAACATTACCAAACTTAACCACATTTTCTTGTAAAGTGATCGTTATTAAATTTATTTATTCACTACAATCACGATTTCGACTCACACTGAAGCACCAAAGAAACTGGTATATGCATGCTTATTCAAATATAAAGACATGTAAACAGGCAGAATACGGCGCTGTGGTCGGTAACGCCTATATAAGACAACACGTGTCTGGCGCAGTTCTTAGATCGTTTACTGTTGCTACAACGGCAGGCTGTCAATGTTTAAATGAGTTTGAACGTGGCGTTATAGTCGGTGCACGAGCTTTGGGACACAGCATCTCCTATGGAGCTATGAAGAGGGGATTTTCCTGTACTAAAATTTCAGGAGTGTGCCGTGAATATTAGGAATCAGATAAAACATCAAATCTCCGACACTGCTGCGGCCGGAAAAAGATGCTGCAAGAACGGGACCATCGACGATTGAAGAGAATTGTTCAGTGTGACAGAAGTGCAACTCTTCATCAGATTGCTGCAGGTTTTAATGCTGAGCCATCAACAGGTGTCAGCGTGCGAACCATTCAACGAAACATCATAGATATGGGCTTTCGGAGCCGAAGGCCCACTCGTGTACCCTTGATGACTGCACGACACAACGCTTTACGCCTAACCTGGGCCCGTCAACACCGACATTGGAATTTTGATGATTGGAAACACGTTGCCTGGTCGGACGAGTCTCGTTTTAAACTGTATCGAACGGATGGATGTGTACGGGTATGGAGACAACGTCATGAACCCATGGACCCTGCATGTCAGCAGGGGACTGTTCAAGCTGGTGAAGGCTCTGTAACGGTGTGGGGTGTCTGCAATTGGAGCGATATGGGACCCCTGATACGTCTAGATACTACACTGACAGGTGACACATGTGTAAGTATCCTGTTTGAACACCTGCATCCATTCGTGTCCAGTGTGCGTTTCGACGGATTTGGGCAATTCCAGCAGGACAGTGCGACATCCCACACGTTCAGAATTGTTACAGAGTGGCTCCAGGAACACTATTCTGAGATTAAACACTTCCGCTGGCGACTAAGTTCCACAGACATGAACATTATTGACCATATCTGCGATGCCTTGCAATGTGCTGTTTAGAAGATATCTCCACCCCTTCGTACTCATACGGATTTATGGACAGCCCTGCAGGATTCATGGTGTCAGTTCCCTCCAACACTACTTCAGACATTAGTCGACTCCATGCCACGCCATATTGCCGCACTTATGCCTGCTGGCGGGACCTACACGATATCAGGCAGGTGTACCAGTTTCTTTGGCTCGACAGTGTGTAATGCCGTGAGTGCAATATCTAATCATGGGTGATACATGGACACTGTCTTAAAAAGAGCGAGGCACTGATGCGCTTCATGGTGACGTAGAAAGAACTACAATTTCAAAATGAATAATTTTATTTTTTAGAAAGTCTTTTGAAAACATAATATATTCCTAGTTGAAATTATCTTTCAGAAATTCATGTTGTTACAGCTGAACAAATAAAATTAATCATATTGTAGACGGAAAATGTCATACTTACTCAAAGAAACATCGTTCCGTTCATTGCCGATACTTTCTGTTGACGACAGCAACGACTAGTTTACTGGCCGCCCTCAAGGTTTCAATCGGTAATACTCGGTTTCGTCTCGCGTTTGTTTTCTGGCAGTGTTGATTGTACGTTAACAGTGACACAAAGCGGTATGGACAGGTTTGTTGATGAAGAGTTTGCCGATATGCACCTCGCCAGAGCGGCACAGACGACGCTATGCTGAGCTGCTTCTGCAGCGACGGCCACCAAATCAAGTCTATTGCATCTGACGGGTGTTGCTTTATTGTGTTAAACGGTTTGGTAATTGCATATTACAAGCGTTTCCACTTTTGTAAAGGTACATAATTACACAGAAATTAACTTAATTGGGCTAAAAACCGAATAAATAATAATTACGTTATTACTCTGTCCGCCTTCGTGGCTGAGTGGTCAGAGTAGCTGATGCCATGCGGAGTAGTCGGGTTCGATTCCAGGTACTGCCAGGGATTTGCCTTGGTGGGAGGACTGGAACAGGGTACACTCAGCTTCGTCATACCAACCGAGGAACTCTGTGAATGTGAAGTAGCGGCTCCAAGGTCTGCAAAGCCGGGCAGGGAGAGCCAAGTGCTGACCCTATGCGACTCCAAACCGCATCCAGACGATGCCACTGCCTGAAGACGACAAGGCAATCAGTGTTTCCCGGTGGAGCCGTCTGTGGTCAGAGCAGCTTTCATTTTACTTTGTAACGAGTCACCAGAGACCACGGGTCCATTATACAAAAGTACTCAGCAAATATCTGTGAACAACTTCCGAAATTTTGGCGGCCGATTTCATGTCTACCCTTCGTAATTCTAAAAGAAAAGCGCTTCATGAATATTTGTATTGATTTTACGAACTGGAATATTTTACATCAAGTCTCTGGAGGAATGATAAATTTTTGGAGAGATGGTTGTTGGGGCAAGTCTCAACCGATGCGTAGATACAGATACTCGGAGTTAACAAGTACAGCGTCTATGCGCGTATATAAACCTCAGACACTTCGAATTCTGATTTCTGAGTCGAATAAGGCTGCAGTTAGATTGTCTAAGGTACTACAAGTATTTAAAACAACGGATTACATCTCCATATAATTCCTATTTTTCAACGTAGAACTGAATAAAATATAGATTGAACAGAAGTGAGTCCTCCGCTGGCCACTAAACTCCCCGGACATTAACATTATTGAGCATATAATAGTTTTGTTACAAGCCCACGACAGATGTCAGCATACCTCGGTGTATTACGTACAAACGTCTGGTGAAGAATGCATCGACATGTCTTTGGTCAGTGCATAGGAAAACTTCACATAGAGGACGAAACTTAAAGAACTCGAATTTGACGATGGGAAATTCTTGATTACCGGTGAATATATATTCGAAGTCGACTGCTACAGCTGATTTCTCGTGCGAATACGTCGAAATAATCGGGAATTCACATTTCTTTTACGACGAAAATCCACATATCATTGTACAGAAAAATTTTCGATACTGTTTCTCTGTAAACGGAGATGTAGCGTGATTTTCGTTTCGTTAACTATTATAGTAATCCTTATAGTAATCACTTATGAATCAGCAGCACAGATCACGTTCCAATGCACACCAGTCTCCAGAACTTTCTCAATTACATTTATGTTTATTCGTATTGAAGAAAATAGAAATGTCTCCCGTAAAGAAAATACAAATAACCACTCCTTAATATGGTTAGCTTCATAAAAGTACAGCAACACTTTCTCAGAATAACTAGACATAACACTACAAAGGGATCTGCAAAGCGTAATGGAATCAGTGGAAGCATTAAAAAAAGTATTGATGATACCGTAAATTATCTGTGGGTTATAAGCACCGACTTGCTTCGATTCGTTATTCTTTTTGTTTGTTTTGCTAATAACCATATACACGCAGCAAAGTGAACATACGTTAATAAGAACGTTCTTAATCGATGTTGTAAATGCTACTGCCTTTTGAAATATTTCTATTCCTTCTGTATCCAGTAATAAGAGTAGTTATGGGAGAGTAAAACTTAGCTATTGCCCACACTTAAGCGACAGAAAATACTTAATGAAATACTGGTTAAGAATTGTTATACATTTTCATTTGAATACGCCGTGCTTTGGTGGCTGACGTGTAGTACAACAAGCAGAGGCTGCAACATAATCAGAAATAGAGAACATGAAGGTTGCTCCCTGTCCTACACTTCCACTCTCTCCACGTCCAATGCAATGACTTTTACGAACACTTTCGCTGTAGCGTCATATGTTGATGAAATTATCAGAATATGTGCTTACGTTGCTATGGCGAACAAAATATATTATTGGGAGGCCCATTTTGTTTTGGTCTGCTTTGTTAGTTTTGGTATCTTTGTGTGTCCATAAAGAATGCCTTCCTTGTGAAAATGTGCCGTGCCCCCCTTTCCCAAAGCGGAGGAAATTCTTCATCAGCATGCACTGTACAAGTTATCTGTAACCGATGTCACTTTTACACTGGATTCCTTCGTTTCATGTCTCCTATGGTAAACTAATAAGTTGACTAACGCTAGTCAGTATTCATGAAAGCTATGCCGTTTCTACGATACAAGAAAATGAAGTTTGTGTGAATGGGACGTGTGTTCGACTAGACTAAATAAATATTATCCGGAAAGCTATTCGTGATGCCCTTTATGTATGATAACGTATTTTTAAATATCTCTTGGTCATTTAATTTACAAATGTAGAAGCAAGTTGCATGGGCAATGGACCAATTACTACCAACAGCGATGAATCGCAATCCAGCCAACCCTCAAACGAATCATGGTGGCAAGCTTTTATTTATGTGTGAATGCATCTTTGAGGGCCACACAAATGGGTAGATATCCTTCCACAAATAATTGAGCAGTATAACTCAACTACACCAAACAATAAAAAAAACAGTTAACATTCATGATAATGAATTTATAAATTCTGTATAAAGTCATGTTAAAATGATGGATCCATGCAAACAGAAATATGATGTAGGTGATTTGGTACATATTTCAAAATACATTACTGTAATTGATAAATCGTACCTAAAAAACTGGTCAACTGAAATATTTGCAGCATTCAATTTACATTCATTATATTGAACTTCTAAATACTGTATACACACATACTAAAATGGTGAATCCAGGCACATGAAAATATAATGCATTTTGATTTCAGAAAACAGTACTGCAATCGAGAAATGATACCTACCAAACTGGTCAACAGAGACATTTACATTAGTCACAGTGTAGCAGACATATCTAATAACATATGTTCTAAGAGATGACAGAGGTAGCAAAACACCTGCATGAGTCTTCATTGAAGATCTGCAGAAAAGCATCGAACAAGATGTGTTTCTTGTTGAGTGTGTCATGAGACATTGGAAGAAGAAGGTGTTGGTTCGATAGAAAGGTTTCCTTTCATCATACAATAATTAGTTGGATTTCAAGGACTTCGAAATTTTATTCAAACGTTATGGGAAAACAAATGACCATACAAGCCCATACCATACTCACAGTCAGCACCTACTTGTGTACTTCTAAGGAACTGCTGAACTGCCGATGTCATTTTTGCTCCACAGTGTTGTCCAAGATTATTGTAGACCCACTAGTTCTTCTGACATCAAATGTTCAAAATGGTTCAAATGGCTCTGAGCACTATGGGACTTAACATCTGTGGTCATCAGTACCCTAGAACTTAGAACTACTTAAACCTAACTAACCTAAGGACATCACACACATCCATGCCCGAGGCAGGATTCGAACCTGCGACCATAGCAGTCGCGCGGTTCCGGACTGAGCGCCTAGAACCGCTAGACCACCGCGGCCGGCGACATCAAATGTATGTGCTTGAGTCCTCTAGTGGGTAAGTGAGGCAGTTCAAGTCACGTTTAGCTTGCAGACAGTTGATCATTTATTTACAACAGTTTGCTTCAGAAAACTCGTGCCATTGTCTGGCAGGCAAGGGACGGGCATCGAACCCACAGTCCTTGGTGACCACTACGTAGCCCTGAAGACAAATGTAGATGCTGCACTTAGTGTGATCTAGTAGCAAAGCGAGCTTGCGTTGCAAGCATTCATTGGTGGCACAGTGAGCTGTGTAAGACACAAGGCCAGTGGTCTGACCATGCAATACTACTAAACCTGTCCTTGATGTCTGACTGGCAGCATCTGGCGTTGGTGGATACTCACTAGATCAGCAGCTTGGAAGACCTGAGTTTGACCTTTGGCAAATCAGTGCTGTGGCTGGTCCAATAAGTAGGTAGTCCTGTAGGATGGTGGTTGCCCATTCAGCAGAGGTCTGACTGCCAGTATTTACGTGAGACAAAGTAGGATTGTTGGTGAGCAGGCATCTGAGGTGTCATATACACCACTTGCTGCAATGCTGCCGAAGTGTCCTGGGTTTCGGTAATACCTCTGCTCTTTGATTAAGTGGTTGTGCCAGTGTACCGGGATGAGTGTGGTTGCTAAATGCTGTACTAGCTGATTGGAATAAGTGACGCAATTACTGCAAAGGGCACTTCCACAGGACCACTACACTACAAATGTGCGTTTTTTAGGTTGATTAACTGTTGTAAAGCTCATTTACAGACATCCAGCTATGTCCATATTCACTAAATACGTTAATCATCAGTGTACTTGCTTATTGTGAAATTTGTACTATCTTTTTCTTGTGGTGGGGAGGGAGCACAATCTTCACAGTACGCAAGTGTGCTGATGACGCATGAATTGCTAAATATAGACGTAGCCAGATGGCTGTAAATGAACTTTTCAGCTAGACAATACCAATGTTGTGTAAATTGGCTACTATAATGTTTGTAACTGCATGGAATAAATGAATATTCTAACACACGTGGCGTTACAGCATCTGTTGTTCTTAAATGAATAAACAAAATAATTTATTGTCATGTATTCTTGCTCTTATTTAAAAGAAAAATGATCTTGTCTTAAATTCCAAGACTTGCCACAATAGGTCACAGGTTAGAATCCTGTCTCGGGCATGGATGTGTGTGATGTCCTTAGATTAGTTAGGTTTAAGTAGTTCTGAGTTCTGGGGACTGATGACCTCAGACGTTAAGTCCCATAGTGCTCAGAGCCATTTGAACCATTTGAACTTCCCATAATAACTTACTGAATTATTATTGCCTGAAAGCTAATATGACAGTTCCACCACACACATGTAGAATATTTGTCTATGGGGGCATATGCTGCAGCTCGGCAAGAGGAGTAGTGGTCATGGGGAGGAAGGATGAACAATTTGAAATTTGTAGGGAGTGTGCTCAGTAAAGCCAGTAGAGGAGAGGTGGGAGTGATGAACAAAGTCGAGACCTGCAGGGAGTTGCTCAAACTTTTTTCTGAGGAAGCTGCCGCCATGACTTATTTAGCAAATCCTGTCCCACATGAAGCGAGCATCCTATTTCCCACATATTGAGTTTTTTCCAAACAATTTAATCTTGTGTATGTGTGCCACTAGTTTGTACTGTGTCTGTACCACTGACGCTCATCAGTAGAATAATAAACTTGTTTCATCATTTTCATAATTCTTCAGCTATTACTTAGATTTATTAATTTTCTGTATGAGAAAGAGTATAACCAAATTACGATATTATTAAAATTACTAATGTTGTACACCATTTTTAAATAGCACAAATCGGTAATCTCCATCATGGCTGGAGATATAAAATGCTAATTCAAATTCATATCATTTCCAACATCGTGAATGTTGAAACTTCCTGACAGATTAAAACTGTGTGCCAGACCGAGACTCGAACTCGGGACCTTTGCCTTTCACAGGCAAGTGCTCTACCACCTGAACTACCGAATCTGTCCTCACAGCTCCAATTCCGCCAGTACATCGTCTCCTACCTTCCAAACTTCACAGAAGCTCTCCTGCGAAACTTGCAGAACTAGCACTCTTGGAAGAAAGGCAAAGGTCCCGAACTCGAGATTCGTTCCGGCACACAGTTTTAATCTGCCAGGAAGTTTCATATCAGCGCACCATCTGCAGAGTAAAAATTTCACTCTGCAAATCGTGATTGTTTTTACACTGCCATATTAACTGATCTATTTACTCTATTTCGAACTGCTTTCAGAGTAACAGAAGTTGATTGTTTTTAAACTGTCATATTAACTGATCTGTTTACGCTATTTCGAACTGCTTTTAGAGTAACAGACGTGGGCTAGATACATCATCTTGCAAATTTCGTGGCAACATTGCGTCGGGGAGGGAGAGGGGAGTGGGCAGAGAGGGGAATAGCAAGAGGGGGGAGGGAGAGACGTGAGACTGAAGGGCAACCTTCAGCGTTAGAGGAGAGGGGTTTGAACCTGTGTGACACTGACGTAGTCAGATCTTGTTTGTGCGCACTAACCTTGAATATAACATTCAATGAGCGCTCCTATTTGGTTTACGAAGTTTAAGATGTTTTGTGTTTACTTTACTGTAGACAGCAGCATATTCATAAAACTGTATGAAAGTCCTATTCAGGCAATAAGATAAATCTTGTATGCACAGTGAGTACATTATTGGCCTACTTAAGCTTCTCCGTGGTAGACTTGTGTTTCTCTTGAACATGTGCTTTCATTTACGAAACTGTCATAGGAAAAGTGATGTGTAATTGTCATATGATTAATAATAATAGTAATAATAATAATATTAATAGGTGTGGTGTTTCTACCATTGTCTACGTTTGACTACCAAATCCTATTATGCTTTTCCAAGATAACTACGAGCTTTTTAAGTTACAGTAGACAAAAGATTTCAAATTAGGGCAGTTTTTCTACTTGTTATCCGAAATTGTAACCACATATTCTGCGGCAGTTTATGCACTGGACATTAGATAACCATAATTATCTGATACATTTACGATATTAACAAATGGTTTTATATGCAGCTCATTTCAGGTATCAATACTGCTAACGCGATGCTGCCCTGCGTGGCCATTGATTGATTTGTAGATTTACAGCTCAACTGCCAGTTCATAAGCTACATACCCATGAGTCAGGGTTGGAATCAGTAATACTTTTTACAGCTTATACACTCCTGGAAATTGAAATAAGAACACCGTGAATTCATTGTTCCAGGAAGGGGAAACTTTATTGACACATTCCTGGGGTCAGATACATCACATGATCACACTGACAGAACCACAGGCACATAGACACAGGCAACAGAGCATGCACAATGTCGGCACTAGTACAGTGTATATCCACCTTTCGCAGCAATGCAGGCTGCTATTCTCCCATGGAGACGATCGTAGAGATGCTGGATGTAGTCCTGTGGAACGGCTTGCCATGCCATTTCCACCTGGCGCCTCAGTTGGACCAGCGTTCGTGCTGGACGTGCAGACCGCGTGAGACGACGCTTCATCCAGTCCCAAACATGCTCAATGGGGGACAGATCCGGAGATCTTGCTGGCCAGGGTAGTTGACTTACACCTTCTAGAGCACGTTGGGTGGCACGGGATACATGCGGACGTGCATTGTCCTGTTGGAACAGCAAGTTCCCTTGCCGGTCTAGGAATGGTAGAACGATGGGTTCGATGACGGTTTGGATGTACCGTGCACTATTCAGTGTCCCCTCGACGATCACCAGTGGTGTACGGCCAGTGTAGGAGATCGCTCCCCACACCATGATGCCGGGTGTTGGCCCTGTGTGCCTCGGTCGTATGCAGTCCTGATTGTGGCGCTCACCTGCACGGCGCCAAACACGCATACGACCATCATTGGCACCAAGGCAGAAGCGACTCTCATCGCTGAAGACGACACGTCTCCATTCGTCCCTCCATTCACGCCTGTCGCGACACCACTGGAGGCGGGCTGCACGATGTTGGGGCGTGAGCGGAAAACGGCCTAACGGTGTGCGGGACCGTAGCCCAGCTTCATGGAGACGGTTGCGAATGGTCCTCGCCGATACCCCAGGAGCAACAGTGTCCCTAATTTGCTGGGAAGTGGCGGTGTGGTCCCCTACGGCACTGCGTAGGATCCTACGGTCTTGGCGTGCATCCGTGCGTCGCTGCGGTCCGGTCCCAGGTCGACGGGCACGTGCACCTTCCGCCGACCACTGGCGACAACATCGATGTACTGTGGAGACCTCACGCCCCACGTGTTGAGCAATTCGGCGGTACGTCCACCCGGCCTCCCGCATGCCCACTATACGCCCTCGCTCAAAGTCCGTCAACTGCACATACGGTTCACGTCCACGCTGTCGCGGCATGCTACCAGTGTTAAAGACTGCGATGGAGCTCCGTATGCCACGGCAAACTGGCTGACACTGACGGTGGCGGTGCACAAATGCTGCGCAGCTAGCGCCATTCGACGGCCAACACCGCGGTTCCTGGTGTGTCCGCTGTGCCGTGCGTGTGATCATTGCTTGTACAGCCCTCTCGCAGTGTCCGGAGCAAGTATGGTGGGTCTGACACACCGGTGTCAATATGTTCTTTTTTCCATTTCCAGGAGTGTATGTTGTTCCTTTAAGTAATTCAAATTTCTATCTGTGCCGCGGATTTAGTCCTAAGTTTATTAATTTTGTCATCAATATAATTATTCGAATTTCACAGAGCATTTGAAACATTAAAATAGTGTGTCAGTTGAGGTACGCAGTTGTGATTCACTTGGTTCTCGTTGAGTACTTTCCTGCAAATGCCAACATCTTAGTTTCCTTTAGACTCTGCATTCATACCGTGTGGCATGCAGCTGATTGACTGCTGTCTGAGAACAAATTCTTGTTTCCTTATACAGGTTTTGCAAGACAGTTGATACCCTTTTATTTAATCTGAGGTAATCTTAAAATTTCACAATATAGTTGATAAAAAAATTAGTGCAAGTGACAAGACTAAATTCTATTTTCGTTCGAATTTACTGCTTAACTCATGGCTAAACTCCAATTATTTGTAAACTTAGCATAACAGTGCCAAAAACACTCTGCTAATAACTTAGTATATATGATGGTATTTCATGATAAGTTTCACTCTGAACAATGACGTGGGTTGTAGCACATCATTTTAGATGTCGGCGGATAAAACATCAAAAAACTGCACCCTTTGCGCGGTATCACTTGACGGAAGCCTGTTTTCAACATCTTGAATCAGCTGTGAATTGTAATTAATGTAATTGATGTTCACATTACGTTGAAATTAGCGTTAAAAATAATATTGTCTATAGTGAAAGGAACTTACAATTTAATATTCTGAAATACCAACGAAGACGGAGACGGAGGTGAAATAATTACTGTCTTGCTGTCGGCTAAAATGTAGTCCTGTTTAGCCAACAACATTATATTCTCAAAGAGAAAGTCACTGTGCAGAGATAAACTTAACATGACCTCATCGGCCTCAGATCTCCTCATCCACTTCATTTTCATAGTAATTGAACAGGGATGTTATTCTTACTCTTTTTTCTTATTCCTGTCTCCTCAGAAACACATTACGGTGATAACTTATATTAACATGTTTATAATTTGATAAGATCTGTAAGAAATTGAGTCTGTACAACGAAAGAAATGTTGTAAAGAAAAGAATGTCGCTTTACCTACTCCATTTTTTCTTTTTTTTTGTTTTTCGTAAGATGAATAGCGTACAAGAAAAACACAAAACGTAACTGCGTAACCTACTGGTAAAATACCAACTTGTTCTTTATACATGAAGCGAATAAATTTGCATGCAAATCTTTCGGGCTAGATTGACCACACAATGTAAAGCAAAAATCATGAATAGAGACAGTCGCAAATGTGCCACCAAAGGCGCCTGAGGATCAGGTTTCAGCAAAGAGCGCATAGGCAGGTATGCTATGTATCTCACATAGCACGCATTACAGAAATGTAGGGAAATTAAATAACATTTCTCGTGTCCAGCGGAACAGCTTAAGATTCATTACTTCTTATGGAGAAGGGTATTTATCACTTTTCCCGTTCTGCTCACGAACTGTGCACGAGAAGAATGACTGCTGGTAAACATTCGCATGAGCATAAATTTCCTTGATTTCTTCGTCGTTGTCAATTCAAGAGAGTATATCAGAGGAAGCAATATGTTGCTTGACTCTTCATGGAATGTACGTTCTCGGATTTTTTTTTAACAGTAAGCCTTTCCCTGATGTACAACACCTCTCCTGAACCGTCTGCAGTTGAATGAGAGTAAATAAATGGACAAATTAAATGAACCCGTGAAGAAACGCACTACTCTCAGAGGAGTATCTTTATTTCCTCTGTCGATACTGGCTTTTAATGGTCCCAGAACGACGCTTAATACTCAAGAACGGGTCGAACGAGGATTTTATGAGCTACCTACTTCGTAGGTGAACTGCATTTTCTTAAGATTCTTCCAACGAACAATCTCTTGAGATGTCTGCTTCTCCTAACGGATACTCCGAGATATTTTACAGCTGTAACTATTCACAGTGATAGAACGCCAAATATACGAGCGAGCAGTAATTGATCATTCTGCCTATTTATAAGCAAAAGTCACCGAATGTTGTTATGTACAGTGTCAGTGGCCTTTCAATGTACCACTCATCGATACTCTGCAGGTATCCCTGCATTTAATTTCAGCTTTCCAAAAAATGCTTGTGACATCAGGGGGCACTGAGCAACTTTATAGAACTCCTTTTAGGGCTTTGGTCCGTAGTGGACACTGGCTGTCATAGGCGAACAGAGCCTGTTGGGCCTCACAAGATCGCCGTTTGAATAATGTCGAAGTACATACAACAGATTCATGTCGACTCTGTTGACCTGCAGTTACGACGATTTCCCCGAAGATCTTCTTCAAAAACAAGAATGGCCAACGTTTCGTTGCCGCACGGAGTGGCCGCGCGGTTAAAGGCGCTATGTCACGGATTGCGCGGCCCCTTCCACCGGAGGTTCGAGTTCTCCCTCGGTCATGGGTGTGTGTGTCGTTCTATGCCTAAGTTAGTTTAAGTAGTGTGTAAGTCTAGGGACCGATGACCTCAGCAGTTTGGTCCCTTAGGAATTCACAGACACAACGTTTCGTTGTTCCAGTGTCTTGAAATTAACTACTGCTGAAAATGAAGAAAGCTCTATTTGCAAAATCTAAACTACTCGAAACAAGTTTTCTGTCACCTGCATATCTATGAACGTTGAACTCTGTGTCATTTCAGTGGATCCTGTGTTCGCTTCGCTTATCTGTATATTGTCGCAAGTCTGAAACCTGTCTTATTCAGGAAGCATCTATAGTGTGAAAAATAAACCGAGCTTTTTTTACACAGACTATCTCGTAACGTATGGGAGTCGACCAACAGGACTCTGGAAATTTCTAGACTCACCAAAGCCGTTCTACATTGGAGCGCCAAAGAAACTACTATAAGCATGCGTATTCAAATGCAGATATATGTAAACAGGCAGAATACGGCGCTGCGGTCGGCAACGCCTATGTAAGATAAATGTCTGACGCAGTTGTTAGATCGGTTACTGCCACTGCAATGACTGGTTATCAAGATTTAAGTAAGTTTGAACGTGATGTTATAGTTGGTGCACTTGCATCCATTCATGTCCATTGTGCATTCCGATGGACTTTGGCAATTCCAGCAGGACAATCCGACACCCTCACGTCCAGAATTGCTACACAGTGGTTCTAGGAAGACACTTCTGAGTTTTAACCCTTCCACTGACCACCAAACTCCACAGAAACGAACATTATTGAGCATATCTGGGATGCCTTGCAACGTGCTGTTCAGAAAAGACCTCCGCCCCCTCGCACTCTTACGGATTTATGGACGGCCGTGCAGGATTCATGGTGTCAGTTCCCCCCAGCACTACTTTAGACGTTAGTCGAGTCCATGCCACGTTGTGTTGCGACACTTCAGCGTGCTCGCGGTTGCCCTACACGATATTAGGCAGGTGTACCAGTTTCTTAGGCTCTTCTATGTATAATAAGCCCGTTGTGGGCTGATATTACCGTACATTCTTCGCAAATATGTCATTGTCTGGAAGATTTCCAGAATAACACAACTGCGTATGCTTTTCTGGACGACTTTCGCTCATTACGAACAAAGATAATGTCGGTAGTGTGTGATAGGAATACTTTCAAAGATGCAAATAAACTCTAGAAAATCCAGAACTACTCAAATTATAGGATAATGCGGTTGAGTAACTGTAGGAAAATTCTGAACAATTCTGGCAAAATATCCTCCAAGCCTGATGAATGGCTGCTTACAAAATGAGCCTGATTAAAAGCAATGCAGGTTTTGTACACTGAGTTAGTGGTATGCTACTGCATTCTGTCTAGCCAATTAAATAATAATTAGGGTAGCGTTGCTGAGTGATGAGATGTGGTATAATCATACAGAATAATTTTAAGGCAGGAAAAAATGGCCGTTTACATGTTATGGGATAAATTTGCTACAGTTTAGACCAGCGTTAAGGGTGATCACATACGAGACTATGGTGTGACTTTTTGTATAGAACTTGAGTGTTTGGGGCTATTAACAAGCCGGACTAGAGCAAAAGATGGCATTAATTCAGCCGACGTCCTACATTTTTTACCAGCACCTTCAGTCAGTACCATATTTAGGGAAGTGATGGGAAGCTCTTTGGAAGAAAGGCTATGATTTACTTTCTCATATACTTAATAAATTTAGGAGACCAATGTATTAAACAGAATAACACTGCCTTAAACGTGCATCTCGTGTAACTATTAAGAGAACAAGCGATCAAGAGAACAACAGCGCATGCAGGTATATGTGAGCGAAGATAGTGAGTGATAACGATTAAAGATAATCTCCGACAAGCGCTGCTCAGTTGCCTATGAAGTGCAGATGTAGCTGTAGATTTATAAGGCTGCAGCAAGAGCCTATTCAGTATTATTTGCTATTTGATTTGTTAGAAATCGGAGTTCTTTTAACCATCGACGTCAAAGTACTGTAATAAACAAATCGTTGAAACTGTCGTAGGGAATCTATTCGCAATTAACTTATTTCATATTTGTATAACAATTGCCCTTTCATAATGTAAATGGTACAAATGGTTGTTTTGCCGAAATAGTTCCCACTGGAAAGAAGTTACCGAGCGAGGTATCGCAGTTGTTAGTAGACTGGACGCGCATCGGGAGAATGTCGGTTCAAATACTGTGATAAAAAGTATCCGGACACCCCCCAAAACCTACCTTTTTCATATTAGGTGCATTGTGCTGATACCTACTGCCAGGTACTCCATATCAGCGATCTCAGAAGTCATTAGACATCGTGAGAGAACAGAATGGGGCGCTCCGCGGAACTCACGGACTTCGAACGTGGTCAGGTGATTGGGTGTCACTTGTGCCATACGTCTGTACTCAGGATTTCCACACTCCTAAACAACATTAGGTCCACTGTTTCCGATGTGATACTGAAGTGGAAACGTGAAGGGACACGTAAAGCACAAAAGCGTACAGTCCGTTCTCATCTGTTGACTGACAGAGACCGCCGACAGTTGAAGAGGGTCGTAATGTGTAACAGCTAGACGTCTATCCAGACCATCACACAGGAATTCCAAACTGCATCAGGATCGACTGCAAGTACTATGACAATTAGGCGGGAGGTGAGAAAACTTGAGTTTCATAGTCGAACGGCTGCTCATAAGCCACACATCACGTCGGTAAATGCCAAATAACCCCTCGCTTGGAGTAAGGCGCGTAAACAGTGGACGATTGAACAGTGAAAAAACGTTGTGTGGAGTGACGAATCACGGTACACAATGTGGCGATCCGATGACAGGGTGTGGGTGTGGCGAATGCCCGGTGAACGTCATCTGCCAGCCTGTGTAGTGCCAACAGTAAAATTCGGAGGTGATGGTATTCTGGTGTGGTCGTGTTTTCCATGTACCCCTTGTTGTTTTGCGTGGCACTATCACAGAGCAGGCTTACATTGATGTTTTAAACACCTTCTTGTTTCCCACTGCTCAAGAGCAATTTGGGGATGGCGACTGTACCTTTCAACACAATCGAGCACCTGTTCGTAATGCACGGAATGTGGCGGAGTGGTTACAATAACATTCCTGTAATGGACTGGCCTGCACAGAGTCGTGACCTGAATCCTACAGAACACATTTGGGATATTTTGGATAGCCGACTTCGTACCAGGCCTCACCGACCGACATCGATACCTCTCCTCAGTGCAGCACTCCGTGACGAATGGGCTGCCATTCCCCAAGAAACCTTCCAGCACCTGATTGAACGTATGCCTGCGAGTGTGGAAGCTGTCATCAAGGCTAAGGGTGGGCCAACACCATACTTAATTCCAGCATTATCGATGGAGGGCGCCACGAACTTGCGAGTCATCAGGTGCCCTGATACTTTTGATCACATAGTGTATATACGTAACGTACGAGTACATGCCGTCAAAAAGGACGATGGAATATGAAAGTTTGGGTCTGGCTTTGATTCGTACGCGCACAGCTGAAGTTGTCGCACACCGCCTTCGGCACTGAAGTGGCGCGGACTTCTTGTTTACGTCTCTGCCGCGATAGCGCGCGCTCCGTTTGCTGTGCACATCGACCGTATTCCTGCATTAAACTTACGTAGAAGAGGAACGACTTATTCATACCGTAAAAATACACCAAATTTTAATTTCTTGAACGAGTATGGAAGACCTACGGCATTGGAAATAGTACAATTTCTAAGAGACGAAACCAGGATTGATTATAATTATCTTATCGGCATTTATCTTTCAGTTATGAACAATGTAGTGTATGTGAAGATGTTCAACGACACTGCTTGCGACAAGATTCTCGGTGAGGCTTGAGATGAAATTAAATTTAGACTTTCAGACTGGCATATAAATAATGTGCTAGTGAAAGAAATGAGGTTCAGACAGAGGACGATTCGGGTATCGAACCACTATTTGAGGTTCTCACCGAGATGGTGGTTACTACTCAGAGCGATCTGTCCTATCTGTACATCAGTGGCTGTGGTGCATCATCATCTATGGTTGTCAGTCGAACATGTGTTTAAGTTGTGGAGAAGGTAATGTGTGTTCCAGCTGTCTTTAACGTCGAATTTCCCAATTACCACCAGAGGAGGAATTGGCAGTGTCTACACCGACAGCGCTCTCATTCACGTACGTCCAGGCTCTGCAGGTCGACCACCACCCACTTACCATGGCCTCATCTTTACCAGGACTATTGTCGCCCCTGGAACAGCAGCAGAACAACATGGAAGGAACGAAGACGTCGACTGAGCCTCCTCCAGCTACATTTTCATTGTGAGATGATGGGATGACACAGGCGATGGGGATGAAAGTCACCTCCATGGTTGTGCCAATTGAAGCTTCTGTCCCTGACAGTCAGGGCCCTCTGGCGTCTTCAGACGCCTAAGACCATGTGCACAAACAAAAATCTCCGAAGAAACGTCGGCTGGCTCCTTCCGAGTCCTGCCAGAAGCAATATCAAGGACAATATGATCCCAATGGCGTAGATCCTTACCCACAGGATGAAACAGCCACGGAAGCTTCAGTCTGCCTCCTGGTGGGGGTGGCATCAGCGATATACATGCACAGTAAAATGCCTATGGATGTTGGACAGCAGCCAGAGCCAACCACTGGCTCCATGATGGATGATATACTGACCACTTCCGACGCAGTTCATCAAAGGGATGACCACCAATCAAGTACGTTGCTGCAGCTTCTGATGAAGAAGTTAGGTAGCCAGTGGTGGAGTCGTTCTGGACCACTGCTGCTCTTCCTGTCCTCATGAGCGTATTTGATGCCGCCTTTCAGCGGACCCCTTATCACATAGGCACTATTAATCTCAACACCATCGGTACATGGGTCAGGCTCCAGATGTCATGTGAAATGTTGAGTGTGTTAGACCTTGATGTGGCCCTCCTGCTGGAAGTTCGCCTCGAACTGCTCTCACCTGTTTACAGTTACGACATCTACCACATGCCATACATGGACAGCAGCTGTGGGATGGCCATACTCTTGAAGGAAGGGATAAAAATTGACAACATGATTTACTTTCCTCTGGCTCGAGGTCTCGCTGTCACTTTTCATGGTGTCAGGATCATCAATGTATATGCTCCCTCTGGTACTGATAAACGAAGAGAGACGGCGCAGTTTCATATGGAGCAAGTAGCACCGTTACTTGTGGACCACTGTGAGCACATCTTCCTCAGAGGCGACTTTAATTGCATATTACACCCGAAGGACCAAACGCCACACTTCACCACAAGCTCAAAATTGAACCAGCTAGTAAACAAATTTGCCGACAGCTGTTAAAGAAGAAATGAAGGGAATGTGGATGATGCACACTGTCATATCCGTGTATGCTTAGATGGTGGCTCCAAAGCGCCAAACCTGCGTTCTGACGCGCACTCATCCCATATGGCTGCGAAACAATGCGTTGCCATCAACAAACAATGGAGTATTAGTTCATCCTGCTATGGGATATCTCCGCCCAAGCGTCGTTTACTGTATCTTGGGTGGAATTACAGTAGACAAAAGGGAAGATCGTCACGCTCACACAACGCCGTCTGACGGGCACAGTTGTATGTGCACGTTGTCAGTATTGGATTGGAGGAGAACCCATGCAGTCTATAATCCGCGTAAAACAGCGGTACCAGTTAATGTTAGTAAATGCCCTCTACATGCCAGATGGTAAACGTCTGACGACCCAAAAAGATATTGCAGATGCCTTTGTGGAATACTACCAGCACCTCAGTGGCAGACGATGTTCTCCATTCGTTGACTGGGGTTCCCAATGGGCAGGAAGCAGTGACTTTAATAGACCCAATCACTATCAACAACATTAAAGATGCTCTTCTCAAAGAGGCTGCCAACAAATCGCAGGCCCATATTGTTTCCTGATAGAGCTATACCGCATTCAACGACCTAATAGCTCCTCGCTGGCTAACGATGTACTAGGAACTGATGATCCTGGGTCCCCCTGCCATCTGAATTCGTCAAAGATCTCTTTCACTCAATCCCCAAACCATCTGGTCGCAGGAGCGTTGAACGTTGTTGGCCTCTCATTACGCTTAACAGTGACTTCAGAATCTTTACCCAGATTTGGTGTCTCCTGTCCTGAATAGTTTCCTTGGACGAAACATGACTGGGTGTTAACAGCAATATACAGACGGTGCTTAGAGATTATAGGGACATCATTGTCCTTGCAGAGGCTTGTCGTTTGAGCAAATTTGGTTACGGTGGACTTCGACCACACCTTCAAAAGGGTGAATCCTAACTACCTCGAGATGGTGTTAGGACAGATTGCCTTCCTCCCTTCCACCTCCCACCCCCGCCCCCACCCCTCGCCCAAGCCTTCATCTACATTGTCATGCATTTGCTCCAAGGTGTTACGTCGCGAGTGATGATCAACGAATGTATGGCAGGCTCTATTACTATCCCCAGATCTTACAGCAGGGATGCCCCAATTGATGATTCCGAATGCCATCGCCCTCCAGCTGCTGTTATATAGACTGCAATGCCGGCTGACGGGAATTGCTTTCAGCTGACGGGAATTGCTTTGAGAGATTATGCCTTCATCTGCTGAGCATATTACCATTCCCCAGTTGCTACAACGGGGATGATTTTGTATACCGTCTCCCTCGAGTCACTGATACATTTGGTGCATGCTGGCTGACGGGAATTGCGTTTAGATGTCATGCCTTTATATGCTGAGCGTACACGAATTGTTTGGAGCTTTTGGCGTTATCGGGTTGTAGCACCAATATCGATTGTAAGTAATTTGTACTGCGTCATTATATGTATGTGACTATGAAGTGTTTGGTCTTTACTAATGAAGGTCATTGAACTTTCTGAGAGAAAGTTGTAGTTTGTAATATATGTATTATGGAAACTAATATAATGTTTAAAAATAATGAAACTTTATAAAATATGTATGTTAAGAAAGAGAAATGGATATGTAGAAAACTGGTTCATGCTTAGGGATCTTGTACTGTATAGTAAAAAAGGTGCAGGGAACACCCTCCGCTACGGAAGTGGCCTGGCGCGCGCTAAATGGTGGGTTTGGCGGTCGATCTGGGCGGCTACTGGGTGAACACACTACGCAGTCAGTGGCTAGCCGTTGTACGGTTAACATCGAGGGTGCCAAGTGAGGCATTTGGAAGCCAATTTATATTGAAATTACCTCGGATGTGGTTTCGGCTGTCATATTGTGCTCTTGGTATCATGGCATGGCTCTAAAATGACGATAATATGTCTCAAAGGAGAATTTATTAAGAGCATTCAACATCAAGAGTGTGAGACCAGATAGCCGCCACGTGCTTGCCACCACTATTGTGTCACTGCTCCGCTAACTTCAGGAACTCATATATGCATCATAATATGAACCAGTATGTTTGTGTGAGTGTTTTTCAATAATAATTCCTGTGATATAAACATGAGTTTCAACATTAAAATTGACTTGATCATGAAACCAATGCAGGATCCCATCCTAAATGTGCAGAAGCCGAGTAACCTGTTTCCAATGAATTAATCGTTTGTTTCTGTAGTAAATGTGCTAAAGTGCAGCGCCAAAGTGTGTAGTGTTACCGTAAACATACCTGCTTCACAGGTAATGGATAAGGCGCACAAATTGAACCTATATGAAAAGTAATTTTGCTTTGATTATTACCATGAATTAAAGTCTTAAGTTAATTGAACTTAATATTTGAATTACTTCCTTTAAAGTATGAACATATAAACTATTTCAAGTAGGGTTAGAATTCATTATTGCCAAATTGCAATTTGTTTCTGAAATAATCACAGATTTTGCCTGTAAGACAGCTTCAGTTTATGGGTCCCCACTACATTCTTTTCTGTTATAAGAAAGATAAGCTAAATACTGCTTTGCTAAAGAAATCTGAAGCATTTCCATAAAAGTGTGAGTATAAAAAGTGTCTGTGTAATTTTATTTAACCTCATTTGTGGTGTCTGTATACTAGCTAAAACAGGACTCTTGTCATGCCCAATTTTAGTCTTGTGAGGTCTTTAGTAACATCTTAGTGCTGAGTTAGCTATTGATTGCAAGAGTAACTATTATTACTACGAGTGTAATAACTTTTCAATTTCCTATGATTGCTGATTTGTGTAAATAGTAACTACTGCTACCCACTACTCAGTTCGTCTGGTAGTCGTGTGTATTCATTGCACTATTTAAAAGGAGTATTAATGAAAGTCCATTTAGTAACTCATATTCATTTTTCTTGAAACATAATGCTTCAAATTATGATGCCTAATTAGCTTGGCGACTGTTTGTTATTTCATTTGTGTGCATTTACCACTTTTATAATCTCCAATGCAAAACCTGTTTAGTTTTCTATTAACTGCCATATGTAGGAAATTACTGTTCAATACCCTCTATTCATTAGGTAAACACACTGTCAAAACATTTCACAATTCCTCCCTGAGGGTAACACTAAACTGTGAGTATAGTGGTATATTAGACACAAACTTGCAGCTCTCGTGTTATAGGGTGACGAAGTGGAGGGGACACTGGAATGGATCGCCAGATGTGGAGCAGCGCAGGTAGGAATATGAATTTAACGAAGTCTGTGGCAATGTTAATCTCCAGCACTCTACTGGAAGGTAGTGTGGCCACTTCCCGACAACAACATGCACTTAAATTTTTCGGGATTATATTCACACACGAAGTCAGAGGGACGGCGGTGGTAAATTACGAGTATATCCTTCTTCTTCAAGGGATACTCACGAGCGTCCGAGACATTGTACGTGATTCAAAGGGTCGATT